>NC_058516.1:4558593-5158593 GCF_020382885.2 Scatophagus argus
TTTGGCGTGAAAGCTGCTGAAGAAAAGGCTGAGCTCAGCTGCAAAATGAAGTCCTCCCTGTGCAGCGGATGGAGAGTCTCCAACACCAGTCACCCTGCTGCCTGTCACGCCAGTCATCCGCTTCCACACCTCTCTGGGTCTTCTGTGTCCCATGGTGGCCTCTGTGTCCACCTGCAGTTGTTCAAGCCTGATGGGGAAAAGAGCAAAGTCCTGAAGAGACACGCAGCAGAGGCGCAGGCCGGGTGGCGTGAAAGCTGCTGAAGAAAAGGCTGAGCTCAGCTGCAAAATGAAGTCCTCCCTGTGCAGCGGATGGAGAGTCTCCAACACCAGTCACCCTGCTGCCTGTCATCCGCTTCCACACCTCTCTGGGTCTTCTGTGTCCCATGGTGGCCTCTGTGTCCATCTGCAGTTGTTCAAGCCTGATGGGGAAGAGAGCAGAGTCCTGAAGAGACACGGAGCAGAGGCGCAGACCGGGTGGCGTGAAAGCTGCTGAAGAAAAGGCTGAGCTCAGCTGCAAAATGAAGTCCTCCCTGTGCAGCGGATGGAGAGTCTCCAACACCAGTCACCCTGCTGCCTGTCACGCCAGTCATCCGCTTCCACACCTCTCTGGGTCTTCTGTGTCCCATGGTGGCCTCTGTGTCCACCTGCAGTTGTTCAAGCCTGATGGGGAAGAGAGCAGAGTCCTGAAGAGACACGGAGCAGAGGCGCAGACCCGGTGGCGTGAAAGCTGCTGAAGAAAAGGCTGAGCTCAGCTGCAAAATGAAGTCCTCCCTGTGCAGCGGATGGAGAGTCTCCAACACCAGTCACCCTGCTGCCAGTCATCCGCTTCCACACCTCTCTGGGTCTTCTGTGTCCCATGGTGGCCTCTGTGTCCACCTGCAGTTGTTCAAGCCTGATGGGGAAGAGAGCAGAGTCCTGAAGAGACACGGAGCAGAGGCGCAGACCGGGTGGCGTGAAAGCTGCTGAAGAAAAGGCTGAGCTCAGCTGCAAAATGAAGTCCTCCCTGTGCAGCGTATGGAGAGTCTCCAACACCAGTCACCCTGCTGCCTGTCACGCCAGTCATCCGCTTCCACACCTCTCTGGGGCTGCTGTGTCCCATCACGGCCTCAGTTGTCTCCCTGTAAAACAAACGTCGATCATCTTTGACGAGCTCTCATGTTGTAAATCTTTATGTGCGGTTAAAGAGCAAAACATATGCCCCGTGTGAGGCTCGAACTCACGACCTTCAGATTATGAGACTGACGCGCTGCCTACTGCGCCAACGAGGCACATGAGGCTGTTAGCTCAGATGAAGAAATTACCTGAGGCTGTGTGTATGTGTCGGGAGAATGATCACCACACAAACTAATTTCAGTTCCACAATTTTTTCCTGTGCTCCAGTCTACTTTCAGTCCAAAGTAATAGAAAAACAAAACACACAGCCAAACATAAACACAGAATATAGATCATCTACATAGCCTCACACATCTTCTTGTTAGTATAGTGGTGAATATCCCTGCCTGTCATGTAGGAGACTGGGGTTCAATTCCCTGACTTGTGTGTGTGGAATTGTTAGGCCTAGTTTTGGGGGGTCTCAGCCCCCACAAATATTCTTAAGCCCACCTACATAATCTTGTATTGTTGTTATTTTTTTGTTTTACAAAACATTCTGACAAATTCAATATAAAGGCCAGAATTTGAATTTAATTTTTCACTTACATATGAATCATAAACCTGTCAATTTCCCTTCACTTCATCTTGTAAGGTAGAGAGCCCCTTCAGCATGTCATTACACAATCCACTCGATCACATACAGAACGAACATCACTGAAAATAAAGTCTACGTTTTCCCTGCAACCTCACTTATAGTCGGTACCTGCAGTGTGCGCGTAATACACAATCTATGGTGTGTACATTTGAAGTACTCAGAGCCCAATAGAACATCATTAAGAGGAAAAGGTAGACTGACTGATGAAGAATGGATATAAGAAGGTTTTGAAAGACTTTAAAACAAGAAGTGTTCAGACATTATTGCTTGGGTAAATGGCATGGTCTTACAGATAACTTCTTACGGCTTAATTACAGTAGATGGAATATAGTTTCATATATTGCTACTGAACTACAGTATTTATTATCACCATCAGTATAATAGTCAATAGTCATCAATAGTTTTATTAACTTTCTTTGTAAAGAGTAGGCCTAGTATTTGTCATCATATGAGCAAGTAACAGGTGAGGAGCTTTTCCTGTGCCTAACATATCAATGACATCTTAAGGATAAATAGCAATAAGCAGAGGAAGATTAGCAGCCATTCATTTCATTTTCAGAAAAACACAACATTTTGCGTGCTACGTTCACTCACATCCTGTTCATCTCCCAGGGGCTAATCCCCCCTGGTCTCCCACAAACATCACCCACAATTTTGTTGCTTGCTAATATAAGCTGATATAAGCAAATATCTTGCACACACAACAGCTAAGTCCTATGTGCACTCACAGTGGACATAAATTCATTGACATCTTACATAGTCAAATTCTAAAGCATTCATCACTGTCCAATAATCAGTCCACTAACATTTCCACCATGCTTAGAAATTGAAACCTTGAAAATGACTCCACCAGATAAATCAGGCTCATGAATATATTTAAGAATTACAATAATATAAAAAGTAGCTACATGCGTCCAACAGACTCAAACCCTTCACATTAAAAATACTACACAGCTCGTATCATGTTTTCTGCACTACAACAGTGGCTAAAGACGGACACGAGAGAGAAGCAGAGTGCTTCTCACTCCCACTGGATTACATACTAACAACTTATCTAACATTACATTCAAGTAAAAGTACTGCCAAAGAAATTTCACTCATATAAAAGTAGTATTTGCTTCAAAAACTGCTTCAAAAAGGAGAGTCAGTTAAAAGATACGTTACTGTACATTTTTTGAAAATTGAATTTTTGAATTTGGAAATTATGGGATGTTTCTCACGATAAATGGCGTAACAAAACCTATTTAAATGATGCTACAAATAGAATGCTACAACAATACTGCCTTTAATACCTTAAAGGTCAACGAATACAATTTAAAATTACATTTTTATTTTCTTGAATACATTTTGATCAAGTTCTTCACATTTACGTCGCACAGCTTCGCTATTAAGCTAGCAACTAAACTGGCTAAACATGGCTGTGACGTCCCCAACCGAGAGTGTATGTGCTTTTTTTCCTGTTCTTTCTCCCTTTTTGTCTCCCACAAACATCACAGAAAATTTTGCTAATCTGGTATAAGCAAATATCTTGCACACACAACAGCTGAGTCCTATGTGCACTCACAGTGGACATAAATGGGTGGTTGACATTTAAGCCAGAAAAAAGGTTTTTTTGTTTTTTTTTAAAAAAAATTCAAATATTACCCCAGAAAATTATTTTTTTGTTGTTATGACTCTTAACTTTCTAAATATATATGTTATGTTTTTCATCAATTTGCTCTATCTGTGCTTTAAATTGTCATATGGTGTGACATGAAAGCTATTTCATATAAAGGGAAAATTAGATTTTTTTTTTTCTAACGCACTTCAACATTTTAATCATGACTGCTTTGATATTTAACATTTCCTTGTGAAAATTTCATATATTTCGTTTTATTTTTCAAAATCATCATGCAACGGAGGACATTGCTCCTCAGTCTTTTTAAGCTATTTTAGATCAATTCTCTTAAACCTTATAACAACAGTAAGAAATTGCTTGAGACTCTTGCTGATATTAATTTCCTTATGTTCTATTGATATCTTCATGAATTACCACTAACAAAGACATTTTTTTGTCACAATTGTGAACGTCGCACCAAATGACGAGTGTCACACCATATGATAAACTGCACCACACCACAATGTCAATCCAAAAAGTGTCTTATATGTATTTAACACACAAACGAAACAGTTGAGGAAACAGGTTACACATGAATTTCAAATATAGTATAACAGCAGCATTCACATAACCTTAATGATTCAATATATACTCTTCTTTACATTGTGTATTGAGTAATAGATATTAAGGCATATCATTTTTAAGGCATCCATGTCACTGAAGGGTTTAATTTTTCCTTTTTGCTTCTTCTCTTCATACCAGTTAAAGGAAAATATAAAATGACTATTATGACTTTTAAACATTTAATTTAACATTCGCTATCATAGTCACAGTAAGCAGTAGTAATAGTTTTCAAAATTACTATACAGGTTGTTGCCTAGACTTTAAACCTCCTATAGCTGTCTGTCCTACGTGAACTGGCATGATCTATTTATTTTTCCTTCCTTTCCCTGAGGACTCCTCTCTCCTTACAGGGTCTGCATTCAGTCTTTCCCTGTACTTGTGTATCCCTTCCTTGATGAACAGATCTGCCTCACTCTGACAACAAATGCAGGAAAAAGATCTTACAAGATACAAGATAGGTTTATTTGTCACACACACAATCATACAATGTGCAGTGAAATTCTTTATGTCCCTGCTACCAAATAATAGGTAAATAAAAAATTTAAATATTGCAAAAAGAGAACACTTATAAAAAAATAATAAAATTTAAATTAAAAAGTGAATAGTGAAAATGTGCAGTTCTTTTAATGTGCAGATCTTTTAATATTATGGAAAACTGTAAAATAAGGGTGAATGAAATATAAAATTGTAAAGTGTATTATTTATCACATAGATATTTTTTAATCAAACTTTTTAAATGCATAAATATTCATGTAAAATAAAGTGAATGTCACATGGTGTAACAGATGTGTCACATGGTGTGACTTGGAAAAACAGTCACATCATAATATGACATTCTGATCAGTTAATTAAGCTAATTTATTAGCAAACTATAAACAGCTAGCCAATAGTTACCATGTAATTAGTCACATGACAGCAATGCTGTTTAAGAATTAAAAAGTAAAATCTGTGAGAAATATTCATTTTTTTGCAAATAATGTCACACCATAAGACACAAAACACTGACCACTACTGGTGATGTCAGTCTCATATCAAAAAAACCACAACTCACCTCATTACTTCGCAACTCCACTCCAGAGATGTTATTTTAACTTCCTGGTTGGGTGTGGTCCTCTTCATCATTAAGATGTCCAAATTATTTCCCACTCAAAATAGAGATTATAGTGTCACACCATATGACAACAATTTTGCGGACAAAATGTATTTGGGCAGAATTTATTTTTACATTATACACAGACATCAACACTTAATGTGACTACTGATAACACATTAGTACTTTATATGCACTGTAGAACTTTCAAATATTTACAATTTATTTGGAAATATGCTCTTATTTGTGAGGGCACTCATATGCCGGACAGTCACACCATATGACATTTTTGATGTTTGGATCAAAACTCTAAGTATAAATCTTAATATACCCACAACACCTTTGACAGCATTGTACCATATCTTGTCAGAGGAAGAGCATTTAAATATATATTCTTTAAAAATATACATTTTTACCAGTAAGTGACAAATGGACAGTCAGAATTGTGTTATTTCTCAAACATCCAAGTCCACTGGGATTTTACATAGCCAAATGCTAAAGCATTGATCACTGTACAATAATCAATGCACTGACATCTCTGCTGTATATGGTTAGAAACTGAAACCTTTTAAATTACTCAATGTATCAGACTGATGAACAATTTCAATATTAATCACAAAAAAGAGATACATGCGCCCAACGTGGGGCTCGAACCCACGACCCTGAGATTAAGAGTCTCATGCTCTACCGACTGAGCTAGCCGGGCCTTAAGAGCTACAAACAAAAAAAAGGTATTTTTGAAACATCTCATTATCTGGGTGTTTAACATAAAACATTAGTTTTAGATTGTATGCTATTATTATTGGTATTAGTCACTGTCATAAGATCAGACAAGAATGCTAACTTGTTGACTATACATGAGCTGCAGTGATGCAGTAAAAGAGAATACCGTGTGCTAAGCCACAACATTCATTCATTTCAGATTTACCTTGTTTTATGCAAGAGTTTACAACTTTAACTTGTCAACTACCAGCAAAACTATGTTCATGTAAGATAAGATAAGGCAATCCTTTATTAGTCAATAACTGGGAAATTACAATATTACAGCAGCAAACAGGATATAGAGGGTGCAAAGCATGCAAGGATAAGAGAAGGATGTGCATTCAAAAAGAATAAATACACAGGAAACAAGTAATCGCATTCAAAAAGAATAAGTGTGCTTTCAGAAAGAATAAATACACAGGAAACAAATACCTGCAGATGTGCACAGTACAGAAAAGAAAAAAGACTATCTACACTAGAGTCCCTCAAGTTACGATTATTGGATGGATTAATTATTGCACAGATTTGTTTAAGGGACTAAATATGTAGGTACTGATCCTTGCAGTAGTGTTACATGAGTAAGGATCATTGCACAATTATTACTACACATGTTAGTGCAACTGTGTGAGATCAGCCTACCACTTATACCACATCACATTTTAAATATAATTTTCCAGTTCAGGAGTCCCATACCACTGTAAATAAGGCTTTTGGTGATGGCATTCTTCTCAAGTGAAAAGTGAATAGCTCAACAGCAAAACATATGCCCCGTGTGAGGCTCGAACTCACGACCTTCAGATTATGAGACTGACGCGCTGCCTACTGCGCCAACGAGGCTTCGACAACACTTGAACAGGAAGTCCTTAAAAACAACTACAAAACAGTATATTGATACATTATATCCAATCGCATCAATTGAGAACGTCAACAAAAGACACTTCAAGGTAAAATCAACGAATATACTTGAAAGCCGTCACATTAAAAATACCGCACAACTCGTATCATGTTTTCTGCAGCACTACAACAGTGGCTAAAGGCGGCCATGAGAGAGAAGCAGAGTGCGTCTCACTCCCGCTGTATTGCGTACTGACAACAACAAACCTTACATTCAAGTAGAAGTACTGTCAAAAAATTTTTACTCGTGTAAAAATATCTGCTTCACACGTTGAAAGAAAAGCAAAGTCAGCAAAAGGTACTCTAAAAAAACGTGACTGCGTTTTTTTTTTTACATTGGATTTCTAAATTTGGAAATTATGGGATGAATAGCGCTACAAAACCAATTTAAAAAGAATTTTCCAACAACCCTGTGACAAAAACAGCAAGCATATTTAACGCGACTTTGTGGCTGAACGCGAGTAAATGTACATTGTTACTGTTTCGCCCTCCATATTGGCTCGGTGACAGAAGACAAGCACACACCCCTTCGTTTAAGGCGTAAAAAAAACAACACACATTGCGGGGTAAGATACGCCCCATGTAAGGCTCGACATCACAAGCTTCAAATTATGAAACGCATAATGCAACGCATTAACAGGGACCCATTAACCTACAAAACAGTATCTATTCACATCAGTTGAGAGCATCAACAAAAGAGACTTAAATATGAACTCAAAATGAAAGAAAATCCTTGAAAGCCCTCATTAAAAATACTGCACAACTGGTATCATGTTTTCTGCACCACTACAACGCAGCCATGAGAGGGAAGCAGAGAGCTTCTCACTCCCGCTGGATTGCGTACTTAACAACTCATCAAACGTTACATTCAAGCAAAAGTACTCTCAAATAAATTTTACTCATGTAAAAATATTTGCTTCAAACATAGAAAGAAAGGAGAGTCAGTAAAAAAAGGTACTATGAAAAAACATTTCTGAATTTGGAAATTATGGGATACAGACTATCTCGCCATAAATGGTGCTAAAAAACCAATTTAAATGACGCCACAAAATGACTACGACAAGAACAAGTACACTACAAGCGACTTTGTGGCGGGAACACGAATAAATGTAGCTACATTGCTACTGTGACGCACTTCATATTAGCTCGGGGACAGAAAACGGGCAAACATTTTCAGGCATAAAAATTAACATACAAATGCAATACAAACACAATACAATAATACAGTTTGAAATTTCATTTTTATTTTCTTGAATACATTTCGAATAAGTTCGTCACATTTACATCCCACAGCTTAGCCATTAAGCTAGCGGCTAAATTGCGTAGCTGCGACATCCCACTGAAAGTAGCTGACACACCCGTTAGCTAATTTCGAAATATCTCAATGTACAAGTCACAAAAACTTTATGCTTAATAAATGTTGTTTAAAACTCACCCAAAAAACGTCGCTCAGTTGGTTTCTTGTTTCCAACGAGAAAACGCCCATGTCAGGAGAGGATGAATTATTTCTGTCGGTCCGGCTCCAGACCGTCGACTCATTCTCCTCGGTGCGACCGTGAAATATTAACTTTATTCAGACTAAAGAATCTCCTCGATGCGACCGTAAAACATAAACTTTACACAGACTAAAGAATCTTCTCGGTGCGACCGTAAAACGCGAACTTTACGGAGACTAAATAAGTACACGGTAAATACACGGTAAAAGCAGCCGTTTAATGGCGGAATTCGTCGTCCCCGTCGGAAAAGTGGCCTTTGATGACAAGACGTTTCGCGGCTTCAATTCAACAGCCAATGAAAAGAAGACTGAGCTTGAAGAAGGCACACGCCCACAAAATTGGTTAAAATGTTAAAACATTAAGTACAACCTGATTCAACAATCAATAATTTTGTGAAAAAAACATTTAAGTTCCACTTCTGCACTACAGTAATGTAAATATATATATCTATCTATCGATATTTCACGTTGTTTTGCACCCCAGAATCTGCTACATTATTTTTTTCCCCCATCAAATATGAAAGATTGAAAGGATGTGGTCCATGATGCAAGAACTGTTTTCTGACTTTTCCCCAATTTTGCTATTTTTGTTACTATTTAGGACTTATCAGATTACAGCAGATACAGGTCAATGCATGCTGCTTGGTAAATTTGTATATTTTCATCTAAGTCAATACAAATCCTCTGCAGGATCATTCTCAAAAAGAAAATCAGACTGGTGCCAAATTGAGAGCCATATTTAATAATTTAATTTCACCATGCATAAACCATATAGAAAATATTTTACAGCCATGACAATAATAAAAAGATACTTCATGATGCTAAAAAAAAGCTAGTGTCACAGATCACTGAAGGCTCACAAGTTGTCATCGGGTTAATCTGAAGGTAGTTAGTATACGGTTAGATCAACAGGGGGGAATAACAACAGAAAGTCGACAAAACAGTTTAAATAAAGAACTAAACATAATCATGATGTTAGAAAAATGCTGATGTTACTTTCATGGTACATCCACTTTGTGTCACAATCGACACAGCATGGGTGGTGCTTGATTTATGTACAGCCCTAACTCTGTCTCTGCTCTTTGAAAAGGTGGGTCATCATTGCTTTGCAAAAATGAAGCGCACGAGGTAAAGGTAATCAGTGTCCCCCCCCCGACAGAAATGGGGGTAGAAATTAATAATTAATAAGAAAAAGGGGGTTTAGTGAGTGTTAGCTGATCTGGGGGTACATGCAGAAGGCATCCACCCTTTTTCAAATGGCACTAGTTAGAAAAGAAAAATCATGACAAATACACTCCTTCATATCACAGAGGATTGGCAACATTGCGCCGCAATTAATACTGCTCATATCACATCAGAGCCTGGTCCAAACATGACAATAAACCTGCCAATATGCAAAGAAACACATCTAGCTTCTGATTACAATAACGTGCATTTTGGTAAAATCTCACTTTTTTCAGAAGTCTGAGAGGAAAACCAGTCAAAAAAGTAAGAAATAATAAAACGGCCTTTACTTTTTCTGACATTTTCACAGAGAAAAGAATTAGTGGCAACTGGGTATAGTCAATCAGTAACCAAAACTGACATGACAGAAGATGTATCATCTTTCCAAACATCTCTGAGGAATCACAATGTGGCCTCATTGTCAACCAGCATCTCAGAATAGGGAAGCAATTTATTTTTATGGAGATTGTTTTTGCTTTAACTTTTGGAATGTTAAAATTTCAAATAATCTGGCACGGCCTGAATTATCCCACTCATGCCAATTAAGTTGACCAGGCATGTGACTGCAAATTTCATTTAGCATTCTGAGCACAAAAATCTGCCTGTTAATACTGCTTAATTACAATACTGCTTTATACAAACAACAAAGCAAAGCAAAATAAAGCACTGCTTCACATATTTATGCATCTAGTCACCTATGATGTGTCCCTCTCTTCACCATCTGCCTTTGGGATGATGTATGAAATGATATACTTTCATATTAACTGCAGAAATGTTACCAAATCATCCCTCCAAGTGACACTAAGTTTGAGGTGTCATAAGCCAGCGGGTGAAGAAGTGAGAGAAAGATGCTGAACCATTTAATTTACAGCTCCATCAGCTCCATTACTGGATGTAATCATATAGCAATAAAACCGGAACAAAAGCATCGCTTTAACAAAATCTTAATAGTAATATGACATGAAAAAAGATTAAAGTAGGCATTGATCAAAAAACTACATAGTGTGTTACTGTGTAATTACTTTTCAGTCGGTGGAACAGAAGAGGGAGCTGTAGAGTAAAGAGTCTTAAAAGAGGAATGAAAACAGAATAGGTCCAAGTCACTTCAGTTCCATTCAGAGGAATGAGGACGTGTTACAGACGAGTGATTCACTTTATTCATTTATCCATTCATTCATTCATTCATTCATTCATTCATTCATCCAGCTGTCTACTGTTATGAAGTCAGTGCTTCTTCTTCTCTGGAGGAGGATCAAAGGAATTCCTTGACAGACAGAAAACAAAGTAATTTCTTACCTCCAGAATTTGACGAGGACATCGGTCACTACATTGGCTTAAACAGAAGCATTACTGCCTTTTTCACTGAAACCATTTGTGACCACTGGGTGACACATGTTCATAAGCTTGCGGCTGGCAGTATCATTTGGATTCTGCGCTAAATGTGAACCATGTTAACCCAAGTAGTTGACCACTCGCCCAACAGTGAAACCAAAAATTTGTCTGACAAACAAAAACTGTCAAGGCCTCCTTTTAAGAAAGAAGATATGAAGACACAGATGGATCACACAGTGTTTTCCCTACATAGTGTTGATGCAATGCTACTATAAAGTTTTCCTTTCTCTGATTGTTTATTTCTATTGAATAAGGCTGGAAAAGTTTCCTTCCAATTATTCAGTGTTCCAGTAATTCATTTTTGTATGGCCACATTACGAATTTTGTATGTTCTTTTGAAGCTTCAAGTCTGTCGTTTGAGTTTAACTAAGGATTTGCTAATATCTTACGTGTAAAATGTATGGAGTCACTGTATCCTCCCATCTAGTTGTCACAATTATATATTTTTATTTCATTCTTTGTGATTAGTTTCCTTCATCGTTCATCCACTCCTCCCAAAAGCAGGTAGTGTATTTTTAGGCGTCGTTAGCAAGACTGCAAGACTCCAGGTATTTTGCTTGTTTTTTCTTCATTTCCTTGTAAAAAGTCACTTTTTCTTCCATCTTATCACAGGAGGACAAAGCATGTAAGCACCTTCTCAACCTGACTGTCCTTCCTTTTCTCACGAGAAGACTCCTTTCCGCTGCCCACCCCTCAGAACAACACGTCTTCATTGGTAATGAGAGATTCCACAACAAGTCTCTGGTATCGGATGTCGTTGAGCGCCGTCATGGCGTCCAGCTCAGGGGCCCTCATCAGTGTTGGGCCGAAGACGATGCCCAGATTCTCGCTGGACATGAGGTTCTCCTTCTCATGCTGGGTCACTCTGGATGGAAAAAGGAAAGAAGGTGTCAGGTGTAAGCCCCCTCTGACCACGACACAAGGAATGGATCTAGATCAGGTGAAGAAAGTGAATCATGAAGAAAGTAACCATGTCTTGTGTGTGCAGACCTCTTGAGGTGAGCCATGAGGTATCGCAGCGTCTCGAAGTGAGCTGGCGGCAGCAGCTTCAAGGCCTCGTGGAGAGACTCCAGACGTTTTTCTGGGTCTGTAATCTCTGTACACACACACACACACACACACACACAAAAATAGCAAGAGAGAGAGAGATTAAAGGACAAGCGTTTCAGGAGCACTAGACATAAGCTATCCCAAGCCTTAGCAACACATGTGTATGGGATCAATTATCATACAATAACATGTAAAGAAAAAGACCTGACAAAACACATTTCACCCACACCTTTTCCTGATTTGAAGCATATGCAGCACAAATTCTTCTTGTTGCCATGTACCTGCAAAGCTTCTCTCGGTTTCCACTCATTCCTTCATCTTATGTAATAAAATAGAGAAAGCGTGGAGACCTACTTGCAGCTTCTATGAAGCGTGGGTAGGCATCATATGTGATGAGGGGAATAGGCAGCTCTCTGAAGTAGAGTTTGAGGGCTCCGGTGATGATGTTGATGTCCTCATAAGCATTTGAGGAAATATCAGCCTTCTCTCCATCTGTGGAACAAATCAGTCGACACAACAACCGAATAATGTGTCTGATATTTTCAGCGAGGTAAACACACACCACGAGAAAAACGAAAACTCAAGGATTATGACTTTATGGATTTTCTATTTGTTGATATTTCGCTGATCCTAAAAGGCAAATTGTATTAGAAAAAGCTCTCACCTCTGTCGAAGGCCAGTTTGACATCTTCAATCAGCTCACTGAAGCCTGATATTCTGTACAGACCCTCTGACTGAAGACCTGGGACAGGATGAGGAGAGTTGAACAGATGCTGCTATTAAGTGAATTTAAAACTCTTCTTTTCCAGCTGACACAGTTTAATTAAGTGATTATAATTCTGGATAACTGACAGATGAAGATATTTAATAAATTCACTCATTCCCACTTTTCAAATTAGAATATTTGCTTATTTTCGGTCTTCTACGACAATGAATTTAACAATGAAAGCACTTAATTTATTTTTTCATATTTTTTAACATGTTTAGACCAAAGGATTACTCGATTAATTAAGAAAACAACTGGCTAATCATCAGTGATGAGATATTGTTATTTAAAGTTTTAAAGTTAAAGATTTTACTGTGACTGTTGACACACAACAATGTGCTTGTTATAACAGTTTCTTCACTTTGTGCTAATGGAACATCTTAAGTGAAATAAACCAAATGATTATAAACAAGGGGACGAGACAGTGAATCTTGTGATCTTGCATGCAAATGTCCACCTCGTGGGTGTTATCTCTTTCCCTCTCTTACAGTAAACAATACTTGCAAGCTTTTTTTTTGTCAACATTACATAACCACTGACTCACACTCACGCACACACTCGCTTCCTCCTTTGCTCACCTCTTGACTCGAGTTCCTGTATGCACATGTCGACCACCATGGGTCTCTTGGTATTGTGGGCTTTGACCAGAGTGGTCAGATCGCAGCTGTACACCTTCTTGACGTGCCGCAGGTCCGGCTGGCAGTCGTTCGGGACAACTTTGGAGCACTGCTTATGGACGTTCAACCCACAGTCTGATGGAGAAAAAAACATCACTGTTTTGTCGACTCCTGACTCTCTCAAGCATCTCGTTCTGTTTGTATTAACATAAATGCTATCAGCTGTTTATACTGCTGTTAACATCCAACAACGTGTGCATAATTTAATTTTGTCCTGAAAGATTTGATAGTCGAAGTGAAATAACCAGATTGGATGCACTTAAAGGCAGGCTTTGCAGAGGCACAGTTCATCACCCACACACAGAAATAATCACACTGACAGTGTGTTCTTTGGCACCAGATTGAGTCTTTTAACATTTAAAATCCATGATACACTGCAGATGAGTCAACAGCAAAAGTGACTAACTTTAAGCCTGCTGTCCCAGTTTTCGAGTCACGGTTTAAGAGAGAGGAGGCGAAACACGTTGAGCACATTGGAGGAGGCAAACAGGAGCAGAAATTTAATCTATTTTTTGCAGGGATATTCATACGTGATAAATCAAAGATCACTGAGAATGAGCAAGTTTGAGAAACGTGCACCACACACTGATGTGTGAGAGAAAAGATATGTGTTACCTGCACACTTGACTCCCTGAGCGATGAGACCCCACATGAAGTTGGCACAATATTCACACCAGTGGGGGCCTCTGAAAGTGTGAACCTGGTTGGAGAGGCAGAGACAGAAAAGAGGAAATTTGATGTTAAAAAGGCCAGAGGGAATTCTAAACGTCACATTTTCATATTCTGTAACCCAGACCAGGTCACGTCATAATTGAACACAAGAAACAATCTTTATCGTAGACGAACAGGCACTGAAGAAAGACTGACGGAGACACAATAGGAGGGCTGAAAGGACATTTATAGAAAAATTACAGTGACAAGACTTTTTAATCTGCTCATTTCTCGCATAAATTGGCTCTATATAATGAAATGCTAATAACCTCCATCACAGCACAGTGCTTTGTGTGCGAGTGTGTGCGTGTGTGTGTTTGTCCACGTTTCCCTTAAGCTCAGTACACTGTGGCCCTGACCTTTGTGCTCCTCACTAATGGCTCCTTGTCATATGGAAATCTGAGGATCTAAAGTACCAAATAGAATCTTAAAACCTAAAATGGGAATGCAGAAATATGTGCTTCTCTTTCTGTGTGTGTGTGTGTGTGCATATGTGTGTATTCTAACACTCCGTTCCCTCAGAGGTGAATTTGAATAAGACCCCATGAGCTGAATCAGCGATTCTGGCATCACTGAAGGCGCACGCACGCACGCACGCACGCACGCACACACACACACACACACACACACACACACACACGCACACACACAGAGCACAGAATGTAGAAGCAAAGGAGCGGCTCTCACCTTGAAGTTGTGGACCTTCTCGTACTTGGGCACCAAGTCACTCTCTCTCAGGGTGGCCCGCCGCACCAGTGACGTGAGCTGCGAAAGGGCAAAAGATCTGATTGGTTGCCAGAAGGTGGAAGCAGGGGAGGCGGGTTTGGGGGGGGCTGGTGCCCGGCTGAGGCGAGTTCCCGAGCCCACGCTGGGGTCTGAGGTGCTGCCAGAGAGTGGCAGGGAGGGAATTGAACCAGCACTGACATTCAAACTGAGAGCTGCGGTAAACAAAGAGCCCTTCTGAGGTGTTTGTTTCTCGGCCCGTCTGCGTGACTGCTTTTTACCTCTTTTAACGATGTACGACTCTCGGCTCGGCATTGCGGGCCCTGTAGTTTTGGTGTGACACACTGTAGGTTTAAATCAAACACTGGCCCTGAGACCAAAATGGGAATCCCATGAATAA
Source organism: Scatophagus argus (assembly GCF_020382885.2). NCBI lineage: Eukaryota > Metazoa > Chordata > Actinopteri > Scatophagidae > Scatophagus > Scatophagus argus. Next base: position 4,573,746 of record NC_058516.1, read on the forward strand.
ATACAGTAAGCCAATCACATTGAAACAAAAAAAGGAAAAACTCAAAAATAGCTCAGAGTAATCAACAACATAAATAAGTTGAAAGCAGCAACAATTAGAATCTCAAATCAATTCAAAGCTTCATCCGACAACAACATCCCAAATCGAGGGGCCAACGCGGGACCAATCGTGCCGTCTTAGCACCACAAAGATCAGCCAATCACATCAGCTCTGCATATTGATGCTGGCTGCATGGTGCAATTCCAGTTCATAACAAAAAAACAAAGCCAGCCAGGCAACAAAAACCTGTCTTGGGATGTAGAAAATAAAAAATTGTGTTAAAAAGTTCACTTAATATGATTCAGTAAATCTTCCCTCCTTGGAATTCCTCTAAAATCCTTCAAACCGGACTGATGCAGCAGAATGAGCGTTCCTGTCTCCTGGTCTCGTGTAGGTGAGCGCTCGAGTCCACATGGCTCACTGCGTGTGTGTGTTAATCCGCTTTCCCTCAACACACTCGCCAGGCAATATCAGCGCAGGAGGGAGGTGGTGAGGGCAGAGAGAGAGAGAGAGAGAGAGAGAGAGTGAGAGAGAGAGAGAGGGGGGGGAGAGAAAAAAGAGGAGGGGGATGCTGAGCTACGGTGCAGCAATGGATGAATTTAACAGGTCGCACTGAAAGGAGAGTGAGCCAATCAGAAGACAGCGATTCCTGTTGTTCGTCACCAAATCTGCCACCTCAATTGTCCCAGGAGAGACAGAGGAAAGAGGGGAGGGAGAGAAAGAATGAGCTGAGAAACAAGCTCTTATTTCATTCTTTCGTTCACACTTTTTGTCCCTCTTTGTTTCGCTTCTCTCTCTCTCTCTCTCTACTTCTTCTGTCATTTTGTCCGGTAATATCGATCAGTTTTCCCTCAGATGTTTCCCAATTTCTCTGATGACTGCAAACAATGGTGCTATTGTCCGGCTTAAGTGTGTTTCTTGCCTGAAATTTGAACAGAACAGACACATCCCCATGTCCTTATACGGCTCTGGAAATAAAAGCCCTGCTCGTCCATCATCTTAGCTCATGCAAGTAAAATTATAAAAGAACAGTTTCAGGCTACATTTCACTTAAGTGCCATTTCAGAGCTTTCGGGCTGAGTGCCGCCTCTGGTGGGAGGATGTTTGGACTTGACTTCTTTGACATTTTTGCGCTGATACACCCGACACCAAACAAGCAGCAGAACTGCAGTTAATCCTGCTACTCTGTGAGAGACTAAAAGCTTCCAACTACGGGTTTTGATCTTTTTTAAGTTAGATATTTTACATTAAGATACGAGAAATCTTGTTCTGCGACAAAGAAGTAAAAGATATTTATAAAAAATACAACCTCATATTAAAATCACTAATCCTCAACTTATATATACAACACAGTGAATATGTATGACTGGTTATGGATTTTTAATGAGTGTTCTCGTTGCATGGGGATGGCAGAGTGGAGGGTGTTGAACAAAAGAGCACCTCGACTGTAGACATACAAAGAAAGAAAAAAACAACAGTGAAAGGAATGAGGAACAAAAGCCGGGTACGCTTTGCAAGTCTCCCAACATGCACATTTTTTCTAAGTTTGTGGATTTATTTATGGATTTTCTGTCAGATCGAAGCCTTCTCCTCTCGCCGCAATCATTCCTGTCACCGTCCACTGAACTCACTCCCAAAACAAGGCCTTAAAAATTAAAATTTAAAAACTCATCACCAGAACCGTGTCTTTACGGCCCTCACGGGGGTCGTAAAAACGCATTTAACCCACAATAGCAGGTGATAAGCGGAATGAACGGATGAAATATGTGTTGGTCTGTCTTCCCTGCAGAGAGCCACCTCTGGTCTCAATGTCACAGCTGTACTGCTTTGTCTGCAAATCCAGCCAATTATGAAAAGCACACACGTACACGGGACCAACCCCATTACACACACACACACACACACACACACACACACACACACACAGACAGTGATGTATGAGGTGCAGTGGTGGTCATGCACTGCAGGTCATGCTAGGCCTCTGGAGGCTCAGTGTTGGTGTAGCAGCTAAACGCATTGCACACACTACTTTGTTATGAGCCTGTCGGTGTGTGTTTTAGCTGCACTGTATTACACTTCCGTCTCTGTGTGAGTGTGTGTGAGTCTGAAGGCTTAGCAGCAGCTGTATGAATGGATCTGCATCTCAGCTGCTCAACCTGTCAGGTACACTTCCTCTCAGTCGTCTGGGTTCAAGACTGAACACAGAAGACAAACTGATCGTCTGACAGCTGAACAGAAACTAATTATCCAACCGCAAAGTCAACTGTGAATTCTTGGTGTGCAGTTTCTGGGAGATAGCAGGTTTCTGCAGGCAAACTGCTGTTATGTAATTTTACTGCAGAGCCCTTGGCTGGAGGCCATCTCTCCTCTGCATCCATCCATCCATCCTCCTCCACCTCCTCCTTTCACCAAGTTCCTCAACTCTTCCATCAGTACTGAACTGAACACACAGCAACTTGATAACACTTCTTATCCATGTCCTATGCATTAATGCGCATATATTTTAAAAATGCAAACGCAACCCAAACTTATTCACCACTCCACTCATTCCATCTCTGGATCTTTCCATCCCAAAAACAAGGGCTCATCTCAGTGTTCCTACAAATTTTCCACTGTCAATTTCTGTATTAATTACTGATCTTTTTACATTTCACTGACTAAATACTCACCATGTTATGGTATTTCAAAACACGCAAAGGAAATTAGCAAAAGAGATCTGATGAAAGACTGAATTTGTCTGAGAACTGTTCATTGTTAGGGCTCATTTCAGACTGCGGCTTCCTGAAGGAAACATTGCTTGATGTGTAGGCTGTGCTCCACTTCTCATTCTAACCAATCCCACACCAAAAAACGACCTAAGCCTTCAGGTCACTTTGCCAGAAACATTTTTTGGTCTGAGTTCCAACACAGTTTCTACTTTAAAAATCCACATTCCTGACAGAGAAGTTTTGAAGACACTGATTGGTATTAGGTATTTCAGATCAACCAAAACAACCCCTTTGCCAAGTCCCTTCATCGAGTGGACACAACATTCATGCACTTGCGTTTGTCCTCACCCTCTCCTCTGCATTACGGTTGTCTTTGGCGGGAGCGGGTCCATCCAGGGCCTCTGGGCTGAACGGTAGATGTTTTTTCAGAGTGGGCTCCTGGTTCAGGGTGGTGTAGCCCACATGCTCATAGATGGGGTTTATTGTCATCTTCGCGATGTACTCTGCTGCCTGACAGATCAGAAGGTTACAGTAAATATGGCAGGTTCAACTGTGACATTTGCAATGCTTCCCACTCACCTTAAACTCAATCTTACAACAATATTCTTCATCTTAGAACAGTTTGTATTTTCCTATTGTGGATTATGCCAAAACGTAACTACCTACTGTTTTTATGCAAATAACAACAAAAAGATGAATTACTTCTCAATATTACAGTACAGTAAAGGACAGTTAAGAGGGACACAGTGGAGGACGGACGAACCCACACACACCTTTGTCTCAATGTAGAGTGTGATGAGGCCGTCTGTGACCAGGTCGTGGATGGACTCAAACCTCTTCTCTCCAACAAAGTGCTTCCCGTCATGGTAGAGACGGAAGTTTCTCGTTTGGTTCCCAAACCTTGAGGGAAGGGAGGAGGAAGCTTTAGCTTTGCGATAATCTAGCAACAGACTTGAGTCCTAAATGTTTATTCAAACTCTGGGATTCTGCTCATCCACCAGTCACTGCAGCTCATGCATTCAAAAGCACATGACACAACAGACTCAAATAGTGGCTGGTTTTCTAGCACAGACACGTGGTGATGAGACTGAGTGGCACGAAAAAGGAGTGCTTCATTGCAAAAATACAACTAAGGAGCCTCATAACAAAATTCTCCTTCTATTTTCTGTCTTTATAAACTAATATCATGAAGCTCTTTAATAAGATAACACTTAGTCAAAAAAAATGGCACAAACTCGAAGTGCCAGAGCTCTGACAGACAGACCTTGAACTGGGCCAACACATTATCTGCTCCTCAGTGGATCACAATGGAAGCGCTGCGAGAAAAAGCAGCACCGCTACATCATTAACCCAAAATCCAACCTTTCCTTTTCTGCAAACCCAGAGAGGAACATTAGTTTATGAAGCGGGTATTTATGGAAGGTAATTATAACCACAGCGAGAGAAACTTGTGCAGGTGGAAGAGCGACATGACTATGAATAGAGCAAACTGACCCAAAACCTACTTCAAATTATGCCATGCACCCATTTAAAAGTGTGACACCTACTCTGATGACTGATGCTTAGAAGCTAACCGGGCTAAGTGGGCAGCTGGGTGGTGCTCAGATCAGACGATAGACAAGAATAATTTGAGTACTTCAGCCAATGAACATTTGTTAGCCTGGTTAGGGAGACGGCACACACTGCTTTTCTCACTTCTCTACTCTGACCCCTCCTCATGAAGAAAGGCCCTCTGGAAGACGCCACGCGGAGCCATGTGAGCTTAGAGATGAGCGCCTCTGAGCAGCTTACAGCTCACCTCCTGCCTTTAAAACCCCCGCACCTCAAGGCACCCGGGGTGTGACAACACGCGATCAGACAGCACTCACAGCTTCTTGCCTTGTCACACAATTACATGCAGGGATCGGTGCTGGAGGTCGAACAAGTACAAGGTCTCAGGTGATCCACAGGAAGTGGAGAAGCATAACACAAGCCAACGTACCTTAGAGCCAGTGTGTATGTGCCCGGCTGTCTCTGACTCTCTCTAATAAGGTAGCTGCCTTCGGCCTGACTCAGTAACTGGTCGGCCTCTTCTCTTGAGATCATCCCGTGGAACCTGGATGTAAAAGCAGCAGAAGGTCAATATTACTTATGTCACACAAGTAACCAATCAGCTTCCACATCATCACACAGGAATTGAGAGCACAAACGCTGAATAAAGAGAAGGCCAACTCACTCTCTTCCATAGTATTTAGGTCTGTTGTCCACCTGCAGGAAAAAGAAAAATATATAATTTGTAAAATACTAGTACAGGCAGGCTACACAGGGCAGACGGCAGACACTCCTGTGCGATAAGAAGCAGACAAACTACAGATTGAAGATAGTTTTCCATGCCAACTTATATGTTGACGAGTAACTTTTGATGAAATGCCACTGGCTGCACAACTGAACACACACTGTGCTCTTGTTAAATATTTTCCCAAATTTTGCTACATGCGAGTTCGTGGGTGCGTGGGAGTCGAGAATGTTGCACGAGTCAGATAAAAAGCTGAGCGTTCTGTTGTTCTCAACAAAACTGCTGTCGCGCCAATAAATCAACAAAGACCCGACCAGCAGTGCTGAATGTTAATATGCATGTCCTGTTAGCTGTGTGTATGAAAGACACGGGACCAGAGAAAACGAGGGGACATGTGCACTCAATATACATTTCAGGAATTAAGACAGAAAATGTAGACAAACCTTACCTTGAGAATACACAAGAGTAGATTTAAAGAAGTAAACGGTCCATATACAGACTTATATACAGTCAAAAGAGCAGAAGCCAAACTCCTGCCATTTCATTCACTCTTCAAGTGAAAGTCTCCAATGTACAGAACAATACAACACAGTTGAGATGCTAAAGGAGTCAAAAGTTAGGTTGGCAGAGACCCACTCATGATGGTGGATGTAGTCCAGTCCTGTCTTATCTGCCATGCATGCGCACCTCTGGACTCCCACCAAAGCTGCTCCGAGGCCTGTCAGTCAGCCATGCATGGAGCGGACAGACTAATACCCATTACTAATGCTCAAAAGGCATCCTCGACTGCACATTACTGAGAGCCGAGCTGGAGGGAATAAGCTGTTCAGACGTTTTGCATAAACAGTGTGCTTGGGATGAAATGATGAAATAAACTTGTGCTGGGTGAAATGTTTACCTGGCACAGCATGGAACAATTGTGTAGAGAGTTAAATACGCAACCTGTAGGCTTTTTCACGTCTTGCATTTGGCACCCAAACTACTGCCAGGGCTGTCAGCTTGCTCTGAATTTGTGCTTTAATAAAGCATGAATAAAGAGCTCCATAGAGAGTTTTTCACTTAACAGCTCATCAGCTACAAAGATTTATGTCTTTGACGGATCATTCAGCAGTCAGTGGGAGGTAAATGTCAGCTTACAGAAGACAAAAGCAAAGCTATTTTTACTCACAGTTATGGACAAATTGAAACATATTGCACTGACAGAGATGTTTTACATGAAGTTTAGTCCCAAATCTTGAACAACATTTATACCTCGTGGATGAACTGATGGCTACAATGTAGAGCGGGTTTAGCTTTCAGTTTAGGAGGTCATTTCCAAATAAAATCAGTTCTGTCAAAGAAGAGTTAAAAATGGCTGTATAATTTGCCACAGCCCAAGTGAACATCTTTGCATTGCTCATTTTGTCTCACCAACAGTCTAATCCCAAATGTATTTCATTTACAAGGACATGAAAGAGAGAAAAGCATCAAAAGCTTGCATATAATAAGCTGGAGAAAGTGGGTGTTGGGCAATTTTAGTTGATAAATCAATAAAGTCAATAATTATTCCTTACTATGTCTGTATATGAGTGCATTGCTTTACTGAAAAAAAACAACTTTTCACTCAAAAAAATGCTGTGACTGGAGGGCCTGCAGCTAAAGGACAGTTCCCCCTCATTGATGTGTCATCAACGTGGCACAAATCAAAAAAGTACCAGACAAAAATAAGTGCTTATTGGTGCATCATTAACACACATATGGCTGAACTCCCAGCAGACAACACGGCGCTGCCAGTAACAGCAGGGGCTCTTCCACCCCGTCTGTCTACCGATTATAACTGGGTCAGCACCGACTACCTGATCAGGCCAGGGCATCAAAGCCAACAACCGTTCGTTTAGCTCCACACATTCATCCTGCTTTGCATCCACCAGGCCCTGAGAGGACTGTTTTTAGAGATCAACACACACACAGCCACAGCACAGTCCATCATTTTTTTAATCCCACTTGGATTCCCCCAAATCTCCCCACCCAGATGCTTCAATTCATGTTGTTTTGATTGAAAAAAAAAATGCCAACACATCTACCCACTTTGATGTGTGCTCAGTTAACGTCACCAAATATTGCTTAAATCATTGTCCAAATATCACTAACAGGGCTCCCTCCCTTCTTCTAAGAAAAAGGATTGGAGGACCACCATTGTACAGCCAGTTAAAATGTCTCTTCGGCCTGTTATCCTCCCTGCAGTGCAATGGACTGATGGACATGGTTTAATCAAGTTGACTGTGCTGTCACAGCATTTGCTTAAAACCTAATCTATTGTTATGACTATCTGCAGCCTCTTTGGGAAAATTAGGCTTGTTTTAATAGAACAATATTGATTTTTCTGCCTGTTCAGTGATGCAGTGAAAAGGCTGTCCATGTCTCATGTATACACAGTTGATTTATTCGTGCTATTTCATGTTAATATCACAAGGTGAATTAAAACTGTATTTCACGAGAATAGGACAAGACATGACAGACTAATTGAACTTGTTGTTTGACTACTGGGGAGTGTGTCCTCACCTCGCAGGTGCAGGTGAGTCTGCGTGGGTGAGGTGCCTCCTGCTGGAGCTGGTACACTGTGCCAGAACACACACAACAAACCATGAGCAAAAAGCAGCTGAGACCAAGAAAAAGAACATAAGAAAGCTCATTTGAATGTAAAACCATTCCAGGATTACTTACAGTAAGACTTCCACACCGGTGGTCTGTATTCATCATGATCTGGGGACAGAAAAAGTGCAATACCTCAATAACCACATCCTGAGTTACAGAAACTCGATTTGCTGTGTTACAGTGCCCTCTAGTGGACACATTATAATTATGATCAGCGCTGGTTTTTATGTCTCAATTTTGTCATGTCCCACCAACGGAATCTCTCATTTCATTTCATCTTCCTTCTTATTTCAAACACAGACTGCCTGAGAATTCAGGGGGAGCTTAATGCACAAATGGCTAAGAGCACCAAGATTTTGGAGGAATTACGTGAACATCACAACTTTACACTGAAACTGCAGAAGGAAATTTTAATTAACAGGCTTGCAGCTGAAATGACAGCATGACATGTGAAGATAAGGCTTTCAGCTACTTTATTTTCCACGATGTCAAACTGATAGATGATGTTTTTTCCACAATGGAAACCTAGTAGTATAATTGATCACTTAATGAATACATCTACTCTGTGAAGCACAAAAAAGCATGAAACATTCATTTATATTACTTTGCAGAAATGTATTGTACGCTAGCTCTCACTATGATCGTCATCTTTCTTAAGCCTTTGCTTTTGCTTTGCTTTTTTTTGAACCTGCTAAATTTAATTGTTGATGATATCAGCATTGGAGCAGCGTTGCCTCGTTGCTTGTTCAACTGACTAACACTGACAGGAATATTAAAATAAGCATGACTCTGAATATTATTCAGCCCCAAGCACTCAGTTGGAGTTTGGCTGAACTCTGCAACAGCTACTGATCATCTTCACTTAAAATCCCACACTGTGATTACTCTGAAGTCCTTCCAGCTTTAAATTCTATATTTTTATCTAAACTCTTTATTTCAAGCCTCACTGTGGCTCAGAGTGTGAAGGAACTGCCTAAATTCACACCAGTGCTGCAGGTCTCTATTTCCACCTAATCCTAGAATCAGCAAAAGAGAACAGCTCTGTTTCAAAACTCCACTTATGGTCAAGAGGAAATACATCGCTTTTGACAATGGAAATTAATATGCATCTTAAGACTCTGTGTCCTTCGCATCTTGCAAATTTAGGCATATGCGGTCTTCCATCTTCTCTGCATGGGGAAAACTAACAGCCTGTTTCCTGCCTCTGTGTACTCTGAGTTCAGTCTGCAAGTCTTATCTATTCAACACTTGTCGTCCTGGTATCCTGTCTTCAAAATAACTCCCAATCCTCCCCGGGCAAATGTCTCACCCTCTTTCTCAAGGCAACAGAAAGACACATTCAAAAAGAAACCAGACATAACATACAGGCTGTTGACAACTCTCACTGCCTGCAACGGGTGTGGAAAGAAATGAAACCCAGTGTGCTTTGACTGAAATACTGCAAAGACAACTGTGATGCACTGGTGCTTTAGTTGAGTGTTTCTGTTTTTGTGAGGTTTTATACTGTTGCCCCAATACATTTTAAAGAGATATACTGTGCTTATTTTCCCCCACCACAATGTGTACGACACTTGCTGCGCGTAGATTAATGTTTAACATAAAAGCTTAGCAAAATCAATTTTTTTGGCACAATAATTTAGTGCCATTCAACAGGAAGCAGGAAGTCCTGCTCCATTAAAAGTAGGTCCTGCATAAAATAAAAGTAAATTAACAACCAAAAGTATATTTTCAGCAAACCATGCTGAAAGTAAAAGTAGCTCAGTAGTAAAAGTACTCATTATGTAGGAGAAGATACCCTGTCATTGTCTACATTGTTTTATATTATGAAATTAATTACAGTGTAAGTAGCATTCTCATGTTGAAACATGTCGCTGTTTTATACGCTGTGGGATAGTTTAACCCTTAAAAATGCATCGTTTTGTAAACTGACCATAAAATTTGTATGTAAAGCCTTCATCTGCAAAGTAAACGGTGACTGTAATTGTTGAATAAATACTCTGGAGTAAGAAGTGCAATGTTTGTCTCAAAAATTTTGGGGAGAAATCAGCAGCACAAAATGGCAATTTAAATGCAGCAGTGGCCTCTCTCAGTTTAAACAAAGTACATTACAGAAATATTATCATAGTAAAACTATGAGTGACCAGTGTATCAGTGCAGCAGCCACAACCAAGAGAAACACACACGCAAACAAACCATTAAAACACTCAGATGTGAACAAAAAGGCCGAAATCTGAGGCGTGGTGCTGCTTACCAAAGACATTTAGGGCCATCTTGATTCTGTGATATGATGAAGATGAACAATTAAGCAGCAGATCCAAATTTCCCAGCAAAACGGACCCACTTACTTTAAATCCTGAAAGAGAGCACACAAAAAGAATAAGATGAGAGCCGTCCAGCCGCTGACTGTGGTGAGCCACCCTGGCTAAAGTGAAAACAGCAGAGTAACGACAAACAATACATGATGAAGCTCAGATTATAAGAGAGCTAACGTTAGCGGATTCGGTCAGCGTTACTTTAGTTGGTGGGCTGAACCGAGGAGAAAACGCAAATCGCTGATGTTTCTTTTGATATCACACTGAAAACAAATAAAATGGTTCGCAACACGCTCAAAATGCACCGAGGGCGGCTGAGAATGATGCTTACTAATGCATGGTTTAATAATCTAACGGTTAGCTAATAATACTCACATTCACATCCATTCTACATTGTGGTCGCCATCTTGTTGGGTCACGTGAGCAGTCTCGCCCTCTCTCCAGGGTAACTATGGCAACGGACCTTGCTGATGCTACTATACGACTAATAAAGACGTCGTTAGTATTTAGTACAAAATAATTAACTTACCTTGTATTTCAGTGTGTACACTTTGTAAACCTAATATTTTCAAAGTGAACTGGGTTTGAACATAGTTCCAGGCTAGTTATCCATCTAGCTAACTGGACATTTTAATGATGGACACAAACATCGATCTGCATGAGGTAGTCATGAAATGGCACTACTTCAATTAAATACAGAAGTACCTTGTGGCGCCAGTACGGCCGGTTAGCTCAGTTGGTTAGAGCGTGGTGCTAATAACGCCAAGGTCGCGGGTTCGATCCCCGTACGGGCCACAGCTTCCTTTTCTTCTTCCTTCGCTTTGCCTTATCAAAGGATAACACTATGGAAGTAAGGAAAGATAAGATAACTTTTTTTGTTCTCTTTTTCTGTTCTTGTGAACAAAAAGTGTGCAAAAACAATTACAAAAAAATATAGAGGTAATAAATTAACAATTTACAAGTACAGTAACCACAGTACAGTATACAGCTATATACAAGTCCTCATGAGGGAGGAAAAGAGGACTAGACCATTGAACTATATAGTCTAACAGCAGTGGGAATGAAGGACCTGCGGTAGCACACCTTCCTCCATTGAGGGTGTAGCAGTCTGGCGCTTAAGGAGCTGCTCAGAGCCTCCACTGTCTGATGCAGAGGGTGAGAGGTGTTGTCCATGATGGACGTCAGCTTGGCTAACATCCTCCTCTCTCTCGTGAAATCGACCAGCTGGTCCTCTGGTGTGGTCTGAACAACCTGGAGCTAAACCCGTTCAAGACTGTGGAGATGACAGTGGACTTTAGAAAGAACCCACCCACCTCACCTCCCCTCACCTCCCCTCACCATTCTCAACAGCACAGTGTCTACTGTGGACTCCTTCCCACAGAGTCCCACATAGACCTCAACAGGAAAAAGGCCCAGCAGAGGTTGTACTTTCTGCGACAGCTGAAGAAGTTCAACCTGCCTCAGGAGCTGCTGACCATCTTTTACACCCCCATCGTCCAGTCTGTTCTCTGCACTTCGATCACTGTCTGGTTTGGATCGGTCACCAAACAGGACAGGAACACGACAGGGCTGCAAAGGTTAATCAGATCTGCAGAAAAAATCACCTGCAGGGCCAACCTGGCCTCCATTCAGGACTTATACCAGTCCAGGGTCAAAAAACGGGCAGGAAGCATCACTGCAGACCCCTCACACCCTGCACACAAACAGTTTGATCTGCTTCCCTCTGGTAGGCGTTACAGAGCTCTGTATGCCAAGACTACCAGACTGTCTCCCCCATCTCCCTGTAATCCACTTGCCATTGCAGGAACCATCGCACTGTTTGCACTACATGTACATATATTTATATTTTGTTTTATTTTTCTTTTCTTCCTGGAAATACTTGATTGAGCTGATTCTGATTCTCAGTGCGTTTGGAGAAGTCAAAAAACATGATTCTCACTGCACTCCCTGCACTCTCCAGGTGAGTCAGCACCTGGTGCAGCAGGTAGATGACAGTGTCATCCACCCCGATGTTTGGCCTATAGGCAAACTGCAGCGTGTCCATCAAGGTAGCTGCTGATGAGCCTCTCCATGGTCTTCATCAGGTGGGAGGTCAAGGCGACAGGCCTGTAGTGGTTTGGCTCCTTGGGGTGTGCAGTCTTAGGAGCTGGAACCACACAGGAGGTCTTCCACAGGACAGGGCCCCTCTCCAGACTAAGGTTCAGGTTGAAGATGTACATGACCACCTCACAGAGCTGGTGTGAGGTGGTAGGGATCTGAGATCTGGGGCTGATCCTGTCTGGTCCTGCAGCTTTCCTGCTCTTCAGCCACCTCAGTTCTCTCCTCACCTGGTCTGATGTTAAGGAGAGGGGTGAGGGACGGGGGGTGGGGAGGCGAAAAGGGTGGACAGTAGGGGATGGGGGTGCTGATAGTGGAAGAGGGGGGCTGGTGTGAAGTGGTGTGAAGACAGGGGGGTGATGGGAGGTGAAGTAGAAGACAGTGATGGTCGGGTGATGGTGGTAGAGTTTGCTGGTCTGGAGATGTGTGAAGAGGGGAGAGGAGGGGTGGCAGAGGGGGTGGGGTTGGAATTAAGCCTGTTGGAAAAGCAGGTTTAATTCACTTGCCCAGTGCTGGTTGCCTTCAGCTGTCCCTCTGGCTCCACTCGGTCTTCAGACCTTTCCACACATCTCGTGTGTTGTTCAATATAATACTCCTTCTTTACTAAACACGGCAACACTTTCAAGAAAATGTGAAAATTTAAACAGAAAATCTCAACATCTGTGTAAAGTTTCTCAACAACATTCTTAAAATTCTGATACTTTCAAAAGCAGGGAAGTAAAGTAGGTAAAGTACTCATAAATGTGTAGTTAGACAGCATTTTAATCTAATATTTTATTGGAATGTTATGTTACTGTATAGCAATATTTACAGTAGATGATCCAAGTAAAGCTAATTTGAACTATTTTATACACTGTAAATTTATACACTTTATACACAGTGGTTTAATCTGCAACACTGCATCATTTTTGCAGTCAATTAAAAAGTAAATTTAAAAAGCGCAATAGTGACCTGAAAAGAAATGAAATGCAGTGGAGTGGAAATATAATGTAGCATGACATGCAAATGCTCAAGTAAAATACCTCAAACTAGTGGTTAAATACAGAATTTAAGTAAATGTGTAGTAGTGGTACACAAACTTTTTTTTAGGATATGTCCTCACTATCCACCTGCTGTTCGTTTGCACTGTTTACCTCACCCACTTGCACTATACTCCACCCTGCACTACCTCACTTTTGGACTACCTCCAGAAACATATTTATTTTACTTATCTTACTTTATTTTGTGTTACCTTATTCTATTTTATTTTTATTTTATTTTATTCTTCCATTATATGTTACTTGTTACGTTCTATGTATGCACCAATCACCAAGACAAATTCCTAGTAATGAATTCCTCCCTCTTACTTGACTATTAACACAACATTTATCTCTACAAAGAAGTCAATAATTATTTGAGCATTTTAAGTTAATAATGGGGATCCATCTGACTAATCGAACCTTATTAAACCTTTATTACTAAGCCCCTTTGCCCTCACGCTGCCATTCGCCCAAACCACCACGCGACGGCGCTGTTTAGCCGCCGTGGCTGCACTTTGTCCCTCGGCCTGATACTGTAGTGCCGAGGAGCCCGTGCTGGAGGCGGTGTGTTGCTCTTCATTGTTCCAGCAGAAAGCTCGGTGCATGGTTTTCCCACATTTGTCTCAATGGCTACCGCACAGAAACCACGTCCCACCTGAGAGGGAGCGGTTCGGCTGCGGAGACGGGACTGGCTGCTGGAAACTTGAGCGCTGACTGGGATTTAGTGTCAGCGTTGAAAAGGAAACAGAAAAGCTCTTAGTGACGGACTTACTGTGGACCCTGAAGAAAGACGGGGGTAAGGAAATCATGCTACCCGGATTATGAAGCGAGCTTACACGTAGCTTCCCCGGGATTCCTTGCGTGTGTGTGTGTGTGCGCTCACTTCTGTCTAAATCTAACCAGATTTATTGCGATGTGCATTTCCCGTGTAAACGCTTTGGCTGCTAAACCGTGTGTTTCTGCTTGCTGAGCCCGATATCTTCAGTATGAGCCCGCTTCGGTTGCAGCCAGCCTGCTCGTTTTCCTAATCGGCTGAGCTTTAGGAGGTCCAGCAGGGCTTCCTTTACTGTAAGCCTAATGATAGACGAGGGTAGCCCTCTCCATGTATGCGTTTTAAACATTTACACGTCCTGCAGGCTTTCCACAAAGTTCACATTTATTTCGCGGATGTTTGTTTACTTTGGACGGTCTTTGTTTTTTTGTTTGTTTGTTTTTTGCAGTTATTTCCCTGCTGCCCTTTTTCCACTCAGCAAACCTTACAATAGACTGAGCTTGTCATTGTCAACACGTCACCACATGCACATTAATGTTGAATACACACACATACACGTACACAAACACACACACAGCCTGTCTTTTGAGTGTGATCAGGTTGCCTTAGCCTACTGACATCTTTACCCTGACCTAAAGGATTACTCTGCTAACCTACATCCTGTGGCTTCCGCTCTCTGCCAACTGTACTCTTGATGCCTGCTTTGTATCACGTGACCAAGCTGATGTGTGCATGTATGTTGTGCATGACACCGTCTGCTGATAAACCCCCTTTCCCTTTCATTGATCCCTTGGGAGGGGGCCAGCATGTGCTCCCCGACTCCCACCCGTTATGATCAGCTTTGTGCATGGGGTTGCCCTGTTTCAATCAATACCAGAGCCACGAGACACCAGGAGAATTGGCGTTAAGCTCACAATGGAAGGTCTCCTGGGGGCAGCAGAGCAGCTTAGGGGCTCGGCGGCTGGAGAGGGTCACCTTGATAAAATATGGTATCAGACGCAGCCATCAATCTGCCAAAGAGGGCCGCTGCGAGCTCGCTGTGCCTCCAGATGTCCCTCACCTGTGCTTGTCAGGTTGTAGCTGTGGCCTCTGGGTGATGGCGTACAGTCAGCAGGTCCTTTCTTGACCTCGGGACAACACATTTGTACTGTCAATGCAAGGTCCCCCCACTTAGCTGTGCTGCTCTTCCAAACGATAACAGGTGGTCTGGGACCAGACAGTCACTTGATTATGATATTTGAGTATATACCTCACAGTTTATTTTATTATTTTGTCTCCTGTTGCATTGAAGATCCGCGTATCAAAGTGTTGATTGTGAGACCTGTTTTATAGCCTGTTATGCAACCTGTGACTATTCCAGCCCAGATTATGTAATCATTCTTTTCCACTTTAACACATCTGCTGTCCTTATTTAAAAAAGAGTCGAATTTTCTTCACAACAAAAGGATTTAAAGCAGATTCATCACCTCTTAATGACTGTGAAACATAAAGCCTTCTTTGTAGATGCACTTGTACACACACACACACACAAACACACACATCCGATTCCCAGAGCCTGGCTTCCCTCTCACAAACTCTTGGGAGACTCTGAGCCAGCACCAGTTCAAAGGCTGGTTGAGAGGCCTCGGTCCCTCTGAGTTCAAGCCCTGCTGCTGGAAGCTCCCACAGTGGCTTCCTTTGTGCCCGTGTGAGCAGCTCGCTCTGTATTCCTCTCGACTCCTCAGCTAACTCCACGCACAATCCTCCCCTTCTGCCCTCACTGAGCAGATGATGAACCTTCTGCTTCCAAATTTCCACTCTGTAGTTGTGACATCGATCCAAAATAGGGGCTGAAGTTGTTACATTATGCCAGTCCGCATTTATGTGTTTGTTTTTGAGGGAAAACCCATCGCAAGAGCAGCTTTGCTGTGTTTTGGTGCAGCTCGAGGGATGCAACAACAACAATCTTTTTCTGTAGTCGCTTTTGTGCGTTTGTGCTTTTAAAGCCTGATATTTAGGTCTGAGTTTATGTTGAGAGACTGAAGACATGCAGGCAGCAAACCAGCAGGACTCTCTGCAGAATATGACCCACTCATGTGTGTCAGGGTAATTGGCACATGCTTGTCAGTGAACGACTAGGCAGAGCTTTAAAACCAGCGCTGAGTTGATGCTTTGAAAGGAGAAATGGGAAGACAAGTCGATGGCCCTAACACGCCAAGTGTGGGGTTTCTAAAGCTGATAATTCAAGTGATTTGTGATTTTATTCTCAGTCCTTGTCAGGCAGACAGCCGATACTGAACTGCAGATAAGCAACCGAGCGGGGAAGCAGCACAAAGGAACAAAGCAACATTCCCACAGGTGTAATGAGTAACTTGAATGTCAGGTCCGTTTATTGTCAGGTCACATCCTTGGCCAGGCTCCACTTTCAGTTTTTGTCACCCAGGTGAAGCAAGGCGCTCATTTGTGCATGCAGGTTGAGGGATTAGTAAAACTAACCTGGCTAAGGAAGTGCTGGATTGTAGGTGAAAGAGCAGAGGGGGAAGTTGTCAGAGTTCAGCGTTTATTTGAATATGCAGAATGCTGCAGGTATTTCCCTTTATGTTCATTTGGTTAGGGGACACAGAATACTTTTGTGGATTCTGATACAGGAAGAAGAAGCAGCCCGCTTTCCTTTGGACACTCAGAAGCTGTCGGTGCTGGCGATCTGACCAGGCTTCTTAACTGCCATGCTGTTAGCTATAACTCGTCTCGGCCAAGGAGCGGCCTTGCAAAGTAATTCACACAGTCAGCATAGCCTTCTAGTAGAGTTGGGCTTATGTGAAGTTTGGATACAGATTTAAGAGGACATTAAATGCTGCAGTCCCTACAACATGCCTGAAAAGTCCACTGTGGACTTGACCACATTTTAAAATCATCACATCCTACTGGTTCTTGATGAGTCATGTGGCCTTTAAAATGTCAAAAAAGAAAGAAAAACAGTAAAAACTTCCCATCACTATTTATCACCATCATAAAGCCCAAAATGGCTTTATAAAGTTCCTTTTTTGGGTCTGACCAACAGTTCGAAATCCAAAAATATTTAGTGTCACCATATAAAACAGAGAAATGTGGTTGAAAACACTGGAACCCGTGAGCCATCAGTGTTTTTGCTTTTGTTTGCAGATTAATCATTTCAGCTCCGCTCTGCAGGATGAACCTGCAGACTTTATGTCCCCGTCTCACAGAGCAAAGTGACCAGCACTCAGCCTACAAAGGACCACAAATTATACACCAGTTTTACTCTCCAGATTTGGGCAAAGGAAAACTGTGTTTCACTTTGGACGAGCCTCTGAACCCCGTGACATACTGTATTTGGTCTTGAAATATGGACGTGCGTTGGACACTCCGAGGGACAGCTATACACGGCGAACGTTTGTCATCACGGAAAGTTTGATGTCCGTCATCCCTGCTCACTCCTTAAATAATCTGTGTGTGGTTAAGTGGTGTGAAATGCAGTGTGTGAGGGTGTGTGCTGCTTAGGAAGCTGTTAATCATGATGTCCAGTCTCTAATCCCTAATGACATATTGCTTTAAAGATGCAAAGAAACGGGGACCTGAGAGATTTTTCTTTGTTTCATTTTCACTGTCCTGTGCATTCACTTAAAACTGCTGTGTTTGTATGCCGGGGGGCAGTTCATCCCTGCGTTGCCACCCCCCCCCTATCATTCCTCAGCCATGATGTCACCACCCGTCTGAGGGCAAATTCATTGTCTGAGGTGGAGGTTTATCAAGGGTTGGGTGGAGGTGGGGGTTGAAAAGTTTGTGTTTGCCTGTTGGAGTCTGAAAGAAGGACGAGGAGGAGGAGGAGGGAGGGGGTTATGTGTTGTCAGACCGCATCTCATCTGCCCCACTTGTGAAGCTTTGATTCAAGTCTGAACTGGTCTTCAACGGAGCTCTGTGTTTGGTTTGTAGGAAACGCAGTAAATCCCACCTGCATGTGCTGAGGCTGGAATAAGTGTGTGTCTAGCAAAGGTGTGAGACACGTCTGTCTGCCTCTTTGTGCGGCAGCCAAACTCCACGTTGAGCTGTCATACAGTGTGGGGCTGCTCTAGTCTGTGCTTTATGCACTCGTTTCATCACCCAGACTCATAAAATCACCACCAAATACTCACTGACTAAATGTCTGGTGGTTTCATTTTTTGTGCAGGGCTAATTTAACCTAGACTGAATAAATGTGGCAGGTTATTTCGTGCATTTCTTGGGCTAATTAAGCATAAAATTTCCCTACATCACCACAACAGCACCTCTTACTCCTTTTTAAATATAAGACAGATGTTGCATTAATCTACCAAACACACACAAAAGGCTAAAGGTCGTGTAAAAATAATCCAGGAATGCAGTACAAGAAAATGCATTTATAAATTTACCGACGCACAGGATGTGACGTAACTGTGGTATTCAGGATGAGCATCGATGTAGAAGCTTGGCTGTTAGAGGAAATGCTGGATCCTTCTGCCTTAAAACTGCCTACTGTGTGTTTACGAAGCCCAAAATACCAGAAATCACAGACTGAGCTGATTGTTGGCTTTGCTGGCCTGAATCACATAAAAAGACACAAACTGCAACCCCAAATTTTGAGAACTAAAACCACTCCGTCCTCTCCCCTGCAGACGGGAACAGAGGCGCCTGCAGCTCGACAGCCCCTCACTGTAGCGTCCGTCACCATGGTCGAACCAGCCGACAGGCCGTCCACGGCCGGACAGAGGCTGGGCGCCCCTGAGAGCTTTGGGGTGTCCACCTTGGAGCCGGGCCTGCGTCCTCCCGCCCAGCCTCAAGGACGACAAGTCTCCATAAGGGTTCAGATGCTCGATGACGCACAGGAAGTCTTCCAGATACCGGTGAGTGAAGCGTCTGTGTCTTATTGCTGTCATGTGTCGTCAGATGAGTCCATAAATTAGGGATGTTGTTGCAACACCTGACATCCATCCTTCTTCTTCTTCTTCTTCTTCGTCTTGCTCTGAAGTATCCACTGAACAATAATAAAGTTTTTCATTGATTTTGATGCTTTTTTGAGCTCTTCTTATTCAGGGTGTTGTTAGAAAAAACCTAATTTAAATGCTTGCTGTTTTGTTTTGTAAAATATATTTGGAAACCGCCACCAAAATCCTAAATCTCAAATGTAGTTTAGATTCAAATCAAAACGTTCTTCATTTACAAGAAGTCCTGGTTATCCCAGAAAAGAAATTGTGCAATAAAGCCATATACTGCTAAACTGGTACTGCTAAACCAGCTTCCCATCACTGGCGGTGGTTGCAGGACGAACTCTCAACATGTCCACTCACCTTGAGTCTTGTCTCCACTTCCTGGAGATACACAGGAAGTGGGATAGTCGCCAGCTTCCTGTCTAAACACGCCACACCTACAGACCCCTGATCCTGCCTCTCACACACAGCAACCTTTTTCCTCCCTCCCTGTGTTCACCTCAGTTTTCTGTGTGCTTCCTCATGCTGTTCAGAGAAAGGCAGCTTTAATGACATCGCTGCTTTGCTGTGTGTGTCATCTCCAGGTGGGAGGGATCTTGAATTTTTCTGAATTAGCATCTGCCACGAGCTGGAGGAGGTTTGCACGCTTATAAGCTTAGGATTCAGGGAGTTTTTGTGATGATAATTAAGAAAGAATCCAGCGAGTCACCGTCTCGGCTGGCTTGTAGAACATCCAGGGCTGCCAGTTTGGGGGAGTCGTAATTGGCTCTTGTGAAAATGCCAGGAATGTATGTGGTTGTTAGTGTGTCAGTGCCTGAGGATGTGTGTGTGCATTTGTGTGTGGACGCAGGGCTGGGTGCGTCTGTCTGTGCGAGGGATGTCATCTGCGTGGGTGTTTTTAGCATTTCTCAAAATCCCAAATTGATGTCTCCTCAAATTGATGCAAGAACGCCGAGCTTGTGGTTCTCCACAAAGCAGCAGCATGACATGGATCTCTTCCCGCCTATCTTTTCCTATCCTCCATCTTCCACACACACACACGCAAATTAGACGTCCTATCTCTGTGGAACATCTGTGGACGTCACTGCTCAGACATCTAGTGAGTGTCAGCTGACAACAGCCACAAAAATAGTGAAACTACACTCGCACACACTGTTTTCTTGGCTGGGATTGTTTTCTTTGCTGTCACCAGCAGACTTGGAAATAATAAAAATGAAGGCGGAAGGAAGGATAAATAAAAGAGAGAGCAGGAGTTGAGGAAGGCTGCTCAAATAAAGAACAAAGAAAAGGCTTAACCGACCAAACGAGTGACTCGGCATGTTTTCTGTCCTTATCTGAATCTACATTCAGTGAAATTCAGGATTGTGGACATTGTCCCTTGAGCCGGACTCACCTCATCTGTCTT
This sequence comes from Scatophagus argus, assembly GCF_020382885.2. Lineage (NCBI taxonomy): Eukaryota > Metazoa > Chordata > Actinopteri > Scatophagidae > Scatophagus > Scatophagus argus. The sequence continues at coordinate 4,593,947 of NC_058516.1, forward strand.
CTCCCTGTCACAATGCCCTGCAGTGTGTTTGGGCAGTAGGTGTGGTTTAACGTGTGAATCGAGAGATAAGCCTGCAGCTTACGCCAGCGTTGGCACTCGATGGGACTTTTTCTCCACCGTGGGGACGTGCAGCAAATGGTTTGCTCATTAACTGAGCTTGTTATCTTAAAAGCTCAGCGAGGGGGGCTGCAGAGTTGGAACAATTCATTTTAAATATCCAAAGTTAACGGTTAAATGTCGCATGTGTGGTGCTGTGGTAATAACATGCTTGAGTTTTAACCTTTTGTGCACCACGTTTTAAAGGAGTCCAGTGGGTTTAAACCCACTGGCTGTTTATTTTAGGGTTAGAGAAAAAATCCTCTTTATGCAAATGAGACACCATGGTTCAGCCTTACTTTTCTTACATCAGAAGGCTTTGTTATTCACTTATGATTCAGCTTTTTCAACTCAGTTACCTTGTGCTTCTGGAGCTTCCAGTCCAACTGCTCCGCCTGCACCTGTGGCCCCGTCTTTTCGCTTCCATATAAATATTACATACAAAGATCCACTGTAATTTCCTAGTTATGGGACTAATAAAGGATTACCTTATCTTATCTTAAGTGGTTTTTCATTTGCAGAAGTCTCTAGAAGTGTGTCTTCATCGTCTGAGCTGCTGAATCTTTATTAAGCGCGTGAATTTGCTTCGTTCACGCTAAGTTTCAAAACGACACAAGAAAATGAGCTCTTTGCGTTTGTTTCCTGTGAGTGGCACTCGTTTCACAGCGAAGACCTTCACTTAAATAACTCATTTACTGTGAAGCTCATGTTTGTAATGATGCAGGGCATAGTGCAGAACAGCAGATATCAGTGTGTTGAATGGGGACTGGTCACATACCCGACTTCATCAAGCCAGTGACGGGCCGATGGCGGCTGCTGACTCTGGGACTCTTGTTTTTGTGATTTCACTAGCAGTCTTCCACTGAACATGGGGAAGCACAAACATATTATGTACAGAATAAATCTTTGCCTTCACTGACATCTCTTGTATCGCTCAAGGCTCCGGCTTTCATCCTCAAATGTTAATGTTATGATATTTCTGTTGTTTATAAAGTCATCTGGAGCCTTCAGTCGGGAATGTGGCCTCTGTGGACAGACCCCATGATCCAAAGGAGATCCCGCAGAGTTTTTAGCTGGACCAGATCTTTAAATCCAAAGCAGCCTTTTTTCCTGACGGGAAGAACAGGCTGCACAGCACACAGTAAAGCATCTGTTTATTGATAATATTTTTTATTGTCATTTTCCCTTTTTGTCTGAGCTGAACATACATTCACAATACATGACATTAATAAAACATTGACATATGCTGCATTAGTGACCACTGCACACACACAAGCACACGCACACACACACACACACACTCACTCACTCAGAGGCTTCATTATTAATGTGGAACGGAAACGGTACGTTAGAGGAGTGTGTGAGTGCAGAACATTGCAGCTCACTCACTCATGGTAAATAATTAAAGACAGAGAGGATATGCTGTGTGCGTGTGTGTGTGTGTTACTTTTTTCCCCCCTTTGCTTTCACGTGCCCTGATCTAATTCAGTGTCAGTGAGACCATTCACAGAGCCCGTTTGAATGTAACTGCTGTTGTCCGTCGTCTTTCCTCCAGCAACTCAGATTCAGCCATTTGTTTCTGATTGTTTCATCTGTGCAGGCTGCAGTGTTTACTCGCATGTCAGGGAGAAACTTTGTTGCATGATTTGCCCTCACAAGTAAAGCTTCCTGGCCCAGATTCTCCATCATGCGGTTGCAGCCACAGGGACTCTTGGGGGGGGGATGTTGTTTCCAAACCATCTTGGTTTGTGTGGTGCAGATTAGTAAAACTCAGCAAAAAAAGAACAAGTGACTGAACTTGATCTCACACCTGCTTCTAGATGAAAACGTACAGTCGGTGCAGCATCCAAATGCCGACTTGATTGTGCAAGATTTCTAAACCACTTGTGACTTCAGTATGGCGAGCACGGGCACTGCAGTGAACAGTATGTTGTGTCAGTGAGTCGCGCTGCTGTAAATACTCACCACAGCAGCAGATGTGTGCTAATCTGCCACAGAAAATCGTCCCCAACAAATACACTGACAGTTATTCAACCCATTTTACAGATTTGCTCTTCAAACAGACGAACACGTCATCAGAATGTAGAAGCTCGTGAGATTTTGGATCTTAACCTCCTTTGCAGCAAGACAGAGAAGGAGGACCAAAGCAATGAGACGCTGAGTTTGAAATGACCAGTCAGTTTTGGACAGCTGTGTGTCTTTCTTTAGCCCAGTGGTGGTTTTTATTGATCTGCACACATCTTATTCTCTTGTAGGCCAGCGATGGCACCTGCAGCTGCAGGGTATTCATGGATGAAGTCCTGTTGGCTCTCCAGGGGGCAGTTGAATTCAGTTAAGACCGTCCCCTGAGGACGTGTCCTCACTAAGAAATCTGATCAGTCTTTTTCTTTATCTCAAACATACATATATACTGACTTTAGACTTTCCTTTTTCCTATCAATCAGTGGTGTCTGATTGGTTGATATTTTCCTGTACTCTCTCGTCTAGCATGCTTACTTGACCTTAATCCCTGCAAGACCACCCAACAGATCCACATCAAGATTGACCTTCTCAGTGCACATCAGGACCTTTAAAGACCAGTCCGGCGGCGGGAGAGGCTGGACGTGTGTGTGTGTGTGTGCGTGTGTGGCTGTGGTAAGATCGCCTTGGGGGTTTTGTTGCCTGATTGGATTTCTGCTTTTTCTGATCTGCGTGACTCCTGACCTTGTGTGTGTGTGTGTGTGTGCGAAGCCAAATGTGGGAAGATACAGAACGACAGGGGGAAGGGTTATCAGGATTAGGATGATAGCAGCGCTTTAGAGACAACATCATTGGATGGACTAGCAGTCCCCCAAGGCCTGTGATAAATGAGCTAGCACAGCACCATATTAAGTGCAGAACACACACACGCACGCACACACTCCTCAGCTCCAATGTGGAGCAGTTGACATTTGGAAATGGATGGGCCTTTGTGCTGTCGGCCACCTTGTGGGGGGGGGGGGGGGGGGGGACTAATATATGTGGAAGCAGCAGATATGAGAGGAATAAGAGAGAGGAAGATAACAAGTGAGTCCCTCCGGTTTTAAGAAGTGTTTTGACAAAAAGAGCAGCGAAGAGACAGAGATGTACAACCACAGACTTGCATTACTATTCGGTTTTCAATTGCGGGTGAACTGTGGCTCATCCCTCCTCCACAGCAGAGGTATGACTGCCTCATTGTTGTGCATCCACAGCTGAGACCTTGGCTCTTTGGCCCCAACATCAGCAGAGGAAATTAGTTTTAATGCGGCTTCCCATTAGTGAATTAGTATACACAGGAACATACGGTTATGATTTTGACCAGGCGAAGTCACAGAGTTATTTTTTAAACTGGAGCAAAAACTTCAGCTGTCAGCTGTTACTCTCATATTGAATTTGGACATGTTTGTATCGCGCTACCCTACCACTGCAGTTGTTTTTTTTCCCTGAAACATGTTAAAACACAGCTGGGATTCAGTTACATCCACAGTTTTTGCCTCTTTTATATACTTTCCTTTTTTATTCCTGACATTTACTTTAGAGGCAGAGCGATAAGAGATGAGAAAGTGTGTATTTCGATGCCTGGAGCCAAACTATGATCGTGTTGCTTTATGTCTTCTAAAATTGGCAGGAGTCCTGGCAGTTAAGTTGCAGCGGTTTGGATGTGTGGGCAGATCCAAGGTGATGTTTAAAGACAGTAAAATGCAGTCGTTTCAGGGTGAGGCTCAAACACTGGCTCTGGGATCTTTGCTGGTTTATGACCCACAGAGCCTTCTCATCTCGTCTCGTCTCTTCCCTTCCTGGTCTCTTGGAGCGCTTACAGAACTAACAGTAGTCTTGGCAGTCCACATCCATCATGGTCCGGAGAGACCTGTTCTGTGGTCCCTGCTCAATCCAGCACTGAAACGCACTAAACCTGTACTGATGCTGTTTACATGGGCTCAGCAGGGCCACATGAAGCCTCGTTACATGTGGGTTTATAGGCCAGTGTGGATGAACGTATATGTGCAGGCTGTGGCCTGCCCTGCAGTTCAGCAGGCTCTGAAGTCTGGTTAATTACAGACCTATTAAAATAAATATTTGATTGGATTTGTGGATGTTAAACCCTCCCCTTCATTACACGCCCATAGATGGGAATGGAGAACGAGAGGAGCTAAATAATGTATTGTATTTTTAATCATTTATATACGTGGCTGATTCATCATCATCATCATCATCATCATCTCTTCAGCACTTAGTCACACCACAGAACTACTGAACTGCACTGGGAAAATATCTTGGCCTTTTCTGGCCCATGTTAACATTTTTAGATCCCATAATTGACCTTGTGCTAATCCCCTTTCCCCAAACAGCCAGTGGCCAGTCATAGTTTGTCAGTCAGACACGGCAGCCTACTCCAGAGACCATGCAGTCTGTACTACAAAGGAAGTTCCATGTGATCTTAGATGACGACAAAATAACAAAAAATAGCCTTGCCTTTAAATACTAAAATGGGTCATAAAGTATACTTTCTTAATATAGATTATTATCTTAGATAAAAGTGGCCAAGATCTGAAAGGTAACACGACTTGAAACAGTACAAAATTAGTCCCACCCAATCTAATCTCTGATTGGTTGACAAAGAGCCAAGCTGACAGACCCCGGCACCTTTCTGAAAAGGTCCGATATCTTCAACTTGGAGTGGCCACACTAAAAGCTTTGGAAGATGTCTGAGAAACATGTGGATGCTTGCGTATGGAGTCTGACACAGAGGAACTGTGCTGTATTACGTAATGGTTGGCATTCGCTGTTTCATTCCTGCGGTCAGAGATCTCAGAGAGGGACTTCTGACTGTGGGCTGACTTCCCTCTCAGCCACTTCTGCTCCTTATTTTTCCCTTTCTGGAGGCGACCCCAAAGTTTGGCCTGCCTGTGAGACAAATGAAGAGAATTTCCCCACAGGAATCAATGGAGACTACTGTTTTAAGTTCCGGAAATCAGGTTGCAAGAGGGCTCTTCTATGTATATATGTCAAGTAGGTGTTTCAGTAGAGGCAGCCATTTTGTTTCTTGGCTATTAAGGTGGGTGTGTGCACGTGGAGCCACGTGGAAGCATTTAGACGTGCTGAGTTCAAAGACAGGGCCACAGAGGGAGCTGCCTCCCAGCTAGGAAAGAGGGAAGGAGCGAGAGAGACGGAGAGATCGTTACTTAGTGAGTGCAAAGACTGTTGCTGATGGAGAGACAATCACTGAGAGACTGACTCTGAAAGGGAGCCGGATGGGAAAGCAATGAAGAGGGCCCCGCTGAGGGACGAAAAAGAGACTTGGACAGACAGACAGAGAGAGAGAGAGAGAGACAGAGAGATGCACACAGACGCACATCCGTCCCCCACAGAAGCCTTTTGCGCTACGCCGGCAGCCAATGAATGAGCAAACATTGTCTGCTCTGCTTGGCTGCAGATGGGATCCCTTTTTTCTTTTTTCTTTTTTTTTGTAATTGCAGTGAATGAGGTCCCCAGTGAGGAGGCCAGTGAAGCCAGCAGTGGAAGAGCTGGGCCCCATTTAGGGTAATCGCTGTACCTCTGTTTGATGGTGCTACACAGAACCACAGCCACAAATTAGTAGTTTTTATGGATTACAAGCACAGGTTTGGAGGTGAAGATTTCAAGGCTATTTCTGCCAGTTTGTCTTGTCATTCCCAGTTTTACAAGTGCAGTATCAATTAATTCAAGCACCTGACAGGAGCTGTCATCCTTTCACGTGCTATAATGATATCTCAACCTGCTTGTTATCACAACCACCACACTTTCAGTTATAGCGTGGGCAGTGCCTCAGTGTTGTGGCTTTAAGCACAATGGAAAGTTAACATCAGCCACTAGCAAAGCGCTGGAAGCTTTATCATCACGTCCAGGCATCCTGGACGGGAGCCAAAACTCATTTGGAGCTCCTTTTGTGTTTGAAAAATGAATCCGGCTGAGGTGAAAAATAGTAGGTGCTCTTGCTGTACATGTTGGTGTTGGATGCAGCAGCAGCCAGCCTCAGGCAGTGCTCCTGTTTTTCCCCAAATCGGATCATTTCCAAAATGTCCCTCAAAAAGTAGCCATGGACTAAAAATAGCTCTTTGCTGCCCCTTCTCCAGTGTGAGAATGACAGGTCTATCAGCTGTAGTTATAAGGTGTCATGGCTGCTCTTTCCAACTGTCTCTGCTGCCATAAATGTGCACCTGACGATGGAGGAGAACAGTTTGCTCGTATCTGGGTTTGGTGGTGGTGAGGGCTTGAATTCTCCCCAGATGGGAACCAGTGCTTTAATTTAGAAAACAGCCACATAAGTAAGTAGCTTAAACCTGAGTGTCAGCTTCAGTATCCTGAATGAGATTCTTCCTTATTAAACCGCAGAGCTTGGAAAGACTCATTCCTGAGCCCTTGGATGGTGTGTGGGATCATGCTGCACTGGTTTCTCTTCTCAATAGGTGAAGTGTTTGTTAATCTCTCTCCTCGCTCCCTCCTCGTCTCCGTTAAAATGTTTTCCAGGAGCCTCTGTGGAATTCAATGGCGTCTCCCCTGCTGTGTCCCTGAGTCTCCTGCCGTTTGTTTCTCTGAGAAACTGGCGTAGGAATGTAGCCTGTAGTGTGATGTTTGGGACAAAGAGGAGGTTTGGTTTTCATCTCTCTCCTTCTTTCCTTACTTTTATTATTTCTGCACTCTCGTTCCCCCTCTCTGTCTGAGCATTTCGTCTTGCTTAAGTCTCTTCTGTCTGGCAGTTTTCAAAAACAAAACCGTCATAATTCACTTTCGATGGGACTGTTCCTTTACAGCCCTCACTTGGAATTTCCAGTAATGCACCCGCTGATGAATCGCTGGCACCAATCTGTGGCCGCGATTGATCTATTTGATGTTTAACTCATTCGTGCTTTTTGGGATCATCTTATTTTTAGCAGAGCGGCAGCAGAGATCATAAAGAGATTCATTAACATCTTAGAAATCAGTGTTTATAGTAGTAAACGTGTGTTGATTGACTTGCTTCTGATATCCAGTTTTAATTGCACTGAAGACTCTTGGCTCTGGCATCATCACAGAGTCGTGTCTCACTTGTAAATCATCTGTTTACTCTCAGAACCGCACACGCATGTGTTTACGGCAGGCCAACTTGAATTATTCAGCATAAATCATCTGTTTCAGTAACACGTGCCAAGCTTTGAATGACTGCTGTGAGGTTAAATGAGGTGAGGAATCCACACACGATGCTCTGAGTTCACTAAAAAGCTTTATATTAACGGGTTTTGTCGTTGTTGTTTTTACGTTTTATTCTATGTATGACTTCTGTTTTAATAATTAATGCTTTAAGTATTAGAACTACAAATCCCATGATGCTTCAGGGATGTTAACAGGAAGTATGACGTTGCAGTGGATTCAGCTGTGTGTGCTGCAACTTGAGTCAATTCTTTTGTTTACGTTTTGGCCAGCTGACACCGTAAAAACTGTGCTGAATTGGCTACCAGAAGTTGTTATTTGCAATGTATCCATGGATGTTTGGACAACTGCTACCAGGTGACTTTGACGCTGAAGAAAACTTTAAAACTTGTTGATTCTTTGGCAAGTTCTGCAGCTGTAGAGCAACCTCTTCTTCCACGGTCTCTCAGTGGATTCATGGACATGCATTCACAGAGTGATGACGATACCCCTGAGCGGTGTAAGTCACACTGAATCAAAAATTTTGTGTATCATTTCAGTGTGTTCAGATTTGACTGAGTTATGACTCAAAGAAGGGGGGCGGTCACTGATATAATTGCTCCCAGAGGTGCGCTAAGGGTTTCACAGTACCACAGTACCTGCGTCCGTGAAGTTGTATTTTTCCCTTTAACCTTGCGTGATATCATTTTTATAGATCTCAAAATGTCTTCCAATGGCTTCCATGACTAATAATAATAAGACCTTTGGCATGTTTGCAGTATAATAAAAGCGCACACCATCTGGTTGACTGTTTCCATTTTATCATCCTCTTTCTCGATGGAGCTCCAGAGACTTTTAGTAATCAAAGCAGCCCTGTTGTGAGATTTACAGACCTCATTACTGCACAGGGCAGTAACACAAGCGATCCCACCGTCAGCCTGCACGAGACGCCGATTGGCTTTTAATGGTACAGCATTGTGCATGTATTTCCCCTTTCTGCTGCTTGATTTAATTGTTTCCCTCAAGTGTGCTGTGAGCCTTAACACACACACACATGCACATGCTACACACCAAGATACGCCATCGTCTTCAGCAGCCTGTAGGCATTTTCACCCCCCCCCCCCCCCCGACCCATCAGTCTGATTTCCCACAGTGCCTTGCTGTCACTGCTGACAATGCTGGCAGGTATTTTGCCAACATGCTGTTTATTCAACAGTCCTGTCGGGCATATGTGTGTACATGTGTCCATGTGTGTTTGTGCGTGTGGACAGTCCTTTTACCTCAGTCAGGGCGTAGGAAGTCGCTTTGACATCTTGCCAGTAGATTAAGCCGTTTAACCTAATCTAAATGAGGGGATGTGATTGGTTGACGGCCGAGGAGGGAGGAAGCGTCTCCCAGCTGTCCTGCTGTTCCCTGGTGTTGTTTCCCTTGAGGGGAAGCTGTGCACTTCAGACTGCAGCAGCACAGTAAACGATGAAATCAACAAAAACCTGTTTGTTTACTAAGAGACAAACAAAATGGCGCATTAGCCAGAACCAGCAAGCCATACGAAATGCTTTCTGCCCTCGGACACGAGCAGAGCTGTTGCTGGGGTCTGTGGAGATGAAGAATGACAGTGAGAGGAAAGCTGAGGAACGAGCCCTCTGACAATGGCTTTAACACGACACTATTAGACCAGACTTTATGGGTCTCTGTGCTCGCGGAAAATAGCCTGTGTGTTTAGGCTATTAAACATCGCGGAGACTCATTATTTTGCGCCTCGGGGAAAATACCCCTCAATTTATCTCATTTCTGCTTTTCCCAGTAAACGATCGGGGCATAGGACATAATGAAGGCATGCGTACAGTCGATTAAGCCAGGCAGAGAAACAATAAGACTCCTTTGAGAAGACTTGCTGTAACCTAAGCTGAGTCTTCTCTGTTGATTTTTGGCCTGATGATCTGCGGTTTAGCAGCAGGATGCATGAAGCCTCCTGGGTTTCTTGATAAGGTTGACCATGAAAAGAAGAATATGCACATACAGATTTAAGGCTCAAATTACAGCTTAGTGTGTACACTCACAACCAGGCAGGAGTTCAGTTCAGGTTCAGGTGATTCCCTGGCGCTGTCTCAGCTGGGCGTGACCTTTGTTTTCATTTTGAGTCGCTCCGTATCTCTCGCTGATCTCTCCTTGTCTCTTTGTCGCATACCCTTGAAGTTAACTTGAGTAAACCAGTTGGTGGATTTCCAGACATTTGTCAGGCTAAATTGTGAGCCAAAAACCATCCAGCGATGCTACGAATTCAGAGTAATATCTCAAAGCAATAACAGCACATTCTTGCTCTCATCTGCCTCACCAAAGGAGCTGAAAAGGTCCCCGCTGGAATTCATAGCAGGGGACTGTAGGAAGAAACTGAACTGCTCTGAGGTGTTTTTTTTCCGGTCTTTCCCCTCATGGAGAGTTCTTATCATCAGTCTCACCCATCTGGTTTCCATCCCTGTTGACATAAGTCAGAGTGCAGGATTACAGACCTTTCAAACATCCCTTTTACTTCATGCAGATTTGCCTCAGGTCGTATTCTGTTGTTTCATGCATGTCTTGATTTTAATTTCCGGAAATAAGCGCGCATATATAGAAAAAAGGTAGGAATACTACAAATGCCACGTGCATAAATTCTATTGAGGGGTGGTGGCTTTCATAGGTCATTTGCGTTGGTGACGCTGTGGGAGACTTTGTAAACCCTCCTCGCACCACGACAGATGGTGAGAATATTTGACTTGGCCACAACTTTCAGGGCGAGACAGGATCTGAAAACGGGGAGAGTGGAGGAAAAAAATAAGGAAAGATAAACAGGATGATTGATGGGTAAAGAATGTTTATGCTGACGTTTAGATGGCCTAAGTTGGGTTTTCAGACAAGCAGCAGAGTGACATGCAGTTTGTACACGGAGGCTGCTGCTGTGACAGTTGTACTAACTGCCAAGCTTCTTGCTGTAATGGATGCACTTTCAGCAGCTGTTCATCTCTAACATAAAGGATGTTTTGGACGGCAGTGACAAAAGGAGAGAATAAAGACTGAAGACAGGAAGTGGAGTGAAACATGTTTCAGTTATAGGCCTCGAGGAGCAAAAGAGGACTGGATAAAAGAGACAGCAGTTGCTCTGATATACTTGCTATGTGTGCTGAATCTTCTGTGTGTTTTTGCTGGCTGGTGACTCTGCTGAGGGTGTGTTTGGCTGAAAGACAGACTGATGAGTGGACAGACATGCTGACAGCTCCCTGGCAAGTGTCCCCCCGATAGGCAAAGAGCCATGGGTTAACTGGACACCAGACGAGGGAGCGAGTGAGTCCAGCAGACACCAACAGAGACATAACCGAGACCACATTCCTGTCTAATTGCTGAGCGAAGTGAGTTGTGTTGTGAAGTTCAGTTTGGAGCCGTTTGGTACGTTTACTGTCGATTTTGGACTGATGCTGTGATAGCTGTGACACACAACCCCTTATCATACATTTTGTTTGAGGGACTCTATAATTTAGAGTTTAGTTTGCTGGAACAATAATAATAATAAAAAAAAGCCACCATGAGTCATTTTATGAAAGGTAAACAGAAAGAGGAAGCAGAGCCGCAGGCTGCAGACGACCTCAGCTGTTTTACTGGACTGGAAACTTTTTTTTTGATTTTGTGACTTTCATTTGCTGAAATATAGCCGGTTGTTTTGCTGCTCTGTGCTGTCCCAACAATAAAACATGTGTTGTGTTCTCCTCATTAGGGACACTGGATTTTAACAGCTACGTTGTTGCAAGGACACATTATGCGTTGTGTTGTCCCTTTTCCCATGTCTGGAGCTATTTTGATGACTTCTGAAGGCTCGACTCTTGGAAGTGTTTTTTGGCTGATGGAGGCTGCCAGCCTTGAAGCCACATTCACTGATGGATAGTTGGGTTGTTAGGCCTCACTGCTAGACCTGCTCGCCTTCTAATTATCTGAAAAGACAAGAACCTTGTTGGTGTGAGGCCCAGGAGGACAGCTGTGTGAAACTGGACCCTGCCTTTAAGGACACGACCTCAGCCTCTGTGCGGTGCTTTTACAGTCCTGAGTTGCTGCAGGAAAGTCTGACTTCAGACTCTTTATTTGTGTGTCTGCTTGTCTGAACACACGTCACCTCGCGCATGTGGCACCGGCAAAGTGCTCAGTGTGTCGCTTCGCAAAGCATCATTCCACATATGCTAGATGAGACAAGAATCACAGTCCAAAGCCTGACCGAAACGTGTCTGTGTGTTTCTGAGTGTGTGCTTTTGGCCGACTGAGAAAGGCTCATTGATGGGCGGTTGCTGAATGAAGTGATTGTGATTTGAGCTGAAAGGAGCTCGGTCTGGGCTCCGCGGGGCCTGGTCCGCTTTGCTCAGCTGAAAAGGTTCAACACAGATGCACACCAGTTATTTTTAGAGATTAAAATCGTCGGACTGAGAACATGTAGAAGAGAGCTTTGCCCGAGGCGCTCAGTGATTTTACATGCTGCCTGTTCGTCAACCAGTAAGTGGAGTAAAACCTAAATAGATCGGGTTTGACCTCGGCCGGGCGGCCGTTTCCTCTGCTGAAGCTGTTGCCAAAATGAGAGCGGATCACGGGAACACGCCGAGGAGTTCCTTCCTTTTTAAGTGCCACTTTAATTTAGTAAGCTGCATTCGCTCCACAGGGGTAACACTGGTGCTGTTTGGCTGGGGTTTCCTGTGCTTTAAACATGTTAAATCACTCCGAGGTGAAGCTGCACACTCACAAAGTCAGGAGAACACATGAGAACACTTTTATCTACCTATTAAACTTTTAGATAATCCATCCATAATTGCTAGAACCGAGTGGGAAGTTTTAGTGCTAGAACTCTCTGGTAGATGATGAAGTTCTCCTTAAAAAACTCACACAGAAAACAGCTTTTTTCATTATCTAGAGCTGTTGTTTCCTGCCAGAAATTGCTGGATGGGTCATAAGAAAGTAAGAAGAGTTGTATAAAAATAAGAGCGAGTCTGTGAGTTTTTTTGTGGTGAAATTATAACCAGAGGATCCTTAAAGACTGTTACCAAGTGGTCTTACTTTGCTTGCTTTCAGTGGGATTAGGAAGGATCTCGCAGGTGTTATCTCAGACAGCACCAGGAAACTTCACCTTTGACGTGAAAGTGATCATAGTTTGAGGGCGGCTGTTCTGTTTGCATTTCATCCCACTTTCTCTCTCATTTCCTGGTTTTTCACTGGTGAAAAGTCAAACCCTGCAAACTAGAAATGAAACCCAAAGCACACGGTGACCTTAAATTAAAAAAGCTTTGCCTCCCACATGTATCATCCCAGAAATGATCAGGCTTTAAAAGTTTCATTTTCCATGCTCTCTTCACGTGCAGCTTTGAAGTTTGGAGTCACTCTGTTGACCGGATTCAGCAGACTTGGCCAGCTACTGTGTGTTGTTTTTAGAGGTTTGTCTCAGTGCCCAAAAAGAGCTGAATTTGACCACGCCTGTCGGGTTTGGGATCCTGCTCTCCTCACTTCACGGCACGTCTGCCTAAATCTGTTTGGGTCAGATTTAGGCATCGGGCTGTGCAGGTTCACGACAGGCAGCACTTCTGGAATCGGGAGTTTGATCTTTGCACGCGGCTGTAAGAAGATACGGCACATCACATGTTAGTGGCGCCTGTATTATTGTAACTGGTGTTGATATTTTAAGATTTCGCCACCCGTCTCTCAATCACATTCCAGTGTCTTGCATTACCTGAATGTGATATGGGATATCTCCCAATGCATGCACACAGGCTCACTGTAGCTGTTAGAGAAGGCTTTGCTGATATTAAAGGAAAATGCTTTTGCCCGAAATGCCCTTGGAAATGTTGCCTCAGTCTAATTAAGTTCGTCCTGCACAGCACGACCTGCTGCTCCACTGTTTTCAAACGGATCAAGTTTCTTGCTCATGCTTTTCTGTGGCGTCCTGTTCACTGTTTTGTACATAAATAGGCGAGAAATGAAAGAGGATTGACTAGAAATGAAAGGAGGTGCACATTTCTGTGTCTGTCTTTTCTCTTTTTCAGGTGTTAAGTCTTAAAAAACAAAAAGCAGCTTGCAAGCAAAATAAACAGAAATCCAAACTTCTGCCTGTCGTACGTCACTTGATGAAGCTCCCACGTCTCCTCCAAGCCCAGTATTGTTTTGGAGAAAGTCTGATTCTGCTTTGTTGAAGATGAGCATGTGGCACAGGAGTTTCCATGCGAGATTTCTTTAAACGAAGTAAACCTAAAACCTGCATAGCTGACCCGTTTAATCACAGTACAGTTAAATCACAAAGCAATGCAAATGAGGGACAAAGAGGAGACACAAATAAGCGCAGACCAACAAGCCAGTCATGCTGTGTAAGTGCGGAGGATGAGAATTTGTTTGGAGATGACTACTTAGTGGCTACAAACAGAGGATCATGGATGTCTGTAGCAGCAGGATGTCTTCTTTGTTTTCTTCTCTTCCTTGTCTCCTTCTCTGTCTTTAAGCTGTGTTTGTTCTTCCACTTCCTCCTCTCGTCGCCCCCCCTTAACCTCCTTTAAAGCAAGATTACTGCTACCCAGTACTGGCTCCTGTCCAGACTCCACAGATCCTCGAGCTGTGGCATCTGTCAGCCTCTCTGTCATAACTCACACACAGGACTGTCAGTCAGACGGCTTGTATCATCGCTCTCTGACGGTCAGCTGACAAATTGTTGATGTTTATAGAGGCCTGGGAAGCCTGAGAAAGTGTGTGTGTGTGTGTGAGGACAGTATGCGGGTGTGTCTCTGCAGACAGACTGACCACACAGAAACAGATGGACACACACTCGCTCACACACACACACACGGTAGCCAGATGGTGACAGGCTTGGCTCACACTTTGGCCTTCACTGCTCTGATTCCTCTCCTCCTCATTTCTCTCCTCACTGCTCTACTTTCCAGTCCACGACGAGTTTTGAAAAATGCCGCTTTGTCTCCGTCTGGTTTGCATCCTGCACTAACAGGCACTGAGTCGGTTCCTGCTAATTTTCTGTATTTGTTTGCGGGTGAAAACCGAGTCATTGAAATTAAATAGTAAAAATAGTAAAACAGCTAAAATGAGCATGTATCCTAATTTGTGTCGTTTTTTTAAATTATTATTATTTCTAAGCAACAACACGCCTACTTACTGATTAAAAAGATATTGTTTGATAACAGCTGAAGAGCATTAAATCACCTAAATGATTTAAAACTAGCTAATCGTGTTCAGCACTAAGCAGGCAGTCGTTCTGTGCAGGCGATTCAGCCCAGGTTTAGTGCTTGAGAATATTCAGATATTACAAATGTTATGTTATAATGATTTGTGAAGGTTAAATCCGGAGAAGAGTGAGATGTGTGTTATCTATTACAGTTTTTAAAACTCTCATAAAGCCATTTTGTTCATATCGAGTGTGAGTGTTTTTTTCTGCAAGTGAGCCGTGAGTGAATCTCAGATCTGCTGATTGAGTTGTTATCAGTGTGTTTGCTTGTGTGTGCCTGTCAAAGAAAGGAATGCTCGCCTTCACACAATCACTTATTACCTTGACTCGAGCCTCATCACACTCCCTGAATGTACAACAGTACGCTGTAACCCAGGGTGGTACCGTTCAGCTTCAGCTGCCTCGGGGAACATCATTCTGGACTAATTCTGGCTTCAGTCTATTTTGAAAATCCCGACCTCTCAGAGGAGGTTTTTCGTTGCTGGTCAAGTTCCTGCTGCTGGATCCAGACAAAATAATGTTATACATGCAAACGAAACAAGGCTCGCTCGGGTGAGGCTGCATCGTTGTTTTTGAACACTCCCGGCTGAGCCTCGGCCTCCAGCTATTCATTAGGACCCAAACCTGGAGCCTGGACCTCGCATCGAGGTCAGAGGTCGGAGGCTCGTTAAAGTGAGGAGAGGCTCCATTTTTTAGTGTTCCTGTGCCATGTTTTCTCACACTCGTAGACTCATTTGAAAGGTAGATGTTAGCTTGGAGCAGGACTCACCTTGCAGCAGTCCTCTCCTCCTCTCGCCTCCCCGCCCCCATCTTCCACTTTCATTGTTATTTTAATCTAATGTTGTTTCTCCCTCCTCTGTTCCTTCTCTTCCAGCAACGCTCCCCCGGCAAAGCGCTCTTTGACCAGGTTTGTGTCCACCTCAACCTGTCAGAGGGGGACTATTTTGGACTGGAGTACACGGACCACCGCAAGATGACGGTGAGGGGCGCACACTTACTTCACTGTATTCATATCGTATACTGCGCCTTCACTTTGCACAAATCTAGTTTAAAACCACGACTTACACAGATTTTTGTGTAGTATTTAAAATGTTTTAGAGCATATTCAGAGGCATTCTAAAACTTCCTGTTTTTCACTCTTGAACTTCATCTTATGTGGGTTCAAGCATCAACCTGGAATCGGTTGTTCCGCCCGTTTCTCAAAAGAGCAGCTGGTTGTGATGACTTTGCACACCCGCTGCGTCTGTAGTTCGCAGATGCTGTTGTCTGTGCTGCATTCCTGGCTGCTGAATCCTGCTGCTCGAATATGCATCAGCGCGTGGGAAAAGTCAGCCCCAGGCTCTCAGAGAAAGAAGAATCCAATTGACGTGCACATATAAACCGGACCGGACTCAAACACAGACACTCAGTGTGCATATGAGCGCCTCGGGCATCAGAGCAGTGCGTTTTGAGGTGCTCCCAACCTCCAGCTCATGCAATGCTGATGAAATAATAACTCCATTGTAGGCAGGCATGCACAGGAAGAAGCAGGCGGACACACACACACACGCGCACACACACACATGCATCATCATACATCAGACGTTTCCTGCCTTGTTTATGTGAGTTTTATAGCTGCGATAAATAACCCAGACTGAGAAGCAGCACTGGAGACATTATAATGCTGCCATAATGCTTCATATGAAACTCACACATGTACCACGTGAACGCCAATGAAACGGTTAAAGCTGTTGAGCCAGTTGAATCTTAGGAGAAAATGCTCTTCACTTTGCTGTATTTGTAGTAAAGTCTTGCTCTGTGCTCCACAGCTGTGGTTGGATCTGCTGAAGCCGACGCTGAAACAGATCAGACGTAAGCAGTTTGTTTCCTAACTAATCCACCTGTGTGACAAAGAGTGCGATTCTGCCTTTCAAAATAAGTCGTCTCTCTCCGTCTCGACTCCTTTTATTAACTGTATCCCTCCTTTTGTCTCCCTCAGGGCCTAAGAACACCATCCTTCGCTTTGTGGTCAAGTTCTTCCCCCCTGACCACACGCAGCTCCAGGAGGAGCTGACTCGGTAGGTCTTCTCGACACAGAAACCAAACCCGTCTCAGAACAAACCTCCTGTATTAAAAGGCGTGTTGTTTTGCTGCTGCTTTTTCTGTCTGGCCAGCCGGCTTTCGGCCCCTCAGGAAGGCTTTCACAGCCGTGTCCATTTGTCACAACATGTTTGCTTCCTGCTTTGTTCCTCTGGTTTTCCTTGGTCAGCCACTTACCATTTATAATACACTTATAACCACGTGACATATCATCAAAGCATTTCGGGCAAATCATTTTTTTTTTTTTGAAGGCCGTCCTGCGGGTACCAGGCTTATGAAAACATTTGTTTAACCAAACCAGCTAAAAAGAGACAAGTTGTAAAGGCTTTTTACTGTGGAAGACATATTTAGATGTTAATCTCAGACATCCAGCTGGATCTGCAGAAGCATCGCGTTTTTTTTAGCATCTACAGACTAGATTATATAACTATATTATGCTCGCACCTCGCGCCTCCTTTTCATCTCCTTGTTTAAGGAGTCGAATTTATCAGCCACCATCTTGTCTGCCGTTTTTTGTTTTGTTTTGTCTGGCCGAGCCTCTCAGAGCCCGTGTAGCCTCAACCGCTTGACATCGCGTGAGCAAAATATAAATACAAGAATGATTTGACCTTCCACATTTTCCCAGGATGCCGTGGTTCCCTCTTGACTGTGCAGCAGCGCTCATTTGAGACCAGAACGAAGCAGGAAGTGAACTCTGGAGGCGAGCAGAGTGATCTCCACCATTCCTTTTAGGCTATTTAATACCACAATTTAATACCCGTTTGTCGCAGTGGGGACGATTTATCCTGCAGTTAATTTATTATGCTATCACTGTGTTTTTTTGTACTTCCCAGCAGTATATAAGCATCAATTCAAATGACATATATTCAATTCAATTAATGTGGCGTGGACCCAGAGAAGCCAAAACCGTATGCAAGGATAAACCAATAAGAAATGTCTGATTCATTTAGGCTTGTGCTTACATCAACACTCGAACACTGAGATGATGAGCTTCTTAGCGACTGTAAAAAAGGATTAAACGCCGTCTTGCAACACAAAACACACACACACACTTACACACAAAACACTGAATTAACATTTCAGCAAATATCACAGCCAGGAGAAAATATTTATTTGCACAAGAGAGATGTGACTGCATTTAATGTGATTATCAGCCTCAGCGTTCATTGCTCACTTTGCTTCCAGCTGTGTCAGGGTTGTATTAAGTTACTGCTAATGCAAACCCAACACTTCCCGCTGTTGCTGATCCACGTTGAAAGAAACACAAACACGAGTCAGCAAATGCGATGTATTTGTCGCTGAGGTTTGAGCCATGAACATGAGTTCTTTATTAAAACAGTGTGAGTTTGTCTGGCTGCACTGTGAACACATACACCAGTTGCTCCTCTGTAATTCATCTGTAGGATTAGGACTTCAGTTTCAGTTGGGGACATTTTCCTCCGACGTTGTTCGACCTCTTAGCTGGCCAGTTTGTTCCATTGATGCCATTTTTTCTTGGAGGGTGCCAGCTGACTCCTTCGTTAAACAGGAAGTGGGCACGCAGCCTTTTTTTTTTCCCCCTTTTTTTGACTCTAACAGCACTTCGTTGTTGTCAGCGTTTCCTGTGATAGATGTGATAGATGGAGGAAAGATGCCTTTGTTGATGTGTCAAGCTGATATTTGCCTTTTATCAAAAAGGGGACGCTGGGCAGTCAGAGCTGCTGCAGTATGATGGAGGTGTGACACGGCTGAACGGAAAGAGATTTTAGAGGCTAAATGTTGTTATTTTTTTGTCTCTTTTCTCATGTTGCCCATACATTACAAACTGTCACACTCTGAGCTGCAAACATAGCAAAGCTGCACTCTCCATAACAGAGTTTCAGAGTCTGTATATCATGTATTTTAGTCTAAATTTGGTGTAGTCTTCTTAAATAGTAAAATTGCTCCAGACTAAAATAAAAAGATCTCAAAACTCACCAAAGCCTCATTACCTTAATTAGAGAGTTAATTGTGCGGTTAAAAAAGGTAGAATTGGCTCTCACATGAAAAAGCTGCTGTGGCCCATTAATCACACACACACACACACACACACTAAATGGCAGCCAGTCCATGATTTGTGCACAGAGCAGAGAGCTGGAGAATCAGCCAAACTCTGTTTAAAAACACTCGTGTTTTAAATTAGCTCTGGTGACTTTGGTGCTTGTTTTCCTCACTGAGGAAGTGTTTGTTCTTCCATTTGCTTTATTGTTACCCCGAAATACATAACAAATGTTTTTTAAAAAAATAATGCATCAGTATAAATAGCTAACAGAATCTATGGAGTGTGTGTGTGTGTGTGTGCGTGTTTTGTCTCTGAGCTGATGTGGTTTTGAGGTCGTCTGTCTTAATGCACCACAGTCTTCTTCATACTGCTGTCTCTGCTGTTTCTTAATAGAAATGCAGCGTCGTGACCTGGCAACATGAATGTGCTCTGTGTGTGTGTGCTTGTGTGTGAAGCAAAGTCTACATTGTGTTTTAAGTATCTGACTGCGTTTTCTCAGTTTGGGTTTGGTTGAAGTCAGTAGTTGCACAGTCTCAGAAGTGTTTGAGCGTGTCTGAGTGTGTGGAAATGCCAACAGTCGGATGGCATATCATTTATAAAGTGTGCATTATCTCCATCGTTTCTCCCTCCCACCCTCTCTTCTGTTTCTGTCTTTCGCTGTCCTTCTTTCCAGGTATCTGTTTGCCCTGCAGATTAAACGCGACTTGGCCTGTGGGCGCCTCATCGGTAACGACAACAGCGCTGCTCTCATGGTCTCGCACATCATTCAGTGTAAGTGCAGCATACATGCACACACACATGTGATGTGTATGCGCTGTGTGGTAGGAGGGTGACACTGTGCAAAGGTCCATCTGAGACGTGCCGCATGTTACGTCGAGGTGGGCACAACAGCTGAACTGAATGTGCAGAGAGATAGATTATGATTATTATAAGAGGGGTTCCTCAATTTAGGCTTTAAAGATAAAATAAGTTTTAAAATCACACAGTGGAAGCTGACATTAGACGTCTTGTGTGAAGAAAGCCACAGCAAATTTTTATTTATGTGAAGGACTCGACAAAAAAAACAAAAAAACATAAATAACAGCTTTGATGAAGCCAGAAATTTGACATTTCCCACATCTGAGAAGGGCTTTCGTCTCACTGTGGGCACCAGCGTAATGAAAAACCTGCACGCTTCGCTTACGTGGAAGACCATAAATCACCAAACACATGACAGATGTTCCCTTTGGGGGAGTTTCAGTAGGACTTACTGTGCTATGGCTTGTGATACACACAAGCTGGTTCAAGTTTTCACCAGATTTGCTGAATTTCTACCTACAGAAAAGGCATCGATTCCATACAAAACACGCAGCACTTATGTTCACACACTGATGGGGAGGGGATCACGTATGTGGGCTCACTCCAGCGGGCAGATGCTCTGCCAGCATGAGACTACGCCCCCGGTTCACGCCACCGAAGGACCCGATGACGTTTCCCTCCTGTCACTCTCCACTTACTGCGCCCACAGCACCAGTATTCCCTGGCAATCGAAGCGCCCCGCGTGATGTTTGAATGAAGCGAACGCAGCTCGTCAAGCTGCCTGCGTTCGCCCCAGCGACCGTTGTCATGCAGCACCATGTGTGGAGGATGTAGGATTTATGGGTTCAATTCTGTCTCGTGGGCTGCGGCGCAGCATGCTGAAGAACACGACTCGGTTGCCGTGGTAACCGGCAGTGCCGTGCCTGTAAGTGTGCACCTGTGGGTGGTGCACCGCAAGGGCCTATTGTTGCGGTTATTGGACAGATGGAGACAGCACACTTCAACTGAAGAACAGTAGAACAGAGTGAGATCACGAATAAGATTAACTGGAGCAGAATTTCCTTTTGTTGTCGTATTTGCTTGCATTCCTCCTGACTGTATATTTTCCTCAACACCCTGCATCTCGATATTATCTGAACCTCGTCTGGCACCCGCCTCCTTGTCTCACCGTGCGTCTCTCTTCATTTTCTATCTAAATAAATATTGAATTCTCACCCTTCTGTCACCTCTCTCTCCCCTCTCCTCCTCCTCCTCCTCCTCCTCCTCCCCCCTCAGCTGAGATAGGAGACTTCGATGAGACCCAGAGCTGGCAACACCTCCTCCACAATAAGTACATGCCCGACCAGGACGCCATCAGAGACAAGATCATCGAGTGCCACCGCAAGCATGTGTGAGTCGCGTACATATTTTCACCCTGCTTACTAGCAACAACAGCAAAATATCTAACGATCTCCATATAAAGTATCACAAAGATGTAAAACCGAGAGCGCAGAGAAACAGTGAGGCTCAAACACCCAAGTGAACGAGTGATACAGCAGCACAGCACAGTTTACCTGCAAACAGCTGGTCAAGATTATCCCTGCCTGGGAATCAACACTGAGCCTGGCTTTCGTCTGACTGGGGATCAGTTTCTGAGTGGCATTAAGCTTGGAGGTGTCAGGAGAAATTGTTTTTCATATAAACACACACACACACACCACACACACATAGAGATATGTATCTGTTTATTCAAATGCGCACTCAGAAACACACCTAATGCACAGTTACACCCCACCCATAAGTCCCTCTCTCTCTCTCTCTCTCTCTCTCTCTCTCTCTCCCTCTCTCCCTCCTGCGGAGATGTTTATCTCTTAAACCACAACTGCTCACACACACACTTTTAATCTCTCCCCCGCAGAGGTGGCTGCACACAAACATACGACTTGGCACTCCCTCTCTGCCCCTGGGACCACACATTCTCACAACACGTCTTACATCGCAGCTGTGCTTCCACCCCGCCCCACCGCTGTTTGCAAACACATGACAAATGCATTTCCTTGTTTTCTGGAGATATGAATTCCCCTAAAACCGTCCCTTAAACCACTGATAAGAGCTGGAAACCGAATCACCAGACTACAATCCCTCAACCTCCCCACGTTGACGCAGGAAGGAAGTGGCTAATTCAGCAGCTCATTCAGGAAACAGGAAGCTATTTTCAGATTTGTGAGGAAACAAACTTCTTCTTGTGGCACGTTACTTTCCGCCCACAGTGGGTGCTGCCATTTGATCCTGGGGTTTGTTTTAAGACTCTTTGTTGTTTCTACACTCCCAATAAATCTGGATTAGAGACCTGGAATGGGTCTTGTCTAGTGTCAGGCACATGCAGTACAAATAAGGACACTCTACCCCTTCGTTAGGAATTTGCACTAAATGTTGAATGCATCTATTTATGTACAAGATATCAGAGTAAAAAGCTGACTGATTGGATTGTTGATTAATGGATGGATGGATCGCTCTGCTCAACAGCGGACAGACTCCTGCAGTCTCAGACTACAAACTGCTGGAAATCGCTCGGCGGTTGGAGATGTACGGCATCCGTCTGCACCCAGCCAAGGACCGAGAGGGTACCAAACTCAGTCTG
Source organism: Scatophagus argus (assembly GCF_020382885.2). Taxonomy (NCBI): domain Eukaryota; kingdom Metazoa; phylum Chordata; class Actinopteri; family Scatophagidae; genus Scatophagus; species Scatophagus argus. Next base: position 4,615,934 of record NC_058516.1, read on the forward strand.
GCTGTTGCACACACTGGAGTTCTGGTTTTCCAGGTAAACATGAGTGACATCAAGTGACCTGCTTAAAATCTCACATTGTCTTGCTGAAATGTGCGTTGAAACAGCATATTTATGATGGGGAAATGAAATAATCATAACCAGCTTCTCATGATGTCCTTTGTTCAGGGGTACACAAGAATTAACACCTTCAACTGGTCCAAGGTTCGCAAGCTCAGCTTCAAACGCAGAAGGTTCCTGATTAAACTCAGAGCTGACCCCGCTGTACGTCCCCGTAACACTTCCTTTATTTCCCTCATTTTCCATCTTATGTAGTCATCTGTCCTGCATCTCTTCTCCTCTTCATCCGCATTTAAATCCTCCTCTGGGTCTTCCAGCAGAACGCCCACCACGACACGCTGGAGTTCGCCATGGCCAGCAGGGATTGCTGTAAGATCTTCTGGAAGATCTGCGTGGAGTATCACGCCTTCTTCAGGCTCTTCGAGGAGCCCAAGCCCAAACCCAAGCCCATCCTCTTCACCAGAGGATCTTCGTTCCGGTTCAGGTAAGGAGAGGTCAGAAAGGGAAGGATGGAAAGCTACATTTGCATTCATCTTTCATCACCTGCTCTTCTCTCTTTGTGCCTGCAGTGGTCGAACTCAGAAGCAGGTCATCGACTATGTGAAAGACTCAGAGCTCAAGAGAGTTCCGTTCGAAAGGTGAAGCTCCTGTTGCACAAAGGACACAAACCAGCCATCACCTTTGCACATTAATTGCACATGGTTTGGCCTCATCCATCCCCTCCTGTTTTGCAGAAAGCACAGTAAGATTCTGTCCAACAGCAGCATGACCCCCGAGTCGTCTTCCTTCAGATCGCAAGTGCCAAAAGAGGTGACACACACTTTAACGCCGACAGACTCTGACCCTCATTCACCCAGTCGCTCTTGTTCTATTCTTTCTTTTGATTTTTCTTGTAGCTTGACTTGCTGTGCTCACTTACAGACTCTTTGTGTCCGTTTTTATTACTTAAATCTGCAGCTCCTCTGTGGCCAAAAGTACAAAACAATTTATTCAAAGTCAATAATTCTGTATGAGCCCAGTTGAAACTAAGATTACAAAAAACTTATCTTAACTGCCTCCTGTTTCTGTCTGTCTTCTGTCTTTTTCTTCCTTTTCCTTATCTGCAGAGTGCCATGTCTGTGCCATTAGCAGATCAGCCGGACTCAGTCAGACTGGGTCATCAAACTGACTCTAATGGTCCAGAGGAGCCCCCAGTGGTCACATCCTCCACCAACGGCTTCCATGATACGCCAGCAGCGCCTGGCTCAGACCCGACTCAGTTCCGACAGAACCACAACGGCACCGGATCAGCGCCGGACCCACACTTCCTCAACCCAGGTCCATCCTGCAGGGCAAACAAAGGCAGCAGCTCTTCTATTCCTTACATAGACTGCAGCGACATAGACAGTGAATGTGATGTGACAAAGAGCAACAGGGCCGCCAGGGGCCACAGCAATGCAAATGACAGCAATGCGGATGAGCCTTGTGAATATAATAAGCATGAGAGGGACAGCAGCAATGGGGGTCAAGCCGGGGATCTGTTTGGGGCTGTGAACGGGTTCTACCACAGCAATCACCAGGGGCTGATGCAGCAGCACCAACAGCAGGGTATGATGGGTAACAGAAGCTCTGTAGATCAGCCTCCAGTGGCTAACATGTTTAGCGTGAGTCGTGAACTGACAGATTGTGACGTTTTGCCCAGTGAAGGTTCATTTCATGGGCGCCTTCCGCTGCACAGCACGCTGCTGGATGAAATCTTTCAGGGTCGAGACAAGCGAGTTGCAGCGATAGGGCGACCGTTAGGAAACGGGACTCGTAGTCAGTGCTCCAGCCCGGTGATCAGCAGCTTCCACCATCGCACCAGCTCCCTCAGTCATGCCGAGATGACAAATGGTCACGGTCAGCCGCGCTCGCGTTGGGATGACGGCGGGCATTATTTCAGTAAACGTCCAGGAGTTCTCCCGGTGGAAACTCCTGCTGTCCCGCCGTCATCCCACCCACCAAATCACTACGGTAGCTACTCCCCGATCACCTCAAACCGCACTCCGCCACACTTTGCCAAACTGTACAACAACAACAACATGAGGAACCGTTCTGATACTGATCCATTCATTCTCAGCCAGCTGACTTCCACCCCCATCCACCACCAGGACCCTCATCGCTCCGGGTTGCACAGCCAAGCGCCATGTTCAGCCCCGATGGAGCGGAGAATGATCATAACTAACGGCAATCATTCAGGGAACCTCGTGGTTCCCGGTCAGGCACGGTCCAACACGGTGCAGCGGCTGTTTGGCCGTCAGGGAAAGCCCGGTAACAACCACAACAACCTGAACCAGTCGGTCCAAATGATCGACGGGTCCACCAGCAGCGGCACTGACACCAGCGACACGGAGTCGGACACCGGCAGCAGCGCGTACAGCCAGCCGTTAATGTACGGAAATCCTGTCGCTGTCAGTTCCATGAACTCGGTCAACTCGAACGGCGTGAACTCGTCCCCGCTGCCCCGTAGTAAGTTCTCCTTCGGGAGTCTCCAGCTGGAGGAGGGGGAGGACGGCGAGGGGCAGGAGGTGGAGGGTTGTTACCGCTTCAACGAGGAGGACATAGCAGGCCAGGTTTTCAGCTGTTGAAGGGTGAAGATGCGCGAGTAGTTCAACTTCACGTTATGGTTACGTTATGATGCTCAGAAAATATAATCCCGCTACAACAATGTAAGTTTAGTAAGGTACAGCTAAACTGCTACATAATCACCCGTCTGAAAACAGTTCCATTAATAGTTGATTATTGAAATAGACAACTGTGAACTGGATCTGGTCCTCCTGTTCACACTAATTTAGTTGTGATACACCTTAAATATCAAACAAAATCCTCTCGCTTATTTTTGACACACTCGGCTTGTCTTTCATTAACGTGAACAGAGACACCTGCCCTGCTTTTAGATCAGGACCGATAACACATCCAACCGTTGAACTTTACACGTGTAGTGAGAAAACTTTTTCTGGCTGTTTGTCAAAGGGAGAGTCAAGCCTGAAGGCACCTCAGCCAACACTGTGACATGTTAAAGAATCAGCACAGAGAAAACAAAAGCATCTTCCCTCCAACGTGCCATAGATTAAAAACTGTATTTTCAGTGTAGCTGTATGTGCAGATGAATAGCTTCTCGTGTGTGATTGTAGTTTTTGTGGGGAAGATTATATCTACAATTCTTCCTCGTTTTCCTTCAAAAACAAAGCGTCTTATGGCGTGACGTTGCTCAGTCGGTCCAGTGCGAATGAGGATTCTGCTGACTGTGGCTCACTTTCGTACGCCATGTTCACTTTGGTGTGGAGGGAAGAGATAAATTAGGTGACGCCTAAGGTGTCCCCTAACTGAACTCTATTTGTTTGACGTTTCCACAGTCGTAGTGTCCTGATGTAGCATTTTCCTCTGAATCAAACTTTTCCAGTTATTTGACTGTTGTCTGGTGCAATAGATGGGCTTTGAGGTGATAGCTGGAGATCTCTAAGGGACTTCAGTCTTTGTTGAGTTGTTCTATGCAGCTTGTGTTTCGAGGAGCCTGTGGCTGTTAGGACTGTGTTGATTTGAGCGATGCTCCCCTTTAATTGTACAGTGCATTCGAATGTTCTTAGTGGGTAATGGATTGTAGAGTAATACACTTGACTTGGTAGAAAAATGTGTTTAATGTTTAAACTATGGGGATCGGCCGGAGGAGGAATGCCGGAGCCAGCGGCCGGTCTGCCTTCCTCATTCAGTTCTGGCCGAGCTGACGTCCCTTTTCCTTGGAGCACTTTTTCTTTTATGCTTTCTCTCAATTTCCGTCAGTGTGTTGTGGGCGAGTTGCACAGTAATTTGAATGTTTGTGGTATAGGCTTTTTTGTAGTGATTAACTTTTGGTATGTGCGACTAGTGGAGGAATAGATTTTGCATCAGACAAAATGTCAGGAGTGTGAATACGACCGTAACCTTTTCTATCTGTATTTTTGATAACAAACTGAGGCTCCGCGTGTGTCTACATTTCTACTGAAGATGCATTGTGACTGTATGCGCTCATGCTGCTTCTGTTGGGTGGTCGTGGGCTTTCTTTCTTGTCTTTCACCAAGCAATAATCAAACACACCGGCCATCGTCCTCAAACCCGTGACCATCCATGGCTGTATGCTCTGCTTAGCTTGGTGCCTGGCATGCACTGCAGCCACACACTCGCTGTTATCTTTCACTTCCTTGCTGTTAATTGAAGGTGTGCCGGCCATCCATCCCCATCACTGTCATTTGCTGGCTGTTTGCTCACTGCAGTGCACGCTTTGTGTCAGCTGATGTCTGCTTTTCTGAATTTGGATCCACTTTAAAGCTAAAAATGCTCACGAACGAGTGACTCGCGGTGCATAAAAACACCAGTTTAAGCTTCACACATTTGGAACTGGCACCGATTTCTGCAAAAGTTACTTCAGAGTTGCTTTCTTTGTCGCTTTTCCGTGAATATCCCGCTGCTCCCTGAAGCAGCGACGTTAGGGGTTAACTCGGACTAAATGTCATCAGGATCTTATCATGTGCAGTCACCTTCTCAATCCAAACAGCCTTTTCTTTCCTCAGAGCTACTCCCTCTTCCTGAACGTTCATGCTTCATGCTTTGTAAATGCTGCACTGTTTTATGAGCACGTTTTCAGTTTGTGTGTGTGTGTGGGGGGGGGAGGGATGCTGTTTTCTCACCGTTTTCTTGTCTTTACACTGAACTGCATGTTAACCAGGCAAAGTCCCTGCTGCTTTTCTGTCGTTCTGCTCTGTTTTTGCTCACTTTGTCACCGGGTGTTTCTGTCACGGGGGGCTCGAAATGGTTTCAAATGTTTGAGAGGCTTTAATTGCAGTGTAACACAGACACTGCATTCTCATGACAAATGCACTGCACTCTGCCTTTTTCAAATATTTAGAAACCATTTGTGTTTTAGGTTTCCTCGCTGTGTACGAGGACCAAACAGGGCTGACTCGACTCCAGTGCTCTTCTTTACAGTGAGTGAGAGGGCGAGCGCAGACAGACACAAGTAAAGTTAAGCTTAATGCAATTGTAAGTGCAAAAATAGGATATCTTTGAGAGGCGTGGAATTTTACTTTGTTAGATGTGAAAGGTTGAGTATTGTCAGGAGATGGACACACACACACACACGTGCACACACACACACACGAATACTGGAGTTGAGTCCACCTTGTCTTCCTTTCACTGCCTGTCACCGAATTGCACTTGCAGCAGTCACTTCCATTGACTCTTTTTGTAATTTTAATGTACTGTACAGACAGTAACAGACTGATAGATTGTGACTTTGTACTCACATTGAAATTTGTATGTTGATAGAGTTAATCAGAGCCAAATCTGCTAGATTTACTTTAAAGTGAAAAGTAAAATGATTGTCGTTTCTTCACGATGTGATGATGATGTGATTTGACTGATATCAAAGTATAGTTCAGCAGTTTGGGAAACTCTCTCGTGCAGGAAGTGAATATGAAGCTTCAGCCGGCAGCCAGTTAGCTTAGCTTAGCACAAATACTGGAAACAGGAAGTAAAGGGTTGGCCTGGCGCTGCCTGAACACAACGCAAGCAAGAACACATTAAAGCTTGTTTGTTTAATCTGTTAAGTTAAAAGGAAAGGCTAGCAGTTCCCCCCTGTTCCCAGTCTTTATGCTAAGCTAAGCTAACAGACTTTGTATCCTCCGAGAGAGAAGTCAGCTTTCTCACCTAACTCTCAGCAAGAAAACAGGTTTATTTCCCAAAGTGTTGAACCATTTTCTTTAACTTAGATGATCAAAATAGTATGAGGCAGCATTTTAGCATCATGTCTGTGCTTCTCTTTCTGTTTACATAACACACTTTTTACTGACTGACTGACTTCTTTTGAAGGGATAAACTGGCTTTCTGGCTGTTCTCTCTAATTTGTTTGAGGATTGATGGCAGTTTCAGTTTGCATCTCCCGTATTTATGTCGCAGTGCAAACCGTGACTGTAACACGCAGTGTGTGTTGAGTGACAGGTTTTCCAAAATCACAATAAATACTGAACATGCAAATATCACACAGCTGCCCGTCCTGCTGAAGATCTGCCAAAAAGTGTATTTCCTTACAAAAGAAAGGTGCGCTGACTCGCTGGTTTTCTTTGTCACTCTTGTAACACTTTGTACTCCTGCACATCTGTCCTTTTTATTTTCACCACAAAACACCTACTGGATTTTCTTTTATTTTTCTTTCTTGTGACATTTTTGAGGTTTTCCTCTTTTTTCCCCTCTCTTTTTAACACTGTAACTGATTGTATGCACTAGTGTCAATAAAAACAAAACGACCTTGTGTGTTCGAAGAAAAGAGACTCCAGAATTTTCTGTAGAGGGAAGCCGCCGTCCCACCCTGTGACCCCCCACCCGTGTCCTGTGTCGTGGTAGTTGGACTGTAGAGTAGAGGGTGATTCGACCCGTTTCTGTCTGTGTTTCATGTTTTCTAGCGTCTGTTAGCTCGTTGTTGTTGTATTTTTTTATTTTTTTGTCCCTTTTTTTTGTTGTGGTAGTTTTGTAGTAGTTTGTCTGTGTGGTGGTTCAGTTCTTTTGTAGCACCCGTCACAGAGCTGCACTCAGTGGTTGCCAGGGTTTTACCCATGATCCAGTTTGGTGTATAACAGTGGACTCTTTGGAAACTTTGCACCTGGGCAAGTATACAGTAACTACTTAGTACCAAGTAGTGAACCTGTAGTGACTCTAGCTGTAGTGAAAAGTAGGTCAAACTTTTGATTCTTCTGTCAGGATGATGAGGTTTTCTCAAAAAGTTACTGCAAACTGCAATCACACCAGACTCCTATTCAAAAACGGATGATTTTAGGTACTGGATTTCACACTCTGCAGTGCATTGTAAGGGAAAAGGAAAAGCTGTCAACAAGGGCTGATATGATGAGTCGATTAACAGAAAAAGAATGCAACTCTTTTGATAATCGAACTCTTTTAAGTCATTTAGATGTCGACCAGTCTTCCCTTTCAGCTACTCAAATGTGATATGTGAACGCAACTTGTATATGTTTCAGTTTTTGGCTTGCTTTTACCAAATGATTAATCGCTTAATCCAGACAACAACTGACTGAGTAATCGTCAGCCCCGTTTTTACCCTTGTTAGTGTTTCTTTGGTCGTGGTGCAACCTGACAGCTTTTAAATAAGCTGTCTCACCCTTATAATGCACAGATATGCCCTTTGTGAAGTCTTGCAAGTAAAGTGACTTGTAATAACCCATAGCTCCTCACTAACACCTACTAAACACTACAGTTCCCTTCTTTCTACCCTTTTTACTGCCTCTGTAACCTTATAACCACACTCAGAGTGTTGAAGGATTGTAGTATTTTTGTCGTGTCGTGATCTGACTGAGCCCCCTTTGGGTCCTGACCCACAGCTTAAGATTTAGTAGACTTTGACCTTGAAATTCATCGCCACACAGTTTGGTTATGCTCAGAGGAATTATTCGGGGCAATGCGGGGTCAGCCTTAAAGCCTTTCCCTCCACTGAGACGTGTCTGAGGAAAGAATGAAAATGTCAGTGTAAGAATTAAATGATAAGAAAGATGGCAGTGAATTTCATGAGAGTAGCTTTTTATTTTGGACGTGTAGAATCTGTTTTAACTCTTGTCCTTTACTCTCTCCTACCATCTTCTCTCTTATCTCACTCTTTGCTCTATTCCTGTCCCCATCTCCCTCCCCTTCTCCATTTTACTGTCCTGACCCCTCCCCCTCCAGAAAGTCCAGGTTCAGAGGACTCTCCGATGGGAAGTCCCCATGTGGTCGTCAACGGCAGCGGCTCTGTAAATGGACAGGGGACCGACAGCGCTGTTGTCCCGGTTGCAGGTCAGAGTCCCGAGGGTCGGCAGCTGTCGCCTCTCACCAGCCCGCTGCTCACTGACGCCGGGTGTGTTCGCAACGACGACGAAGAGGAGGCGAGGAGGAAGGTGGGCATACAGGCAGGGGAGATGGCGGATGTAAATGAACACATTTCGTTTTAGTCATGCAGCATCCCAGCATTGTGGGAATCAGGGTCGGAATCAGGTTGGCTGCAGCTGTGCAGGGCAGTACAGTAAGAAAATTCACTGTACGATATTTGCAAAGCTATGTAGAAAAATCTGACATGAGTTGAACATGAATATAGTAAATACTCTGTACTGAAAGTTTACTGATAGGCGTATGCATTTCTAAAACACTCATTCTCCCGAAAACAGTGAATGTATAGTTACTACAAACCAAATTAAATATCAGCTGGATTGGTAAAGCAATCCAGCAGACTTCCTGTTGCCTCACAAAGGAAAATGGACGCGTGGATTGATGTCCTCTTTCTCTTTGTGACCAGAAGTTTCCCACAGACAAGGCCTACTTCATAGCCAAGGAACTGCTGACCACGGAGCGGACCTACCTCAAAGACCTGCAGGTCATCACGGAGGTAAAAATACTCGCTGATTTCGTCTGTCCTCGTCTGCTGTCACGTGGATGCTAACTGCATGGTCATTCTCAGCTGTATGAGCCGGAGAGAGGGATCTTTTGAAAAGCCATCTGTGTGAAGACCAGGAGCTTGTCTGGCCCGAGTGTAAACACATTCCCTAAAGTACACAGCTCTGCACAGCACACAGAGGGACCACAGTTGGTCTCTTTAAAGGTCTGGTGCTGGAATACTGAGTCAAAGCTGGTTATTTCAGACTCTGAGTTTTGGGAGTGTGAGTCACAGCTGGTTTGTGCAGTGCAAGGCTCTGACTTTGGTGTTTTTACAGCTTAAATATGGGCGAAACTGAGCTCATTTCTGTCTTTTGAAAGCCAAAATACTGGGACAAAGAGCTTAAGTTCAACTCGGCATTCGGGTGTTTTGGGCTGCTTTTGTTCCCATCCCACGCCTACGCTTTTATGTGCGTTTAGTTCGGCGCAGACTGAGGTTCAACACGTGAGCGTTTTCCTGACAATTAAAGTCAGATGACATTAAAGTCATCAGCAAAGAAAAACAGCAGACACCACTTGTGTTTGCTGTTTTTGTTTCCCACAGGAAAGCAGAACACGTGTGTCATAACTCGCCTCCTTTCAAACAGGCAAACTCGTTTCTTGTTTGCTCTTCAGGGCCACGTTGACTGTTGGCTCCTGTTGAGTCTCTAAAATCAGCGCAGAGGAAAACACTTTGCATCTAAAGTCCCGGGATGAAAGTGCAGCTTAGTGTGACTCTGTCTTTGCCTTTTATGTGATTCAGCTTTGCTGTCCGTTGCTAACAGATGAGGGTACAATCAGCAGCAGGAGGGTAACGAGGAGAGACCGTCGGTGGGGAGCATCGATATCGAGCACCTGCCTGCTGAAAACCCTTAAATATTATAAAGCTGACCAGGACTTCTGACCTCGCCGTGGAGGGGGAAAACAGATTTCCTCCTCTCTTGTGTCGTTTTCTGCCCCTCAGCTGTTTTTTGTCTCAGCAGTAGTTTCCAGCCGCTTTGATGTGGGAGGAAGACGTGCGCTGGCACTTTTTCGTTAATAACCTCTTAAATATTTTCGTGGGCTGGCACGGCTCACGCCTGAGATCCCACCCCCACCCCCACCCCTCCATCCATCTTTTTTCTCGCTGCCACCCCCTCCCACTGAGTCCTCCTGTGAAACAGCTGGACAGCCTCCTGTCTCCGCTGGTTGTCTGTCTGTGTGTGATTTACTCTGAAAGGGGGAATATAACACCTCCATGTCAGGGGTTGTAGTGCACTCGCTCAGGACCACTAGGATATCTGTGTGTGTGTGTGTGTGTGTGTTGTTCCTCATATATGTCACTTGTAATCACTGTCAGTGTCTGGTTTTGGGGGCTTTGGATGTGCTGTAGTCATATCAAACCACATTAACATCTGTTTTATTCCAAAAGATTTATTTGGTCTTTCTGTAACTTGGGCTGCATTTAATGGTTATTTTCGTTATTTATGATTAACAAAAGAAAAATGCCAAAATATGCAGAGTGTTTTCTTCAGGTTCAGGTTTTATTGTTCTGAGGCCAAAACTCCAAAACTCCAAAATACACAATTTATTATCACATAAGGCAAAGAAAGCAGTAAATCTGAGCATTTTTGGTGTTTTTGATGGAAGCAAATGACTTCAGTGATTAATGAATGATTAAAATAGTTGTAGTTTGGTCTTTATGTCTGGACTGACTTGATTCGGTGAACCACATCAAGTGAAGACAACACGACTTGATTTTGATTTGTGTGGTCAGATGTTTTTTGATAGTGCAAATGAATAATATTAATTTTATGTTGTGTTTAATGTTTTTTGGTTTTCCCACATGACCTTGTGTGTGTGTGTGTTTGTCTGCTGCAGTCCTTCCAGGCTGCTGCAGGGAAAGATGAGGCCTTCCCAGACTCAGTGAAGAACCTGATCTCCACCAGCTACGATCCCATCTACAAGTTTCACCAGGGATTCCTCAAAGAGGTGGAGCAGCGGCTGGCGCAGTGGTCAGTGTCCTGTCTGTTCCCATTCCTGTACATCACGGATGATTCAATGATTGCACAGCAGCTCCTTTTTTGAACTTAATTAACCACACAGTGATATTACAGTATACCACCGTTACTGAGTTGACACAAACGGATTCAAATCAGTGCAAATCACAATTTTTAGTAACTTTTTAATTCACAAGCCACCGTCCAAACACGTCATTAGAATTAAAACCTAAACCTGCCTTCGTCCATGATGCATAATGACAAGACTGCATGTGAACATGGGAACTGATGTGTGCAGAGTCTCCATTTCCTCTTATGGTGTTCTACTCTGTAAACACACACACACACACACACACACACACACACACACACTCACACAACACAACACAAACCATGCATTTGGCGAGGGCCCAATGACTTGCTGGTATGATGAATGGGATTGTGGGAATTGTGTGAAGAGTTTCCAGTCGTGTGGTAGAAATTTAGCTCTCTTCTGACATCTAGTGGTGAATTACTATTACTGCAAGTGGGATTCAATATTTTTTTTCTCTTTTTCTTTCTTTCTTTTCTCTCCTTCTTTTCTTTTTCAGGGAGGGTCGTTCTAATGCACACATTAAAGGAGACTATCAGCGAATCGGTGACGTCCTCCTGAAGAACATTCAGGGCCTGAGGGTAATTATATCTCCCTGTTATTCTTGTCTTTTGCCCTGCAATGCTTTGTCGACTGTAACATGTGGATTACAGGTAGCTTTACAAGTTTTGATGTTCATCACCGCTGCTCCCTCTGTCTATTATCTTTAGTTTCAATTTCTGTTTCTTTCTTTGCATCTGCAGCAGTTGACCATTCAAATGCAGAAACATTCAGAGTGCCTGGTTGAGCTGGAGAGGGCCTGCAGGTCAGTGAACACACTGGAATGTTATTAGCATGAGCAGATGTGTTTCAGAGGTGGAATTTAACAACCAAATCGAACCTCAAAAGAAATACAGCACGATTTATAGTCACACGCTTTATTTTGTTTCATTTTATTAAGTCATTTCTCTTTATTTTAGTGAAGGGAACGTGTACAAAACAGCAGCAATCAAATGACAGAAGGAAATGTAAAAGTTATGTTGAGGAAAACATTATGTAGCCATTGCACCACATATTTGTTTTGAAAGCAACACTTTGCATCACTTTTCCTCAGGTCCAGCCGGAAGGTGGAGTCTCTGTGCAGAGACTTTGAGCAGCAGAGAGTTTGCTACCTACCCTTCAACATCTTCCTCCTCAGGCCTCTCCACCGCCTGCTGCACTACAAACTCATCCTGGAGAGGCTGTGCAAGCACTACCCGCCCACCCACGACGACTTCAGGGACTGCAGAGGTACGCCTTGGCTTTTTGAGTTTTTGTAACGTGTGAAGTTAAATTTGTGTTGTTTTTGTGGGGGGGGTTTCATCTTTTCATCTTCCTTCCAGCGGCCCTGGCGGACATCTCTGAGATGGTGCTGCAGCTCCAAGGCACCATGATGAAGATGGAGAACTTCCAGAAGCTTCTGGAGCTTAAGAAAGATCTGACCGGCATCGACATCCTCGCCGTCCCTGGGAGGGTCAGACTCTTGGCTTTAATTGAAGAGGACAGAAGACACAGATGTTATTAGTAGAAGTGGGCCTCCTCCTAAGCGCTGGTTCATGTATCTTGGCTTTCTTTCTTTTGTGTTTAGGAATTTATCAGACTTGGTTGCCTCAGCAAGCTCTCGGGGAAGGGCCTTCAGCAGCGGATGTTCTTCCTGGTATGACATTTCAGGTGCTTTTCAAAGCGGAGCTAATTGTGACGATAGCAGAAGAATCTAACCTCTGCTTCCTCCCTCCTGCTCTTTGTCCTCTCCAGTTCAGCGATTTGCTGGTGTACACCAGTCGAGGAATGACCCCATCCTATCAGTTCAAAGTTCACGGCCAGCTGCCCCTCTACGGCATGACGGTACGTGACCGAGCCGTCCATTTCTCAGAAAGATGTAGCGTCTTGTTGTGTAGCGTAGTGTGTATTTAAGTTTGATGTGTGTGTCTGCAGATCAGAGAAAGTGAGGAGGAGTGGGGAGTCGCTCATTCATTCACCTTGTTTGGCCAGCGGCAGTCTGTGGTGGTGGCAGCCAGGTACACAAACCCCCAGTCAGCAGGTTTTGTGACTGTAGAATGAGACGGTTTTCTTTACAAGAGTTTAGTAAATACTCCAAACAGGAGGTGTGATACCAAAAACGTTTAATGAAGGAGAAGAAGAACAAAGAATGGAAACAGATCAGGTTAATGCACGTCAGCCTCGTGAAAAGGATTTGTGCGACACTCAAATTGTTTGTTTGATCTGTTACTGACTCACTGATGTCAGTCTCTCACTCGTTCTTCTCTCTGTCCTCTTCTTTGTCTTCGTCCAGCTGTGCCTCAGAGATGGAGCTATGGGTGGAGGACATCCGGATGGCCATCGACCTGGCGGAGCAGAGCAGCAGCCTGGATGCTGACCTGCTGTCCAACAGCCTCTCCGACAACAGTGAGTCAAAACGACCGCCAGCCTCACCTGCTGACTTCTTCCTGTCCGCTTGATCATCAGAGTATGGCGGGACTGTGTGAGACCCCGTGGGATCACAAAAAGAGCCCCCACAGGATAGCTTTTCTAGTCCAGATCTCCCAGCTGAGGTTAATATGACACTTCAGCTGGGATCTGTTTCGTTTCCTTTTCACCCTTTTCTTTAAGGGAAATGGATCATCTTTACCTGTAGTCCACTTAACTTTTCACAGCATTTCCTTCCCCGCCTCCCTTTCTTTCTCACTTTCAGCGCATGAATTGTTGCAGGTGGTCTTTCATCATATTTCTAAGGTCACCTGATACACGCAGGTCCCATCTGTCGCCCCCCCACTCCCTCTTCTTCTTCTTCTTTCTCCTCATTCTTTATCTTAAATGCTTGTCAGGATGTTCAGTGATGTCTCCGCCTGGTGACCTTTGGCTTGACGTCTCCATTGTCCCTCAGCTAAATCACCCGCTGTGTACATTTATAACTCAAAGCAGTTGAAGAGTATTGGCTTACGGGTAACAAAGGGCTAATTTTTCTCCTTTCTTCTGTGCAGACTGTACTGAAATTGCTTTGATCGCCGTTCTGGCTCAGAGCTTCGTTCTGTATCAAAGTCTGTGTCTTTATTAAACCCAGTGAGAGCTCACTTCTGTCTGCTAACTGGCATGTTTGACCTGCTCATGGTTCCTCAGAGCTGCTGGAGGACGGTGGAGCTGAGCTGGAGTCGGAGGAGGAGCTGTGCGGCTCGCGCTCGTCCCTGGAGCGCCAGGGTCACCGTGGTAACACCACCGTGCACGTCTGCTGGCATCGCAACACCAGCGTGTCCATGGTGGACTTTAGTGTTGCTGTGGAGGTACCAGACTTGCATTTCTGTCTCTTCGGCTGCTTTTCTCCACACGTCACATTTTTGTCCTCACGAGCCTCTTGTAGCTGTGGAGTCCAAGCCTGCTTTTGTCCAGTGTCTTCTTGTCTGTCTTTGTCCTCTTCCGGCGCAGGGAAAGGACTGTTGAGTCAGTGTCCTTTGTCTTACTTTTCTCATGTTTATGTTGTTGTCCTTTTCTCTCTTGCTCTCCAACCTGCATCTTTACCTCCTCCACCCTGTCTCTTTACTACCTCCACCTTCCGTGTGTCTGTTTGTCCCCCTCTGTCTGTCCACGCCAACATTACTAGAATGGGATTTGACGAGGCCCCTCAGGACACTTCAGGGGCCCGTTTGTCTCTCTCTGTGTTTTTCTAGTACAGAAAACACAGCCTGTCCTTTACTCCTCCTGCTGGAGTAAGGGGGTACTGCAAAAGCAAATAAATACAAAAAACATGTATTGATTCTTGTTGGGAAATAATCCTGAACATTCATATGAACCGCATCTGATAAAAGGAGAGGACTACTGGACATTTCATATTCCTGACTCTTTGGACACTGTACCAACTGCATGCCAAACATGTTAAATGAAAAAGAGTTTTCTAAAATTATGGATCTAAGAATGTACAATCAGTTCAGGTCTGGGATTTTGTTTAATTGTAATGTTTTATGTTCTTGTCTTGCATGAGTGCAATTACAACTAACAGATGTTTCTTTCCCGTCTTTCCTCCCTCATTTCTTTCATTAACGCTAAAATGGAGCCAGTGGTTTTATTTCTGTGTATTTAGCCTGGCTTGTCTTTGGTGTTTGCAGAACCAGCTCTCAGGTAACCTGCTGAGGAAGTTTAAGAACAGTAACGGCTGGCAGAAACTGTGGGTGGTCTTCACCAACTTCAGCCTCTTCTTCTACAAGTCACACCAGGTCAGACATACGGTCAAAGTGACACAGTGGTCTTGGTCTGAACATGTGAAATGGGAGGAGGGGGCTTCTGTTTGCTTTAATGTCAGCCACTGACATGAGGGTGGAGGCAAATAGTAACATGTTAGGTACGTTGTTTTTATGATTGCTGTTAAATAAAGAAGTCTAAAGGTGATTGTTGAGGATCTCCTGTCCTTTTGGCCCGTCTGCTTGCTCACAGGATGACTATCCTCTGGCCAGCCTCCCCCTGCTGGGCTACTCTGTCACCGTCCCCTCTGAGTCGGAGAACATCCACAAAGACTACGTGTTCAAACTCCACTTCAAGTCCCACGTGTACTACTTCAGATCGGAGAGCGAGTACACCTTTGAGAGGTGCAGTACTTTGGTCGATGCGTGCTGAAATGTGTTTGTACTTCTGGTATTTTACCAATGACAGAGGACTAAGGTGATCACCGTTATTGATTTTATTTTTATTCGGCTCCAGGTGGATGGAGGTGATCCGCAGTGCCACCTGCTCCGCCAGCCGCTTGCTGCCAAGCACCAGGAAAGACCTTTACTGATGAGTCTTCCTCCCTCTGCTGCACAAAGAGACTCTCGCCCGAGTGAAGACCTGAATTTTGGGCTTCACACACGCCAGAAAAGACTTGCTAATGAATCGCACAGCAGGCGCTCAAATCCACACTAATTAATACCTCTGAAGAGTTGATTCACACACACACACAAACACACACACATCGCCCAGAGGTGCTCCCACATCACCTCCACCTTCTTATTACACACTTTCTGCACCGCTAGTGTCTGATCAGAGTGCAAACTGTCTGTTTGTCCACAATTCATTATTTCCTTTTTTCCTCCACCAAACTGGCTGCACAAAGTCACGAGCTTTTAGGTGCCTGTTAAATTTTGAGTGTCACTCATATGCTCAACACATGGGGCTTACCAGAAGTATTTGAGACACTGAAACATGACTCTGTGCAACGTTAAGATTTTACGTGTTTCCTTGGTAAATATTTGTCCACCCTGACACATTTGTGATGATAAAAAATGTATATAAAATGCTTGAATAAGACCTAAACCAGGATTTGGGACAAAATGTTCACTACTGTGCTTGTGAACACACTCTCTGGCGATTTTGTCTGTTAATCTGTCTAATTAGATGAATTAAATGTGATGCCAGTTTGGCCACAGTTAGAAAACATCCATCTTTTCCCTTTTTGTACGGTAACCTTTTGTACAGTACTTTGATACACTGTGAAATGCTCTGTTTTTCATGTTCTCCTGTACGTTTTGTTTTCGTGTGAAAGGACAAAAGGCTTCCAAACTGCTTCCAATGCCGACAAGAGATTTCACTGGTTCATTTGTCAAATGCCTTCTCTTCTGTATTCCTCCAGTTTTCTGGATTTTAGTATTCCTAAATAAAGATGAGAAACGATTGTGTTCATATGGAAAAAAAAAAGAGACAACTCAGAAACTGATGTTTTTGTTTTTATGGGGACAAAACAATCACACAGCTTAGAGGAGGACGATGACAAAAAAGAATTCAGGAAGAATATTGAAATGGCTTTGAAGTTTTGTTTGAGCGTGCTCCTGCAGAACCAGTCACCACTTTCTTAAGCACCGGCAGGCCAAATGCCAAGAACGCCATCTCATCTTGAGAGCTTAAATTACAGTTCCAAGAAGTGTTTTTCTTCTCACTGTAAGTACACAGTTGTGGTTAAGGCGTGTAGTCTTATTTCTGCAAGGAAACATGACCACGCCTGTAATTCGTTTCACACTGGCTCACGGTTACACAAAGACCACTGCTCAGGACATTTCAGTTTTCAGTGATGTCTGCTGCCTCATTCAAAGACACGGGGGCTTCGCTCCATTGGGGTCTGACAAGAAGAACACATGAGAATGTGAGAGCTGGTCACAAATAGACTGCAAGAGTTGACACACCAGTCTTGTCTGTCTGTAGAAGCTGATTGCATAGGTTCTACGTGCTGTGTCAGCTACAATGCAAAGAATGAGGTAAACTTAAAGATACAGTACACGCTGTAAGACTGAGACCAGGATACAAGCTACTAGAACCAAATGAAAAGCATGACACTCCCACAGGCGTCTAAGCCATGACATGTAAAAACGAGACACAGGAATGTATTCGAGTGTGCTTTTCACTGATCGAAGTCCTCCACCTGCACTGCTGACACTACATGTACAAAGGCAGAAGGATCAGCTCTTCGTCCTCCAGCAAGCTACATCAATCTCGTGATTCTCTGGTCACATACTTGAGCCCGTGATCTCCATCTGAGTCATAGCTCTCATAGTTGGGCAGAGAGAGCCAATCTGGCTCATACGTTGTCGTACTGTACACAAACGCCTCTGTGAAGCTTCCTGCTGCCGGCTTCTCCTCTCCCTCCGCCTCCCCCACCCACTCCTTCACTTCCAGCTTGACCACAGTTCGCTGGTACATGGTGGGGACCCCTTCAAAGGCGTCCAGGAATTTCAGCATCCGGTCGTCCACTTTGTAGATCTCCCCCATGACTCGGTGACCCTGCCCGGGCACGTTGAGGAGGAAGGGGACATTGTACTTGCTGGCAATCACTAGCGGGTATTTCTGGATGGTGGAGGCTGAGGCGAGGAGCTCCGCCTTACCATTGGTCCTGTCAAACATACGATAGTTGTTGGGCTGGCCCCTCTTCAGGGTGCCATAGACAAAGACATGAGTCATGTGGATGCAGGATTGCAGGCGAACCTGTAGGACAACACAAGGTGGAAGTGTTGGGTTCATCGTTTAAACAGAGTCAAATACAATTTCTGCAACAGAAGTTACAGCCCTGCAAAATAAAAGTGAGCATAATCAGAATCCCACTGCTGAAAAATGTCTGTGCACCCTTAAAAACTGCCCTGGCTGATGCTCTTCGGACTAAAACTACATCAGCTCAATAATTAACTTACCATCGATGATAAT
Source organism: Scatophagus argus (assembly GCF_020382885.2). Classification (NCBI taxonomy): domain Eukaryota; kingdom Metazoa; phylum Chordata; class Actinopteri; family Scatophagidae; genus Scatophagus; species Scatophagus argus. The sequence continues at coordinate 4,633,673 of NC_058516.1, forward strand.
CTCTGAGAAACACTGCTGTCTTATGATTATTAACGCTGCCACAGTTCATTCAGCCGCAGGGTACGCAATAAAATGACACAGCAAAGGAGTGGAAGGAGTGCCAAAGTAAAAATAGCAGCCCTACAGTGTCATGTGGAATGCAGGATGTTCTGCATTCAAAATCTTACAAAAAGTATTAACAAGAGTATTAGTAAAAGTATAGAATCAAAATATACTCAAAGTAAACGTACTATGCAGAATGCAGAATATTATTGGATCCTAATGGATGCATTAATGCCTGTTATATTATATTATATATACATTATAATTTGTTGATAATATATGTATTAATAATCCGAATTTGCAGTGCAATATTTCAATATAAAGCAGCATTAAAAAAGAAATCGTCTTCTCAAGTAAAAGTACCACAAAATATACAAAATCACCGTGCAAAACACAGCTGCTATTTATAATCATCAGAACAATAACCCTGCAACCGACCTGCACTTGGATTGACTCGCTGCCTTCCTCATCCCTGCTCGCCTGACGTATGAAACCGGACATCAACTATCCTGAAAACAACTTGAAGAGCCTACACGAGCTGAACTCACAACGCAACAAATAACGCAAAATATAAAAGGTCCGGACAGGAAAAGACAAGAGGGCACAGTCTTACCTGGAAGGTGCCTGAGAGGATGGTTCAATTAAGTGTAGAGCCCTTGATTGGAGGACTCTAATCAAAACTGGAAAAAAATAACAGAGAAATGGAAGAACCGGTTCACCGTGGCTGCGTTGTCACTTAGAAGACGGAACCGCACATGCGCAGTACACTCTCAGAAACTCAGACGTCGGAAAGCAGAAGATGGCGCCAGAGTGACAACGAAAGGAGAAATCTATAAAGAGTATATAGACTGAAATGCTACTCCGGTGCAATTTTGAGGTGTATTTGTATTCTATACTATACTAATATCTATACTATCCTTTTATCCAATACTAATTATCTGCACAATTGGTCAAGATTATCTACTTAATGACGATTGCGGAAGTGATATGAGTGATATTTTGCTGTTAAATAAACAGTGAGGTTATTTTATTTTCGACTGTGTGTTAATATTTCAGTGACTTGTTAAATTTCCATCTGTATTTTGCTCATGAAATGTGCTGTGTTATTGCTATATCTATATTTATATACATTATTTATTTTCCCTATTATTGATAAGCAACAGCAAAACAAATTAATTAAGATACTGAGTGGGACAATGAGACTCAGTAGTAAGCAAAATAAACTATATATATAAATCCAAGCATTCACCAGGTAGAAAACACACAAATGATGTTAATTATTCAGTAAAGAAATAAAGTAATCACCTGTATACTGCCAGATCCTCAATACGTAATTTGATTAGCCGAGGAGAGACACTTCCACTGCTAATTAGTCAACTAGAGAGGGCTGTAAACTAAAAGGAAGACAACAAACCGATATTTAGGCCTAATAATCAGTCGTTGAAACAAAAAGGGAGATTTGCACCCCTGGCTCCATTGAAAACCACTTAACATAATAGAAATATAAGAGGACCATATAAATAATATTGTCATGACGGAGGAAGGCATTAAGATGAATTACACTGCAAGCTTTAAACTTCATTTAAGGGTTCAGCACCTCTTTAATACTTGGGCAAATTGGAGCCAAAGAGACAACGTCCTCATTATTGTCCATAAAGCCAATTTAGGTTATCACAGTGGATCCCAATAAACAAATAAAGTTTATTACTGTGCCATTACGAGCACAAACAATAAATCTGCTCAGGGGTTAAAGTTAAATCCATCTTTGCCTTAAAAGACACTTGATATTCAGTCTAATGGAAGCCTGCAGACTGTAGGCTACAAATGTGTAATATACTTTGTGGTGGAGAGAATGAGAATATACGGACAGTGATGCAATGAGGAAAGATTTGTTTTTGAAAAACGGCTTCAGTGGTCGACTGCACCACAACTACCAGTACAGGAAGTAATACATCAAGACCAGTGAAGAGAAGTTATGTGAAATTAAATTTCATTTTTGGGATCCTTTTTCGAGGAGAATTGTGGTTAGATGGTTATCTGAAGTGGACTTTTCCCAGCACCTTTTAAGATTTTTATAATGATTTACTTAGTACATTTTTAACATTTGTAGATCTACAATATCACATATTTTTTAGGAGGAGGTGGAGGTGTAAAATATAATAAGCACCTCCATACCCTTCAGCTTTCCTTTCTGATGCAGCTACAATGAGGTACTTTGATTTATATGGGCTTGTATGGTGCATATTTGTGTTTTTATGTGTGTTTTTTGTAAAAAGAAAAAAAAAAGTATGTTTACATTTTTAAATTTAGTTTTTTTGGCTGCAAGAAAATTGTTCTTTGGGGACAATAAGAATCAGCAATAAGAAGCACATAACACTGAAGTTGGAGTTACTCAACACAACTGAACAGGGATGCAACATCAGTTCATATAAACTCATGAATAAAATGGTTAATATGTTGTTGATAACAGGATAAATGTCATTCATAAAGGTCTACAGGAACCTGTTGTACAAATTATTAGTAGTACAATGAGGTGCGTCTTTTCCACAAAATTGAAAATAGTCAATAATGACTTTAGCACCTTTTTAGAGACTGTAGTCTCTTTAATTGTCTACAGGGGGCGCTCTGTGAACAAGCTCTCACAGCATCTCTTCCATCAGGCCATGGCGCTGATTTGTTGAGTACGGGAGATGACGCAAGCACGTCTGCAGCCTAGCAGCAGAAAAGACGGCGTAAACAAAGAAGACGGCTAAAAAATAGCTTACGCTAAGTCGCTAATGTTTCGTGAGTAAAATATTTACTGTAGCCGCATTCGCTACATATATGAAACTTGTTTTAGCTTAAAGGTGAGCACCTTTTTTATGGGTATGGTTACGCACTGACTGATGTGCTGAGATTGGGACTAAACGAGCTCACACGTTACCGTTATCGCTAGCTACACTAGCATTAGTTAACCTCGGGTAACGGGACACGGATTTTGCATCTCTGGAAACCTTAAATAACGTTCATTGACTGTACATGACACTAGATTCATCGGTGGTGGTTACGCTGACCATTTCACGGCCTTTTAACGTTGATGCTATCATGAGTTAGCTCGCAATGTAGCTAATTTGGACTAAGAGTTGATCAGCTCTTTAGACAGGCTTGGGTAGTGGGGTGACGTTCCTGGCTAGATGACCACTTGATTGCAGTTGTCTCCACTCGGACTGCAATGTTTAGCCTGATGGCGAATTGTTGCAACTGGCTGAAACGCTGGCGAGAGCCTGCAAGGTAAGTTGGACGATGCTAAGATGTCAGGCTCTTTCACCCACTGCTCCAATCATTCAGCTGCAATCAGGTTGTTTACATAGTTTGGAAGAAGGGGCCGTTATCAGATGTAACTCCAGTTTGTAGACACTACTGCACGCCTTATTTGATGCTTTCAGTCTCTCTCTCTTCCACTGGGTCAAACCAGTTTACTATATTCTGCTTGTTTGCACAACGTATTGAAGTGCTGTAACCACTGACAGTTCAGATAGATTTAAGTGGGCTTTGACCGCAGTAATTTTGTCTTTTAATGACTAAGATCCTTTTATATGAAATGCTGCCTGTGTTTAATTATAATCCGGACCTGCTGCATGGTAGAAAACGGAGCTTATTACAAATAAAATCTGAAACTGTTATTTGATTAATCAATAAGTAAGTTGGGAGAAAGGTAAACGATTTTGGTTTTCAAATTAGTTTCCAATTAAGTCATTTTTCAAGCAAAAATGCTAGCAAATGCAAGTATTCATTTGCTTCTATTTGCTCCTCTGCTCCGTGGATTTGTTGCTTTTTTTGTGTTTTAATTGTAATTGTATTGGGGTTTTTTCTGTCACTTGAAGACACCTCCTTGGGTTTTGGTGGGAGTTATAACTGTTTCCTTTGTTAATCAGTAAATCCATATTTTATAGATAAATTGATTATTAAAATAACAATATTAGTACATAATTTCAGGAAATGAGTGGGAAATGATGCTTCCTACCTGTTTTGTGCCCTTAGTGAACATGCCTTAAGTCTGCCGTCATTACACTCAGCGTGTTTTAGTCAAGTGTTCCTTTGCGATTGGATACAGAGCATATAAAACACTATGAATGTGAAGCAGCAGCACCAGCAAAATGTAATTGTAAGTGCTTAACCCACGTGGTACCTGTGAGGCACCTGATCCTTTGGACTTAGTCAGAAATCCTCACCTAATCCTACAGACAGCTCTGTTCAGCGCGCTTCTTCCTTTCGGTCTGTTGCTGTGAGGGGTTTGTAGCAGCGAGGACAAAGGGTTATGGGTTAGCCTACACAGTGCAGGCGGCGCATCACCTTTTTGGAGGTTTACATCAAGCGGCTGCTCTGATGAAGGCCAGTTGGCTCCAGAGGACCGTTAGATGGATAGTGCGGTTGATGTCGTTTCGGCGCAAGTGTCAAAGTTAAGTATGCATCCAGGAGATGGAGATGGGTTGCATTTATGTGTACAGTTTAGCTCTTTTTGTGTCCTTGCAGTTTTTTCTTATTTTCAATGTGTTTACTACAGTGGATTCAGTTCTTTCCTCTGCATTATATTTTGTATTATCTCTTTATCATTATTGCCAGGAGCCAAAATGTGAACTTATTACATCAAATACATTCACTGAAAGCGTACTGAAAGCACTAATACCAATACCAGTTTTGTAAGTCTCATTGTACATGCATTTAAATTTGTAATAGGGCTGTCAAAATATCAATACTTTTCCAATACTGCATCTTTAAAACAGTAAGGTACCTGCATTTGATAGTATCAAAAGTACCAGAGCTATAAAAAAAAATTCTGATTTTGTGACAAGCTCAATATGTACACAGTGAAGGAGAACAGAACACAGCAGAGTCAACAGTATTGTTAGAATAACCATCGATGCTAATGTTGCCCTGAGCAAATCCACTGTATCTTTGTCCTCGTCTGTGTCAGCTGACCCTCACATCTGCTGCTGACTCAGTCTGCTGTGCAGATTTCTGGTTGCGTTGGTCATTCAGATTATTCACTGGCTTATCTGTGCCCCCAAATGCGTCATGAAAGTTAATGCCAGCTAATGTTACTCAGGCACTGCACATTTGGTATGCAGGGCACCTTCGACGACGTCAGATGGTTCCTCCTCTGGACCCGGCTGATTGTGATGTATTTGTTCACGTGTGCTCATCGTTTCCCTTTCACAACCAACAGGAAGGTGACTCTGGTCATGGTGGGCCTGGATAATGCAGGGAAGACAGCCACAGTACGAGGAATCCAAGGAGGTTAGGACTGTTTGTTGGAAATGTTAATAATGTAGATTTAGTGTTTTACACAGTCTGTGTAAATAATAGAAAGGCTTAGTCTGCAAACTGTGTTCTCTTCTTTCTTCTGAATTAAATGCCTCGTTTTCTCTTCTCTTTAGTATTTTATTATTAGATTTTTCATGGAAATACTTGATAGTTAGGCTTCGCTGCTTCCATATTTTATCACTGCTAATACATATTTAAAAAAAAACAAAAGCAGTGTCTCTGCTAACTTAATTTGCTCATGTTTTTTGCAGACAATCCACAGGACGTGGCTCCCACAGTGGGATTTTCCAAGGTTGACCTGAAGCAGGGCAAATTCGAGGTGACCATCTTTGACCTGGGTGGTGGGAAGAGAATCCGGGGCATCTGGAAGAACTACTACTCAGAGTCGCATGGCGTGGTCTTTGTGGTGGACTCCAGCGATGTCCAGAGGATCCAGGAGACACGGGAGACCATGGCCGAAGTCCTGCAGCACCCGCGCATCGCAGGGAAACCTGTGCTAGTGTGAGTACTCTCGCATCCAAGGAAATTATGCTTGACAAAGGCTATAAAAAATCCTATAATTATATGTAATAAATGTGCTTAAAGAACAACAGATTGACTTGTGAGACCACAGAGGTGTAAAAGATGCATAGATAAGACAGAGAAATTGTCCTCGGCCCAATTTGTCGATGAATACGTGCACCGCAGGTTGATTCCTGTCGGCTTAATCAGTAATCAGGACACAAGGTACAGGTCGAAGCCCAGAGAGTTTAATGTAATTTTCCAGGTGTGCAGATTATTCTAACCAACAATCCACAATCAGTGTAGAGACACATTTCCATATGATTTCCAGCTGCTATAAAAACACACAAAGAGGTTGCGTGTACTGTCTAGTAACAGGAGAGGGATTACATGTTTTTTATGCCCTTATACCTCTCTGCTTTCAGGCTTGCCAACAAACAAGACCAAGAGGGAGCGCTGGCTGAGGCAGACATCATTGAGAACCTTTCATTGGAGAAGCTCGTCAACGAGAACAAGTGTCTCTGTCAGATCGTGAGTGTCTGTGCACCTGTTTTGGAAGGGCAGTCGAATGACATGAAGGACCTTTGGTTTAACTGTGGTTTCCCCATATATGGACAAAGAACGAGACCTGTTTTCTCCTTTATTAGCAGGGTATAGATTGGCATGTAGGCCAGTGGCCAGTTTTTAATCTGTTGGTCATGTCTCTCCATGTCTGTTCTTTCCCTAGGAGCCATGTTCTGCTGTTCTTGGCTACGGCAAAAAGGTCGACAAGTCCATCAGGAAGGGCCTGAAGTGGCTTCTCAACAACATCGCCAAAGACTACGAGGCAATCACTGAGCGCGTGCAGAAGGACACGGCTGAGCAGCGCGCTCAGGAGGAGCAAGACAAGAAGGCGAGGGCGGAGAGAGTGCGGCGGATACGAGAGGAGAGGTGAGGATAGCGCCTGGGCCGTGAGAAAATAATCAAAATTAGCCAGATTAGCTCCACAAGGTGCAACAGGCAAGTCTTCCTGGAAAACTATTTAACATCTGTTGTGACAGAAACAGTTTTGTGGAATATGGAAACATCAAAGACAGATCAGGAAAGAAATGCATGTTGGATAAGATAAACAGGAGAGAAGATGGTCAGAGCGAGAGACTGGTGGAAATGTCAAAATGCCAAAGAAATGAAAACTCCTGTCAATCTGTGGAAATGCACACTGTAATTAAATCTGACCCCAGATCAGTTTTTCTCAGCATATTATGTGTTGTTCTGTCTGCAGAGAACGGCAGGAGCGGGAAGAGGCAGAACGTGAGGGCAGGCAGATCCAGGAAGAGGAGCCCGATGACGAAAACATGCCCAGCCCCTTCCAGCCAATCAGCAACGTGATCTCTGAGGTGTGTGAGATTGCTTGAGGCCTCGAGCTGGAGCTGAAGTTATAGTGTGTACCAAAGAACTGAGGAAAGCTTTTTGGCTTTGGTGTCCCTTTCAGAACCAGGAGAAAGAAAAGGAGAGGAAGAGACAAAGAGAGCCGCAGGAGGCCGGAGCCGACAGCCTGAATGTTGATCAAGAGGAAGAGGAGTATGAGGACGACGAAGAGCCAGACGACACAAGACAAACTCCAGAAAATGGTAGTTCAGGTGAGTGACAGATCTGTGAAAACACCTCACACCAGTCCCTGCTCCATGAGGCAAATCGTTCAACAGTTTGCTAAAGCTGTACTTATTCAGAAGTTACTGAAAACTGATCGTCTGTGTAGATGTGAGGGCAGCGGGCGCCTTTTTCAAGAGCCTTGCCTTCAATTTTTCATCATATGGAGGGATAAACATCAGAGCTTTTAGAAATTAAGTATTAAATCTGTTTTCACTTTGAATGCAAAAGATTTAACAAATGCTTGGATGCTACAAAAAGTATTTCTTTGAGATATCTCAAAATTGGAAATAAAAGCAGTGTCCAGTCAAATTTAGCGTCTGTCTGATGTGTCCCCTTTTCCTTTACCAAGCTCAGCACATTGCATATCTGATAGATAAAGACAGTTACACAATAAATAGAGGGATAAAGAGACAGCAGTGGGCAACAGATGGAAAAATCTTCTCCTGAGTCACTAACGTTTATAAAGTTATCAAAGTTAAGTGACTGTGTTCTTACAGCCACAACAGGTGAGCAAGACAAAAAGAAGACAAGGAAGCTGCACCTGAAGAGGAAGCACAGGGTGGACCCGCTGAGGACGGAGGACGGGCCAGCAGAGAGCCCCACCCCCCCGCCTGCTCCAGGTCGGTCTCTGTCCTGTGTCGTTTGGTCTTTCACAATTCCGACTGCCATTTGAGTGGAAGCTGTAGCACAACTGATGGCTTCCAGTTGCGCCACAGCTGTGGTGACTGCTAATTCAGACCCAACACTTCCTGCTGCTGACACTTAGTGGGAGGCTTTTGTTGTGAAAGAGCTGTAGGAAATGCAACGGATGCAAAAGCTCATGGCAGTACATATCATCCACATAGGACTGTTACAACCCATCAAGAGTATGCATACATAAAAACAAAAGAACAGGACGGGAAAAATAAACACAAATACAGTCAAACTGACTGTAGATATTACAAAAAGGGACCCCATGACTCTTCCCATTTATGTTGCCGTTCTAAAGTTAGATCACTGAATAGCTCGTGCAACCATTTTCTGAACCACAGTGGTGTAAGAATTCAGCCGCCTGTAGAGCTACTTGAATGTCCGAAGAGAGCCAATCCTCTGTCAGGAGAAAGAGTCTGATCGTGACACCTGGTACTTCCTGACAAAAGTGATTCTACTTCTGGTTGCCTGAGCTCCACTTCTGACCTTCTGTTTCTTTATTTTTCCTTTAGTTGGATGGGCCACACCAAAAGTTTCTAGGCTGCCAAAACTAGAGCCTCTCGGGGATTCGAGACATTCTGGTAAAGATGCCTGTGAAGTCCGGTTTTTCTTCACCCCTCGCTGTTAACCACCGTTTAATTCCATGCATTTTCCTTCTTTTTGTTAAATCAGCCGCTCACTTTCTTACTAACCTGCTCTTTGTGTGGACTGGCTGTCTTAGCAGTGAGTCAGGGTTTCCTCACGTGTTGGGCCCACCAGTACTGGCATGTTTTCTTGTAGCTTCTTAGTAAAAAATAAAAAGTACTTCTTGTCAGTAGCAGCACTGCGTTAGTTTTTCTCAGGCTTGCTGGTCTCACAGCAGTGGTGCTAAACGTGTCGGTGTGGTGGTGCAGAGGAAACACTGAACTCTGTCTGCCTTAAGATGTGTGTTGACTTTTAATTAGTGTCTCAGAGCCACATCGATGTCTTTTTCTCTCCTCCTGCATCTCACCAGGCATATGTTTGAATGTGTGTGGATCCTTCATGGTGACAGACATCTTAATCGACTCAAAGGCTTGTCTGTGTCCACATGTCCCATCTGCCTCTGAGCCATGACTCATGTCCGCCTCTTTTTGCTCATGTTCTCTCTAATTGACATTGTTTTTATTTCAGGACTCGATGGATGTAGTTTACTAACGTAGTCAAACCTTTTTCCCCCCTCCCCCTCCACAGAGTTTTACAAGAAGCCTCTCCCGCCTGTTGCGAACAGGCCGCGGCCTAACGGCGACGCGCACGACATCATTTTTTAACCTTCCTTTACTGATTGAGGTCCTCCAATCACGGCTCTCCCCCTTTCTTGCTTTGTGTCTCAAGTGAGCAGCGTGTAGACCACCAAACACAGAGACGCTGCAGACGGCGTGGGAGCTGGTGAGATATGGGAGGGTGACGGGACACGAAACACAGGAGCATCATGGGAAATGAAGTCCCGCTCGGAAGCTTTTGTATGGTTTCACAAGCTGACGAACCTGCCGGAACTGTTTTAACATCAGGTTCTGTCTCAACAAAAGCACATTTTGTGCTGAACTTTTTCCAAAACTGTACACTGATACATTAGTTGTTATTGTTAATATCAGTGTTAGATTGTATGGACTCTATTTGTCCATCTGAAATGCTTTTAATTCACAGAGGATGTAAATACGTCCATCATATCCTTACATGCGTCTGTCTGTCTGAATAATGGATTTATATGCACACCAGCATTAAAAAAAAGAGACCATATGTCATTCATTTATTTTTGCACCTCAGATTCTGTGTCATAAGCAAATGTGTATATGATACGAAGTGTCTTTTAAATTTGACATAAGTCAGAAACATATTTCAGTGAACCACAAATGAGGACGAGTCCCCTCTCTTGGGTGGAGGTGGAGGAAGCTGGATGGAAACAGCTGAATTATGGGTGTGATTTCCTACATTATGCTGTGCTGCATATAGAAAAGTGTCACTCTGCATCATGACTGCATGAATTTACTGACTTTTCACTTAAATACTCTAAAAGATTTTATGGCCATGAAAAGAAAAAGACTGATTGCCAGCACCATCATCAAGGATCGTTTTATTTATTGCTAAAAATGTAAACATATGAAAATATATTTGTCATTATTTGTCTACAGGGCTATAGACTTTTTTTTTTTTACACATTCTGCTGTTTACACTGTGCATGTGTTTTTAAAGTGATATTTCTCCTGAGGCCTCAGACTTGCTGCCTCTCAGGTGGCCCTGAGGTGTGAACCAGCACTGCTGCTTCTGCTGCTGCTGCTGCTCCAGCTTTTCTCACTGCGTCTGCTGCACCCATTTTATCTTTGCTTAAAATAAAATAATTTAAAAAAAAAACTGCTAAAATTGCATCTCCAAAAAGCACAAACCTGGAGAAAGAAACTTGGTACACTCCAATGCCCCAGATAAGTTTGTGTGTTTGAAGAGTTTACAGTTGGATGATGATGGGGGAGAAGAAACATTGACTACGCCAACACCTGGAACAGACAATATCGGGTCAGAACACATGAGAGCAGCAGAAGTAAGCACATGAAATGTCACTTTAAAACTACGATGTTATACTTCAGTAGTACAACACTCGCTCTCTTCTGTATGAGGTCGTTACGAGGGAAAAAGAATATTTTTTCTACCCAGTTTGACTTTTATAACCGCACAATTAAAGATGTTTGAAATACATATTCTTGTCTGACTCGGTTTGTTTTGCTGTTCGCAGTGTATGTTGCTCTGGAGTGTTTTGTGTTTTATTTTTGGCTCATCGTGAGCGTGAGTTGGTTCATCACCCAGCATCTGCTTAGCACACACCTGCTGATGTTTATTCAGTATATTTTGGTGATTAATGGGTGCTGCGCGGTTGCTGAGGACGAAGGTTATGATTGCAGGCTCACTCTGTCACTGTGCAGTGCTGTGGCCTGTGCTTCAATCGACTGGAAAGATGAGTGAAAGGACGAGCGGCTGTCTTGATGCTCTCACACTGAGCTGATTCTGCGTCTCGTGCTTTTGCTCAGACATCAACACTAACAGAATTTTTGTTTTCAGATTTTTGTTGCCTTTTCTGGCAGCACAATCTCAGGTTTTGATGCCAAAGTCAACCTAAAGTTTGTGTCTGTGCTGAACCAAAAGCACTCATGTTTATAGTGTTGATGGTTTTGAACCCAACTCCCTTATACTGCAAGTCGACCTCCCAAATAATCTGCTCATCAGCTTATGAACTATTTTTTTTTTGATGAAGTTACTTAGACTTGAGCAGCTTTTTGCTTCTCTTTGTTTGAAGAAACAACTCTAGAGTAGACAATAGATAGAATAGAATAGATAATGAGCTGCACATATTATGGTTCTTAGTCCTACCATAATCTGGATACAACAGAATTTGCTGCCCCTGTTGACAATTTGCTGTTATTGCTACTGTTTCCAGTGTGATGTCAGGCTGTCGCAGTCATACAGGAACATGTGTGAGTCTGTGAAACAATCAACCTGCACAACTCGAGTTTTCATCATCGACGGTGACAGACAAATCAAACCAGTAAAATCATCAGAGAGAAAAAAAAAGGACATAAATGAATCAAAGCAAGGGCTCTGAACAAGAAAGAGCAATATGTCTGATGTCTTTATGGAGCTTGAAAACATGCCAAAACAAAAAGCAAAGCCACAAGGGCAAAACACTTCAAAATGTGGAATGAGTCATGCAATAAAACAAACTGCAGCTTCATCCTACAATGAGCTGCAACAAAGTGAATGACAGCTAACACAAACTGGAAAACTGCAACACTCCTTTAAAGGGCTGCAGGCCAATTAAATCCCTTGTTGACAAAGTTATTAGACGTTTACAAAGCGCTGATGAGAGTGGGCTGACTGTGTTACTTCTTCACTGAGAGACTGCCAGGATTTTATTTGGACTAAGACTAAGGGACTAAGAGGGAAATGGCACCTTTTCCACAAGGTGACACTTTGGAAATGACCTTCAGCAATCTGCTTTCCTCTAAAAATAGTTTGCTGTCTCCATATCCTTCATTTGGACCTCGTCAAACAACCGTCAGCAGCTTCCACGGGCCGCGTCACTCGCAGCCTGAACATTGCAATAATGTGTTGTTTCATTGCTGTTGTGTCTGTTGTGGAAATGCAGACAGGCTTTGATTTAAGCGTCGTGACGCCAGAGCTGAAATTCGTGCATCGATGCCGTGTCCTGCAGGGACGAGGACGGCGGATGCACCGGGGGCCCTTAAGCAGATGCTTTCAACCATCAATCCCTTCCTCATTATGCTCACACCCTTTGAAATCAATCTGTTAACGTCCAGCCCATTCCAGGACCGATTTTGTGATGATTTGTAATTCACTTCCTCCATAACCACCACCCTTACTAATAAAAAACCCAGCTTGTCTGCATCTGTTTTAGTTGCTGTTTTTGCAAGATAACCCAGAATGCCTTTCAGCAGACGCTAAAAGTCTGCAGAGAGGAAGTTTTCACGTCTAAGAAAAGTGAGTGTCACTCTTATTTGGCCTGTGCGTTTGTTAAATTACAAAAATGCCCCAAGTTGTGAGAGCTTGGAGGGTTGTTAAAAGAGGCTGTTGAGGATTTTGTCAGCAGAGAAATTGGTATCTCTTCCTCTTCCACAATGGATGTCTCCATGTATTGTTGTGCAAATGGGGGTGCAGAGTGTGATCTTATAAAAATGTTCTGCTATCAAACTCCGCTGTGGCTGTGTCGGAAATATGTCAATTTGACATAAAGTTTATTCGCCTGGCCTCAGGGCTGTTTTTTTTAAAAAACTTTTATAGCAACATGCTTGCTTTGCACAGCCTCTGCGCTTAAAGACTGATGACATACTGAAGGCAAAAACAAAGGTAGGTGCCTGTATGCAGGGTTCACTGAGTGGTTTGGTGAGTAAGAAAATGATGTCAGTCATTTGCTATGGCCTCTCCACATCTCAGTCCAACTGTCCATATCATTCTGTTTATATAACCCAAGAGGCTTCATAGTCATTGTAACATACAGCTTCTTCTATCCTTCAATACACACACACACAAAGAAATTCCAGGAAATCGTGGCGGCAGACATTGGATGTATTAATCAGACTAGCAATGGTAAAATTACATACATATACTGAATAAAGAAGGTGAATCATGTTGCTTTGTTGTGTTATGGGTATGTGATATGTAACATAAATGTAATACATGGGGACATAATAATGTTCCTGTACAAAACTGAACTCTGAACCCTATTCTGTCCTAAATGTAGCACTTGAATAACCTGAGCGCATCTGTTGTACTTCACAAGTGGCTTGGCCTCCTGTGCTGTAATGTACTTGTCTTGAAAGAAGATCTCTCATGATGTTAGGACATACTGTAAAATTACTGCAGTTCAGTCATTTGTTGTACTTTTATTCTGAGAGCATATCTCAGAGAACAGGCGTAAGGATGTTTGTTGTTTTAAATCACTGAGACTGTTATTCAAAATGAGTCCCGCACCATTTTTTTTTCTTTTCATTCTTCTTCTGTTTATTCCAAATAAAACAACTGCTGCAGCTGGAAACATAAAATGCATCACTTCCTGTGCGCCAGAGCTTTTTTTTGTTTTGTTTTTTTTATTTTTCTGCTGGATGACCTACAGCAGCAGCAGGCACTGAGCGTTTAAAGCAGCAAACATAAAAGCTTTCATGAGCAGGGAATAGGTTGAATTGCTATTGTGTTAAATCACTTGGCAACAGCAAGCTACAAAAGGGCCGTGAACTGAGATGAAATCTTTTTGGGCAGTTGTGCTGCTGCCAGCAGGGCTGCCATTCATCTGCACGCAGCATGTTGGCTTTGGTCACATATAACCCTCTGCTGCTAGAAGAGAACATGTTGTTTGCTGGTCACTGACTCATGCTGTACACATGCTGGTACAAGTGCATGGCACACATTAACTGTCAATAACTCCAAACTGCAGCAAAAATCGCAGACAGTCTGTATAATTTAGCTGCTGGTTTTGGTCTTTTTGATGACTTTGTAAGGTGAGTAAATGATTTAGTGATTTAGTCTGCCCTGATGACTTGGTTATCCCAAGGTAACTAAAGCAGAAACAGAAAATATTAAAATCAGCCAAACCTGTAAAAATGTCTCCTCTGCACTGACACATCAGTACCCATCTCATAATGTCAAAAACCACACTGACAATGTTTCTGCGTACACTGATTTTAAATGAGTGACTTGCGCAGTAGGGCTGTAGCAGTGGTGGTTTCGCTTTGTTGTGACTTGATGAGACAAATGATACTGAATACAAACTCATTCAATGTAGATTATTTTATGATTTGGAATTGATTTTGAAAATACTGGCAGAGCATACAGTGAAGCAGCTTTTGGTGTCTCACTGAAGGACACATGTTGGCTGGGGACACACCAACTTCCTGCAGAGATCAAATCCAAGGGTATTAAATACCCTCAGTTATGTGGATCCTTTTGCTAATGCTAAAAATAGTATTTTGAGAAACGTACACTTTTTTTGTCTAATACAGCTGAGAAGCCAGAACTGAACGTCTGTGTGGATACCTGCAAGAACATTTTGCCAAATCCAAATATCTCTCCTGCATCTACTCAGAAATGTCCCCAAAGCTGTTGTGGTACCGGTTTCATATTTCCATCTTATCATTCATCCTACACCACACCGTAGCTCTTTAAATGCAGCATCAGTGCTCGCTGCAGGCAGCTGGTCTCTGCAGGAGGCTCCTGCTCTCTTCCTGTGCCGTGAAATAAGACAGTGAAGAGGATGGATGATCCTCAACTGAAGGGAAGAGTAGCGTTAGGACACGTTATGATGATAAGTCATCACTGTTTAACTCCTGCGCCTTTCATGTTGTGTCATACACCGGAGCCTTAGCATGCTGTTGAATGGATAACAAGTCCAAGACTGTGTATTCTCCTTTATGTGAAGATTTCTGTGTGTGTTATCAGGATAATCAGGAGTAGATCTCTATGATGCCCTCAAATCAAGGCTTAAATGAAGAGCAAGTAAAAACAATGATAAAAAAAGTTCTGGTCTGTGGTTTGTGCTTCTGTCTAAAGTTGGATGGAAAGGATAAAGCATGCTTATGTGCTGGAGGGAGTTAACACAGCAGTAGGCTGAGCCTGTGGGGAGCATACAGACAATCACTGCTGCTCTGTGTTACCTGAGTTGTACCCTGTGCACTCACTTCTTACTGCCTGCAGAGGGCAATGCAGCGCCACTAATCCCTGTTGGACAGACATGGCACACAGAGTTGGGAATAGTTGGATACCATAAACAACATCGAGGCTGAATGCCGTCTTTGTTGATGTTTCTGACCTGTTGAGAATAAAGGAACAAAGTAGTTCGGTAGAGTAGTTCAGAAGAGGCTAAAAAAGCTACTGTGGAGCTGCAGGCTGGTTTTTCACTAAAGAGCATGACGCTCCTTTAGTGGATGCCATGAAATGGCTCATTATGCTACTAAACAGGGTAGAAAAGGGGAAAGTTGAAGCAGCAGGTTGTGCCTGAGCTCCTGGAGGAAAGCAGCTGCTAAATGTGCACGATGACTGTTTTGAATGTACATTTAATGCCGTTGCATACTGAGAGGCTGCCAGCAGGAAAGCATAAGGGTCAAGCATTACTGTGCTGAGGTGAATGGACAGTGATCAGCAACAGCACCATTGTTAGCCAAATAGTCTTAACACCTCATGTAACTGGAAGTTTGTTGATGATAATCGACGATAACTCGTCTAAACACGAATGGATTTTCTTTTTCTTCTTTTAATCACAAAGGTTCACTTGTATGGTTTTCTGGAGCTTTCAGACACATTTTACGACATGATCCAGTTGGCTCAGTTGTTGTGCTTTGGTGGTTTATGATTTGTGGTGGTTTTTGATCGTTACATGTGGTCACGTATGGAATCCACTCCTCTTTCAAGGAAAAGAGAAAAGATTGAAATTCCAAGTAAGTGGATATTGTGATGAGAATTTTTTGTGCCCCGTCCTCATAATAATCTTGTGGCTCCCTTGTTACTCCCCTGGTGGTCCCTTATCCTACCCCCACCCCCACTGAGATACAGTGAGTCAACAATCAACTTTTTTTTCTCCACAATTAATGCCCCACACCACCATATTGCTGTTAGATTCAGCTTACAACAGCTGTTCCTCTCTAATTATCATATGTCAAAGTGCTGATTCCCAAACCTCCTTCAGCGCTGACAAATGCTGCTAATTGCTGTTCAGTGTGAGTGGTGAGTTGGTGAATGTGGAGTTTGCAGTACATTGTATATTGCTCGCAGGGACGTTATCACTTGCTCTACTGCTTGATTGCATGTTGGTCTGGTTGCAGCTTCCAAAAATGATAAGAATTTTAAGCCTTTCTGTGTTTTATGTAAATATAATATCTTTGGGGTTTATACTAACATTTGGACCCCCCAAAAATCTGTTTAAAGACAGAAAATGTCATGTCAAATGTTAATGTTAATAAAAATTCATTCAGTCATTTGTTGCAGCCCTCTGGAAGTCACGAAATCCCTCTTTTTAAGTCAGCGAATAGATAACTTAACACACAAGCAAATAAAAAATATTCAGTTTTTCTTCCTCCTGGCAGTGAATTTGATGGAAAATGGCTCGCACTCCCACATTGTAACTACTAAACAGCTTGTAAGTGCTGGCTCATGAGATTCAGGCTTGATTCCACAAAAGCAATTTGCACCTATTGGTGAAGATGAATACAGTTAATGTAAATGAAGAAACCGCCCTGCAAAGCACTCGAGCCGAGGCCCTCGCTATCTAGTGCCCTTGTCTACAAATGCACTCGGCTGCGCTAATCACGGACCTATTTCGGTGTCACATTATAATATCATTTCTGATACAATAGCCTCATTGCACTCAGTAAGTACCCATCTAAAACAATGGACTAATGCACCACATGCACTCTGCTGTTAGCCAGTTCATCTCCCGCAACATCGCCTGAACATTTGGTATGAGCACACCTGATAGGGACACAATGGCAGGTTTGATTGAGGTCAGCAAAGTTAAAAAAAAGGGTGGGGGGTGGGGGGTGGCGGGGGCAGAAAAAAGAGGGAGATTAGGGGGAAAAGCCAATGAGAGATGGGGGAGAGAATAAGAAAAGCAGATAAGGCATAATGAGGTGCTCGTAGGAAGAGTGATAGAGCAAAGAAAGGAAAAAGCGCAAATAATGGGAGAGTGGAATTTGGGGAAGAGACAGAGGAGATAAAGGTGAAGAAGAAGCAGAGGAAGGTGGTGCTGGTGGCGTATCGGGCCGGACTCAGCAAAACAGGGGCTTGAAGTGTGTGTGTGTGTGTGTGGGGGGGGGTGGAGATAGAGAGGAGCCACGCTGAGGGTGTAACAGGATTGTGAGGGAGCTCGACATCGATGAAGCCATCGGCCTTTGAGTGACAGGACGGCGCGAGGGCGCACCGGGGGGGGCGGCTCCGGGGGGCAGGAGGGCCGGCAATGAGGCAATACAGGAGCAAGAAAGGTTCAACAGGGAACCCGTGTGTGTGTTTATAGCAGCTGGCCTAACTTTGAACTGCAGTATAGTGCTGGACCATAAACCTACAAATCTCGCTTTCTGGAAAAGATGAGTTTTTCCTGGTTGGGTGGAGGAGCGCAGTCATCTGTGTCAGATCGACAAGTGCTCCTTTGTGTTAAAGTGTCAACAGGAATCCTCTCTACACCTCGATGAAGAGGTCTCATTTAATTAAGAGCAGAAATCAGGGGTCTTAGAGATTTAAAGATTATTACATGCAAGCAGATCTTTCTCCCCTCTCCAGGACTGTTCTGGATTTTTTTCATGTTTTCCCATCATATAACATATCATTGTCATTTGTGTCATGTTATTTCGAATGGGAGGCAATTGAAACTGTTGTGCCACTGTGAGAATGTCTGTAGATGGATAGTCTGTTCATGGATTAAAATCTCATACTGGGTGCATGCAACAGTCTGTGCTTGAGTTGACCTCTCCGTCTCCCTCCTGACAGCAAACTGAAGCATGGAGAGAGTTTGAGTCATGCTTATGAGTGGAATAAAGCGTGTCTGAGAGAACCAATGCTGAGAGAAATAAAAGTGGCGGAAGAGACGGGGAACAACATGTAACAAAGGTTCCCAGTTGGGCTTCATCCAGTTGTGCTGCAGTTCATGGGCTGCACCTTCACTTTCAGACCACCGGAGGCCACGTTATAATATGTTTCAACACATCAGATAATACAAAAATAATAACTGTAATGTACATTTCATTTAAATATATGTCACACACTTCAAAAGACGATTGTGCAAGTTTACTCTCCACTGCACCTCTGCTTTTAATAAGAAGGCCCAACAGGTCACCGATGGCGTACAGGTTTAATTAAAGTGCAGCTGTGAGTGCATCAGTATGCACTGGAGTCACCCTGAGTGGAAATAAAGTATTGGTTTATACGCCCAACAGAGCTGCTGATGAGATAAGATGATGCAGCCTGCAGGTCAAGATGCTGGGACGTCTAAAAAGAACAGTGCAAGCGTTTCATGCACTGATGTGTCGACCGAGGTGCGCATCGTGTGGAGAAAAGCTAAATGTTGGCAAAAATTGGCAGCACAACATTGAAGATTTTTATTTGTAGTCATATAGTCATTCAAACCACAATATATTCAATCCTTTTTTGGCTCCTGTCACTGTTTCTCTTTGGTTGGCGTTTTAGTTTTATCTCTGTTCGACTTTAATGAGCAGGCATGCGTACAACTGAGATCAATCTGCAGTGTGATTCTGACACACATCCACACAAACAAACACATGATGACTGTGTTCCCGCTGAAAGACTGATCTGTGCCATGTTGGGCCACAGTTACGCTCTTGCAGGCGGCGGAAGAGAGAAAAGCCATAAGAAATCACAAAGGAGTCGTCAGGTACTTAAAACATTGTGAGGTCAGTCCTCCATTGGCTCAGTGACGAGGGTGGTGTTGTTGTTGCTGTTTTTAAGTGCTTGTGCTTTGCTGAAGAGCCCATAGGAGAGTGAGAGCGAGGGGATGAAGTTGAGAGAGGATGTGAAAACCAACAAAGACAATGATGATGCAAGAATGTGAATATACAGGACAGCTGGAGCACATGGAGCAGTTATGAAATGGTGTAAATTAAGTATTTGAAGACTTACATAAGTAAACCCTCTAGTCCTGGTTGTATTATTTTGGCTCTCTGTTCTTTCCATACTGCAGTTTAAGATTCTTTTTCAGTTTAATTTAGTTGAGGCTTTTCATTACTTTTAAAGCCCCACATGGTTTGGCTCTTTGGTGAAGTATATGTCTGATCTCTTCTGATCCATATTCTGCAGCACAACTCCTCAGGTCTGGCAACCAACTGCTGTTAAATGTTTCACAGTCCAGACTAAGGACAAATGAGGACTGGGATTTTACTGTTGTAGACTCCAGCACTGTGAAATAAATTTCTCACTGAAGCATCAGAGCAGTTAAGTGTACACTGACTTTATTTTCCTTTAATTCTCCTTATTTGACCAGTACCAGCGGTTTTTAACACTTTTATTTTAATGTAATTGTATCTGCACCTGTGACGCGCTTTTTCATTGAGGTTTAGAAAATTCCTATGGATATGAAGTAAACATATTTGCTACTTTTTAACCCCGCCCCCCCTCCACCCGGAAATAAACCCGTTAATTAATTTCACCATCGGTTAGCACTGTCGCCTCATAGCAAGAGGGTTTCAGGTTCGAATCCCGGTCTGGGCCCTTCTGTGTGGAGTGTTTGCCCCCCGTGCTTGTATGGGTTCACAATCCCGAGGTCCCAAGGTGTGACTGACTGGGACCAGTCCAGTGTACCCCGCCTCTCGCCGTGGGGCCCCTGGGATGGGCTCCACCCCCCCGATCCTGATGGATAAGAAAATGAATGAAAGAATATAATAACAATGTCTCTGTGACACAGCAAATTAGGATAACGTGTCAACAAACAGTTGCTAGTCGATGCTAGCTGACAAGGAGCAACATGGCCCCCTGAATGTAAGTCCAGCATTTACTCTCCTTTTAGCTCATTTTTAAATCTCTCTCAGCTGCTGAGGGAAAGAGTTGTGTCTTTTGCAGCTAAATGCTCCTTTATATTCACAAAATAGTCGCTAACATTGTTTGCTGTTAGCTGCTGGACAGCTAGCTTCCATGACAGGAAAGTTGACTACACCTGAGGCTAAAGCAGAGCTGAAGAGAGCTCAGTTTGGTTATTATTCTCTGTGGGGTTGTTACTACCCTCCTCATATTACACTATAGTTGTCTGAGTAATAGTTAATAGAAAAATATTGATTAGAGCTGTTTTAAATGACACTGACCCGACCACCAGAACCCCCCATTTCACTGCCAGTAAATTTAAATCTGCCAAGAAGGAAGCAAAAAAAGCTAAATATATTTAGTGTAGAGTCACAGAGTCACACGTTTTCTGCACGGCTAGATACTCAGCTTGGGCTGTAAATTCAAGCAGAAATAGGAAATCATTACTTTCCATGATGAATGCTTGTGGACAGTGGTGGACGCTCTTACTGTGAGAGCAGTTGATGGCAGAGCATTACTGTCAAATCAAAGCAAGAGGGAAAATCAAAAACTGAGGGAAACCAAGAGAAGTGCGGTGTGTGACGTTGATAGGCAGAGGAAAAC
This sequence comes from Scatophagus argus, assembly GCF_020382885.2. NCBI lineage: Eukaryota > Metazoa > Chordata > Actinopteri > Scatophagidae > Scatophagus > Scatophagus argus. The sequence goes on from NC_058516.1 coordinate 4,654,478, forward strand.
GATTGTCTGGAAAGGTATTGAAGGTACTGAAGAGTGATTGCTCCCTGAGGGGTGAATCAGATACAGAGGGGAGAGTGATTCTGCCCAGTGGGGAGATGTATGTTTTATGGAGTTGGTCTGTACACTTCGACTGACCCTGTCTGTGTGGCTTCCCCCCCCCTGCCACTCAATAGCATAACACAATTCAGGTTCAGGTGGTGCAGCAGTAATCATATCTCTCACTGCTTCATGTATGACCTTACATGTTTAATCCCCAGCTGCAAAAGGTTATTTATGCCACAAGTGTAGCAATTACAGCACACGGGCTATTGTAAAGGGAAGTACATCTAACAAGATGCATCAAAGACCGCTTTTCATCTTTGGCTTCATAGTCAGACCAGAGTCGCTGCAAGGTCTCGAAAATTGGATTTATTTACAGCACCAGAAACAAGGTTGTTAAAAAAAGGAGAAATGGTGGAGTGAAAATGAACAAATTGTTGGAGTTCAGCTCTGTCAAATCCCCTTATTTTCTGAAGATGGACATCTCTGTGACCTGCTCACAGGTCTCACGTGAGAAATGATGTCAGTAGACTAATGTTTCATAGCCTTACTAGTTTGTGCTGTAATTAGAAGAAGCCAAAATCAGGAAAAAACACAATAAAGCTTGTTAATCAACCTGTTGCATTTTTTTTATTATCATATATTGAGATTTGACAGAGCAGAACCTTACAGAACAGATTTTAATGCTACAATTAATGCAAAAACTCAAAATGTATTCTGCTGCATAAACTTATTACCAGTCGGGATCCCCTTCAGATAAATCATGCATTATAATTCTAAATTATTACCACTTACTTTTTTTTCGATGAATTTATTTTCTCTATTGGTAATGTCTGAAGTAATGGAGGTTCAGCGCATCTTGTAAATTACAAGGCTTCATTAAAGTCAGTGACGGCCTGTAAGAGTAACACATGTTTCGGTCTCTGAGTCTCTGCCTTGATCTTGAATTGTTTTTGTTCTGTGCTCACAGCTTGACCGACATTGCAATCAGAGCGCTGTACTCATCTCAATCAATACGCACCCATGTTCCTCGTTGTGATGTTTTAGGACCTGTTCCAGTGGGCAGTCCACAAAGCCATTTTGGCTCAACAGTCCAGTTGTGAGTTGCTGGACCAGATCAGGAAGAAACAAATCAGAAGTAATTTCAGAGTGGACGTCATGGGTGGACTAAAACCTGTGAAAGATAGTCACCTTACATGTGATTGTCCACTTGTCTTGTTTCAGAAAAGAATGGCTGAGGAGGAAAGAAAGTTGAAGTCATCACTACAGGTTGATGTATACGTGCTGATGCCTTCCAGTAGTGTGGGAACTCAGAGCTCTGAGGATAGATTAGACAAATTGATCGTTTCAGCGGCTAACTGTTTTGTTGGTTTTGTTTTTCATACACTGAGTGGCTGACAGGTTCTGTCGAGGCGATTTGACAGTAAAGTGTTAATGTATGTAGTTTAGTTGAAATTGTGACTCTTGTTAGCAGTTTTTATTTTCTACAGCTAGCTCGTTTTAGCCAGTTAAGCTTAATGTTTATTTATGATTCTGTGCAGATTGGAACATTATGTTGATGAATATGAGAGGACTGTTTGTGCCTTTGCATCACTTCATTTCATGTTTAATGTAGATTTTCTACTTTTTCAGAGCAGGGGGTGAATTGGTGACGACAGAAAGCCCTCTCCAATCTATCTTTTTTTTATGTGAGCCAATGTTATTCTTTTATTTTGACAATGAGACAAATATTTTTTTTCTTTTATCTGGCAGTGTCATTTTAGAAGGTCATCTTTCTCCACAAAGACTAAACTCATTAAATTCATCACGCAGACTCGAACGGGTACAGGCGTCTTACGGACGTGTGCAACAGGCCCAAAGTCCAATTGTCTGGCTGAAACTAGCAATCAAGATCTTAAGACAAAGTAAATTTATTCAGGCTAAAATAAAAGAAACTATTACACATTCAAGTCTTTGGTGTCCAGGTGCTTAAATCTGACTGTTGTGTGTATTAGTTACATTTATGAAGCCAGTTCTCCCCTGAGTTGCCCATTTTTATTGTCAAATAGGTTCAGGGGTGGTGGGATTTTAAATATCTCCCATGCATCATGTTTTATGAAAGCATTTTCCTCTAAGGGGAGAAAAAGGGTTTAAAAGTTCGCTTTTGTTGCTGCTCAAACACAATTGTAGAATTTCGTCCTTGGAAATAATAAATTAAGATGGAAACTAAAGGAAATCATTAATGTTGTCCATGCGGTACGGCCAGGCCAGGAAAGATAGAATCATTTTCCCTTCATCAGCTGGCATTAAAGGTGTATTTATTTGTTTTCTTCCTGAGAAACCACTCGTGCGTGTAAAGTATGAAGCTACAGTCAGTTAGCTGATTAGTGATGAGTGATCTGATTTGGTACCTTTGGACAGAGCTAGTCTTTATGCTAAGCTGTCTGTCTCCATCTTTATATACCCATACTGACTTGAGAGTGGCATCGACCTTCATCAACCTGATCTAAGTTCTGGCAAGAAGACAAATGATTATACCTTCCTTCCTTCCTTCCTGTTCCTTTTAAAAGTGCTTAAATGAGACTTACTTTGGAAATATTTCCCAAATTTGCCATTTCCTCTGATTTTCAAAAGGATTCTTTCTTTGGCCAGTAAAAAATAACACTCACCTCCCCTACTGCTTCAACTACTTACTTATAAATACCCACCACTCTCAGAACTCACCAGCTACAGTACTGCAGACAAGCTTTCCTCTTTGTCCGATTCCCTATGTGCGTATTGATCAGGAACTCCCACTTACCTCTTACAATGCGTCACAAGGCCTTGTGCATCAGCATGCTGTAGCCGCTGTGATTTATTTACTCCCTATCAGCCCACCCATACTCTCCACTCTCAGGATGCCTTGTCATCTCCCTCATTTGAAATTAAACAGCCGGGAGCAGAGCCTTGGCTCTTTTGCTATCTCTGTTTAACGTCCCTGCAGTCCATCATCTGCTCACTTTTGGCCGCGCAGCTTTGAAGTTCATAAACTGTGAAGCAAAGGATGGCTGATCTGATGGTCATTGCAGCTGAGGCAGAAAGGACCCGGTCAATAAACCCCACAGAGTGAGATGCCTTTTTCAGCATTGCAGACAGACAGTAAAGCGGGGCCTGTAAAATCATGCATCCAGGCACATTTTTACCTTTTGCTCTCTTTCTGTCACTCTGCCTCTGAGTGTGTTTGGGTGTGGCGTGAGAGCTCTTCAAGGATAGCTGAACACTTGTGAAAATGAGCTCCCACTGTGCAGATTATGAGCAGTTACTGGGCTTTTGATTTCCTTTTGAAAGCTGGAAGGTTGTTTCTCCTGTGACTTTTTTTGTCAGCTGAAGTGCAGTTTTAGCATTTGTTTTGAGCCTCAGTTTTAGCCCAGTTGCCTGTGACACTGCTGACACTGAAGGCAAGATTTTAGCAGTTTAGCTCAAAAAAGCACAAGTGCACAATGTTAGATAGAAATGAAAACTTTAAAAGATTTCACCTTTATTTTGACTTTACCTCCCGCTGAGGCTGCCCCTCTGCTGTCACATGTAACATAACTAGTGCATGAATATATCATGAGAATTCAGGAAATCAGTATTCAGGACTGTGCCACAAGCTGTTATGGGGCCGCTGTTCTGACATAATGAATGTGTTAGAGAGCAGACTTCATGTAACGTGAATGTAGGAAAAATGAAGTTCACTTGACCTCAATATATTCCCCTCAGCTGCTGAAAATTGCTTTTGCTTTGGTCCTTCCACTTGATATCTTTTGGCCAATCACAAAGGGCCGCAAAGATCCACCAAATGTCCTCTGTGCCTGTGCAATGTCAGCGCTGCTGTTGTAGCTAAGATTGTGCTTAAGAGCATGTTGCACATGTGCCAGCTCAGCAGCTGTCACCTAAAAGTGAGGAAGGCCAGAGTATAAAAAGAAATCTGTTCTTGCTTGACACTTTTCATATTGCAAGAATGGCAAAACATCGTGGAGTGGCAGAGCATCCCAGTGGGTAAACCGAGTCTTGACTCCTACAAAAATGGAGAAACAGGCTCAAGTTGCTGTTTTGAAAAGTGCCCATCCTGCTGACGTTTCCTTGAGCAAGACGCTGACTCCCGAGCGGCTGCAGGGATGCTAACAAGCTGCAAGCAGCTGAATGTAAATGTCTGTTAGAAGGAGTTTCAAACTCAGCAACTCATCAGCATAGGAAGTCAACAATTGAAGTTTGGGTCTGGAAAGTTAATTTAACTGGATCCTAAAGTCAATTATCAACCATACGTAGTGTGTTGGTCCTGAATGAAATGTGTCTGAACAGTGTGGCATTGAATATCTGAAGTTATATTTGTTTCAATAACAGGTGAATCAGCTGTGGTGACTTCTGCTCTGCAATGTGGATGTTGTGGCACCGGTGACTAACAGAGGTGATGGTAAGCAGAACTGACTGCGTGTCAGGACTTTAAAATATTTCTTTAGACATCTATGGATGTCATCACAGGCACTTAATGTTTCTAGAGGCCTCTCACCAGCCTCTTCAGAGCTAAAGCAAGTGGCATTTCTGCCTATTTTGATGTGTGTGCTTGTATTTTTGGATTTTCTTTGGTTTTTGTAACCATTTCTTAGACTATTGCTTTCATACTTCCCTGAGTGAACAAGTGGGTTTCGGTCGATAAAATTTCAGTAAAGGAAAGTTTCAGAGGGAAATTTGTTTTAAAACATAGTGTCATAAAACTTCAGTATTAAAAAAGTTTTGTGTTCATGTACACTCCACTTCCATTCATTACCCCTTTAAACCAGCATTAGTTGATTTTTTTGGCCTCTTGTTGAAGGCACCACATCCTGCTAACAAAACATGGACCTTTTAAAGTTGATATTTCCAACCTCTTAGCCACAGGTGCTCAGTTAGCTTTGTTTTAGTTTCCACCAAACATCTCCTAAGGGAAATGTCTATAAAGAAATGCTGCATTTAAATTCAGTACATGGGGAAAAGAGTGCCTTATCATTCTCTGCCCTGTGTGGAGGCATTTCTACCCGCTGCATTAAGAAATGATTCTTGTAATGAGTCAAAGCAGCAATAAACAGGATTTTATGATGAGGTGCTGCAGTGTGAGGATCGATGATAAGAGCTTATCGAAATGATGCTGATCTTATAACAACCACTGTGTCTTCAAAACTCCCCTCTGAATATATTAATAGAATAAAACAAATAATAAATATAATAATATAATATTGTTGTCTTAATTTTATAATATATTAATTATATAAAATAATAGAATAATTAAACAACAATGTTACTCGGATGAATTTGACCACAAGGAATCGAAAGCATTCAAGTGCCCGACTGCGAGTGCCAGCAGGTACGCTTCCAGAACAGTCAACAGTGATCGCTGACAATTTCGTAAAAACACCGAGGTGCCTGGAAGAAGCCCAAGGCTCTGTTGTTTACATGACAAGTGGTTTTTACCTGCCGAGCCAAAGCATCTGCTCCTGCTTCTTTTTCAGGCGCTGACTGGTGCAGCAGTGAGCTTTTGAAGGACGAACAGTTTCACTTCCTCCTGCGTAGGCTGAACTTATCCATGATGGGCTTTGTAACCAGTATGGAAAATCAGAGCGGACTCAAGCCAGGAACCTAATCTTGTGTAGGTTTTCTGCCATCTTGTGTCATTCTGTTCATCCATTCATCATCATTCCCACCATGCTTCCAATCTCCATCATCATCAACCATTTTTTCCTCGTCATGTGCTGCTCCTTGTTGAGCTCCTTAAGTGACGTCATCATGTGTTGGCAGTGTACTTCCTCTCTGCTGCTCGCTCGTGGACACAAAAACAGAGAGGGATATGCACTCGTCCTTTAGCCTCTTTAACCCCACAGACATTTCAGAGAGACAGATTGTAGAGTTATTTTCTTTCTATAACTTCCTAACAGTACTTTAAGGTCATGCCTGTGTTTTGCAGTCCTGCCATTATTTAGGAGATCCTGATATATATTTAAATTGCTGGATGAAGTAAAATGAAATTCATCTGCAACTCATATGCATGTGTTGTCCAAAAATAGCAATAAGCTTATACGTGATATACGTGTGAAATAAGGCGATTTTCCAAACTTTAACGCCTCTTTAGGGAAAATAAAATGTGGAGATGGGATGTTAAGGGCTTATGATTTGACTTCTGCTGCCTTTACCAGACATTTATATATTCCTCCCTCCCTTTAAGTAGTTTTGCTATGCAGTTTTTTTTTTTATGTTGCCATGCCTGCAACTTTTATGCCGTCTACAATATAATGGTACATACTTTTTGGCCATGTATCATCTTAAAAATGTGATTTTTCTGATACAGCAAAACAGTTAAATAAGTGAGAAGACATAGATTGCCGGCACTGCCAGACAAAGTAGACATTCACATCGAGACGCACATCCTCTCTTTAAAGAGGACTGTGACATATCCTTTGTCTTGTCTGAGTGCAAGTGCGAGACACTGATTTTGGAGTCACAGCAAGGGTGGCTTTTGTGCTCCCATGGTCCAACACCACCAGCCGTCTGGCTTCTTCAAGAGGAGTGAGGGGCGACAAAGGTGGTTAGCCATTGTTGCATAGACAGGTATAGTAATTACATTCCCCTCCATTCAGTCCCTATCTCCATACAGCACCAGCATACCCCTCTCAAACTCCATTATACGCTTGCCAAATGGAACAAAAGCCAAACATTCAATGGCTTTGGCACTCAAAAAGAGACACTGACCCCTTCTGAGGTTAGACATCAAATTGTGTCATGGTCTCGCAGGCTGCAGAATACAGTATGACTTTTAATTTATGGTTTCAGAGTGGGCTGTCGCATCAGACACTGGATTATCCTCATCTTGGCACAAGTGCACTTGAAAGCCCTCACCCTCGCTCTGACTGGGTTCAGGTCACTTTAAAATGAAACATTTTCATGTTTTCTATGGCTTCATAGAAGATATTCTCTCTGGGTCTGTATGAAAACATATTTTACAAACATAAGAAAGTGAGAGTGTTGAATGTGAGCATTGACGCCATAACATTTCATATTTTTGAGATTTCTTCCACATCTTGAAATAGCCAAAGCCAAACAAATCTTACTCGTGCTTTGTATGAGAAGTTTTCAGTTGACAATAAAGAGGAAAGTTTTTCTTCACTTCAAATTGCACAAACGTTTTTGCAGAAAAAATAACTAACACCCAACATTTCAGAGTGAGGATACTCTGCTCTTGATTGTTTGTCACAGCCTGCTTTTCAGATGCGCTCGAAATTACACCGAATTGAACTGTTAGTGCTCAGCAGACAATTCATAATGAATACAAGGCCGACACACACATCTCATGCACGGTTGCTTGAGAGCACACAGATGTTATAGCAGAGCCTGAAGTAGCACACAAAGCAAGGCGCTTGTCTTGTGTGATGAGAGGACTCATTTGGAACTGCCATTAGTAGACATATGATTTATGGCTGTGTCTGCTGCTCCTGCAGAAACCACCACTTTCCCTTCAGCGACACCAGCCCAGAATAGAGTCTCTCTCTCTCTCTCTCTCTCTTTCTCTCTCTCTCTCTCTCCTTGTGTCTTGAAGATCAAATGCAGCACAGTCAGTGTTAGTGGATTAGATGGATCGTTAGAGAGAAGGTGTCACATGCCACCAAACAAGGTTTGTTTTCTGTGTTGGTTCATATTTACCAAGTAGATCTCCATAGGCATTTTATCACTATTACACTTTGTTAAAAGGAAGTGGGGATGTGGTGGAAAACTTTGCAGGAAGCACTGCTGCTGATAGTCAGCAATTAGTTACAGACAATCGATATGACAATATCATCAATAAAGTTTTACCAAAGTCAACACATGCAGGCTGTGTTTTGCTATGTAGTCAGTGCATAAAATATATATTCTGTATTCTAACTCAAAAGTGTAAAAAAGTCCTAATTCCTCTACATATGAATTAATTCTGCATAGCAGCTGTGCTTGCAGTATACTGAAAAAGAAGTTAATGTGCTTTACAGAGCAGGAAACAATGCAATATTGTCTATACTCCACTGAAGTTAAGGTAACGTTATGTTAATTGTTACACAGTCTGGACCAGAAAAGGGTGTGATTTCACAGCTCTGATGTGGGTACTAAGAGTTTATGGTGTGATATAATGAAGATAATGTGAGATAATGAACTAACAAAAGGAGAAACACCAGTGCTGTAATTGCTGAGCTCATGCAGAAACAAGAAATGTATTTGAATCTGCCTGTCAAAGTGTGATGTGGGCTTTATCATTTATTTTCTGTTGTACAAAACTTCTCAAGCTGTCTCGTCACCAGCTGCAATTGGTTACATCTCTTTGCAGGTGTGAGCAGCTTTCTCTTTGCAGTATGGAATTGGGAGTCATCTTGTCCACTAGAGGGCCTCCTGTCTACCTGTTCTTCGTCTGCACTTCGCTTCATCAGTGTCCAGGTATGTTTCCAAGATTGGGTAGCTTTACTTCTTTTCTTTTGCTGTCTTGCCTTTGCTGGTTCTGACCTCAGTGTCCACTTGAAAGTATTACTGTCTGCTGAGTCTTTGTTGCATTTCTTTGCCTGCGCAGTCTTAAGGTATGTTCGATTTTTGAGTTAAGGCTGTTTTATCTGCTTGCTGGATCTGTTTTTGAGCCCAACCCCATTAAACCAGTGTTACAAACCTGGGATGTTGCACTTGTGAAGCGAACACTGTTTTCTGCTCAGCCACCAGGAAGCCCTGAGGCAATGCTTCTTCTATCAAAAAAGCTTCATAGTAAAAACACGCCCTCAGAGGAAACTAAACCTGGTCATCTGTCACTTTTGTTTCACGTATTCTCTGATATTTCCACCAAATGTCAACCAGTTGCTGTTTTGACCAGCTCATATGAGAAAAATAAAAAATTCAAAAAATCCGGGACATCTACACTTTGGAAATGGCAAAATTATCCTTTTCCTCTTGTTTATCTCGCTCATAATTTCTTCTCTCTGTCCTCGCTAAATAGGAGGCGGCGGCATGATCGAGGTGTCGCTCCCTGCCTGGGTGCTCTGCCGTGCCGCGTCTGTCCATCTGTCAAGCATAAAGGCCCATCAATCAAACAGCTGAATGCAGGTGAGTGTGAGGCACAATGAACAACCATTAATCACTCTGAGACATGGACACCAGCGGGGTGTGCCGGGTGGTGGTGGTGGTGTTTAAGCACTGTGATTCTACGTAAACTTGTGTGTATGTGAGAGAGTGAGATAGTGAGGTAAGCCATGATGCAGATGTCGTGGACATTTTCTCACATTTTGTTTGGACACGCTCGTCTGTGCTGGTCTAACTCTTTAATTCTGCATTTCACTTCTATAATGTTGTTGGACTCAAGAAACAGATTTCAAAAACAGATTTAAAAAACATGTGTGCAACTCCTACATTTCCCAAGATGCAAATAGATAGCTGGATTTGTTTCCAGACTTTAGAAAAACTCAGAGGATTTATACAACTGTTTTCACAGAGTGACTGGACCTTTCCATAATGAGTGAACTGATGTCCATGTGTAAAATTGTATTGTTGGAGAGCCTTTTTGATTTCAAATGAGATTCAGTTGTGCTGGCTGCTTTGACTTATCGCTAGGTTTCCATTCAAATGTAGTGCGGATTTCAACCGAATTTTGAGGAAAATCTGCAAAAGAAGATGCAAATTAACGCATGTTTTCAGCCACTACTTTTATGCATATCTCTGGAATTGGTTCCTACAGATAAACAGTTGGTGGCGCTGATTCTCCAGAGATTGCAAAAAGATGACGTGGCTATATGGAATTTCTTTTCGTTTTATGTGTCTGTTTGAAGGTAGTCTCTTTCTATTTCAGCTCTTTTCTATTTCAGCAAATTGCATGCATGTTTTCTGAGTCTTCTCTTTTAGCTGTTTTTCCAGTGAAATGTTAGGTATTTATTCCTCTTTAGGCTTTAAAGATTGCTCAGTGTTTCTGACACAGCTTTAGTTAACGTCTCACAAAGTAAATGCACTCACACTTTGGTCTGGTTGTTACGGTTCAGCTCTTGGATTTGCTCCCTGCTGCAGGAATTCAGCGGTAACAGCACGCAGTCCACAGCAACATATTAGCTAACAGTCTGGGTGCATTATGATAATCCACCTTTGTGTAATTAATATTGACAATACAGGGTGCTTCAGGGTGCAGTGAGCTCAGCCGATGCAGGTGGAGGGTATGGAGGAAAGTGCATCAAAAAGCAGGCGTCAGTGGTAAATGTGAATGTAAACGTGTTTCTGTGCTGAAGCGGTTGGCCCAGTTGACAGTGTGTAACATGACGCGTGAGCTGTGTCCTGTCATAGTGATGTAATTGCAGACATGGGCCTCACATGATTCTCAGTCCTGCTTCTCAATCCCTTCGTTCCTTTTTTGAATTACTGCCCTTGTGAGACGTTTTATCTGTTTCAGGCTTCCTACAAGCAGCATTTTCATGAATCTTCTCAGATGTACAGTACAGAGCTCTCTGACTATCCCTGTGGTCTCCCTCTGGAACCGCGTTTCTTGTTGCATACAGATCAAGGCTCTTACAGCCAGTAGAAAAAAGTTTGCAGAGTGAAATACCAAGGGCTAAACTGAGCTTCGGCAGATAGTCTCCACTCGCTGAACTGCAGAGCGAGAAAGAAAGCCAGTGAAGTAAATGGAGATGGATAGCAGTATTTCAGTTCCTTATTTCTGTTTTGGTTATTTTTACTTTTGTTGTTATGTGACACTGTGGCATTTGAAGCCAAAGAGTGGCACTGAAAAACCCCGGTCACCTGACTGACGCTGTTCGATTTTCAAAAAGGAAATCTACTTTTGAGTTTTGTTGTCATACTGTGCAACAACTGGTAGTTCACTGATTGAAGGCAGTATTTTAAGGAATATTAATTAATTATAACCCACACGTTTTGCTTGGACCCTCAGTTTAAAAACATAGATTTTCCAATACCATGCAAAAGGTGTTTGAAAAAAAATTTTCATTTGTTATGTGGGAGCTGGCCAGGCAGGCCTGGAAATGAACTTTTATTATCGATAAAAGTCCATTTTATTTTTAATGTCAAATATTTCTTTGTTTGAACCAGCAGCATTTTGTAGCTTCATATGATAAATAGTAAGACAAATAAAATTTATTTAAAAAACCCTAAAATCTACAATATTCAAAAGGTTGGATATTTTATTTCATTATCAAATAATCTCAATTAGTAATTTTAGAAGAAACAATAACTTATCATGTCTTTGTTGTTTTCCACTTTAGCCATCTGATAGACCTAATGTCTACAAGCCAGACAGAGTAAAAATATGCCCAGTTCAGGTGTAAATACCACAGGTTTGCTTTTGTTCAGACCGCTGTGTGTATCGTTGAAACATGGCAGGGATAAAATCATACTTATACCATAATTTAGTATGGGGAGACAGTAGTGCCAAAGGACTCTTTAATAAAAGAAAGACCAACATGAAACAGTTGGTTGTAGAGCAGGAGGAGAATGAAGAGAAGCTCTGTGACCTTAAATAAGTGCCAAAAAGTGAATGTCAGCATTGTTGAATCTTTCTGTTTTTGCTGTTGATGCCCTTTAATGTTTCAGGTTTTTAAAATAATTGTCTTTATACGATGTGACTCCTAACCCAGAGGAGGGAGTGTGTGTTTCAGCTTTACCACCGGGTGAAAACCCATTTCCCTGTGCTAATATAACACATTTCCCCTGGCATTAGGCACTGGCTTATTAGCTGTGTTGATTCAAACTGTAAATTGCTTAATAGTGATGTTGAAAGAGGGCAAAGAATGGTTTATTCATGACAGAAAATTTCTACTGCTCCCTCACCTTGGACCTCTGGATTCGGCTGACAAGGAAAAACGAGAGAGCTTGAGAGCAAAATAAGAGAGAGACGGAGAGTAAAGAATGATAATTTTCTGTATGAATAAATAATGTAAAAAACAAACACAGAGCTAAGATGTAGAATGAAACGCCCAAAGGCAATTAACTCCAGGAAAGAGAGAGGGCAATTAATTTTGTTTATCAGTGATGTATAACTTTTATATGGACCCGTGAGGTTTAGAAAAGTCCCTGTTATCTGATTTTATGATGCATGTTTTATTCAGATGCACATTTGTGGCTTTGTGGCCTCAGTGAATGTCCAGCTGCTAAGTATATGAATTACGTGCTTTTAAAGTAACTACGCTGAGATTCTGGCTGGAGCTGCATGAATTTTTCTCCTTGTCAGCCACTGTGTCCTCTAGTCAGATAGTTGCTGTATATGTTTTTGCTCAGCCAGACGGGAGTTGGATGAAAACAAATCAAACAGCAAAAATGCAGGGAGAAGAGTGAAAGCATGTTTTGACAATTCCTTATGGCGATCAGTTATTTTCCGCCATGTAAGTACTGGTAACTCATGAAAGCCCGACTCTTCTCTTGAGCATCTAGCCGGGATTATAGATGAAGTACTTTATTTGTTGACTTTTCTTAATTCACAGGGCAGTCTTGATGGCTCCAATATGGCGGGAATATTGACATGCGAGACAACAGGCAATGAGGAATGTATATTTCTGCGACTTTACACTCCATCCAAATATCTTTACCTCAGGTATGACAACACATCAGTTAGTCCTTATCCTAAAAGTAAAAACATACTATTTGAAAGTACAAACAAGTATGTGAGCAACGCAGTAGGGATGAGTGAGTACTCGATTATCTGTAGTTGTTCCACCAAATAAACTATCTGTATCCATACTCGGAATGGGCAGGGCTTAAATCAGAACTGCGTGGTACTTAAACCAGAACCAGGCAGACGTTAATTTAAGGCAGAAATTGATACGTGTTGATCAGAGGTTGCCATATTTATCGTTTATTAGAAAACCATTGGCAGAACAGCCACAGAATTGCACTTTTGATCAATGTTTTTGTGCACAAGAGTAGGAGAATTATTTACACAAGTCTTTTTATAACCTTGAATGTGCGACCCTCAGTTAGCTATGGTAGATGATTTTCTTTTATCATCACTACTGATATTGACACATTTTACTCAGATGGTGCTACTCATAAAACGTATGTTATCTGTAGCAGGTGCTCATTAAAGCTGAGCACAACCACACAACAAAATATTGTGATCTTGCAGCTCTCCTTACTTCTGTGTGTTCGACATGGATCATCAGCCGGAAACTTTTTACCGACGTGCATCTTTAGCTGCAGTCTGGTAGCGTTACCTAACTTGAAAATGAATTTTCAACATTCATTTCATTTTCATTCACTCATGGAGTTGATAAAACCTGCTCGTGAAAGTTGTCATTTCAGCCAGCAAAATCGATGACACGTGCCTCTGTCTGAAATTGAGGACTAATTGTTGAATGTGTTGTTAGTCGGTCCATATGAAGCTTCTTCAAATCATACTTCTTAAAGTAATATTTTAATATCTTTAGCTCGACCTCTTCGGCATGTCATTCTTGTATAGCTCAAAATTACAAATCACAGAGCCTAGGCGGGCTTTCGACACCTTTGTCCTTTGTCCTCGATTCGGCACCATTTGTACGCCTGTGGGCTTTACGACCTTTGCTTTTGAGTCTAATGAGTCAGATGAACACAGACAATAATCCCCACAGTCAAAGTTTTCTTGTGGAACTGAATTCGTATGATGTGTTTTCTACCTGGACTCTCCACGGGGCACCACTGATTAAATGCGAATGATCAATTTTATACCGTGATGCATTCGTCTGTGCAGCTCCAACTCAGAAAAGTTTTTTTTTTTTTTTTAAACCAGCATGATGTCTTAAAATGCACCCGGTGGTTATTTCACCATCAGCTAAAGACATGAAAGAAACATCAAGCGGCAGTTTGAGGTTAAAAAAAAGGTTTTTGGAAAGTTAGAGTGTTAAAATAAAGGTGATTTACATTCAAAACTTTATGTCAAAATTGATTCATTTTCAAATTCTGCATATTTCCCCTGAAATCTTTCTCAGTCAGTTTCTGCATATTAATTTTTCGACAGCCATGCATGGAAATTTAAACAAAGGATGCACGAAGCTGCAGTTTGCTTGTCTCATTCCTGTGTGGTTTATAGGCGTAATTTAAAGTGTTGAGAAATCAATACTGAACATTTTGAAGTGAATTTAAGTTATATTTGGAGCAGCTCAAGAGTAATATTTGCTCTGTTTCTGATAATTGTGATTTTGATTAGCCTGATATATAGATGCTCCAACTTTGGGTTTCTGCTTTTTTAGTGATTTGCTGAGGAAAAATTCTCAAGTAGCGACCTTCAGCTGTCCTTTGTGTTAAGTTTTATTTTTTTATGAGGAATGACAGCTCCTTGACGTGTTTCCACAAAACGAGAAGCTACAAAGAGAGACATGCTTGGTCTCTGGAGTATTGCAAAAAAAATCTTGAGTGTTTTTTTTTTCCTGTGCTAACTGCTAGTTTTAAAGACCTGAGCGGTTAACCAACGATCATCCAGAGTTTTTTGAAACATCAAAAGACCATCCTAGACTTCAAAGCCCGTTTTGATCTCGAGAACAGGATTCTGACCTGATGAAACTGGTATAATAGACATTGCCAAAGGACTTGAACAGACAGCAATCTTGGTCAGCTTCACTCCTGATCTACTCACAGGTTCTTTACCTGGGAGCCCAAGGATGCTGCTGGCAGCAGCACAAGTCAAAATCTGCTCTCCATTGTCTCATCCAGAGCCTTTCCGGTGGAAGTGTGCTACCCTCTGGACAAAATGCATTCTGAGCCCTTGAGTGATTTTTGGATGAGTGGTATTAATCAGGAGGTTGGATCAATCAGAAGAGGATAATGGTGTCCTAAAGGGGATTTATAAGAGAAAATGTTAGATTTGAAGAACGTTAAAAGTTACGGAAATTCACTCAAGGAACAACGATTTTCTTTCTACATAATACATCCAGTGAATAGGGATAGATTTTACCCAAGGACTTTTTTTTTATAACATTAAAAGTAAAAGAAATTACAACCAAGAGTCCTTAGCAAAGGTGCCGTTCTTTCACTGGTTAGAAATGAAAGACTTTTTCACATAATAAACAACAGTTTCATGCAACAAGAAAAAATGGCTCTGATCTCTGAAAGTGACAGATATTTACTTAACTGCAGTTCAAGACTGAACACATAATTTCAGTCCTTTCAACTCGTCTGTGTTTCACTTTGGGACGTCATGACATTTGGGTTCAGAACAACTAAAAACGTGGATAATTGCCTAATGACTAATGCCTAATGACTTGTCTTTTAACTTACACAGATAAGATAGATAAGAGGACAAGCCTTGATTTTGCAGTGAACTATTCCTTTAAAGTCAGCGCTGGTGTATTTCTGTTTACCATGTTCAACAGTGCATCTCTCTGTATAAATTCCCTATGCTGTCTGCGGGTCTCAGTTCAAAGCACTCTGGTTCCCACTTAACACATTCTTAGCTGTCATCACTGAAGCAGGACTAAATAGTGTATTTGTAGGGGACTATTTTCAGTGGTGGATTAATTTACATTTTGTGCACAAGTGACTGTTTCTGGTATGTTGAAATGGAAATGACTCAAAATGGACTAAAAGTGCCCATGGTGATCGAAATGAGGGGTATATAACCTACCGGCATGGCTTATTGATCTCCTTTTAATTGCTTTCGGACAGCATAGTACAGAGGAATAAGCTCAGGCTATGGCTACACATACTTGTTAGTAAGATCTTTCTTGTCATGAACTCGGCCTGAACCGAGGCGGCAGTGCAGCCTTGACCTTTTGTGATTACAAAACTTCTTTTCTTCTGTGGCAGTTAAAGTAGTCTGAACATGGTTATGAACATTACAGATTTTCTCCCGACTTGGACTGACAAGACAAAGTTTCCAGCAGAAATCAGTGGATGTTTTCATTGCAGACTGTAGCACGTTTTTGTTCTTCCAACTACCATGCTGCATAATGAGCCTCACACTGTATGTTTTCTGTCACTGCACTTTCAGTCAGAAGAAGCAGGAAAAAAGAATCCTTCCTGACTGTCAGAAATGCAAACACATTTACTAAGCCTCTCCACTCCCAACCTACCTGCCCTCATTGATGTAGTAATTTCACACAAAAATATAATAATAGCGCATGACCCAGGCCATCCACTCCATTGTCACTTCACAAAGTCCCCTCTGGCTACAGATGCCAAAGGTTCAGGCGCAAAGAACCTTATTTCTGCAGAAGCTTCGCCCTGCCTGAGCCACAGAAACTCTTGAATGCCTTTATGGGATTCAATGTACATTTTTCACAATTCAACAGCACAGTGGATGGAGCTGAAAATATTCAGATGTCTATTTGAGTTAGTGTACACAAAGTCATTTGAAACGACTTTAAAGCAACAAGTCACAAATGCCATTTTTGTGGAGAAGCAGCCAAAATACTATATGTGAACAGGAACATAAATGAACACCTACTGAGGTTGAGGGGCCATTTTTGATCAGGTGGCGAGTCGAGAGAACAGACAAAAGCAGAGTGAATGCTTGTGCAAATAATGTAATTGTACACACAGATGGATAATCTCGCTGTGAGGACACTTATGCAGTTCAGTTCCTCTGGGGCTGCACGTAGTGATTATTTTCGTTTCTGATGAGTCAATAAATTGTATTTTTCTGAGTGTGAAATCTGTGTAGCTTAGCAGCAGATCTTTAAACGGGGGAAACTGCTAACCCGGTTCTTATTATTAGCCAATATCATGGCCTGTTTATAATTTGTGAAAAAAGACAAGCTAAGGGAGTCTTATGAGGTCTTGATTAAATACTGGAGTACTAAATACTACCTCACCTACATCCTCTCTGACTAATTGTTATGCTGCCTGCTTAGAATGACAGATTTTCACTAAAAGATAGCGATTTGATGCCCGAAATGCCCTTCACTGCTCTGATAGCTGAATGAACTGTGGTGTGCCCTCCCCTGGACTCCCTAGAGGCAGAGAGGAGCAAACAAACTTATCTCCTCCAAAACCTTCCCCCTGCAGCTTTACAGTGTTTTCATGTTTGTGGATGGTGGCAGTAAAGAAGTGTGATACAGCTGGGTGGTGATACAGAGACCACTGCCGGGGATTTGGGAGGTGTACCGCTCTCTTTATAGAAAATAGGTTTGAAACTGAGCCGTTTGAAAGGGAGAAAGCAGTTTGTCGTGCGTCGTCTGGTGCAAACATATAATCAGAGCTCCAATGAAATAAAGACAGTGGCCAACAATATGTGCAATATAGCTGTTTTCTGTTTGGAAATGCAGTTGATTTTATTTTGTCACTTCTGTGTGGCCATGTGTTTGAGTCACTTTGAGTGCAGCACAGTTTCCCTGGGGTCTGTAGCGACATGTAGTGTTGCCAAAATCCCTAATGAGCCTCAGCAGGAGAAGGTGTTTGTGAGGTTGTGGATGCACTGGAGCGCTGCTTACCATTTTGTTGTCATCGCTCATTTGGAAAAGGACATTCTGACTTCCATCGCCAGGCACTATATGGTTAACATTGAAATGTGCAACCTGTGGCCTGAAAAATATCCACAAAAGTGGTGTCCCCCCACGATACACAAATAGCATGCTCCCAGATTGGTTAACGGGTCTGTTTTCATTCTGTTGTAACACTGCACAGCTGAAACTAAACAGCTAAATTACCGATGCAGTCTGCTACTGTTGTTGTTGCAGGTTTGATTGTTAGTTTTACCTGTGAGCACAGCAGTAAAACAGGCCCCAGTGGGTCGAGAACCACATTTGTTTCTGAGCTATGTGTCATATGTTTTTATTGCTATATGTATATGTGAGTACACCGATAATACATTAGAAATGCAGATTTCCGTCTGTGAGCATGCTGTCGTTAAAACTTTAAAGAAATTAGTCTCACTAATTAACAATTAACATTAATCACTGCCTGTTGTGTTTCCCGTTTTATTTTGAAATACAAATATGTCTTCTTGTTTCAGTTGTTGCTCTCGCATATTTCCAATCCCTTGATTATCCACACTTGCTCCCAATTACCCACCTGCCCCTGATCTCACCATCAGCCAGCCCCATGTTTATTCTTCCCTGGTCTCCCTGTTTTCCTGTCAGATTGTCTCTGGTCATCCTTGTATATTCATCGCTATCCAGTGTTATTGCCAGTGTTACGGACTGCCTGACTTTGCATTTTGAACTTTTTTTCTCTGCATATGAGTCTCTGTCTGTTAAATGTGAAGCTGCAGCCGGCAGTCCGTGAGCTTAGCTTAGCATTAAAATTGGAAACAGCTGGCTTGGCTCTGTGCAGCTGTAACAAAATCTACCGGTGCCGCTATAGCTAGTTATGAGGGAGTAGTAGTTCTTGTGTTTGTTGTAGTTTGTGTTTTAATTTGGTGAACTTGTTGTACAAATGAGATACCAAGAAGATAACATAAAAAGAAGGTAAAACAATTGAGCCTTTAAATGTAGCTGCATTTAGGGCTGTGTTAGCAGTTGGGACTTGAATTGTAAGGAGAGCAATGCTGGAGACAGAGCAAACGCTGTCAATAAACAGAGATGCAAGGAAAATAAAAACCTATGCTGCTGTCCTGAGGATGAACTTTCAAGGTCTCTTCCATATCAGTTTAGTCTAATTTCACACCGTCATTCTGAGTTGGAAGAAGGCGCCATGAAACACAGCAAGGCTAATATGTTGTTTCTTCTCTAATGGCTGACTGTTTGGCTCAGATCTGAGTGCCTTTTGAAGTTGTGCTTCCCTTGAGTTGATAAGTGTGACTAACAACCAACAGTGGGTTGCCACTGAGGAGCAGCAATATTGTTAAAAGTAATAGAGGTGTTATCTCACTAATGCACTTCATACTTTACAACCGTTGGAAGGAGTGGGGTGTTCGGAGGTGGCGAGGACAACAGCTGATGCCTGTTAGCTGCATTTTTCACAGCCGCTACTCTCAAGAAGATGGTATTTTATGAAGCTGCAGCTTGTCTAGCAGTCTGTTTATTGAGGAGAAATGAATTGCACAACAGCGGCGCTGTGCCTGATGAAAATAAATCAAATGATGACTTGGGAGCAGCATAAATCCCAGGCTGTTGTGGGGGTCACAGGGTCTTGAACCCAGATCCTCTGGATTTAAAGTAGCTAATAAGTTTCTGGTTTCAATACAGAGGTGAATAATGATGTAAATCAGAAATGACTGAGTAGGAAATGGGCCTTGTGGGGTACCAGGGTGATGTTTGAAAGTTAATAGAAATGCATTGTGAGAGTTTTTGGATGTCGCTCTGTGTGTCAAAATGCACAGAATTGTGCTTATTGCGTGTCTCTTGACCTCGTAACCCGCACAGCCACAAAGAAGAGCAAACTCTCTAATGTTGCAAACACTTCCTCAAACATTGTGAGCCTCCTAATACCATCTGATAATCCGCAGCCGAAAATCCCAAATATACACCATATCCCAATAATTCCACAAACACCAGCAATGTGTCTTGCCAGCTATATAAACTAAACCCTCATTATTTTTGTTATTTCTGTTTTGGACTTACTGCATGTGGCTGAACTTTTCATTGTGCCGTTTGTGACACTGTTCATGTCATTATAAAATCACAGTGGATGAAGATCAGCTTTGTTTCACAGCTCAGGAGACTTTGAGACTGTTAATGCGCCCAAAACTACAGTTTTACTCATAGCCTTAAACGAATTGCTCTTGTTGCTTGAAATTAACCACAAAGAGGGCTCAGGATGCTCTTTGTATGCTCACCATCCAGGCTGACCTTGACTTCTGTGTGGTGCAAAATCATAGCCACCTCATTTGCTGGGGAAAAAAACACACAGTGAACATAACCCAGGCAGTAATTATGTTTCTCATCAAACTGTAACTGGAAAAACAAATTAGTATATGAAGAGACACAGTTGCTACAATCATGCCATAAACAGGATAACCCGCATTCGTTGCAAATTACTTATTTAACCTTGAAGTTGACACTAGCTTGCTTTTTTCCCCTCTCTTTTTCTAAACGCCTGTTAGGCAGGATTAAAAACAAAACAAAACAAAAAAAGCAAATCAAAAGCTGTATATTCACTGACTACAGAGACAAAACTGATTGCTTTCAGAATTGACTTCATTCATGGTTACGTGCATTTAAAGAACAAATACGTGTATCTTGAAAAAACAAGACAAAACAACAAAACTTCTGTGTGAAGTGTGGTGGCCTTGGGCCGCGTTCACTGCAGATTTTAAACGACAGGTGTAAGTCCACCCTCTGGCGAGGCTCGGTGCTTCAAACACATTTAAGTTAATATGTACTGACTTTCAAAATCACTGCATATCTGAATAAATAGTCTTTATCGAGGTCCGCAGCTTTTTCACTGTGGGCTCCCCGATTAGCTGCCTGCCCCCCCACAGTCGTCGGCCCCTTTGTATGGGAAAGACTGTGTGTTGTTGACAAGGCTGGAGGATCACATGTCCTGCCTGAGTATGCTGACTTTGATTAATGACCGAGAGGGAGGTTAAAACAGTGCTTACACACCAGCTGGCATGCCTCCATTTTTAACATCAGACCCTCTTCACCTGTGTCTGGGGGAAATCTATCTCTCATACAGTTGTGATCTGTAAAGAGAAGAAAGGAAAGAGTGAGAGATGGTGGGATTAAGAAAGACGGAGGATGTAAGATGTAATCTTTAGCATATCCAGCTAAGCAACTAGTAGGCTAAACAATTACTGTTTTCAAGGCTAAACATCCAAACAGAGGATGTTTAGAGCAGAACACTTGATTTAGCAACAGTGAATAGTTGTGAGTCTTGGAGGGGAAATTGGAGGGGAAGAAATGGAGACAAAGAGCAAAACTGCAAATGTTTTTTTTTCTTTATCTTCAGGTTGTGATATCCATTTGTGACGCAGTAGCTTTGTGAGTATCGAGATGAGAAGCTTTTCCATGATTAATCTCGTTGGGTTAAACTTGATTAATGTGATTGATAATTTTCCACATCAGAGCAGTCTGCTGGCTGCTGTTCCCATGGCAACCATATTTCTAGCCAGCCATTTATGTCTGGCGCTTATTCATATCTTCTAAATCATTTGGCCCTTTACAGATCATAGGTTAGGGAAGTCATGATTTTCTTTGCGTTTCTTTTTTGTTTTAGGTGGTGTTTATTTTTTTCTCTCTTCCGTGTCCTGTTGATAATAAGTTCTTCCTGCTTGCTGAGTGGTTCATCTTGGTATGGTCATTTTTGTCATTTCATCCTCCCCTTCTGGCCGTCTTTTCAGTGTCTTTGTTCCACAAACAAAATTTAAAAAAAAAGTAGCCATTTTGGTTTTATTGTACCTTTTTTGTCAAAATTTACACTTATTTGTTGTTGAACTCTTTAACCTTAGAAAAACTCTTATTCTGGGAATTTTACTAAAACCAATAATATTTTACAAGCCCAGTGGACCTTGAGTTAATATTATGTCAAACACCATTATTATTTTTTAATAATTGTCTCAAGGAGTGGCTCATCATCGCAAATTTGAAAAAATTACAATATTATTTGGGATATATGTATTGCCTAGGGTTGAGCTGAGCTGAGCTGAACTGCACCTTATTGGCAGTTATTTCACGTTGCTGACTCTGGCATGTTTACGAAAGACACCGACCTCACAAGAAAAACTTAAGAGCATCTGCCATTTGTTCAAATGACTGAAGTGACCTATGGTTCTATTTTCTCGTCATGGACTTCTTGTTGTGACCTTGCGAGAAATGACTCTCGTCTGTGAGAAGCAAAGGTGGAAGCAGGGAGACATTGTTATGGCTCTGCGAAATGTCTTAATGAGGAGGTCAGGGTGGATGGATGCATCAACCAAGCCTGTAACTCTGACAGAGCAGAGCACTTTTCACATCCTGTCCTCTACCAGCTTTAGCCAGCATTGGATTTTAAGCTGTAGAAATGTTGTTCAGTTGTTCCAGAGTTATCCAAAGTGAAAATTCAAGCCAGTGCAATGCTTCCATAAAATATTCTGAACTGCCTCAAGGCATGCATTTGCAAACAATAAGATGGAGAATTTTGGATTTCTTAAATATGGTGCAGTCTGCACTGGCAACTTTTTAGTCTGTGATGGATGATGTGGGGAGTTGTGATTTTGTTGAGTGGTACCTGAGGCTCCTTCACACCAAGAGAGCACGTACGTTTATGGTTTTATGATGTCCTGGATGTAGGCTGGGCCTGAGCCATTCACAACAGGTTAGGCGAGTATCAGCGTCTTGAATCAGATTTGAACAGCCACCGGGGTGTGGAGGAGTATCGTAGTCTAGCAAAACTTGGATGGATTAAAATCTACCCATGCTGCTGGATGAGCTGCAGAGGTTGGATGGCACATGCAGGCAGAAACGAGATGTAGTCCAGGTGCGAGATTACAACACCCTCCTACAACACCTCCTTCATGAGGAGGACATATCCTCCTCATTTATCTGCAGGAGCTGGCTGGAGTCACCTGAGCCCGAGCTGGAAGATGGAGAATGAATGCATAAATTTTTGCAGTCCAAACTCAAACAAACAAAAAAAGAGAAATCACTATAAAATGCTGAGATAGAGACGTGACGGAGGGCAGAGCCTGCCACAAAGAATAAATTCAAATCATGTCCGTCCACTCGCTGCTCCTCTTCCTCTGTGAGCGATTTGCACATGCACGACATGTATCAGCTGAAGAGGAGCAGGAGCAGGGAACAACAGCATAACAGGAGTTTGACAGACACTCCCTCCTCCCTTCTTCTCCTCTGCACCCAACCCACATGCCTCCACCCCCCTTCTGGTCATTCTCAGAGGAGTTGTTCCCTGCCCAGTGGCATGTGGATGTGTATAATGGAGATGGATGGTGGCTGGCTCTGCCACACCGTGGAACAGACGGACTCCTCCCTAAACGCCTGTCTGCCAGCCTCCATCAGTCTCCCTCCGACAGCCCCCCCACCCCCCCCGGAATAGAGCCCAGGCTCAATATTGGCCTGCTCAGGTGTGTGTGGGTCGGTGACTGTGTGTGTGTGTTTCTGGCTGCTCTTTTTTTTTTTTTAGAAGATTGACTTGAAAAACATGTTATTAACACATTTTGTGTTGAAAAGTTGACTGGTTGAAAATGACAGCTCTTTTTATGTGAGCATTGTCAGAGTGTGTTTGACTTGGCTTTTTTGTCCTAACTTCTTGTACATTTTTGGAAGGAAATCCAGCAAAAAAAAAAAATCAACAAGCACAATAACAAGGGGTAAAAAAAAACTCCAGTAAGCAGAAATCCCACAATCCTTTGGGAGCTTATATAGGTGCTGTTTTTGTGTTTCTCCTACACATTTCTTCTCCTCCTTGAACTACTTTCCTCAGCCTATAGCTCTGTAGAGACTTGAACCATGTGTGTAGGTTTGTGTGTGTGTATATACAAAGTGTGTACAAAGGCTGTACTATCTTCTGGTTCCTCTTGCATGTGCTCCTTTGTGTTCACTCTGGTAGGGTTCATACCAGATGCTGTGAAGTTCAGTTACTATGCAGTCCAAGCACTGACACCCAGTCTTGTTTAATTAAGCTGCCGGATCAATAAACTCTTTGATTTCTCAACCTTTTTTTTTTTTCCTCTCTTGTCTGGAATACCATCTGTTCACTGTGACTCTGGCAAGACCAGTACAACCTTTCTTGGACCCTCTAAAATACCCATTAAAAATCCATTAAGAAAGCACCGGAAGAAACGGGAGGGAAGCAGTCTTGGGTAAAATGGCATTTCTGCAAATGTGGTGGTTTTTAATGTTTTTAATAAAAATTATGAAAATTTTAATGATGTTAAAGTGACAGAAACCACATGCTAAAAATGTGTTTCTTACTTTGACACACACGAAACCAACACTTGGCTATGCTAAAAAGTAAATACATTCACCTTTTTCTTTCATATTTATTTCATATTTCATATTGTCACCAATTTCTAGTGAAAAGACCAAAAACAACAACTCATTGGTCTGTCTCTTCATACCTTTGAACTTCCCCAGCCAAAGTTCAGTAATTTCCTGGAACAGCTGGACCCAAAATTGATGACTCTGTGAAGTATGAACTACAAAAATTGAAATGCATTATTTTCTCCACTGAAGGTTTTTTGTTGGGTTTATTATTGCTGTCAGACACTTTCCTGTTGAGTCCAAACAGATTCACTGATTAGTGGTGTTCCAGGTTGTTGCTGCTTGTGCTTTAGCTTCTAACTGACTGACTAAGTAGTCAACATTAGCAGTGAATGAAAGTAACAGCTGTTAAGAAGTCTAATTTGTTCAACTTGTTATACAAAGATTTTCAGACCGTTGTAAAGTAGAAGAGCAAAAAAATCTAATTTAGCCTGACCACAGATGGCGAATAAATCCTGAACACTGCATTTTCCTTTATAATATTATTATATTAATAACTGAAATTTAAAATTGATCAATGCAAGGCGATGGCCAGAACGTATTTAGAGTCCAAGTTGAGTTAGACAGTGTTGTGGTGAAATGTAATAGAATCCCATTGATATATTATTCAGATCCTCATATAAGACCACTGATTGCATTGGCAGTGTTACTAGTATGTTAATAAAAGCAATAAAATGTACTACTGAAATTTTAAAAGTAATCCGAAACTGCTGCCAAAAAACTAATTATTGAACAAATTATTGAAAATCAGCAGCAAATCTTCACATTTGTAGCTGAGTAGTAGTGAGAAAAGCATTTCTTCTTTCTTTTCTTGTCTCTGTAACCCCTAGTTGAATGAGCAAGCACAGGAGGCATGAAAATAAAGTAAGTTGAGGGTGGGATAAAGCCAGTTATATTTGCTGGACTGCATTTGACAGTACAGATTGATGGTATTGATTTTTGTTGATATTTTAATGAAAAAAAAAAAACCTAAAGTGTAAGAATATTATGCACTAATCTGTCAGCATTCAGTGCACTCCTGCTCATGAGGATTTTTAATTTACAACCGCAGCAATGGGACACTAAAGGAGTGATATGCTCTTGGTCAATATTTTCTGTCTTTCGTCTGCCTGGACAAAGAGACTTCTGTTCATAAAAAAAACTCTTCCGTCTACCTGAGGTCAGAAAAGATTAAAAAGCAAGAGCTGTAAGTAAAAGAAGGCATCAAATAAAGAGAGAGTGAGAAGAGGGAAAGAAAGCAGCATCTCTGACTTATTAGACTGGTTGTCTTGGCTCTGGAGCGAGACACAGTCCAATAAAAATGTGATCTCTTCTCTGGGATTATCCTGGCGTTGATGGAACTGACAGGCAGCCTCTCGTTCTGGGATTTCCCATTTGGGGAGGGAAGACGCATCTGGTTTCTGTGGCCACATTCGACCGCCCTGGCTCATCACTCTCAGTTACTCTTTTAAAAAGAAAAACACACCCTGCAGGTTGATTGGTGGACAAGCAGCAGAGTAGACTATTTGCTTTGTTTGCGGTTGTGTCTGTGCGGGTTCAGTCACTTGAAAAATGAATTAATTCGCTCATAAGCTATTACTTTTAAACCTGAAAACTGCTTTTTTTTTGGCCACTTGGGGGCAGCACATGAAGCTGTAAAAAAGCACTGGCATTATTAGCCTATTTACACATCCGGCAGGCACGGTGCGTTATTAACATTCATTTGAAGTAGTGCTTGTTGCGATCTATCTTCTCTCCTTCTCGCTTGTTCTTTGGTTCTTACCAAATCCCTGTCATTCATCAGTGCTGATGAATGACAGATAAAAACAATATTGTCCTTGGTTACTTTAATAGAGGCTTGCTTTCGGATTCATGCCCATTTACAAAAGCAATGAATTGCGCTAAAACAGAATATGTCCTTGTGGAGTTAAGTTATCATGATATAGTTGCTGTAGTAAGAAAAACACAACTCACATAGCCTAATGTACTGTAAACGAGATCATACGGAAAGTTTTTTGTAGTTGATTTTGTTAGAAATAAGTACTCTGAAAATAAAATTCAGAAGAGGAAAAAATGGTGTGCAAAAAAACTTGTAACCTTGAGTGAAATAACAGGAAGAGCTGAGAATAATGTGCCTTCTTTCAGTGAAGTTAATGGAGTTTTCTTAACAAAAGCAATCGACACTGCAAAAAACTTCAGCTTTCATTTTGCAGACAAAAGTTCATAACAAAGGAAATGGCCTTCCCAAATGGTGGCAGTTTGCCGACTGGAATAATAGCCAGTTGCACAGTGAAAAACAAACAATTTATTTCTGAGTTTTTATTTAAAAAAAAAAATCTAACTTTTTAGTTTTACTTTTATTTCACCAGATCTGGAAGTTCTACCACTTCCAAAAAACAAACGGGAGAATTTTATTAGTATTCTTCCTTTATTGATATAAAAAGTTTCTCTGGCACAGTAAGATGCTATCCTGTTCTTATTGTATTAAACTTGGGTTTGGAGCCTGCCGATCACACAAAACTCCACATGCACAGCACTGATGGAGATGGCAGCTGAATGCTTAGCTTATATTGACAAGAAAATGACGGTTGGGCCTGAGGGTGACCTGATGAGAATGGGTGAAAATTCAGCATCAGAGTTCCTGGTATTTCTTTACCGCTTTGTTTAGTCAATATTGTTATTAATAATATTATGACCCTCAGGCCTGCGATATCATCATTTTTGTTGATGGACATGACTTCGGAGAAGATCAGTCTGCTTTTTCTTGTCATTCCACTGCATCGGTTGTGTTAATTTTTCTGTTTGCTTGCCGCATGTTTGTGTAGCTGCCCACCACAGAATAAATGCGGCTCATCCTCTCAGTCGGAGAATGAACACATTTTCCAGTCTGTGAATGCATTTTAACCTATTCCGGGGCTAATGCAGTAAAGCCCGTTAATACAAACACTACTCAGCAACTTTGCCTCGCGAAATCAACTCACTTGCACAAGTGGAGTGCCATCGAGGGACTTCACCAGCCGTGGTGTTTTAAGTTGTACCTCTCTGTCACGGGGTCTCCGTATCGGATTGGAGTTCACACAGTGATCTCAGTGTCAAAGCTCTTTTGGAAAATTGGCTTCAGGCAGTAATGGCTCTTAACTGGTGTTTTCTGTATCATCCATCAGGAGCTCACAGCCTGCCTCTCAAAATGCATCATTCCTGCAGGACAGAGCTTTTTCATCTCACAAATATTTTGCTTCCATGTTCCCCTTGCTTCACACGATTAATGCCCGCTCTGTGTGACATTTTTCAAAAAAACAAAGAAACAACAACAACATTCTTTTCATCCACTCATATCAGATGTTTTGTGACCTGTCTGAACCAACACAGCTAAACTTGCAGAGCCTGGCAGTCGTCTGTCCTGAGCAACAGGTCTTAAAGTCCCGTTGAGCTCCCTGGTTATTTCATCATTGGCTGGGATGGAGAGCTGCTCCCGAATTTCTGCTTTTTTCTTGTCTGAAATATATTTCGGTCTGTGTAATTAGCAGTCAAATCTGCCACTTCAGAGTGACCTCTGGAGTCATGCAGATTTTACTGTGTCACCCCCTTGAAGAGTTCTTCAAGTTGGCGCATTGAGAGCGTTTTGACCCAGTTTTTACTTACACCAATCATGAACAACAAGAAACACCTCATAGTTTAAAAAACTTACCTTAAAGCTAATGATGTCAGGAACATTATGTTGTTTTTATGTCTTTTAACTCTAATCTTTCTTTTTGTCTTGTAGTTTATACATCTGTAAGAAACAGACCAGTGTTAAGATTTCATTTTCATTTCCTTAAATTGGACCCCTCTCAGCTCTTCAAAATCTCTTCAAATCGTGCATATTAAAACTTATAATGTACAGCCACAGAGCTACTATCACACTTCCTTTTGACACCTCCACACCTCCAGAGCTGAATGAACTATTGTTGTACTGTAGTTCCACTGCATAAATTAGTCACATTTACATATTCTGAGCATTGAAACATCACTTTTGTCACTATTGATATTTACGCCTGCTAGACAAACGACTTCTTTGTGTCCTTCCCAGCTCTTTGTGTAAATAAAAACCGCTCACAGATTCACTGCCATACAACATGCTTGCTCTTGTTATCTGAGCCGTCACGATGCTGACAGCTGCTTAAAACAGCTGCATGAAACAATAAATGTATACAAATACATGCTTTGCAAAATATGCACAATACTGTGACAGAATAGGGTTATGTACAAAGTTGAAGGTTACCTTAAAACATGAAAAATAATAGGTGTTTTTCATTTCTGTTATAGAAGTGTAGAGAAGCAGGGTCATGATGACTGAAAGGTGCAGGTGCCCTTGGCTTAAAAAAGCTGTGATTTCACTGGGCAGCTTCCACATTTGAACATGTTTGACTGAACGTCCGTGATTCATGCAAAGACCGATGCTGCGATGAAAACATCCAGCAGGATGGAGAGACAGAGCGGCTCGGCATGACAAACGGGACTTGTAAGTAAGTAGGGGAGATTACACTGGTTGCTTAACTCTCCATGGGGAAAATGTTAAGCAGATCCAATGGATGAAGTAATTCAATTTGAGCCCCTGAATAATAGCATCATTTGCCATGGAATTAGCATCCGCCACTATCAATCAGCACAGCCAAAGACTAACACAAGCTGCGCCCACCAAGGACACAGGCTTTCTGTGAAATTCAACTCATTTATCAGGTTAACTTGACTGTAGTCACCAGTTATGGCGGGAAATGTTCTGCGTGGATTTATGCTGATCTTTAATGATGAATACATTTTCGAGGCCATGTGCATTGCTACAGCTGTGCATATTTGCAGTACCTTTCATTTTGCCATATTAATTATTTCATTTTTGAATAAATAATTGTATTTTTATTCCTCCCTGAAGTCCCAGGATGCAGTGAGCAGCACCCTGAGCCGAAATTCAAATGTGAATCGCTAAATGTATCAAAAACATCACTCACTTGGGTTATTTGATATTTGAGTCTTGAATTATTTTCATAAAACATTCAAGGAAGTAAAAGTAGCCACTCAGCTTTGAGTTCTGATGTGTAAATTCTGCTACGTTTCCAGTCACAAGTCAAGTCAGAACAGTTAAACAAAACAAGAAAACGAACAGTTTTAAAACAATAGTCATGTCTATATGGTACGACCACATCTTGGAGATAGCTCACTTGTCATCACATAGTAACAAAGACCGAAATGTGGTTGAAAATTTAGCCAAGCTACATTTTGAACTTGAATTATCCAATTTAAATCATCAAATAATGATTAATATTTTACTTTTCTGTTGTAACAATAGCATCACCATACACCACTTTGCAAAAGATGTTTGTTTAGTGCCTCCATGATCTGCATTGCAAGCCTCTATTGTGTGTCGAGCGACTTCAGACGGCTGGGTTTGATGTTGCCGACTTGAGGTGATTTCTGCTAAATTGAAAATTCCTCTCCTGCCTCTACAAATTGGCACCCTTCCAGTGGTGAAAATTTAACAAATTAGATGGTGGAGGCTGCGCTGAGAAAGCAGGAGACATGTTTCTTTGTAAAGAATTTATTTCATTGCGGAGAATGCAGAGTTGACAGACGTCTCAACGCTGGGCTGTTATTAGTGTCACTTTCTCACAAAACGTACTGCTGAGCATTGAAAGGCTCTGTTTTCTCTGCCCGCTTTTGAATTAAATCAAATTTAAAAGCCATCAAAAACATGCACTCAAGTTTTTGGGTTTTTTTTTTTTCAACTGCAGACCACACGTCTAATCTTTTCTCCATGTCCCATTTTGGCCCTCATGCTAATTCTAATTCTAAGAAATGACTGTGTAAACAGGACCAATTTCCTGCCCAATTGGTTTCAAAATCTTGTTGCTGAGAAATGCTCAGCTCTGGGCTGGCAATTTCTTACATTTGTGACACCTCCCAGCACTATATAGGTTGCAGAACTTTCCAAGTTGGTGAATGCAGATGAAAGTGGAAGGGAAGGAAAGAGAAAAACTGTCAGTGAGCTTGAGTTATGCAGCAGCACACCTTGGCTTAGCTCAAATATTGTTGGCATTGGAGTGTCGCAGAAAGCTGCTCTTTGGCTTAACTTCTTCTTTCATCTATTATCAGGAGCTTTTATCGTTGCTGCACAGAAAAGCAGCCATTTTTTTTTAAACTGCTTCAATATTCAACAACTTAACCAAAAGAAAATCAAAACACTTTTTCTTGCGCTGTCACAGGACTGCTGTCATTTTTGGTGCAGCAATGTCCGCCACGTCTCCACAGAAAAAGACAGGGTTGTGTAGAAGCTTGCTGTGAGATGACCGGGTCATCCTTATCACTGACCGAGGCTGGCAAAACGTCAAAACATCCCCCCAATCCGCTTAGGGGGAGGAGGATCAGCACTTGTAAAATGACTGGCACTGCCCTAAGCAAGGTTTTTGTAAGACTCAGCAAAAGGGAGCTTACCAAAAACAACTGTGATGTTCAGAGGAGTTAATCACTATCAATGTAGGTTTCCAGGATTTCTGGATTCACTAACTTTTAATCACGTCCAGTAGGGTGCCGTGAGAAAAGGTCTGGTTTCTGTATTTTCTGCCACAAGTCGACATTTGGAGCTAATATGAGGAAGGTTGGACGCTGTGCAGCCCAGTGGGGAGTCCACAGGCTTCTTGAGGGATCTAAAGGTGACCTCTACTTGACTGGCAGTTTGTGTCAAAAGAAAAATGCTTACAAAGGCCCTTGTGCTGCAGCAGAACAGAACATAACTTCTCCAACACTGCCTAAATGTCTGTCACAGTTTGCTAGGAATAAAAAAGCACCTCATAGCCACTCACTATTTGTTCCCCCTGCCATCAGAAATCATCCTGGCTGACACTTCACCAGGCTTTGTCATGGCAAGAATCAGTTCGTCCATGAGCCCATGAGGCGTGGCCAAGTGAAAAAGATGCAGGGTTTGGGTGAAACTTGCCGGCTTACTCTTAGAGAGGGATCTGACAGCGAACCTCCCACATCCAGAGTGCTGCTATTTTTTGTAGCAAATGAGTGGAGACACGTGTAAACAGAAGAAGCTCTTAGCTTTGTATCTGCATTCGTGGTTACACAGATTGGACAATTTGCTGTCACAAAATTGAAGGTGAAACAGTGTTGACATGTTTGTCAGAGGGTGAGCCCTGTCAACAAAACTTCAGAACTCACCGTCTGTTTTATATTTTCAGTGTTTGTTGAAAACGCCTGTTGTTGTGTCACGTTGAAGTATTTCCGAAAACCTACCACCAGCAACCCTGCACAGCTGATCCGAGATTGTTTGTGGAGGATGAAAACGTGCCCTCTTGCTCATCAAACCATCTTTGCTTTCCATCCCTTAACTTGACAGTAGAAGTCAGAATTCACAGTAGGAGCACATGTACATTCAGCTTGTCAGTCTGTCAGAGCAGAACACCCTCAGTACCTCAAGGTGCACAGCGAGACCCGGCGAGGGCCAGAACTTTATTGGAGCATTTGTTGACGGTCAGGCAACAAACTCCTGCATCATTCACAGCCAGCTGTGCAGCATGCAGGCAAAACAAGAGAGACAAACTGTTTCGACGTTGATTGTCAGCCAACTTGTGCGAACTGGCTTCAAAGTGTCCAAACCCTGTTGCAAATCAATTGCACCGTCCACTGACAATCATAGTTCACCAGAATGGATGTTTGCCCTGTGCACTATCCGTTGTGTTGCTCATGGCAATGAGACTGCAATGGTTACGCGTGATGGGTACTGGCCCTAACTTGTACTGCCCCTAGCTTGTGCGACTTGTTACTTTAGAAAGAAAAAATACCGGTTTTCCTCTTGGTATTGAAAAAATGATTTTGATGCTACAGTTTGTCAAGTTTGCTGGCATTTTGCCATGTCACAGATGAACATGAAGATGTATTTAAAGCAAGTGACCTAAGAAAATCCTCGGAAATCGAGATCCAATGTCCCCTTGTGTCAGCAGCGGCAAAAGTTACAGAAACTGGCTTCTGAGAGGAACTTTGGACAAACAGTCTGAGTTGATTTCAGACAAGTGAAACTTTGACTGAAGTTGTGTTTAAGTCGTGTCCATGATGAATTTAATGGTGACGTTAGGGTCAGGTGTTGGTCAGTAAAGCACAGTAAAACAAATATTTACAGAAGCTGAGATTAAAACCTGAGTCAGAGAAAATGAGGACAAGCCTTTATTTTTGCTGTCTCTGGAGTGGACAGCACCCTGGCGTGGGGATAATTTCAGCTGGTTTCATGAGGTGGGAGATGCTTTTGTAGAACTTTTAATGATTAATCAGTGTTTTTCAGCAGCACCTATGAGGAAACTGCGTTTTAAACTAATAATTACCTAAAGTAAACTAAAAGCTTGTCTTTAAGTGCAGTGGACCACAGTCCAAGGCTATAATCAGGCACTTTTTTTGAACATCTCAAACATTCTGAGTGGTTAGATTCAACCTCCCACAGCGTGAACCACTCCGGAGAGATGATAGGACTCAAGTTAATTGCATGAATTCAGAAACTTGTGTTATTTCATTAATATTTTAGCTCAGTTTCAGTGGCCCACATGTCTCTGAATTATTGAAAAGGTGTTAGTTGGTGTGTGGGAAACCACACTGCTCAAAGAGCTGAAAATGGGAGGAAAAAAAAAATCAAATTCTCGCTTTCGTCAATTGATTTTATATCATCAAAGTAAATTGGTGTGTCTGCTCTGTCTTCACATTCTCACATTAGAAAGTACCTGCGAACAGTCACATCTGCACCCTAAAGGGGGTAAGTTAAATTTTTGTAAATGTTTTGCTGGAATTATTTTCATTCAACAATAATTAAACCTTTTATAGAGCTAGACTGTGTACATCTTGTCACACTCCTCAACTTATTTCAAGTCTCCAAACTTGGCCCACTGTGGAAATGTGGAAATCTGCAAGTGGCACTGCATTGTGTCGCCATAACCCTGATATGAAATGACTTTCCGAGCGGGAAATGTTGTTCACGTAAGGCTGATGTAATGGACCGTGTCTTGTCTGTCCAGGCTGGTGACATCCTTAGTACTGCATCTCAGAGGATCCAGGCTTTTTACAGCCATGATTTTATGAATGTAGTCTGTGCCTGCATGACACTAGTTAGACAGTTTGGTTCAAATTGAAATATATCAAAGCTATTAGATGGATTGCCATGACATTGAACTGTAAAATCTTTAGCGATCCTCTGATCCTCCGGTGATCACTGCGAGGTCAGTTTCTGCGTGTTGTATACCTGCAACAGCTTCAGCTGTAGTCCTGAGTGCTAATTAGCAAATGTTAAGAGACTAACATGCTAAACATGTATACATGGCACCTGATTCGCTATGTTAATTGCCAATGTATTAGTGTGCTTACAGTCTTTAAATACAGTAAACAATAATACATCAATCACTGTAAACATTTTAGTATGCTAACAAACTAAATTAAGATGATGAACAAGGTCAACATTTTACCTGCTAACCATTATCAACATTATTAACATTGTCATTATTGCTATGCTGGTGTTAGCCTGGTGAGGTTCTAAAATGACTGTGGACTCCTAAAGTCTTTTCTCTTAAACCGACACAATATGTGTAATCTAATTTTCCTCAGAGAATAAATTTGGTAGCTGTTTTTTATTTTCCTCTCTGTAGTTTGCCAAGTTGCTTTTTCTGTGTTTGAATAAAATCTCCAGACCGATAAGAAATGAATCATGTCTCAAGATGTCTGAAGAACCAAACAATGCTGAAATCTTATTACTCTGCCTCTTGCTTTAAAGCCTTGTTGTCAGCCACAGTGTGCAGATATTCAGATGATGCTTTCTTGCAAAATGAGGTTTGTAATTACCAGTGTCGCTGTGACCCGGGGCACAAATGACACGCCGATTATAAATAATTTGAGCTGTGCAGATTGAATAACTTGGCACAAACAAGCGCTGTTGTTTTCACTAACAATCTAAGAGTCAGCAGTCAAGTGAATTGGGGAATTGGCCAGACATTTTGGAAACAGTGACGGTTTGCAAATACATTTTCATTACCAGTTGTGACTGATGTGAGCAGGTAGAAGAGGCGAGTTGTGCAGGCTCATACGGAGAAGGTAGGGTACGGTGAGACGGTGATGCTAGGAGGGATTTGGTGTCTTAGTCAAGGACACTGAAGCAGCATATTTACACAACCTTGCACACAACCTAAGTCTGTCTCCACTACGCTCTGACATCTCTATAGTTTTTGAAATACTAAATGATAAACAGGCTGAGATAAGGTTATTTTTATTCCAGAATGTGACTCTGCTATCAGATAAACATTCAGTCAGAAAAATAAAAAACTGCAGGTAATTTGTTAAAAAAAAAAAAAAAAGCAGACTAATGTTTAGAACTTCTGCCTAAAAATAAATCAGCTGAAGCACATTTCACATCTGTATCAAAATAAATGCCCTTATGCATACATTTCAGAACCTATGGGAGTGAAAGAAAATCCATCTATAGCAGAATTAATGTGTTATTTTTGTAATCTTAGCCTAGATTTGTGAACACGAGCAACAGAGCCAAGAAATCATCAAAAGGAAAAAACTGGAGCTGCTCTTCTGTGCTGTCAGAGGAAGGCAGACCAACTTTGGTGGATACAGTGAATTTGCCTGAGGAGATTTTACAGGGACGTGAACACATTTTCTGGTAAAAATAAAAACTGGGAGCAGTATAATAAAAGAAAGCTCATTTGGATCGAGGAGCTCAAACATTCAGAGAGTTCATAAAGTCGATCTGTGACTCATTGGCTCTCGTGGATGAAGCTCTATTTAACGTGTTTTCAGCTAAAATAATGTGGATTTAGTTTTGCATGCCATGATGAAATATTAGCATCTTCATGGGTAAATAATAGATAAATATAGCAGGTGCTCAACCCTTCTAAAATGAAATAAACTCTGTTAAAACTCAGTGAGTAACTTTTTTGCCTCCCGGCATACCTTATTTTGTCTTTTTCAGAGTTGGGGTAGTTGTGGTTCTTAAATCCCCTGAAAACCTGAGGTCCAACCAACTACCATATATTTCTATAAATGTTCATGCCTTAATGGACAACGAAGTTGAAATTTAGAAAAACATCCTCCTCACACAAGGAATTCTTTAAGAGTCAGACGCTGAAAATCATAGTCAAGACTGTACAGGTGTGGTTTGATTGGATTTCAGTGATCGATGTGAAACCTCTCATGAAATAACCAAAACTTTCCATTTCTTAGATTTCATTGGTTAGAAGCTGACTGATAAAACGGCTCTTTTCAAACAGCAGCAGGATCTGCTTTCATTGCCACATTCCACTGTATCTGTTGGGGATAATTTGGACACAATCAGTCTAATTATTTGCAGTAATTTTCATGTCCTAAACTGCAGTTAAAAATGGCTGACGGGAGATGCAGTTTGCTGTTACGCTGTTGGTCTGTCTGCTCTCCATTTGTCGGGTTGGTGTTTACTTGCCATGCACATTATGTAGATGCTGCCAGGTGACCTTGACACATCTTAGCTTTTGCTGAGCTGACACCTCCGCCCCCTCTTCAGCAGGGCTGAGAGTCTGCAAAAACTCCCTGTGTATTTTAATAAGATAGAAGATCAACGTTTTGCCAGGGGACATTGCATATTTGAACCTGTGTGTAACTCTTCATTTCCAGCTACCAGGAATACCCTGTTATAGAAAATTGTCCTGTGAACTATGGCGATCTCCCATCAATGATTTGATTTGCCCAATCTGAGCACTCACTGTAGTATCCACACCAATGAATAGCTCTGCTCTGCCTGGCAGTCCTGCTGTCCTTCCTTTGGTGACATTTATAAAAGTTTCATTGCAGCAATATAAAACATTACATGTCACGCTCTCATTCATCATTTGTGTCATGGATCATTGCTTCTGAGCTGGACCAGAGTGCTAACGGGCGGGACGTTAATAGGAAGCAACTCCCCGTCTTCAGCGAGTCCGTTTCCATTTGTGACAGACACACAAAGCGGTAAAGCTGATAAAATGGACAGCATGTCACCAAGAATAAGATTTCTTAAATTAATGATATTCATTTTCTTTTGTGTGCTATTGTGAGTGACATTCATTTTACAACCAAGTTATCAGGTTCAAATGAGAGCAAAATGCACACTATAGTGGTGTCCTGGGAAGATTTTTGTTCATAGATTTGTTTTTCACAGGAAGAAGAAAGTTTAAAATGTATAATAGAGAAGGTTAAAGTTCGTAAAATGAATGAATGTCCTCTCGGTTTGAACGTCAGGAGGGCATGACCTTGTCTGGCAAAAGGGAAGCATTCTTGCGTTGAGTGTTTTCCCACTTCAAGAACAGGGGAGAGTTGAAAACCTTTGAATGGACTTTCAGGAAAGAGAAGTGAGGAGACTCACATTTAAAGCCCTGATTCTTGACAGTAATAAACTGTACATTAAAAATAGTCAAACTGCCAGTTCAGTTCTTCATTCTGTAAAATCTTAACATTAAATAATATCAATAGATATCTGCTTTTTGTAACTCCCAGATGGAAGTAAGACATCCAGACAAATTGATTGTTTTCTAGCTTTTTGTGGTGTGTTAGTGCAACTTTGTTGTTGTTTTTCTGGCTGTTTTGCTTCTCTGTGTTGTTGTTGTGCATAACTGATGGGATGTTTTGTTTCCTTTTGTGGTAGTTTTGTTTCTCATTGCGATTGTTTGACTAACTTTCCAAGAGTAAATGTTATTCAGTCTCTTTATACCGAGGCTCTGGCCCACCTGGACCTGTACCCAGTAGGCCTGTTAAGTCATCTAAGGGTGATGCTATGGAGCAAAACTCTCATGATTTGGTGGAGAAGCAAGTGCTTTTAGGTTTCCTACATTTGCTGCTGTCTCTTTGTTAATTTGATAGCAGATTTTATATTTGACCAGATGTGAGTATATAGTGTCACTTAAAAACCTCTGACTTAGTGGATGAATGAAAGGAAAGGACCTCAACCTGACACTGGGCTTCAGAGGTTTGCATGAGTCAAATTTCACACTAAAGATAAAACTTCATGGAGTATCTCTTCCAACTGTATCAGCTTCCACATCAGTGAAAAGCATCAACATTACTGGCAAAATGGCCTTGTAAATGGCAGCCAACCACATATGAGACCATCACAATCAACTGCTGATGAGAGGGGACGATAAAAAACCACCCTCATGGCTGAACTTTATCCTCTCCAATTCTGTCTGATCTGTAACAACTGCTGCACTGAGAGTAAGGCCTGCGAGGAAAACGTTTAAGCAGAAACTACGAGATTCAATTTAGATTGTTGGCCTCCAAACTGAATCCCCAGTGCTTTTATTTCGTGAATGGAATGGGGTGCACTTTGCACTGACAATTACTTCTCTATGTGAGTGTTTTGATGACCTAAAATATTGGTGTTTAGTTTTTATCAAGGTACACTGTACTGAATGAGAGTTGAAAGAGACAGGAGAGTCGGAGAGACAGAGTGATGCTGAAGGCTCAATTGCCTCAATCTCTGAGGAGCAACAATGTATGAACAAACCACAAATAACTTAGGGATAATAAACAATTATACTTTCATTTCACCATCACTCAGTTAGAGTCAATGGAGGTGCATGAAAGATGTGTCAACAAATTACACCACAAACAGGACAAGGACAACAATTCACAGAAACATAGCTACATCAACAGTACCCAGCGAGTGGGTCACAGCCAGGGCTGGCAGTGGTCCTGCCAAGTGGTTAGATTATTATTATCATCATTATGCTATTTTTTTTAGATGTACAAAACGAATTATTTTCCTGTGTAAATGTGGTTTAAAAATCTCATAATTATGAAAACAACAAATTAAAATCTGTATTTTGCCTGACCAGTTACATTTGAGTATCACCGCTCCAGTAATAACACCTCAGGCTGTTGCCAAGCTAACATTCCACCAAATGCAGTGACAGACAGTGCAGAAAATGGATCGTTTTTTTGAAATGAAAAAGGGATGTGGGATCCTCAAAGTCAGTCAGATTCATTTGCTGAAGAAATGCTGTGTATGAATGCAGTCCATCCATATAGTTCGTGAGATATTTCACTCTGAACCAAAGTGGTGGACCGACTGACAGGCCAGCATTGCTATTTAAATGAAATAAAACAAGTTTTATGAGGCCTTGACATGAAACTTGGGCCCATAAGCTCTTTCACACACTTGCAATGCTTGCATCCATGCTTGTTGTGTGCAGTCATACATTACAGCAAATTTTGAGAGAAGAACAGAAGACTGACCTTTAACCACAGCTTCAGGCTTCTGTATGAGCTCATATCTGCTCTGCTGTGGTGTCCTTGAGCAGGCCGTGACCTCTGACCCCGCTGCCGAGGCAGGCTAACATGAAAAAATTTCTCTATTGGTGTTAGTAGAAAAAAAACACATTATTATCAGTGTGGTAAGCTACGTATCTGCAAGGAGCTGATTTGATTGAGTTTTCATTCTGAACTGAATCGCTCATTGGTTTGTCTGGTTTGCTGGAGTGTTTAAATTGAATTGAACTTGTCCAACACCTTAGCCCTCCACTGGGACAATTCTTGTCAACAACATATCCCACAGTTTGGATAGAAGTTCACTAAAATGCTCCACTGAGAGCAGGGACAAATAAATAAGTATAAAATAAATAATTCATAAAACGACTCCTTCCCTGTAAGACTTAAACAACCCAGCGATTATATGGTCATGTTTTGAATCGGATCCACACCTTCAGCCTCAGTGTTGAAAAAGTCCTGGCATGTTCAGGAGCTTACAGCTGATTCCTCCCAACTCCTGCAGCTTTGAGTTGGGTTTAGTGCTCTCACTCTCGAGCCAAAGGAGGCTTCATCATCAAAAAATTTGTGTTTCACATGTGGCTCTGAGATTACTTGGATTATCTCACTACGGGTGCCCACTGTGAAATAATTAATCTACTGTCCAGACAAAAAGGAAAAGACAAATAATAACGGAAAAGAGCAACAAAGGCTGGATAAACAGACAGAACACGTCTCAAACAATGTTAAACCACCATTTATTTCATGACGATTCGCTGTTTTCCTCTCTTCATTTCACTGTGTTGGCCGCAGTCATCAGATGTGTGTGCTTTGGCTCTTGTGTTGTGTGTGGCAAAGAAATTCGGTTGGCTGAGAAAAGTTTTGGGCAACTGTTGGGCACCAGCTGGCTGCTTACAAGACTTGGCCTGCGTAGCTGATGAGCAGAGTCGACTCCACAGATCACACCACGGGAGGGATGTCAGAGTTTGGATCTTAAATCTCAAGATATTTGTTTGTTGCCCAACAAATTTCACGAATAAGAATATCTGATCTCCAGTGATTAACCTCAGTACATATTGAAAATGAGATGTTTGCCTAAAATGCCTCTCTGCTGGGGGACAAATAAAGGGCAGCACAAAAGAGGAAGAGCATACAAAATATTTAACCTTTCTAAAGGGAGGGAGATATTACCAGGTGTTGAGGGCGCAGAGGTTGTTTTAGGCTGATT
Organism: Scatophagus argus; assembly: GCF_020382885.2. NCBI lineage: Eukaryota > Metazoa > Chordata > Actinopteri > Scatophagidae > Scatophagus > Scatophagus argus. Next base: position 4,693,778 of record NC_058516.1, read on the forward strand.
TGGTTTACGTGACTTTTTGATTTTCTAATTGTTCCCATGTTTTAAATCAGTCATATCCAAACTACATTAGACTGTAGCTCCCATATGGAGAATTATTTAATGTCCACACTTTTTTCATCATTAATATACAAAAATTAGGTATTGATGAGTATTTTAGATACTTTTCATTCAGCTGCAGAGGTTATTGGGTACATTTAAAGGAATACTCCAACACTTTTTAACTGGCACTAAGTTGCTCTTCTTGCCAAGATAAAGCTGAGACTATTGGTGCTGCTCTCATATCTCGCCTGTAAATGTGAAGGTACAGCCAGCAGCTGGTTAGCTTAGCTTAGCATAAAGACTGTCCAAAGATAACACAACCTGCCCTTCAAAGGGTTATCTTCGGGGATAAGAGGCCAAGCATGACCACTGTCTGTGAGGAAGGCTTAAAATGGCCCCCAGACAGAAAAACAAAATGTTTATAAGAATAAAATGATGGAATAAATCTGCCTCAGAGGCTCACTGATGAACACTTTTTTATCTTGTCTCATTCAGGTACAACTGACATGTTGTAGTTCATCAGTGGATCATCTAACTCTCGCCATGAAAACAAACAATGCTCATACACGTGCATTGTCTCAGTGAAAATGTCCTTGTGGACATGCAGAACATTTAACAAAGACAGGAGTTAATAGGACATTTTGATTTGACCTCATTTCTACATTCGAGGAGGGTAATGAGAAACTGCACCGAGCAGGAGGAAAAATAAGTTCTGACAGGGTTAATCATGTTCGTATAATTATCTGTCAAGCAGATGCTGGATGTGATGAGTAAACAGTTTGAAGCTTGAGTGTAAGCATACTGGAGGGGTTGGCAGTTATTTACAACACACTACTTTCTTCCCTTTGTTTTTAACAGTCAAATCACTTTCTTTCAATCCTGCAAGATGAGCTCACATGTAGCAAAGTAAAACCCCAATGTATAATAATTTTCACAGTAAATATTGTTGCCGTTGCGTTCCTTTTTGACAGCTTATCATAATTCTCTTATTTCTGACGCCTGTACTGCATGTCATTGTAATTTCTCCACGTGTCCTCAGTGTGTTTAGGAGAGTTGGCTGTGCAGTATCATTTGTTTCACTCTGCCTTTTAAGGTTTCATTTCTTGATTTGTCGTAAGTACAAAGTGAAGCAGTTGTTTGCACTTCGCTCTCAGGCTCCTTCCAAAATAGCTCATATAAAATGTACACCAGAAAATAAGAGATCACAAGACGCTCTAACTCAAAGATGTAGAATACAGAAGTTAAAATATACATAAAATATCATGAAATATTTTTACAGTGTTATTTACTGTATTTATACTACAAATATCTTACTGAAAATAAAGTGATGTTTCAACGGGACAAATTTTCAACAAGCCTGTCCTGTCTGGTCAAAAACTGATGAAGGCAGTAAGGGCCCATTTTGATTTTCAGGGTGAAAGTGTGTAACAAGCTGATTTTACAGCAGTCATGCAGTTTAGACCTTTCTGTTCCTTGTCAGAGCCACAGCATGTACATCCTCTTTCCTCTAACGCCTGTTTCTACCGGTTTAATCCTCACAAAGGTCACTTCAAGTCAGTAAAGTCTCTTAAAATCTATATTCACGTACTTTCTGGTAAGCTTAGGCTGACTTTAAACATTCTAAATTCAGATTTACTTACATTTAATTCTGACAAGAAGACTCATTGCTGGTAATCTTGTTTCACTCTTGTTTTGATTATATTCTCTAGGGACGTTTTAAAGTACAAGTACCCCACATTTGTACTTGTGTTTAATACTTGAGAGCATTCAGCCGGTGCTAAATGCACAGATTTTAATACGTCTTCGTGGTTTGAAGTGAGCTGCTCTGTGTGTACTGAGCTAACTAGTAGGTGAAGTGTGAACTTATTAACCCACATCTTTGCTGCTGATGATAACATCCATTTAGGTGATAAATCTCATGGTGGGAGCGCCGTAAATAACCCTGCAGAACTCCACACAGAGCAGAACCTTGGGAAGCTGTACGTCCCTACGCCATGCTCGCTACAGGGACTGCACCATTTTGCAATACATCCTTTGACTCTTGTATTGTAGATTGAGGGCCATAATGGAAATAAGCCGTTTGGCTTTACTGTGTTTTTTCTTTCGCACCATTGTGTTTTATTACATCAGGTAAATCAAAGAAGTCAAAGAAATGACTGATTGACAGGACGGCTGTGGCTCAGGAGGCAGAGTGTGCAGTCCTTGGCTCCTCGTGTGCGATCGTATGTCAGCCTGTCCTTGAGAAAAACACTGAACCCCGAAATTGTCTTCGTCTTAGACAGCGGCTCCACTGCTGATGGTGTGTGTGAATAGGTGAATGAGAGGTATTGTCAAGCGCTTTGATCTGCTTATGCAGAAAGAGCTTTTTAAGTGTAGTCCATTTTGCCGTGTAGACAGGAAGTTGATTATTCTCTGTTATCTCAGGACATATTTGATTTTCAGCACACGTGCATGTTTGTTGTCTCATATGAACAACAAGAAACATGCAGTGTGGTCACTCAGTAGACCTGCGTGTTCATGAGTGATGCTACAAATATCCTCCAAACACATTTACTGTGTACCAACCATGTCTACAAGAAATTACGTTTATATAGAAGTGATTTAAAACACCAAAACAATGACATGTTGATACTGGACCAAGACATTTTTCATTTGTTTTTCATTTGAGCTTTGCAGTATAGAATGATGCATGTGCAGAGCTGCTGTTTTCACACTCACTGAGAGTGTAAATTTACATCTGGAAGTGTACATTTTGTCTGCCGATTTTAAGAGCATGATTCACGACATTATCAGAGATAATTGAACAGCCACATCATTATTATTGTAAGTAGAATATTTTATATATATCTGATAGGGTAGGATTTGTGGCAGAGCTGTTGGATTGCAAGAAAACTAGAACATAATCCAGGCCGACATTACATTTCTCATGGCAGCGTATTTGGGGGAACAAATTGCTCTCATATAAATGTTATTACTAGGAGACAGAGTTGGTGTATGTGTAATGCTTTGCTGTGTTTTGGTAGAAAAGTGCTTTATAAGTGCAGCCCTTTCAACCTATATCTGCAGAGAAGATACTGCTGTCACCTCCAACCACAACACGCTGCATTATGAGGACAAAGCGGCAACAATAGCAGAACGTGCTCTAAACTTAGCTACAGGATAAGACAGCATGTTTTCCCAAGTTACAGGTGGAGGTGTCCTCACTTACAGAGCACATGTTGTAACAGTATTATGCAGTGTGTGGAAGTAACAGCAGTACCAGGATTCAGTTCCTCATTTGTTTTGTTTCTTTCACGTTTTTCCTTTCAGCAGACTAACTGCGAAGCACATATTTGCTCTTATATGCAGTTACATAATCCGCAGAGAGAACAGTCTCCTCTTTGTGTGAGTGAATAAAAGCCATTTATTATGCGCGCCACGTTTTGAATCACAAACAGCATCCTAAGACGTGATATTAGTTCTGCTTGAAGTCGCTTCCCCAGCTGTTCTTGAATTGCTAAAATCATTACCTGGTTTTCAGTCATTCAGAGGCAGCTAGCATATGCATCACAGTGCTTTTTCCTTTTATTCCAGCTCGGTGTGAAAATGGACCATCGGTCCGTTTTACAGAGCTTTTTATAACACGTGAGGCAGCAGAATCTGATCTCATCTCTCCATTATTTAAGTTAAAGTAAGTCATAATCAAAACAGCCACTGCTAATAATTGTAAAACAATAAAAATAAATGATAATAAAAAGGTAGAACAAAACAGGTTGGTTTAATTTCTCCAAAGAGATTTTCAGGCTCTAAAAACACTGGATAAGACTTTGAGATTATATTTCGCTCATTTTCTCTCAACAATCTTCACTGTTATGATTAGTTGGGATGTTGTGCAGTTCAAAGAAGCTGCAGAACTGCAGGAAAACAATATCAAATATGGAAACCACAATACAAAAAACTAGTCTTCATTTATGGTCCATTTAAAGCTTTTCCTGTAACTTTCTGCCTAATTTCATGGCTCCCAAAGTCCCTGTGTTTTCATTTGCGGTTGTAAAGCAATAGCTGCCGTGATTCAGAGTCACTAATGTCTGCCTGTTGAATAATACAGCTAAAGCAAGCTGAGAGTTAGCTTAGCTTAGCATAAAGCCTGGATAGAACAGGAAACAGCTAGCCCTAGGCTCTCTGTCAGAGAGCTTTAGAGGTGGACTGATTTGATTTTTGGACAATTGAATGCACCAGTTTCCAGTAAATGTATGTTCAGTATTTATTTAAAAAAACATGGAAGGATAAAAGACCAACAATGCACGTGCATTTTGAATTGCACTCATCAACTTCTGGTCCTTTTAGTTTTTTCTGGCACTGTCAACCAAATCTCCCCTCAGTCCTGGTTTCACATTAAAGTCAGTGTGTTATCATGGGGCTGACGTTCCAAACTTACACCATGAAAAGACAGCTGAACCGACTCTATGACAGCTGAGCAAATATGGATTACTTTCTCAATTAATTAATGTTTGTTTGATGAGAAATCATTTAAAAGTGAGAAAAGCAGCAGATCTTTATGTTTGAGAAGCTTGAACCAGAGACTGGGTTGATGGATGAATAAATGAAAAACAATCAGTCAGAATGCGGAGGATTCATTTTCTGACCGATCAAATCGTTGCAGCTCTTATTTCCAAGGTCAAGATTGAATTTTCACACTGAGCGTTTCCATGTAAATGCAACAAAGACTTTGACAAATGTTGATTTAAATTTATTTGAGCCACTTACAGCTCCAAATAAAGACAATCAAATAATCATAGTGTTTGAACAACCAGGGATCTCCTCACTTAAATTGATGCTGCTGAATTTCTCAGACAGTCTCAGAGATGACAGCAGAGCACTCAGATCCCCCATCTCATCATATGTCACATGGTTTTGCCTTGATCAGCTACGTATTCATTCATTGCCTTCATTTACATAACATCAAGATGAGTTTCCCCCCCAGATTTGGCAGATGCACAATTTTGTGAATAGCTCTTGTTTTATGGTAATACAGCTCATTACTTTGCATTGATTGGTAGGATCGTTCCAGAATTGCAAAACGCAAGCATGCATTTCTTCTCAAGTGGTTTATTTGGGCATTTTATCCTGATTCCACATTACACCACGTGATGATTTCACACTCTAATCTGGAGCGTTACTTGTAAATGCTGCTCTGTTTTCACTAATGTGTGTATGCCATTATTCATGAATGAAAGTGTACAGCAATTGGAGGGAACAGATGGAAATAAAGGTGATGTAATCCAGTCATGAAAAGCAAAGAGGCAGTGAAGCAGCTTCTCATGTAAATCAGATCAATTTTGAACTTCAATTATGATTTTTTTTAAATTATTTTTTTTGCTTTGCTTTTTTGCTCAAAATCTACTTTATGCAATTTGAAGAAAGACACGTTGGCACCTTGTTTCAAGTGTTGAAACAATGAAGCACACAGAGTATAAGCCTGAAAAATCTGAGCTCTTGTCACTTTATAAATAAGGAATTTTTTTTAAAACATAAGGAGAAGGCGTCTGTCTGTCTTGTAGATACAAATTGTGCTTTTCAGAAGTTACCGTTCAAAGAGTAGGATATAAGCTCCCGTATTTACTGGAATGATCATGTGACTCGTGCTGAATATTTCTAATGCAGAATAAGTAAAAATTCTGTGTTTTTCAAGGAATATTTAATATTTAAAAATATGCTTATTTGATTTGTTGCTGAGAGTATATGAGAAGACTGATATTACTCACCAGAATCCAACTGAAAACCTCAATATAAAAATATATATACATATAAGCCAGAAATTTATTTAAAATATGTTAACCCATACCAACTTTTTTGGTTTGGCCTTGTAAGATATACACTTTATGTCCTGAATGGAGATGTGAGACAAATCTCCCTTGAATAGTTTGCAAATTTCACATCAGATTTTTTTTTTAAAAAGAACCACCGCCTTTCTCAAGGTTAAGAAAGTTGGGGAGCAAAAAAAAAAAAAAAAAAAATTCACACAGAAAATATACCTCTGGATGTCTTTTGCTTTACTTCTCCTGCAAAAAGTACTGCTTGTTAATCATGCAGGAAGATACACCCTCATGCAGATGCAAAGGGCAGAACACGTGTTGTTTCTTTTGAACAGCTTGAGTGTGAGTCATACAACAGAAGACAGACAGCAGACCATGTGAATGTGTGTGCGTGTGCACATGTGGGAACACATTGTGCACGTGTGATGAATCTTTTTGATTAGCTTTCCTTGATTTATCTGTGTGCAGTGGTTTTACTTTTGTAAAGGTTTTCTGTGCCAGAGGCTGCATTGCCCTGCTTTTCCTCATGTGAATCTCTTGATTTATTGGTCAGTTTTGGTCTTTCTTTTTTTGAATGCTTGTCAAACGGTCTTTTCAGTCTTGGTGGAAAAATGAAAAAACTGAAAGAAGGGCACTGAAGCCTGTGCAAATCCTCTGTGTAAGTGGCTGCGCAGGTGCAAGGAAAGGTTGCAATATGATGGACAGATTAGTCGGGATGTTTGGGATGTGTTTAGCTCTGCAGATGAAATGGAAACAAGAATAATAGAAGTCAATAGAAAATAGCATTCAACACGCCATAGATGAAAGAGAAACTTGTGGGGTGGGGAGGTGTCGGCTCTCCCTGAGGTTGCCATGGCAACTTGGCCATTCAGTCAAAGTGAGGCTGATAACTTATTTGGCTCAAAGCTGGGAAATATCAGTGTGATCAAGTGTTTGAGTTGCTTCAGGCACACATGGTTTGGCGTCACAAATGTACCCAAATGTGGAGAGCAGCGCCTGGATCGGCCCCTCACTGAGTTTGTCGTCTTGTTTTGACACATTTTTGAGAGAGGAATCTGCTGCATTTAGGAAGCCTGTAGGTTTTTCTAAACGGCTGGTACAATGCAATATGCGTTGTTCTGAAAAATGCCATTCTGCTTGATGAATACTCTTATTTTAAATACGTGTTGATGCTTTTGTAATTTTACTTAAGTGAAATTAAATATGTGACTTTTACTTGGAGCACTGGAGTATACTTGGCATGTTTTTACACTGTGGTATTGCTGTTTTCATTCAAGTACAACATCTGAGTACTCCTTCCACCTCTGATCTCACATGCATGAACACATATGCACAGATAAAATATGAAAACTATAATAACACAAAATAGCTGAAAATAAGTAAAAGTTAGAAAAAAGGGGGGTGGATAAGAATAGATTCTACATATTGAAAGTGTATTTTACAAAATTTTCGAGCTCAGTAAATACAGTAGTAGAACGAACACAGTCCATAAAGGACAGATGAAGTATGATGGCTGCCAGATGTCTTCGAGCTTCATATTCAGCTTAAATCATTAACTACAATCAAACTTTTGTCGTCTGTCCTGAGTGGAGGGCAGAGGTGAGAGACACGAAGCAGAAGAAGGAAAGTGGGAGGCAAATTTGTGGTTCACTTTTACAGCACTTTATTGGATTTTTGCCACTGTGCTCTACTTCCAGAGATAATTGATTTTTTTCTCCCCACTGTTTTTAGCTGTGAGCATTAAGACACACAATTTCAGCTCTCATTTGTCTCCCTCTGTACACTTAGCCATTAAAGAGATCCATGACATTTTGAATTTTAGAAGGCTATTTGTCTTTTCTGAGACACTTAACACAACAATTTTTAAACATTTTAACCCTGGAGGATAAAACAAAATGTTCTTTGGACAAAATGCTATTTACTTGTTTGCAGTGATTGCAGTGAGTGAGACTCCGTCTAGTTTTTCACTGAGTAAATATAGTATTCAGCATTTCTTCATTCAGCCTTTTTCAAAAATGTCAAAATGTACAAATTTTATCCGGAGAAAACATACATCTTCACCCACAACCAGGTTTTAAGTGTCCGATAAAAGGCACACAGCCAGTTGAAAGAGAGGCTCTCTGTTTGTGTGATGAGTAGTTGAGAGGCAAACATCACACTCACTCTGATTGGTTTAATTAAATGTGCCAGAGTGACAGCACATTCGGGGACGGTCATTTTGAAAGCGATCACTGTAATCACGCACTCGTTGTAATTGGCAATCTGATGCGACGGCAATTTCAATCAAATCACAGGACAGGCACACTGACAATTTGTATATGGCATGCATGTATTTGTGTTGATTGTTGTTTAAGGGTGGACCTGATTATAACTGGTGTTTAAATGCAATTTTAGTGGCACTTTGCCTCACATTTACATAGTTTGGAAATTGACCACCACCCAAGAGATACATTCTTCTTCCCTCTCCTCCTCACAGTGCTAAACTCTCCACCCTCCTTCCTGTTTGTGATGGCTCGGCTGACAGATTCCCTCCTAATGAAAGACATTCAGACTTAGTGCAACTCCTCTGTAAGTGACAGAGGCCAAAATCCACAGTCACAGTATACACAACTGTGTAAAAATGATTAAAGCGGTCTGTGTTAGAATAATCAAATGGGTTCATCCAAAATCTTTGAAGTTCAAAAGCTTTTTTGTTTTACTCCTACACCAAAACTCAGCAAGGAAACACAAAAAGGACAAACAGGACTGTTATTCTGGGGGAAAAAAAAAAACAATTTGATGTGACTCAGACTTCTGTAGCCTCGTATTATCTTCACTGTGGACTGTGGATTTTGTCCCCCATCTGTTCCTTTGGAGTGACATTCAGAATTGATCAGTTTGCAGCCAAAATGGACAAGAACGATCGCAGCGACAAGCAGCACTTCCACGCACCACATGTGGGTATGTGAGTGCTGTTTTGGTAAAGTTGAGTGAGCCATGGATTTAGTATTAGATTATAATGAGGGAAATCAAGATATGCTGACTTTCAGTCCCCACTTTGAATCAAGGATCTTACACCTCCCACCAGCATCTTTTATGTGTAAAATGGAGGAAAATGGACTCGACACCTAAAATGACAAAATAACCTCACATGTGGCCTGTGCGGCCAGCTGTGTTTTATCTAAAGGGTATCTGTTAGGTCAGGCGTGACATGGATGACAACAACAGCAGTCTAGTTATAAAATGAATTTGCTATGTCAAAAAGAAAATTAAAATCTAAGCCTACAAAACTGCTGTGCCAAAAATGACAAATTACTACAACATAAATAAGTGAGTGAGCTTCATGTAATTTACATGATTTACTGCACCTGCAGCTATAAAACGACTCACGTGTCAGTGTTGTGCCTTCAGAGCAACTTTAATCCATAGTCTAAATGCCTTTTATTGCCTGTTATTAGTTTATTTGCTCCACTTAATCTGTGCCATTCATAAAAACTAATGTTTCTATAGTCAAAGAAACCTGACATTTCAGATAAAACAAATGTGAAATATTCATATGTTGCACTTGTATTTGTCTCCTTGTCACACGTAGGGTGTGTGTTGGCTGCGTCTTCAGGGGAGTTTGGCTCGATGGGTTGATTTGACAGTCAAGTGCTCATGTGACAGCAGCTCCTTTAGAGGAATAAAGAGGTATGCTCTCTTTGCACATTTATTTAGTAATTTAGCTGTCTAATGATGTTGCAGTAAATTAGTTCGGCTTTTAATCTCCCTAATGTATTCCTGGGATGAACCTGCCGCTGTATAGCTGGGACTGGTCATTCTGGCTTCAAGAGTTTCTAACTCATCAATCACAATTTAATTAGTTTTGGTTTCAGTGAATTCTCCATCCTGCCAAGAATACAAAAATATGACAGAGACAGTCAAACTTTTGGTGTGAAGTTGGAGAAAAATATGGGATATTGGCACGAAATATAGGCTGCTGGCAGCTGAATCCATACTTCTGACAGACGGTACTTTTCTAACAGGACTAAGGTTACGAGCTATGATTGGCTATGACTGCACAGACACACAGAGAGAGTGAATGAATAAATTCAGAGTGTTTCAGCAGTTCAGGATTGACCCAGAGGTGAATGTGAAACCTCTGAGAAACTTCGAAATGGTTTGAACTTCAGCTTTAGAGGCTCACTGAGGACTTGAATGTTGAACAGTATATTAATAATGGCCCAACGTAATATTTTCTCAAATTAGATTACATCAAGTATTAATTGAACTCGTTTAGACTGAGGTGAATTTGCTCAACCGTTTCATACGTGGATGGGAAGGGCTGTGCGATCACACGGTTGTTTTGGACTGAGATGTGTCTCCCTCTTGGGTATAGTTTTGATTGACAGACACTCGACTGCCAGGCTGGCCACTGATAGGTAGGATAAAGTGTAGAGAGCATCTCAAGTACAGCATGTAACCAAGAATAAACCGGGAAGCTCAGCCGGATTAAAAAATATCTCTGATTGGCTGTCTTCATGCAAAAACAGCTAGAAACTAAAGTTCAGATGAGCCTAAAATACTTTCACAAGTATTATGTTATCTGACTTTAGAGCAGAAATGGTGCTTAAGGAGGTGCAGCACATTAAACATCTAATGGATACACTATAGTCCTCAAGTGCAGAATTAATCAAATTTGATTAATTTGTGCCACTTAAATTACATTTACTTAATTTAATTGATGCTTTCATCAAGCATGGATTGCCAACTGCGCTGAGTGGGCACCTGCCCCAAGTTCACAGTGTGCTTTTTGGTTATTTAATTAATGACACATTTGTGTATGCACACTGCTAACATTCAACAGCAGACACAGGACTTCATGTTAACGTTACTACAGAGTCTCGAGGCCTTGCATTGAGCTCAGGTTTGATTTACCTAAAAACAGTACAGATCATGGCTGTTGGATTGTTTTTACTTGTTTTTGTTGGGATTAATGGTACTTTTTATATATTATGTTTTATTCTGAACTATATGTCTGACGAGAAGTCAAAAGGGGTCCACATCTCATCTCAGTTTTTGTGCTAAAATTGGTTAATCTGGCCCTGACTTTTGATGCAAACAATGTTGAAACTGAGCAGGCCTGTAAAACTGAATCTGGATGCCACTTCCTGCTAAAGGACACCTTGTGAAGGCTCCTAAACCTTTATGTAATGGGACGGTCCCTTTAATGACTCCACCACCTTGGCGTGACCCATTATTATGATGAACAATGCCTCCCTCCCTGCAGATAATTACAGCTATTTGTATATTTCCGTATGTATGTAGTTGTTGATTTACTAATTTGTGACGTGGAAGTCGTTGTCAGAAGGCCAATTTGAGGATCCTTTATGATAAATGATGGTATCTATCGGAGCCAGCGGTGTGAGACCGGGTTATGACTAAGGTCACTCCAAATGGAGTTTGTGGGACTGTAGGTGCTTGCAAGTCAGTGTCATCAACATAGATCATGAAGCCCCCCTGAACGACCGAGGCGCTCCGCCGCTTTTTAAGTGCCACTACAAAGATGGAGGAAGATGGAAGAAGAGGGTTGTGTTTTTGCAGGTAAATTAGACAAAAAGAGAGGAAGATGGAGAGACGGAGGCAGCCCTGCCAGGCTGTGTTTGGCGTTTAAGATCACATGTAGTGGACTGGCTTGGCCTTCCTTCACTCCCTCCGTGATTTATCATAAGTGGAACAAGTTAACTGCTGCATTTAGTGTAGCCAGATAGAAGACTCATCTTCCCCTCCACTCCTGCACCACCTCATGATCGTTATGTCATTTGTTTATGATCCACGGCTACCTCATAATGGCCCTTTTGGCGTAATGCTATCCATCAGTCTTTTCAATGGCCTACTTTCACATGGACACCTTTCCCCCTCCTCAGTGATGCATTAACACAAAAATGTGTTAAACCAACGATTGACTTTGAAAAAGTGATATGAGGACGTAGGTGTGTTTTCAGCAAGGCATATTCATTGCCGCTGAAGAGGACCATAATGCCTTCTACGTCTATTTGGCAAGTGCATCCGGCTTTATGTTTTTTTTTTTCAAGATCTTAATGTGAGCGAGAGGGGAAGTTGAATGCATTTGGAAAAAGCTTAAGGTAATCGACACAGTGAGCTAAAAGTGGTCATGAATCTGTTTCAGATTCAACACGAGTGCCGGCAGTATAACAGGCTAGTTGAGGCTTGTAAATGTTTCTCATTGCCGCACAAAAAATCACACTTTGTGTGTGTATTATCAGCCAAATGAAAAATTTACTTTAAACCCTTATCTGCTGCACTTTCCCCTTGGCATTTTGCATTTTAGTTGTTTATTTGTTTTTGCCGGACTCACTCAAGAAAACACACGTTCTTGTTTTTTATTTTCATTAAAGTGGCTCCATAACCTTGTTAAAATCCCTCATTTTATCCTAGAGCCATGACTCGAAAATGTCATGGTATCACATAAACCACACTGCTATCTCCCCGAGTGGCTTAGACGCTGAATATTGTCCATGGTTAGAAATAACTCCACATCAGCACAATATCTACTGACATTTGGTGTCTATAGCAAAAAGATCAGTGCCTGTTTTTCTAATAATGACCTGCAGAATCATTTGAGAAAGTCATTGTATGTGGCAGAGGGCGTAATATAAGGGATTGACTGTTTCATTTTCGGTGACCTGACCTGACCTCTTTTACAGGCCCACAGCCACTCTGGTTAGTGGAAATGTCATAGCGCTCATGTGCTGATCACCTGCGTTCAGGTCGCAGCGCGCGGGACTGAAGGAGGCCCAACATAATAAAGCCAACCTTTTACATGCTGATGCAGATGAGTGGCAGCAGATACAAATGTGTGGGAGGCAGGAAGGGGGTGGAAGGTTAAATTAGAAAGAGATACATCTTTGGCTGAATATCCGCAGACACTCTAAGTACTGAATAGAAAGGTATTCTTAGCCTTTAAAGCAGGTACTTAATTGAAATAGGTCAAAAGTTTTGAATAAATTGAATTATATTGCAACTGTAGGCTCTGAGTAATAAAATCTTTTTTTTGTCTCAGCAAGACACCTGAACTTATATTAATAAAAGCAAATTATTTGCTACAGTGACATATAAACTGATAAACAGAACCAGACTTAGCTAACACTGAGCCGCTGCTGGTTGAGTTTGGTTTTTATGTTTTTCAGCTTATTTCAGCTTTTGTTTCGTGGTCCACTTTACTGTGCTGGTTCATTCCTCCTGTCGTTCATGGTCGTCGTTTCGGGGACACAGCAGTTTGTTTTTCAGTCTGTAGAGCAGTCTGTAAAGCCACACAGCTAAAACCAAATGACAGCAAATCAAATGTCAGGAACGCATGTCCCATCCACCAACTGTTGGGAACAAAGCTGACAATCTTGTGTTTCTGGGTAGCAAATAAAACAGCTTTAACGCGTCAACTGCAGACCTTAGACATCTGCCACAATCGTTTAGACAGGACTTTTGGGGATGTTGCTAATTGCATCAGGTTTTTGTTTAGAAGACAGCAGTGGCCGTATGGCTTTTGCAGATTTTTTACTCGTGTCAGCTATCCGGTGACAGCCCTGATTAATCAAACACACGGACAGGAAAACACACACAAGCTTGGTTCATTTTGTTGTTGCTGCTGCTTTAGTCACTTGTGTCTGACGATCACTTCTAAATGTCAGCATCTACTCCTTTGATTGCTGAAAAGTTAAATTTGCAATGCACATGTCTTATTACAGTCTGACCTCCTGTAGGCTGAACATCGATGTGTGTCCTCACTGGCATTTTCTGTCCTTTTTGCCTTTCCTCCTCAAGCATTCGCAGCCTGGCAGAGCTGCCTCAGGGTTTTGGAGTGACACCTCTTAGAGTGTTTTATTTATTTATTTTTTTTCCATCTGATGCTCTGAGTGCTTTTTGGTTCAATTTTGGCCGTGATGTAATGAACCATACAAGATTCTCCTGGGCTCCCATTAGGCATTTTTGTGAACAGCCTTGGCCAGCACAGATGGTTATTCACAGAGGTAGCCACTGTGGTGGGAGTGTGTTGAGACGTATTCAGATGTTAGTATTGCATACGTGCCCAGTCCCTCCCATTTGGGTAATACATCCATTGGCATTTTTTCTGCTAAATGAATCTGTTTTGAGGATGTGGAAGGATTCCTCAGGGTTGATTCATGCACTGAAAAGGGAACTAGAAAGACTTAAGGTTGCTGCCAGATCTCCAGTCCATCAAAGCGTGCCTAAAACATTCTGCCAGCACAATACTTTTGGTGGTCCTGCCTGTGTTTGACTCGTTCGACTGAAGCATTAAACAGCAGGGCAAGTGACTGGTTGATGCCAGGGTGCATACATTACACTTGGGGGTGTCTGCACTGCACATCAACGCAACTCTGAAATCTTTCATTTGTGCCCAGGCTGTGTGGGCTGTCGAGAGACGTGGCGGGAGTCCTGGTGATGGTGAGACTGTTCACTGGCAGGGGGAGACTTTAATGTGAGAGCTCGCCTGCTGCAGAGAGGAGGGGGGAGACTGTAAGCAGATGGGCTGCGGGCACACACCTCGACTCCAACTGCTGTACAAAGTATGCATCACACCGTGTGGGCTTTGTTACATACACACAGTAAAATGACAACTTTGCTGCTGCCCCTGAGGACTGTGAGGAGTTTTATTGTTTGTGTGTGCTGCTAATTTTCACAAAAATGATGCAGCTCTTTTAAGAAGAGAGGAAGAAGAGCTGTACTTTATGAAACACAAGGTAGAAAACAATGTTCTTTTAATACCATCATGTCACCTCAAAATGTCCCCATACTGTTTACTTGAGTATGTTGTAAGGATTAACCCTGTATCAAGCCATGCAGTAGTTCAACCCTGCCTCCTACAAAGATGAGATAAACGTAAAGCCATTTAATTTAATTTATCAAAACAATGTGGAAGTGTTGCAAAATGTCCTTCTTCAACTGACCAGCAAAACTTTCGCTGATAAATTTTATTTTTTTTTCCTCCAGTATCTCCAGTTACCCAGCGAATGCATGAATTTTGTTATATTCGACCAAAGCACTTGGTTATCGTTTGAGAAAGCTCTTAGTCCTTGTTAAATAAAGATAAAGTCAAGTACCATGAAGCAGGAAGCATTTGCATATCATATTAACATTTGGCTAAAACCACAATTTAGCCAAAGTGTTTTTATTGCGTATACTTACCCCCTCTGTGGATGCTGTCCAAGTACTGCTCTTTATACACCCTCCATCCACTGAATCCACTGGAAAAATGTTGCATCTGAACATAATCCAGTTTTTCACCAAAAATGGATCGTGCACACTTTCTAAAAGGCAGTTTTGTCAGAGGAATTTCCATTTATTCCCAAATTAGCAGTTTTACACAGCTCATATGTAGTGTTGACTATTCACTTCCACATTGAAAATTGCATTTGGAAATTCTCATTACGCTACGCAGGCGAGTTTGTATCAAAGAAATAGTCCCCCAGTGAGAAAATACAGCATGTTCTTCTTCATATTTTAATTTCTTTGAACTGACCCTTTGAGTCCTGACTTATTGTCGAGTGAACTCCAGAGCCCCCCAGTCGTTGTGACGTTCTCCCTTTGAAGCTACAGGAGCGAGCAATAAGGAACGGAACATGTGCATCATATCAGACTCTTGAAGTGTACTTTGTCTGCGCTGCTGACGTCACCGTCGCTACTGTCGGCCAGGCGTCCGCTGTGACGGGCAGGTGCTGCCGACGAGTGCTTAGCAGAGGCCCAGGCAGCTTTAGCATGTGTTCATTAGTGGATGCTGGGGAAGCTTATCATTCTGAATGGCCTCATTAGTGATAGGGATTAATATGCGGCAGGTTCATTAGAGAGACGGGCGGAGGAGTGTGTTGCCAGAATTGCAACAAGGCTGCTGGTCTGGACCGGCCCTCGCCTCTCGTGTTGTTTCAGCTATTAACAACAGAGCCTCGGAAGAGTTTTGATCATTCTATCGCAGCAGATGACACAGCGTGTGTTAAGGTTGAAGAGGAAGAATAATAACCTGACACTTGTTGGTGTTTGACAGCATCAAAGGAAAAACAGTAGCTTTTCCTTTTCATTTTAATTCTGCCGCAGTGTGTAACAAATGATTCTGGCTGTCATTTCTGTATTAAGGCGACGCCTCGCATTGACAAAATGCCCAGTGGTATTTTTTAATTGTAATGGCTGCCCTGACAGAGGTGGGCAATAAATAACAAACAACACACAGGGAATAGCCTTTAAAGTGTGGGATGATAACTAATTAGTAGCATATTATTCTTCCAGTGAACCACTGTGATTTATGTAGCAATGAGGAAAATCTTAAAACACTAATACAGTTTGTTTAGAGTATACACATAACTGACAGTCTTGCATCAAAGCTTGTGAAGGTTTGTAGCTGTGCTCCAGAAATATCATGGATTTAATACATTTAATTCATTTTCAAGTCCATAACTTTATTGTCCCCAGCTGAAATCCCATCCACAGCAAGGCATAAATATTCTCATTGTTAGATTGAGCCATCCATACAGCAGACTCACTTTGTCTTTGCATCTGAATGACTCAGAGCTGCCGGTGGGCCACCGCACACACGTCTTGTGCCAATAGCATGCTGAGAAAGGGACTTCTGTGCGGCGCATTAAATATTAATTTCAGCGCTATCGTGTGTAGTTTTATTTATTAAATATTTCACCAAACAAGACTCAATGCCCGATTTGAGTTAAAAAGTTCAGTGGAGCGTGTTGTTTCTTCATGCAGGGTTTTAAAATGCCCATGGGTCAGAGAAACCTCTGCAGATACACTTTGTTCCTTTCCGCCTTCACAGTAAACCCAGAAGAAACTGCCTTTGTACTGACGCGCTCTTATGCGTTGACTCATGTGGTGCTTCTGTTTAACTCTTCTGTTCTATTATCGATTCTGTTTTATAGTGCAGAGAATATTGTCCTCACCCTGCTGCTCGCAGAGAAGTCCTGTTACGCAGGCTTTAAATGTAAAGAATTTTCCTTTAATCTGACATTTTATTTCCAACAGTTTTGCAAAGTTGCTCCACAGACAAATTAAACAGCAGTATTCAAGGCAGCAATAACTTTGACTTGCAACTAATTTCCCTTAAGTTTAAACTTGCAGAGAAGTTGACTTGTGTAAAAGTAAGTAAACAACCAAGTAGATATTGTGTACGTAAGAGCCATTTGAAGCTTTTCAGTAACATTTTAGACACCAAGTTAACCAGTGCTGTTAACGTCAGTAATGGATGCTTGTCTTTTCATGGCGCAGCTTAATGTGTGGTGAAATAACAGAGTCCTACTGTTGCTTCCTGTCTTTGCTGGAATGTTATTGCACTGTAAAGCTACTCTCATTTTAAGATATATACAGCTATTTCACTGTTAAGCTGTTTTATGTGAACTTTCTATGAACAACTGTTGACAGATGCTTTGCGTCCCACTTGTAGACACAGTGGTGGTTGTAATAAACGAACTAATTTAGCAGCTTTAACTATAGAAACAACAGCAGAAGGCCGGTTCTCAACCTTCCCCTTTCATCTTTTCTGAATCAAAATACCAACTCTTGTTTGTCAGCTTTGTTGCGCTGTCAAAAGGTGCAGAAAACATCACAGCAGCCCACCACTGTCAAGGCATTAGTATGCAACAGATGCTGCGTGGCGTCAGTGTTTCTCCCTCACAAAGACTGTAACTACAGAGCATCAAAAACAAACTCAAACACAGACACACTTGACAGCAGAGAAGAGCAGAAAGAGGTACTGGGTGATACCGGGCCCTGCTCGTCTCCCTGCCAGGCTTACAGTAAATTCTGCTGCCAGAGGTTATACACCTGTTGAGTTGATGACAAAGCAGCTAAAAGGGGATAGTTTCACATCAGAGCTTTTAATAAATAATCAGGCGCACAACACATCCTGCCTTGGTCAGGAGCTGGAAGGATCTCCTGACATTGTACTAACAGTGTGTGCTCTTCTTGGTTCATCCACGATCTCTGCGCGATCATGTTGTTCCCCTGATACATGTCTTGTGGTCAGAAGTCATTTTGGACAGCAAATGATGTTGGAAATATGCTGCGGCATTCTTGATAATCCGACGTGATCCAGATTTAATGTGTGCTGAGCGTCTTTGAGAAGTGGAGGAAGCAGCGTTTGATGCATAATTCTGCGCCATCATCATGGAGATGGAAGGCCACTCAAAATCATTTTGTTAGCTGTGATTAATGCTGACCTTTCCTGTTTGAGAAGGAGGAAATGCCTGCCAGAGAAGGCGATTCACGCCAGTTAAGATCTCCCAAGCTGTCTTTATTCTGGTGATGAGGTTATTTTGGTCGTGGCCTGTGTTTTGATGCAATTGCAGTGGCAAACAATTCAAAGATCAAATGTGATTGGCTGCTTTATTCATGCATAAAGCCCTAAATCTGAGGATTACTTTCACCGTGTGCATCTATCACGACCATCTACTTGGTGCCCAAACCCACTTATGATTCATACTGTTATTGTTTCAACATTTTTGGGTACCACTATTAACATGGAAAAAAAATATGCCAAACATGAATTAAATATAACTAAAAATAATGAGGAAGCAGTGGTTGCAATGGCCGTGTGTGTGTGTGTGTGTGTTTTTCCCCATATAATTGGGGGGATATTGCAGATAAACCTGCCTCTAGATTAAATTCACACCCCAATTTAAATGGATGTGCTTTATTTATATGGAAATAAACTGCATGATCGGGAATGTTATAAGTTGGCAAATGAGTGAGTGATGAAAGTGCAGCACTTCCTTGCTTTTCCGGTGAGTTGTTGCTCAGCAGACATAATAGCACCACCAAAAACTTTGACCTGAATAACAACAATGTGCATCCGTGCCATTGTAACGTGAGCATAATGGATTTTCCCCTCATAACTGTTTTAATGGACTCATTTGCATAAGGAAATGAGTAAATACAGTACATGTGCTATCTAAAAATAGCAGCAAATGAGAAATTTCATTGGCCGTGTAAAATTGAATTCTGAAGAAGACGAGTAAAGCTGACACCTGTGTCAGTTTTATTTTCCCTCTAGCCAACATGGAGCTCGGCATGTCTGACTCACAGGGATGACAGATAACTTTTTTTCCCACATATATTTTTTCTCCGTCACAATGTTAAAGCCGTTGAGACGTTTAACTGGCTTTCCCCCCCAGTTGCTCATGACGCCGTGGCCTGATGAAGTCTGTTACAAGACTCAGGACAGGGTTTTACAAGAGTTTGCGGGGCTGAGCCTCACGACATTTGGCTAAAACTATTTCTTCCACGGTGTTATTTCTTTTTAAATTGCACCTTCCGTTTTCCTACCCAAACATATTTATTATGGGGGAAATAAAACATATATTAATGCTGTGGCATTTGGGGTGATAAATGACTCTCTAAATCCTGCATCCATGTGGTACAAATTAAGATTCCGTTTCATTATAGGCTCTGCAGACTCTTGTATAACAAGAGTCTCAAGGTCAGGTTTCATAATGACTGCTCCCTAAACCCCTCCCTTGAACAAGACTGTCCAGCCATAGATTAGCAACACAGCAACTGTCCTATCATGACTTAGCAACAGTGACCAGGTACAGCAGGCCTGTCACGCAAGAGGTTGGTGAGGTTGTTTTTTTAATCACCATTGCAAAAACACAACAGTAACTGCTCTGATCTGATCATCAGACCTGCCTTACGAATTTCTCCCATATTTCAGTGCCAGCTCTGAGCACTGTTGTTTCTTAAGTTACTTTAAAATGGATGAAAATGTGGACCGAAACATGATAAGTTGTCGTGCGCCTGACACTGGAGCAGGAACTTGTTCCTGTTTAAATCTTCACCAATTTTCCTTATTTACTTGTGCAACTCTTGTTTAGAAGCATCCTTGTCTGTTTCTGTCCTTTCTGGTCTGCAGCCTTTTGTTCTCCGTGTACAAAACACTTTGTTGCAGACCAAGCACGACCATTCAAATCTGAAACTGTGTTCAGCCATTAAGGGCACATTCAGTACCCTTTTAACAAGCTTCTTGTTTTAAAATGAATCTCCTGCAAGCCTTTCCAAGTCTGCTGGTGCAATCTTTAACCAGTTGATTAAGTTTAAGTGTTGGCATTAGGTCGCACTAATAAATAATCTTTTAAGCCAACAAAATGGTTGGTCATTGGATAGAAATGAGAAGCAGGAAGAACTTTAAGACCAGACACATAATATGAATGTGTGAATATGTGGTGAATCTGCTATGAATATAATAACAAACTGCATATGCGCGGTGTGAGATTGGAAAGCCTGACAGGCATATCAGAAGTTACTAACGGGGCAGGACTTGGCACAGTGTTTATCCCGAACCCCAAAAGCAACGATTTTTTAGTGAGCCATAATTCTGAACAACAGTCTCTTCAGTCTTTTTAATTCATAAAACATGACAACATGCACTTTGAATTTCAGTCACCAGTAATGAAAAATGAACAAAGTCAACTGCTTAAGCTTGCTGGGAGGAAAGCTCTGTTTGCTTATCTGTGTGTACACGTTTGTTTCAGCAAACACAACATGAATTATAGAAACAAACACTTTGCATGTTTAACTTATATTGATTTCCAGTTGTTCAAGAGAAGTCAGCGAGATCGCTGCCAAAGAAAACCATTATAAAAACAGGCTGCGAACAAACACAAACAATCTCTGCAGTGGCAGAATCGCTTGTCTTTTGCTCGTGCAGTGTAATTTATTTTGAGAACGTGGTAAATAAAGAACAGATTTATCCCTGTGGCCCTGTGTGACAAAGGAGGGCAGTGGCACAGATACGCAGTTCATTACAAGCAGGCAGATAGTTTGGAGGGATAAGGGACAGAAGCACAGCGAGTCCACAGCTTTTACAAACACATCAACAACAGAACATCCTGTCAGAATGAGACGGCCTCAGGAATTAGTGCGACACGTCTCTCATCATTTGTTGAAATTGTGACAGGTGACCACATCGTCCATATTTTCCATGTATGTGAAGCTTGTACAATGTGTGAAGAGTGTCAGAGGAGAGGAAAGATGATTAAATTGACTGCATTCAATATAATATGATGCAGTGGCAGGCATAGTGTTTGTCTGAATAAAGGGTGTATTGTCAACAAGCAACATATTTCATTTTCCTTGTCCTGTTCAGTATATTCCCGTGGCCATGAAATGTTAGTCACACATTTTCAGTTATGTTCAAGAAGTCAAAGCACTTGGAAGTCATTCTTGTCTTTCAGCTTGACACTCTGTTCAATATTTAAACAAATGTTTGCCTCACATTAACCAACTGTCATTGTCATTGCAACCAACTGACTGTATATTAGTGATATTCAGTGATATTCAGAGTACACCTCAGTGTGATATTGAGAGGACAGAGCTGGCACAGCCATCGAGATCATCATTCTGCTCTATTTTCGCATCACTGACGACAAGGCTCGGCTAGGCCTGTCCCTGATCCACCATCAGGTACAGTAAATTGCCACTGGAGTGTAATACAGACAGACTGAACAATAAGGGCACAAATGAATGTAGGATGTCGGTACAGCTGTGGGAAGATGGCATGTTCTTACCCAAAATGTATTAAAGAAAAAAACAGCGGGGGATTAAGTAAATTGTTGGGCATCTGGTGTTGGATTTGTCTAACTGGATTTAATGGGTACCAGTGCAGCTGCTTGTGCCCAGTGGCAAAGTGCTATATTGGTTAATGCATTAATTCAGGGTGTTAATTCTCTTAATATTGACCACTCATGTGTAAAAGGGAGGTGGATATTGTCGTTCCAGATACAGTTTATTCAAGATAAACACGACTTGTAGATTGGTGGGCAGTCTGGAGTTTGATTTAATAAATCCTTTTTAAATATGTTACAAGAAAAAAGGCTGCAGGATAAGAATTGGATTGAAAAGGCTCACTAGACTTAATCACTGGAAAATGCAGAACCCTGAAAATATACAAGGAGACAAGAAAATGGGTAAGAACGAGTATTTCTGAACTATTTCCTTGTCATTGACTCCAAAAATACATGAAGTGAGGATTAAAGAGAGATTTAGGTCAGGCCATCATCTTATAATTTTAAGTATTAGTGGCCCAGGATATTAGATATAAAACCAGCAGTTATTAGAAGATGAGGATTTGATAGGTTTAACAAATAATGCTTTTAAATGCACAAACAAAACAAGGCTATTGTTACTACTACAGTGGAAACTGTGCTGGATAAACACAAGTAATACTAAATAATCATAAAATGAGAAAGTCTCCTGTGGCACTAATTACACACATTTCAAGCCTCAGGAGAAGATATATCAAGCTAAAACAAAGATGTCTTTTTGCCTTCCTTTTCCTTTTCCTGTTCCAATAGAAATTTAATCTAAAAATATGTTTATTTGAGAATAAATAGCGTCCTTAAACAATATGCAGATGATGTAAATTGTCATATTCAGCCAACTGTCTCGTGATGTATTTATTAGAAACTTTTCAGTTGCTTCCACACTGGTGACTAAATTATGGTAAATGTGCTGTGAAACTTGTGTTATTTATTAATTATTATTAGTTATTTGTTTACGAGCTAAGATGAGACGAGGTTCACCGTTTTGTCGAACAGGAAGAGGCTTGGGAACGCTTTTTAAAACCACTGCTGGTAAACACTGTTTGGCGGTTGTGGCGTTCTGCTTTTATTCACGTTTTACTTCATGACAGAAACCATTATTATCCGTGTATGACTCAGCTGATGTGGTTGGCTTGTATGTCCATTAATTCCTGAAGAGCTCAACGATAATCTGTGCTTTAATTCATCCTGATTCACAGCGGTATTGTAATATGACCCAAAATACCATGCAATACAAGAGAAATATAATTCTCTTAGATAAACATGGGGTATGTACATACCACACCTTGTCATTGCAGTTTGTTTTTGCACATATTCTCTGATGAATACCACCATAATCCTCCTCTGTAATCCGTCTTAAGTGATGGAATTACACTTAATGGTGTTGGTGGTATCACAGCAAAACGCTTTGCATTCTAAGAACAGCAACTGTTCGTGCTTTTCTTCTTCTACAAATGCAAAACATCATAATTCAAGACACGTGAGCAGCTGTGTTCACCTCACTTTGTAATTACACAGAAATGCTTTTGGTGCTGCAGTCAGAATTGTTTAAAATGTAAACCTGGAAAGCAAAACTCCATGTGTGTTTTACAACCAGGAAAACTCATAAATGGGTACAAAGACAACAGCACTCAACCCTGAAAACAAAACCTTCCCAAATCCTTAGCTTTGATTTACTGATAATATACTGCCTCCCTTGTTGTGTTGTTGTAACGTTTTTAAACAGGCTGACAAACACGCAGGATGATTGAATATGCAACACGTATCTCACATCAGATCTCCTCTGGAGGATTAAACTGTTTTCAGTTTGGTGTTTGCCAATTAAAAGCCATTTGATCACAATGAAATCGTAATTTCCAAGTATTTGTACCTAATTCGATTATAATTCGTGTTGTAAGTGCAGTTAATTTACAGCAGTTTCCCCTCAAGGCTCTTTGAGAGTGCTCTGCCATTTTGAAAAGTTCAGTACAATGGGCATGAAGAGGCAGAGAGGAGAGAGGGCTTTTGGGATGAGTTAATGGGTGTGAGGAAGGACGAGTGTCATCTACCTTCACATGGAGGGTAAAATGGTTTACCTAAAGGCCAACTTTTCTTGTGTTTTTCTGGAGCTACAATTTACATTTATGATGTAAAACACTAAACACTGACTACTGGTTAGAAACACCTGACTTCCTCTATTCCTCCGTCAAAATTCCTGCAGTTGTCATGCACGATTCAGGTTTGCAATGAGATTCTGCACTGATGTTGCCATATCCTCGACTCTTGTGGTGAATTTCCCGTATGTATCAGTTCATCTTTGCACTCAGGAATTCAGGTTGCACCGATTTATTTCAAGGTCAAACATCAAAAAGAAAACATATCAAAGCATTAAAATGTGGGATTGACAGACAGTAGCAAGAGTCTGGAGACTGTCCAGTCTGTCCAATCTTTTCGTGTTGACCTCCCTGCTGTTTCCTGTTTGCTAGCTGTCCTCCTCTGTACTTGATCATAAACTAAATGATATACTGTTTCCTCTCTTTTCCTAGTCAGTTGTGTTTCACTGCCTGAACATGGCCGTCCACCGTACCTCCATCTAAATCTCACGCGCTTCTCCCTAACAGAGGTCACCCTCCGCAGCACCACATAAAACACTCGGAGGCTGGACGCTGCAAATGATAGGTCAGATAGAAATGACTGATGACAGATATTATCACACTTTCATACAAGCAAGGAGAGACATTATGAGCTGAAGTTGTGCTGATGACAGATGATGTGATCCAACCTTTGTATTCATGACTGACTTTGCAACAGGGTCGCAGTTGGTTTAGAATGAGAAAAATGAAATAATTTACTTACATTTTTTAAGTAAAAGATGTTAAACTCTTCTTTCAGCACCTCACCAGATAAAAATGATATTTGTGTAACTTATATACATACTTTATAATATATAATGTAAATACAATACCATTAAAAAACGCAGTTCTAAAAGGACTTTGATGTCTTATTTAGTTGACGATTTTACTGAAAGGTGTGACCACTGCAGATTAATTCAAAAAACACTCTTTTGAAGGATTGTACCAGACTGCATTTTTCTTTTGCATGATATGACCAGAGAGTTTCATTTAAATGTAAATTGTAGACTAGGCTCACATATTTGTGAATCCAAACTCGGGCAGAATAGAAACATTTCTGCATGTAGGCAGTTGCAGGAAATAAGGAAGCGAACAGGAAGCTCTGCTTTTGGATTAACAGGATGAGGGATGTGACGGCCATGCCATGTGAACTGTTTATTAAGGCTCACTGGAGGTTTTATAAGGCTCTTACTTGTTGCTGCTGTTTAATAATAATAATGTGTCACTTAAGGACACGTCCGTGATATTAATGATACTGAAGGCAAGACGTGCTCCTTTGCAAGTATTTCTCCCCATCCTCCTCATAAAAAAGCAGTTGAATCTCATTTGCAGGTAATGTGCCTTATGGCCACTTCAGATTTGCAGTGAAACATGCTGTAGCTGTAAAATCACTGCCATGAACTACATCATGACAGGCTGTCTGTGGGTGAGGAGGTTCATGTTAACAAATCCCAACTTGTTGGGTTTCAGATGTGTCAGGCTCACTTATGTTTCTGTGACCTGTAAAAAAGCAGCACGTCTGCATGAAAGATGTCAGATATCTAATGGAACTTTGCGGTGCCCCCCCACCCCCACCCACATGCCACAGAATGACAAGAATTTGTGAAGAGTTATGTTCGATAAACAAAGCTTTTATTGAAGTAACTGATTTCAAGCAACATTAACAGCAATCTTATCCGAGTGACAGCGACTGTGGCAGATGTCTCAGATCTGACAGCTGACTTGTTAAGCTGTTTACTTTGTCTGCTGCCAACAAGCAGAAGGTTAACGTAAGATTTTAAATTTTGGTCAGAGCAGTTGGCAGATGAGACTTACATGAGATGTTCTGAATAATTTTCATTGGAGGTGGTTCTTTTTGCATGTTTTGGTCTATGTAGTACAAATTACCCTGCTGGCCATTTTCCAAAGCATTCATCCACAATATTAATTTAAGCCTGCACAGACTTTTTCGTCATTGAATGAATATTTTGCACAAAAACAGTTGTTTTTGGTTGTTAGATGACATTGTACACGTAAATACACTAGCCAGCTTCCCTCCGCTAATATAGATGAATCTGCTGGCTAATTTATGTGTTGTTCTCTCTGGTTGTTTACTTTCTGCGACGGCACATGAAAGCACACATATTTGGGGTGATCACGGTCAGCAGTCACCCGTCCAATAGATATAATTAGTTTCTAAACACTGCTTTGAAACAGATTATGACAGATGTGATATTTGTAGTGTTTCAGTAATTCTTATAAATCAACAAACTTGTGGTTCATGATTTCTTGCATTTCTTGTAGTCTAATTAAGTGGGCAATTTTAAAATTTGGAACATGACTGTGAAAGGAAGGACACCAAGCTCATCTAGCGAGAGATCAGACGTTGACGGCGGTTTTCAGCGGTCCTGAGTTCATCCACTGACGGCACACGTCTCCAGTGCAGAGGATTTCATTGGAGTTCATAGGAGATGAACTAAAGAAATTAATTTCATGGAGCACAGGCTTGTGGATTTTTCCCTCAGCTGATAACAGCACATACATTTTCAACACGTAACAGTTTTTTTTTTCTCTCAGACAAGATTTCTTGGCCAGAGCTGTTAAAACATGTAAATCCTGTCTTACCTCATAGTGTAACTGCAGGGGCTTTTGTTGAGGTTGAGCAGAAAACATGTTTGGCTCGAGGTTCCACCATCATTCATCTTCACTATCATTTTTGCCCGTATATGGTTTTAACTAAAGCAAAAGTTAAGCTGCAAGGGACTCATTCATGCAGCACATCCTCTAAAACTGAGCTACATCCCCGCTGGTGCTTGTCATATCTTTGGTTATATTGGTGTAGGAGGAAGTGGATTGCACTCTTCATTAATCACACAGCGCTGCACTGATGTGCACCCAGTTTGTTTGGGTCTCTTGTTCCTCCCCCACATGAACACTTGTAAACTAAAACATACAAAATTAGCAGGTATATTTATCACAGAGCCAATAATTGCATACTTGGGGTGCAGAGTGGGCATTGTACCAATTCACTGGGCACAAACTGAAACAGAAACTCCACCGGCAGGAACAGCTGTTTATCTGTTTATTTAATTTCCATAGTGTGTGGCTTTGACTGGTCTCCTCTATTACTCAGTTACATCATCATTAGGCACTTTAGGCCAACGGGCCTTTAAATGAACTGCATGTTTTCAAACTTACCATTTAAAACACATCACAGAGGCCCATTACATCAGTTACTGTCACTGATATTGTTTATTGTTATTATTGTATTTCTCATGTAAGCTCATTCCAAAAACAAGCATTAAATCAGGATTGCCCTAATTACAAGACCTCTTTGTGTGGACTGCAGCAAAATCATCCACATGCATTTGTCGGTTCAGCTTGCATCTCCAGAAATTTCTCACATTGGACAACTCTGCACCCCATTTCCAGCCAGTCCCCCGTGTCAGTGCCAGTGCAGGAAGTTGGGGGTGTGGGAGTCAGGGTGGTGGATGGGCACATAGCACATCGGATTTGTGCAGGAGACGGAGAAGCAGGATGAGTTTGCCCCATAGAAGCATCAATTTGTTTGTTAGTTATCACAACGCCCAGGTCTCCACATCTGTATGTCACATCAGTTTTGTTAATGTAGATGGTTAAAGATACCTAAAGCACGACTGGAGTACAGATTATTTACCTGTCTGTTTGGTAATGAAACAAACTTCTTCCTGTTTTTCCTTGAATTTTATGGATTCCCACATTAAACCAGTGGTATTCACACACCTGGTTCATTGTGATAACAGTTTAGGGTCAAATACTAAAGGATGGAAGAGCACTCGGAGGGGTTTGTCTGTCTTTTTTTATTTACTTCCTCTATTGTCACAAGAATCTGCTCTCCTTTCAGGGATAAGGCCATCAATCTCTCTCCGTCTCTTTTCACACTTTGTCTGCCTCTCTTTTTTTGTCTGTCTCGGTCGATGCAACGATGGGCATGTTTTTCAGCCCAGACTCCTCTCCACCAGCATCAAAACAGCACATAAAATCTAAGCGCTAATGAGACCCCTTTTACCGTGTGATTTAATGTTTTAATTAATCTTCTGTTGCTTGTCAGTGGCTCAGCCTCACGTGCATGAGAAAGCTTATGTGAGATATTAAATTCACTGCTGCTGTGCCTCCACAGAAAGGATATAAGAGCATGAATAAGTAAACACAAATGACTTATATAGATTTCCTTTCAGATTTTTCATGTGAGATACGTTGCAGCAAAAATCATCAACCTAAAGAAATTATTTTCAGGCTGCAAATTATATGTCTACTCATTTGGCCTTTGCAGCAATCACTGTAATTATTGGCTCTGTGTATTGTACTGATGTGTATTATGGGGACAAATGCCACTGAGATTTCTCACTGAGATAAATGCTACCAGCATGCCCACTGAAGAAACTAATTAACCCCATCACCTATGGCATTGTATAGCTGTGGCTTTCTATATATCAGATGGTGACTGGAACAAATTAACACTTGTGTCCTGGCATGGTGGCACCACTGTTTCATTTATTTCATGAATATATCAGGGCAGAAAACACAGTCAGAGATCAGACTAGATTATAGACAGACATGAAAAACCTTTTTTTTATGTCTCAGTTTTTTATCTCAAAAGTATTGAAAGGTTTGAAGCATGAAGAGATTTGAATTTATGAATTTCACTGGACAGATACAGTACAGTCAGGAGTTCACAGAGAGCGTTGAATTTAGACATGATGATTATACGTGGAAACAGTCTAATGTATGCTGATGTTATCTAAAACCAACGGAAACAAACTGGATTTTACTTTTTTCTTTCTTTTAAATCTCTTAACCGTGCATGTTGGTTTATGACTACATACCTGCAAACTGACATTGCCATCAGACTTAGCTGTGCTGTGGGTATAGCATGCTATAGCATGCTAAATATTTATATATATCTAAATATTTAATTTCTTCACCTTCATATGCATAAATGTGTATTATTAAACAAGGTGGCAATATCATGACAGCAAAATGAATTATTTTGTTTTTTTGTACTTGGCCAATTAACAAGGTCAGTCCTCTGTTAAAGACAAGTCATAAACATCCACATCGGATGTGAATGTGAATTTATGTGTCTGTTTATTGTGCTCCTGTTGTGTATGTCAAGTACTGTAAGCTTGATAAGCCAACATAGTCATAATTCAGAGGGCGAGCTGGATGTCAAAGGAGCTCAATCTATTCAGTAGGCATGTGTAAAGAGGAGTGCGTTTTGTTTTTTAACATCGTAATAGATATTATTTATGAGCTGAATAAGCTTAGCATAACTTTAACATGGAAATCCAGAATTTTTGTTGAAAGGAGAGAGGAAATTGACTAACTCATATCAAGGCCAGTGCTCAGTAATTCAAAGTACACGCTGAAACATCCTGGAATCAGAACACGTGACGTCCACAACACGTCCTGATTTGCCTTGTGTTCATTCTGGGTGAGAGTCTAACAAGTGCAAGAATTATGGGCATAAGCATGACAAATGTAAGAAACCGAGGTGAGGCCATTACAGTTTAATGTCTGCTGTCCTCATGAATCATGGGAAAGTTGGGGACGCTTATGACTTTTCCCAGGGGGTTTATTTATTTATTTTTTTACTCAGTTTGGCAACCCCAAGGTGAGCATCCCATTAACCCCTCAGTGTTTGTACACTGGGGGATTAATGGGACAAATTGGATCATTTCAGTGCCAATGGACCAGAAGGCTTTTTGGAAAGTTACTCCAACACATGCATGCATCTTTCTTTCTCAAACTCACACTCGAAACAGCTCTAAAGTGGTTTGGTATAGACAGAAAAGTCAAGTCAGTTTTATTCATGTAGGCCAAATTTGCAACTCACATTGCCTCATTGAGCAGTTAGATGAAAGAAAAACTTTCCCCAAAAAACCCTTTTAACAGAAGAAAATAAATAAATAAAAACAAAAAAGGTTTCTTATACCTCAGCCACAGAGGAAGGATTTCTCTCCCAGGATGGATAGATTTGCAATAGGTGTCTTGTATACAAAACACACCATCAAAATCACAGAATATACAGTGACAAGATGATGTGTGGGTATAATGTGGAAGGAGCAGGTTAACCTCCAGTGATCTGAAAGAGGACAGGCCACACAGGGACGATTACAAAACGATCAGAATAAATACAAAGTGATATGACAGGAATGCAGATGTATGAGTGAAAACAGAAGCTCCAGGGGGGCACCAATACATGAGAGAGTCAGGTTCCCGTGGGACTGATGGTTCAGCAGAGGAGCCTCAAAAACAGACTTGGCACGCGTTTTGAATATGAAATGTGTACATCCATAGGAAGTATTTTCAGCAAATTTGTTGACAGTAAGAAAAATCTGGAATAACACTGGAGGGATCCTTTAACAACCACCTTTATTTTCTTTTAAACTGGAGTCTTAACTCACCCTTCATTCACACTGAAATGAATAAATAACCTCAAGTTCTGGGCCCTCTGAAAAGTTCGGAAACTATTGCAGGAATAAGAATGGAAAAATTTGCCTCCCAAATGTTTCTGCCTCTTGGTCTTCGCCCACACAGAGTAACAATGTGTCCGCAGCACACAGCACAATATTTCAGTCAAATAAAATATGACTTAATGGCAGGAGATGTTGCTGTGCTTTAAGACTACAAATCAGCTTCTTGCTGTTTTCTACACAGATTCCCAGCTGTGATCATGACGTGTCTGATACGGCAGCTCTAAATTCAGAAAGCCAACCACATTATGTATGTCCATCGCATTTGATCCCAAAAAGCTCTGCTGTCAGCTCCGCTGAGTCTGAGCTTGTCATCAAAATGGCAAAACAAGCTTCTGGCATCCTCGGCTCATTGTTGAGGAGATGTCACTGCTTGCACGCCGGCACATTCTCGACATCGAGCAAACTTTAGAATCGAAGGGTGAGAAACTGGTAATGAGAGGGGAGCGCCGAGTTTCCCGCCGCGTCTTACCTTAGCTGTCTGTCAGGAGCCTCGTTATCTCAGCTTCCCACTGCTGGTCGGCCTTGTTATCCTTAAGTCCTGTCTATTGTCTCATTACTTCTAAAGAGAAAGAACCAGTGTCATATTAAAAGACTGGACAGTATCTATTCATAGAAGCCAGGACCAAATTTCATCACAATGCCTCGCCTGTGGGGATTAGCCAGTATCCTCTTGGAGCTACAATCACCTGTTGTACTACAGTGAGGGAACATCAATGGGATCTTGATAACAGTGTCAAAATCCAGCAATGGCCACGTCTTCCAATCCAATGATAATCAGTGTAGTGTAGCGAGAAATTTCCCGTCTGACACAGGATTAAATTCGCTGCTGGTGCTTTCTGACAAGATCATAACCTGCACGTCAGGTGCAACCCATCGTCTCGTGACTGTCAGAGTGGCAGCACCAGTGCTGAGGTGGGGCCACCCTGCAGGTTAAAGGAAAATTCCACCTTCACGTATAATAAGAGCTGTTTGATTAGGATGAAAAACACAATCACAGTATTTTACTCAGTAACTTGGTGGATTTCCTTAAACTTGAAATAACTGAAAACAAATAAGATAAATACCTTCAGTGTGGTCTTTTTCAGGGTGGACTTTTTCTGAACTGTAGAGGTGACTGTGCTGAAATACATGCAAACTCTGTGTGTTATGTGTCATTACAAGCTATTTTGCACAAAATGAACAATACAGGTATAATACAGCTTATTGTAAATTTGTTCCCTGGTCTTTTTAGAGTTCCCATGTGTCCTCTGTGTCACTGATTACTTGATCCTTATTGGTCTCTAACTACTGTAATTAGTATGTCAAACTGCCAGTCAGTAGTTCGTTTCTTATCTTCAGAATTAGTGGTCTTTGTTGGTTTTGGAGGGTTTGCACCATGTTGTTTCTGCTAAATGGTTAAAATTACAACACATTCAGGTTCTCAACAGAGCGCTCACATTGAGGTTCCAATTAGTCTTTTTTGGTCAGGTATCTATTCACATATATAAGAAATAGCACAAGAATGCTTCACACTGGCAGGGTAATGCTCTGGCTTCCACCTTGGAGACTCTGCATTGCCCACAGGTGTGGATGTGAGTGTGAAAGGCTGTTTATTATGGCCAACCTCTCGCCGGGTTTTATTCATTTTCTAAATAAATATAATGGAGACATCAGTGCATTTAAAAATGTTTTCTGGCCTTGAAAGACAAAAACCTCAAAACTGAAATGACTGAAATAATGTCATGAAAAACTGTCTCCTTGACTAAAATGTCACAAATTACACTGTTAACATCAAAAAACTTGACAAAAACGTCAAAGCTCTTACTAACAGGATGTTTTTGCGTGGTTCCTTTATCAGGCAGACGTTCCCTTTAACACCTCAGTATTAGCGCTCAGAGAAGTGTTTGAATGCCAGGCAGTTTAAATTAGAATCACTTTATCTGAATAGCACTCAGACAGACTACTTATTTGAAGAATGCCTCCCCTCAATTTCATAATAAAATGGATTTAGTATTAACAGAAATATGTTGAATTGATTTGGGTGCTCTTTTTAATTGTCGCAGTTATTCAGGACAAATGTTCTATTTATTATTTAAGTTTTCCAAAGCCTTTTTGATGTGAGAAAGGGGCTTTAATTAAACAAAAGGAAAAGCATTATGAGAATTAAGCTGCTTCATGTCTTCAGTCCTCTTGGGTTATCATAAACAAGCCAGCTGGACACGCTCAGTGGACTTCTTTAGTGCACACAACACATCAGAGGTGCTCAGGTGTGCTAGCAGGGCATCCCTGACCAGGAATGAAGAAGTCTTGTTTTCTCATACAAAATGCACAGGAGCTTCTCAGGCAAACCCCCCCCCCCAAAATATAAATAATATAAATTCAAAAAATGTTAATTTTATAAGACATGATATGCAGGAATCTCTCCATCCATCCAATCAAAGATGACTTTGTTGAATTTAAGTGAACACCGCTGATCCACACATAACCCAGCAGCTTCCAGTCCAATTAAGAAAGGCATTAATTACTCATCGCCATATCATTTACCCCGTCCCTCTCCCAGTCCATGTCTCGGAGAACGTCTTGTCACAAACAATTAGGCCAATAAAGATGGAAGTTAATTAAATTAAAGGCAGTGACGTGTCGTTTGTTGCAAAGTCGTTACAGTCGCACAGCCTGGAGGGTGGAGGTTATTGATGGCTTTCTGTCTTTGGGGTACCTCAACTCACATTAAGCGACGAGCCACATCTTGGAGAGACCGACTTGATTTAGCTACGAGGGGATGCGGCCGGGCGGCAGATTTTTATGCTGCAGCTTATTCCAGTTCACACTGTGAACCATCTGTCTGTCCTGACCTCACGCCCTTGTGGCATATACATCCTTTGCATATTTTAGTGTCTCGAGTTCATCAACATGCCATTACCAACTTACCATAATACAGTCTAAATGCAGGAAATATCATGAAGCTAACACTGACTCAAAACCACTGAATATGTTTGAATTTCTGACTTAAAGGAATGGATCACTTCAGTATCAAAGAACAGAAAACTGCAGCTGAACTTTTTGTGTGAGTTGATACTTTAAAGTGAGCTGCACCTTTGCCTTCACCCCAGTTTGTGATGCAATAGCCGAAGTTTTGCATCAGATGTCAGTGGAGAAATTCCCCAAATCCTACTTTGATAATGTTGTCAGGTGTACTTTTTTTTATTGAACCACAACCATTCACTTGTCTAAAAGTAAAGTATCTATTTGAATATATTTCAAAATGTTCAAGATGTTAAAAAGTAAATATTATGTTCCTCATGAGTAAATTTACTTTGCCAACACAGTCAGTATCAGCCAATAAAATCAATAAAATACAAAACTGCATGTATATTTCTTCCCTTTAGAACACCTTAAATTTGACCTTCTTTTTAAAATGACGGCGGTTAGTTTTTATTCTAATGTGCCACAGTAACATCAAATTCCTAGCAGCATGTTCATATTAAACCAGAGCAAGTGTAAGTCTGCAACACTCTCTCGTCTGGTGGGAATGAGTTCTGCCATTCCTGCCAAGATAGTCTGTCAAACACTCAGGGCGTCTGTTCTTATACATATGTATCATATTTCGTAGTATAGCTCTATCTGTCTTACCCAGCCCTTCAGACATTTTACAGTGTGCTTAAACTTCCCTCTATGCAAATAAAAAGGACAGACATTTTCAGAAAATCTGTGCTACACACCGCATTAAACCCACACATCAGTCGTACGCACATATGCCTAATTGAAGGCGAGAAGGATTAATGAATGAATTACATGCTTTAATGATGCCTGCTGGGAAATTCTGCGTTTGCTTCGCCCCTCTCCACAGGAAGGTCAGAGCGCAGGGTCAGCTACAGAAAAGCACCCCGGGAGTTAATGGAGCTTCTTTCTAAAGGACAGTAAAGCAGAATGGATTCTTGCCAACATTTTGGGCTCAACCCTGGGCTCATGTGTTGAAGGATGGTCTCTCAGAGCATGAAACCACCTCACCATCTCTACGAGCTGAAAGAGATCAGGATGAGGCAGGGATAAAACCTGGAGTACAGCCTACAGGAGTTTCTAATTAGAGACAAGCCTTTCCAGAGCTAAAACATAGTCAGTAGTAATAGTACAGCAAATACAGCATATTATTCAGAAAGGAAAATGAAAAATGAGCCTTGCTACTCTAAACTTTCATTCAGGCAGGTTCAATTGAGGCATCCACCTCATTAAGCAGAAAACTCCAGGAAGTCTCCACTTCCTCCCCGGGGTTTTGGTTGCCAAGCTTGTCCATGCAGGTTGTTCAGCGGCATCATGTTTCCGTTTCTCTGTGTGTGTGTGTCACCAGGCAAAGGAGCCCCATCTGCTGCCACACGGGGGGATAAGAAGAAGACGAAATGGCACACAGATTCTCCAAACTCCATCCCGCTCGGGTCTGACTCAGAGACAGCCGGCCGTGACACTGGCAGCGTGAAGGTAAGAATGCTTAATCGTCACCATGAAACGCGCCCCCGAGTCACTGCTACTCTGACACAGGATCCTCCTTTTATGTTAAAATCATACTAATCATCTTAACTTCGCAACTTTGTTATGAGCTTCTTTAAGCAACAATATTCAAGAATTTGTTGGCCTGAGCAATTTGGTGTCTCTGCAGTACACTTTTACTTCTTCTTAACGTCGCTTTTTGCTGTTTTTTTCATCATCAAGTTTTATCTATTCATATAGCAGCATAAATATTAGCAGTAATAACATGAAATATTGTATGGATAGATATGAGCCTATCCTCTGTGGCCCAGCTTCCTCTCAGCAGGTGTTTGATAGTTTAGAAAAGTGTGTTCCCAATCTGTACACACCCCAGGCCACAACAAAACCCAGAGTTATAGTTCTCGAGAAGATGCCAAATTGCATCCAAGCCTCCAGGCCGAAAGGAGAAACTTTAGTTTTCAAAACAAAAATTCGACTGTACTTAGAGAGCATGCATGCCTTCCTTTAGAGAATGCATGCATGCTCTCTAAGTACGGCCTCTTTAAGAGACACAGTGCATCTGCAGGTGTGCACAGAGCGGCGGTGCATCTCTTTTGTCTTGTTCTGGGGTTGGCCAACTTATGGCAGAACAGGAGTATAGAGAAGTGTAATGATGTGAAGGTCAGAGTGGTGATTGGAGATGTCCAGTAGCCTGTCTGACATCCATGTGGCCGGTCATCATACAGTATAGCAGTGTTGTTTATAGCTTGTTTAACCTCATTCTGCTCCACATCAAGCAACAAATTTATTATTATATACAACTTTTGTCCTCTGAGTTCTTGCACAGGGAGGGTTGTTATGTTAATACAACACTTGTCGGTGTCCTGTCTGTCTAATTTCATACTGGAAGGCAGCCTTGGACTTTTTTAATTGTTATAACCACAATTCATTTCAATAATAAGGTTCTTCTAATTTATATTGCATGAATTTTTATTTTTTCTCACATAGTAATCATGCAAAATAGCTTAAAGACATGAGACGGCTTGCTGGTCATTGCTGACACTCAGTGAAGTCCTCTGTCAGGGTTTTGTGGCTCATACTCACGGCAAAGAAACTCAGTCTGTTCTGGACAGAAGTGACATGTGGTGCAGTGGGAGGAAGGTTAAGGCTTTCTGAAGCTGCTGTTTCTCACTGCTGCTATTTCCCTTAAGATTCTTGGGATATTTTTTGCCTTTATTTGATGTAGTCAGAGTAGCCTGAAAGAGAAAGTGAGAGTAACACATGCATTAAATGTCCAAGGACGGACTCAGACAAACATCCACCTGGACACAGGAGCTGAGATATCGGCATTTTTAGGGCAGAACAAAACCTACCTAGAATTCACACTTAGTCCATACCCCATGTGGCTTGGTTTGGCCACTGTAAGGTCACATTTTTATGTCCAATTATTAGGATCCTGAATCATCTGTGTCTGCTCACAGCGTATACACAGTGTCTGGGCAGCTGTTTGTATGAATAAAAATGACCACGGTTAAGACTTTATCCAAACAGTGTGCGGATGATGACAGCTTTTATCAGCTTTTTATGTCCTTGATGAAACTTTCAGGTAAAATTGACTTTCCTCACAGCTTTCAGTAGCTCCATTGTCCCTCCACAACACTTTACAGGCTAAAAATGTTCATTTTTTCTTTCTGTATAATTTGCATATTTCTGAGTGAAAAAAATACCTTAAAAATATATTCTGTTCCAGGACACTGAAATCCTCCAAAATGGTCTCATAACTGCTTATAATTGCGCTAAAATTATTTTAATAGTGGAAAACCATAACCCAAACACTTTGAAAGTTTAACTATAAATGGATTATAAGTGTCTTCATAGAACAACAAGCTGGGCGTTTCTGCACCACGCAAAAAGTGAGATTTTAAACCCGCCAACTCGAGCGCCTGTCCACAGGGTTTGTGTTTGCAAAATTTGTAAGGAAAGAGCTTCAATTTGTTATGTGGTGACTTTTTTGGTCAACAAACTGTGTCACTGAAAAACAGAGAAACGTTTTGTGAGAGCGTCTGTTCTTGAAGCCGTGTTTTCAAAGACTGTTTAAGTGGGTTTGGAGGAATTTCTAATAGTGCTCTTTAGAACACTTAAAGGCAATTACTCAAGTTGTCATAGTGCAGAAAGTAGCATCAGTGAACAGCACACAGATTTGTCATGAAGGACAGGTCATAGAAATCGTGTTCGTGTGGTTGCCGAATAAAATGGCAAAATAAGTGTGGAAAAACCTTGACCACGCTGATGATAATAAACTTTCTGTGCTATACGCGGCCGTTGTGATGCTTCGTTGTTTGATTTTCTGTGTGTTTTATTTAACCGCCGTCCGTGTATATAGTAAAATTGTCACAACCGTAACCTGGTGAAGGTCACAGTGGCAGTCAGAACATTTCTCAATACATGGAATGTCATTGTAGCATTAATGTAATTTGTCCTCTAGTAGTAGAAATACAACAGAACCCACTATAATATTCTGTCTTTAGCACCTTTCTTTAATTGTGGTTCCTGCCTCATACTAAAGTTCCTGAAGCTCTCACATAGAAAACTAATTTCAACTAATAACCTTTTTTATCATTAAATTGACTGCGCTGCAAGCTTTTGTTCGTCTTTTGATAGTCTGCAGCCTGCAGCTGTTTTGCTTTTACTTCGATTAATTGTATTTTTTGTCTATTATTATGTTTGTGTTAATCACGCTGCGTGTGTCTCGTGTGTTCGCTCACATCGTGCTCGCAACCCCCATGGGAGCCTGACGTCCACGTGGAAACACTCTTTATTAACTGTGTGTGGGAAGAGACTGTGCTCGGGTCCCTTTGGTCTTCTGAGGCTCCTGATCAAACTGTAGCAGGTAGATTCACAGCATGATGGAGATACACTGACTAACAACTGCCACACCATATCAAACATAGTTCTTTGCCATTAGGTTATCATATCCTCTTCACGGATGCCCCCCTACCCCCTCCCCGAGTCGCCATGCATGTAATAAAGATTGTGTCACTCTGCAGCTTGATACGGTTGTCTGAGTCTATCAAGGTCCAGGTTCCTTGGGGAGAAATGAAAAAAGGACTGCAGATCCATAGGAGCTGGGTAAAATGAGACTGGGAGCTCTTTTCCTTTTTATGTCTAGATATTTTGAACTGATGTTCCACTTTATAACAGCATAATGACATGAGCGTACAAATTCACAGGCATTTGGAGATAAGTGGAGGGAGTCATTGAGGAGATTTTAGGCCTGATTATTATAAATTAGGATTCTTGTGAAACGTGTGGGCACATTTTTATAAGGTTGGATCTCTTCATTTGAAATCCCACAAATTTATTCAAATTAAAAGCTGCTGCTGAAATGAAGGGGAGGGATGGTGATGACACTTAGCAAACCTACACTGCTGATAGATCTGCATACAAGCAGATAGTTTGTATGTGCTTGACCTCCTCTTCTCGCCACACGCCCACAAAATCCACTTTGAGACAAAGTTGTTTGCCCCGAGGTTACTTGCCTCATTGGCTACAGGCTAATAGCACTGACCTCCACCACAATGAAAGCCTTTAAGTGCCTTGTACTTTCCAAACTCAAATGCTTCACCGACCTCCTCTTTGACAGCAGTTTGCCCCCAAATGAGCATAATACACTCAGCATTGGTCTAAACTCAGATGAGCTTTGTCCACTTTCCCTCGACCCTTTGCGACCCCTAAAGAAGGAGCCATCATAAGTTGTACAGGTGGAAAGAATGGCAGTGATAACAGAGATTTTAAAGTCTACAAGAAAAAAAAAAAAACAAAATAAGAGAGAGATGCTGTGAAGAGCAGCATCAGGTTGTTCAGATGACAAAAAAGCTGTCAGAGATGCCTTGTACCTTCCTTGCAGAGGATGACAGATCAGTAAAAATATCCTGTAGCTGTTTTGCATTATGGTCTACTGAGGTGGCTGTCGGGAGAGAAACGGGTTCTTCTAAGACAGATTTCTCCCTACATGAGTGTTGGTGCGAAGTGATGAGTCTAGAAAGACGTCCCTGCTCTTTATTCTTATGAGCTGATGTCAAAGCCTGCTATTTATCTTTGATGTCTGAGCGAGCTGAAGTTTTGTTTTTTGTTCGTTGTCTGCCTTAAACTTCAGTTACATTCTTAATGTCTCGATGTGATGTGATGTTGTCCGCAGCTTACACAAAGATACAAGACAAACGCTTATCCAGTCGACAACACACACCTGAGAGGTAGTCACGTGACTTGTTCTTGAGTCATAAAGACTTTCAAAATCAAGAAATAATTGACTTTAACACCAACGACACAGGACTTCACTCTGACCTTTTGATGTTGATGGACTTGATATCCTGCCAAGAAGATGAAAGAATATATAATGAAAAAAATAAATGCAATGAATCAGCTTTTGTCAGTAAACTTCAATCAGTAGCAGCCAATCAGACTGCAGAAGCAGACAAAAACTGTTCTGCGGAAACATTTGACTCAGAAAGTTTGATAAAGTCTAAAATCTCTCTCTCACTCTGAGTGTCCCAAGATGGACTCTTTCATTGGCCAAACCTGAACGCTAACTGTGCCTCTTTGCTCCTTTCACATTCTCAAGAATTTAATCATGAAAGATTTAAAATGAAGATTTTCACTCTTTTTAGCATTAAGTCCTGCCGTTGGAAATTAGCAAACAATTTGAGCAGAATCTGAAGTGCTATTCAAGAAACAATTGGAAAATATGTCGTCAAAGCAGAGACATACTGTGAATAATGAATGTGAATGAAATGAAATGGAGGAGCAGACTGAATAGCTTGACATGAAGTTAAATCCTCAGATCGGAGGCAGTCAAGGCGACGTGACACTAGTTAGATAAGAGATTATCTTTTTAGTGAAGTTTGTACAGTCTTACACTGCACATCCATTCAGTTAAAGCTGTAATTCTTCATTCAACTGTCTTTCCTCGTGAAAGGATCTGAACATGGCTTTTCAATCAGTTCTGAACCACTCTAGACTTTTGTTTCCTCTGTTTGTATGGGAGGTTCTTGCATGAGGTCCTAATCAGACTCGTCTTGTCAAGTATGGGACAGTTCTTTGCTTCTGGGATCCTACCAAAATTTTTCTCTTATTGCACCACCAAGGCCAGGGGGTCAGCCACACTATGAGGTACCTGAGCTATTTTTGGATCTGCGTGTTGTATACTCAAAACTAAAGGGAGCTCAAATGCATCACAAGTACCCTTTGCTGTCAAAATCCTGCTAAACACAGAGTTTCCCTGACGTGTGACACTAACAATAACGATGTACGTCAGCGGTTATACAACATAATACTATGGAATAGGCTGTACCTGCGGGGACTGTCAACGTATTGCAGATTTTGACAGTAAAAATACTGTTTTCCATCACGCTATTTGTCCTTTTTCATGAGAGGCTTGCTGTTGCTTCGTTAGGGAAAGCGGCAGCGGGGGAGATAGACGGAGCTCTTAAAAAGGCTTTGGACAGCTGCAGACAAGCGTTTTGGAGAGAAATTGCAAATCTGTCTCTTCACTCTTTTCATTATCTTACATCATGATGAAGTGAGAGCACCCAAGGGAAGTGGCAACAGACATGGCAGTGACTATCAATAATTCATGTGTTCATATATTGAACAAGTACGAGCTTGCTATTGTCAGTCACTTAGATATAATGTTACTGAAATGGACAGGAAAGAGCCGGAAGCAATCTCAAATGGCCCAGTGATCGTTATTCATTTGTGGTTAATTGTGCTAATTCTGGAAAGGCTAAGATATGCCTCCGCAGACCGATGAAATTAATGTGTGGAGGAAGAGGGCCTCTGTTGTTTAAGAAATTAATTACAAACGTTTAATGAAAAGAAAAAGCTTCCCATTTGCATTTTCATGGCTTGAATATGCAGTGATTCTCACGCTGATGTAGATTGACAGCCCCCTCTACTTTGACCCCTCGCTAATGGGAATTGCCTTTTAACTGACATATTTAGTCGCACTAAGGTAATGTCTATTTCATTGATTTTGGACGGCTCTTTTGAATAGCACTTATCCTCACATTTCATCATTTTGCCTCCCATATTCTTAGCTGTGCACTTATAGCATCGCTGCTGTGCTTGTGCCATTGTTTCAGCAACGCTCCCCCCTGCAAGTATCCACCAACCCTCCTGGTGGATACTTCTTGTTGAACCCAGAGGGCAGCATGCCTGAAGATGAAAAACCATTTTCAATTATCCTGGACATTCCAATGATGCCCCAAATTTATGAAGATGTTGTTCTGTGAGCTGTTTTGACCCTAACATGATGGCAAAATGCCCCGAGGATACCTTGTAATGGATTGCACGGTGCGTCCGCAGACCCGTGCAGCATCAGTCAGAGGGAAATAAGTTGGTTCGGGTTTGGACTCTCATTTTGATTAGGAGTGCCTCGTTCCCTCACTTGTTTTGTTCAAGGCCCGAGGTCTGAGTTTTGAAAGCACGGGACCTTCAGTGATCTTCAGCAGTTTGTTTTTAACGAGCAATGACAAATGACATCAACACCCCCCCTCCTCACACACACACACACACACACACACTCTCCGGGCTTTTATCTTTGCTCAGCCTTTGAACCAGGCCTTAAGGCAGCTGCATTGAAATAGACACGGCCCTGAGGAAGCCCGACTCCAGACAGAATACACTCTAATTCCGGTATCTATTTCTTACCAAACAGCCGAGTAGCCAACTACTGCTGTTGCATCGCTCCCTATTAATC
The DNA here is from genome assembly GCF_020382885.2 of Scatophagus argus. Lineage (NCBI taxonomy): Eukaryota > Metazoa > Chordata > Actinopteri > Scatophagidae > Scatophagus > Scatophagus argus. Next base: position 4,735,007 of record NC_058516.1, read on the forward strand.
ACTTTCAAGTTGAAATCCAGACTTAGTTCAGCCACAAACTGTACCCAGTAGTAGTTTTAGACAGTGGACAGTTTTAAGTAGTTCAATTCAAACTAGCTTCACCTTATCCAGCTACAACAGAAAAATAGAACTTAAATAAATAAAATTAAATAATATTGAAAGAATACTTTTTTTTTTTACATTTTAGCACAAGTAGGCTACTTTTACCTTTTGATATTTAGTACATTTTACTGATACTACAGTACTTTGTGCTATTTCTCATGTGGTATCTTGATTGCAGGATTTTTACCTGTACTGAGGTAATTCTACATGATTTGTACTTTTACTTAAGTAGACGTAAATTTGAGTCAAAACTCAAACTGTGACATGCATTAACTGTCGCTAAAGTTCCAGTAGTGTCGTTTAATCCATAGAGTTTTAAATGGAGCTCAGCATGTTTTTACTTCAGGTGACTGTTCTTGAGTAGAAAGACAACATTTGTTACGATGTTGTTCCTTCCTCCCCCACACGCTTCAGTCGACTGTGTGAGATCAAACTCCAGCCTTCCCCTCAGTGCTCTTTTGTCTTTTGTCAGTAATTTCTCCAGCAAACCAGCAGGGATCAGTAGAAGATGAGGGTGCGCTCGTCTTTCATCAGGGGTGGTTTGTGATGTGTGTGATGGTTCAGCGGAGGGATTCAAAAACTGAAGTGTTAGTACTGAAAACACCAAGAACGAAATTAAAAGAAAGCACAAGATGATGGAAAAACATCACCAGGGAACATTTTGTGCAATTTCACTAAAATTTAATGAAATTAAATGACAAACCATAAAAGAATACGAATAGATCTGCCTGGAAATTTCATGAAAGTTATATGACTAAAGTGCAGAAACATTTTGGTGTGAGCTGAGGATAAGTCAAAAGAAAAACCTGAGAGTTCGAAAATCTAAAAATCATGTTTGACCTTTCAGACATAAATGTGCTTTTATGAGCATAGCAGAGTCGTTTGGGCTTGTGTATGATGCAAACATTAAGGACGTGATTGTACATGTGTTGCATCATCAGAGACAAGATTGTATCAGCATATCTTGTAGTATTTTGCTCAAAACAAAAGTTTTAAGTGTGCATAAATCACTGTAAAGGCCTCCTTTCATCACACTCACCCCCTTCACCAAAGACTTCCTGTGCCCTGATGAATTTATAGCCAGACTGGGCTTCGTATATCTAATATGCATTAGTTCCACACTAAGATGTGACCGTTAACTCTGAAACAGTACAACAATAACGCTGTGACCGATGAGATCCCTCTGTGTTCAAAATGGCTTCCTGAACACCGTGCACTCACACTGACGAGGTTGTTCTGTCCTGCCTGTCACACTTTGCTCCATTTATGGAAGACCGTCGTGCTTCCTGCATGCAACCTCTAAATTCAGTTACTTCTGTACAATTAAAAACCCTTATTTGGCTCACATTTTCTGTGAATGAGACTTCAGACAAGAAGCCATCACCGAATTCTCCTGCGGCACCTGGCCCACTAATTACAACAAAACATGTCAGCTTCCTGTTCATACGTCCTGTTCATGTTCTCATTTAGTTTGTGTGTTTGTCTGCAGGGGTGAAAAGTCATAGTAAAAAGTAGTACAAATACTTCTTACATATTAATCGCTAGGAATAACAAGGAGTGCTACTTTTGATACTTGGTGCACTGCTTTTGCTCAAGTAAAGGATCTAATTTTTCGTTCTACAACCGTTTGATTCCATGCGGGCGTTTTTAGTGCAGAGCCCACAGAGTGTTGGGCTCTGAGCAGTTTCAGGGGAGGCTCAGTGAAAGGAGGTTGAAAAATATTACATTGGTTATATCAGTGGTTATTAGAATAAGATCACATAGCATAGACTAAATGCGTTTGATTTGAAGACAAGAGAGTTCAGAAATGGTTGAAGACAAGATTAGGGAATTTTACTGTTTTCCCCCAGTTTCCAAGAGTTAGAAACTAATAATTGCCTTAGGACAGACCTTTTTATGTATTCAGTGTAGTTTGAAGCTGTGTCGAATAGCAATGTTAGCCTGCCTTGGCTCAGTTAACATAATTATCAGATCAGATAGCATAATCATGATCCCATAGGCATCTGGGAAGGGTGGGGTCAGGGGGTGGGCACCTTTTTCCAGTGTGAGGAAAGGTTCACAGTGTTCAAAACACTGCACAGACCTCCATTTGGATTTTGAGTGAAATTCTCTCTTTGGTACACTGGACTGTTGTCATCCAAATCAATATGTGTGGATATTTTAATTTCAGTTGTAGTTTTAGTTCTGTTAAATTAATTTTAGTCTGTTTGATAAGGACAGTGCTCACTTATGAAAAGAACAAAAACATTGGAAAGGCCAGATTTCATCTCTTTTCCTTGGCTTGGTGTGAATTTTGATGCTCCAAACAATTCATATAAGCATGCACAAAATAAAATAAAAAGCAAAAAAACGATGCACATCCACCAATAAATAAACATCGTAAATGCGTACTTTTTTTTGCAGTAAAAAACATTTAAGCAGAATGTAAAATGTGTAGAGTAATCCAAAAACTACAGAAGTCACAGTACGCCGTGTTCACTTCGGTTCACTTCAGGGCTGCAGTAAGCAGGCCCCTGTGAGTGTGTTTGTGTGTTTATGCTGATGGATGAGACAGGCTGCACCTGATGTGAAGCAGTTCAGCGTTGCTTGTTTTCTTAGAAGTACACCATGCAAATTATTGTGGACCATCAGAGCTTGCAGAGGGTCAGATTCTGTATGTGACGGTAACCCAGAAAAATAAAACCTTGCATCACATATATAAAAAACCATTTTTCCCCCTTAGGTCTAATAGAGATGTATGTGCTGTTCTCTTGTGTCTTCTAGCAGCTGAAGAAAGGGCAGTTTTCTCCTGCTATATCTTTCTTATGTATGGGTGCAGGTTCAGTGAGAATACATTAGCTCCTGTAGAGGTGGCTGACTTTTTCGAACTTACTTTCCTCTCAGTGATATTTACAAGCCAAACACACACTCTGAAATTAATGAGAAAACATCTTAATGGAGTGGCTGAGGGCTTCATAAGCGGGACTGACGATGTTCGCCTACACCAGACTATTTGGAGATTGAAATCTAATTCACACAGTACCTTAATCTAATTCAAACACCAGTACAAAGATTCCCATAATTATGACTGGCATTTAATTATAGATGTTGTACGCAGCGTTCTACTTAGAGAGAAAACGCTCCGAAAATTAAAAAGTTGTGTGGCATGTAAATCACGCTCCGTCTAAGCTTTTGTTCCCGTCAGAAAAGGATTGTCTAAGTAATTTTGGCTAAATGGTGATAAAAGGCCTAATGTCTAATTTGTCTTTAGTTGAGGAAAATAGATCCAAGCTGATTATAGTGGCTGTCACATTAGCAGCAGGCCCCAGTAGATATGTTGTTGTTTCACAGCTCCGGCTGAGACAGAGGAAATGGGATAAAAGGTGAGGAGGCTGTGCAGGCTTTCTGACTGCTTGTCACTCGTGAACAATGTCACCTCTTCCCGAGCAGCAGCTCGCTGCCACAACAGCCGACAGTATCATCCACTTCACCCGGCACTGTGTTTTCTTATCTGCTTAAAATTCTGCATCATCTGAAGACTTTTCCACTCTGTGGTTTTCAGTGATGCCGCAGCTCTTCCCCATAAATGTACTGAGGAGATAACACGCAGGTGATGAGTCACATTTTCTACGGTGTTGTCATGCATTTACATGCATTTTAAAGTTTTAAAGTGCAACTTCATTTCATCCAAGAACCAACCCAACCAAACAGGATCTTTATTGTCTGAATCTTTATTTTGAGTATCATCCAGAGAGAGATTTTGTTATAAATTATGTTAAATATGCCAGAAAACACATGAACTACAATGAAAATATGTTCTGTATGAACATTTTTGCAACTTGTTTCCCTTAGAAACACATTGTGAATTGGCTCTATATAAACATTTTTTTCGAGGAGACAGGGATGTTTGACAGCAGACGTTTTTCCTCATCATTAAACAAGACAAACACAATTGGCGTTAACTAAGAGCATTAATCCAATCAGTGTCCCAGTTAGACAGTGAGTGAAAATGCATCGTGTCCTGACACTAAATCCAATCCAGTCCTTGTGAAGTGCGCTGAGGCTTTGTGATTTTGGGCTTTATAAATAACACTGACTTGACTTGATAATGTTTTTAATTACACGTATATGTAATATATGAGAGGGACAAAGGTCTATTTAAGGAAGCACGCACACACGCAAGTTAGCTGTGCTGTCCTGACAGGCAAGTAAAACATGGAAATGTAGACCAGTAATCCTAAATACAACTGCAGACATTTTCTAATGTTACTCGTACATACAGATAGAGACATTTTTCAGCTGTAAGCCATCATGAGTGTAAAAGCCATTACAGCACCTGTCATGGACTGATTTTATAGATGTCCTTGCAGACATGGATGGATTTTTTTTTCCCCGTCTACCCACCAAATGCACTAGAATTAATCAACAAAAGAAAGTCTCCTGGAAGCGTGGCCATTTAGTGACACCTGAAGCCCTTGTAGAGACGCCCTCACAACATCTGCTGTAAAGCCACAGACTCTCTGTTCAAAGATGCTGCTCAAATGTTTTTGTTGTATTTTTTCACTGAAATGACAAACCCATTAAAAACGGTCTGTCCTTACCGCTGTGACTGAGCCACACTGTGGACGCTTTGTGACGTAATTGCATGCAGGCATTTCGAAAATGACCTGCATGACTCTTCTTATGTCAGCAGTGGCCACAATGAAGAGAGATGAATGGAGGGACCTTCGTCTAAAATAGTCCCTGGCCTTCCCCTCTGAGTGTGTTGTCTTACATGATTTCTCTCCCTTTCTCTCTCTCCACCTGTCTCTCCTCTCGTAAAACCCAACTCGGTCCTTGTATCCCCTCCTGTCTGTTCCTTCGACTCAGTTATAATATAATAATATTTGGTATTTTTGCCTGACCTTGGTGCATTAAGGTCGTTGCCGTGTAAGAATGTGAGTAATTGATGAGAACATCCCATCTGACTCCAGTCTCCTCAACAGGTCCACTTGGACCGGATCAAAGTATTGCATTATATTATTGAAAGGGGGAATATTTGGACATTTTTTATTATGCGTGAAATATAAATGGATGAAAATGAGTCGGCTATGACTCATCAAAGTTTCAGCTCAAACATCATTTAAAGGACAGGAACAGGATGATTTTGCTTTTGGCTCATTACCAGCCTCAGTGAGATACACTTCCCAGACCCTCCTATCTATCTCTCACTCCTTGCTTGAGATTAACATTTTTAATCAGCACAGCTTTATTTTCACTGGCAGAAAGACCCAAAAATGACACACTATGGAAATGAAGTAACGCAAATAAGCATGGCATTACATTTTATTAAAAAAACTGGGAAATTAAAAATAATTTCCAAACTGATTATTCAGTTAAATTACATTATATGCCAAAATATCTGTATTTTTAGATTTTTTATACAAAATCCCTCTTTTTTCCTTTAAAGTATTTTTGATGACTCATCCTGACGTCAGGGGTAAACATAAATTCATCCAATCAAAAGTGATTTGGGGTGACCAGCTACAGCCCATCATAAAACCACACTTGACTGTTGGCTTAAACTAGCTGAGCAATATCACAGTATGATTTTGTTTGCACTGCAGTTAAACTTTGTTTACATTTCCCCAAAATGAATGCTAAGGTCTAATTTATTCCGTACTCAGCTTTTTTATGATTTAACAAAAAGGCAGAGGCAGATGTGGATGGAGGACAGTTTGTCATGTTCGGGTGAGCAAAGATGAAGGATCCAAATGCGGACATCTGAGGCACATCTGGGGCAGTTCAGTAGTTTAGTAATATAAACTGTAGATCTGTATTGCACTGTATTTGCAGTCCAATCAAACCTGAAGGACTTGATTTAAATCTATTTTGTACCACGTCCACATATTACGTCACAGTACAGAAGATAACTGTGGTTTCGCCGTATCTTTAAAAAGTGGAATTTGTGTACATAAAGGTGTCTGTGCCATTTCCATGCACTGTCAAGACAGTCCCTAACCTCAGCTTGTCGTGTATGCCCGTCTTTGTTGTCAGAGCACAAAAATAACATGTGGAACATCTTTAAAGCTTATTCCCGAGCTCCTCAACAAATGTGGAGACAACTGCTGGAAAACATTGAAGGTGAATCTCACCGACTGAGTGAAAATGAAGTTAAAAGGAGCCACAGCTCATGTTTTACGGCTGTGGCTGCTTTGCACACTGCAACAGTTTTGCATGCTGTTCATATATGTTCAGAGCACTTTACCTGTCCATATCAGGACACAATGATACATTTCAGTCAGTTTACATCTCCCTAGGTGGTAATTCTTACAAAATCAGGCCTTAAAACTGATTCAACACAGAATATTTCCTCAAGAGAAGGTAATGGGCACGACGGCAGGCTTTCTGCTCTGTATCCACTCACTATGTTTATGCACCAGACTCTCTGCTCTGTATTTCTGTATTTAAAAAAAGCTCTTTGCCTTGTGTTGTTGTTTGGAACACACAGGCCAGAAGGTGGTTGGATGTTTCACCTGCTCTCAGTCTCTGAGCTCCAAAATAATGAAGCCCATTTCCTTTTTCATAATCAGAAACTCAGCTGAATGACTAAATGCAAAAAAGAGGTTCTATCTTTCTTTTTTCTTTTCCTGTGACTCACTGTGCTTTTTATTTTTAAATTAGCCAGACAAAACCCATAAAAGCATTTACCTGTGAGGTGTACTAAGAAATGAAATTTGGTTTCTCCTAAGGACCCGTCCTCTTCATTAGTTGCCTAGCAACTGAAAAAACAGTTTCCCAGAAAGAAAGATTTATTTATTTATATCTTTTATTTTTCTTTACCTGGCATCGGTTTCTGGAACACCTTGTTCCACATAAACACACTGTTAAGTAATCGACTCTGTGTTTAACGCATTTTATCCAATAAGCTCTGTGAATTACTATTTAAATGATTTTGTGTTTGAACTTGTGGCACAGAGGAAACTAATTAAGGAGTTATTGGTGAATTGGCTGAACACCCCAGTAGATCCAAACTCCAATTTACTATCAGTGACAAACATTTGGCGTTAGAACCAGTTCTACAGTCGTCTTTGTCTTTTTTACAGCAAGGTGTAAATTGTGTGACGTGAGCGCAGGAAGCCGGGCCAATGAAATAAATTAAAAATCATTAACACATCAGAAGATGTTCTTGGAAAATATCTCAAATCAACCAGGTCAGACCTGAACTTCAAAGTGAGTAATTAAACCTTGTAAGAAGCAGTAGGTACTCTGTATTCACGGTTGGTAACGCAGACAGAACACTGAATTGAATGTTTAAAGATAACAGTGATAAGAAATAATGTTTCATTATGTGCAGGGATTAACGTGAGCATTTACAGTCACTGAAGCTCTCACAAGGACTGATTTGTAATGAACAATTAATGTTTCCTGAATAAACGGGGCATCAAAAGAAAAAAAGTGGAAGGAAATAAAATGTGTAAAAACACGCACAGGCTTTGATGCCTGATGTAATTTTTCTGACCCCTTTACAAAATTCCCACATGTGAAAGAAATTGTGTGTGTTGTATTGGGACAGTTTGACTGTCATATAAAAGTTAATATTGCCAGTTTGTTTAGCACATTATAGCAGCATTCGATAGCTATCTGACTGTAATTAGCATGTTGACATGTTAAGCACTTTAAAGCTGCTTAGTTATTGTTTTTGCTCTTGCGGTAGTGTAGTGGAGAAAGTGGAGCCGATCACGAGATCAATGCAAACCTTGTTTTGCTCACGATGAAGCTGCACAATCCACGCAGTGATCATCAGATTATAAGCTCCGCCAGTGGCGTCGCTTTAACAGTGGCAATGTCAGTCGGTCAACAGTGTTGGACATTCATGCTTCCCTCAGGATAAATTATATGACAATTGTACATCAACAAATCAAGATTTGTCTTTTATTTTTTTGGGCAGAATTCTTCTATTAATGACTGTCTGCTGCTCTTTGTGTTGAGAGATGATTAGCAAGTATTAGCATGTTAACAGGCTAAAGTAAAGGATGGTGAACATGATGAGCATTATTCCTGCCAATCATTAACATGTTAGCACCGTCGTTGTGAGGGTTAGCATGTGGACTTTAGCATTTAGCTCCAAGCAGGCCTTGTACAGCTCAGGTACAGCCTTGCTGAGGGTTAAATTCTCCATAAATAAGGAGAAATTCTGTTTGATTGCTGCTTATTTAAGTGTAAATATTTAATGCTTCAGTGCTGAAGAAGTTCAAAGTAAATGGATCCTTCTCATCATTTTCAGTCAACACCAAGACTGAGTTAGAGGTGTGTTTTTAGAACTTTTATTTCTATAATTTGCCTTCCAACACCCTATAGAGCTGTGCTGAGCTCATCAGCACCTTGTCGTGGTAATTTTTCTGACTCTGGCACAAGAAGATGACAATCCTGCCCACAAAGCCATTAGCTCAGGTGTTTTTTAAATAGCGGCTAATGAGCACAATGCCAGGCCTGTTTGAATCAATGACAAAATACTTCAAATGAGAAGATCGAGAACCTGCATTTACAGTGTGCATTTATATGCAATGAGATAAAGCACGAGTTGCAAATGCGTCACTTTTATTGTGTAATTCCATTGATTAAAGACAGTAGGGTGTACGTGGATAGAGATGAGTTTAGGTGTCTGATTAAGCCTTGGAACACTCAAGTCTTTGACGCCTGTGTTTCGTATTTTACATGGCAGTATCTCTCTAAAGCTCACTCTGTATTTCTGTTAATTGCTCTGTGATGTTGGCCTGCGAGAAAGCTGCAGAGAAAAAGGAAAAAAAAAAAGGAGTGCAAGTATAATCACCATCTGTTGTCAAGGTCATTTGCCACACTATAAACACATCCATCATGACCAGAAAATGCTCACAGTTAACTGGAAATGGAGTCGTTAGTCTTGGTGACATTTCACATTCAATATTTTGGATCATTGTGCAGTATAACAGTGCAGTAAAGACCAGATATAATCACCAGACCAGATACAATCACGTATTTGATCTTTTATTCATTACAGCTTTGGCACTGAAGTTTCTTTTCAACTAATAAAGATAGCATTTTGATAAGTCGGCAGCACAAGTCAGTCTTTATTCTTTAGGAAATTTAGGGTCTAGTACTGCTTCCTCGCTTGACATTCTCTGTATAGCCTCTTTGAGAATCATCTAGCCAGTCAGGAAAGCTCCCACAAAAGGGCAAATCCCCAACATCCTGTCCGTCGTGCATGCAGTATTTCAGCTTTGTTTCATCTCAAATGCCAAAGCAACGCTACATCATCTCCATCTTGGCAGCTAAATGCAGGTTGTGGTGGTGAAATGTGCCACGAGACGATGTGCCTGGTCACAAGTGTTCTTTTTTTTTTTTTTTTGTATTTATTCAGATTCACGCCCTTTAATTAAGAGCAATCCAGTGTTTGAATACCAAAGGCACATGATCTCTTGCACTTGTTTCATTAAAATTAGCTGACTAACCTGCCATCCTGCTTAAATGAGAGATTTTCTTGGCAGGGGGAGTCAGTGTAACTTTAAGTAAACATGATGGACCTGACTTAGCTCTTTATCATAATTTTGCTTCTTTGCTGTTCGTGCCATGTTCATTTCTCTGCCCACACAGTCAAGAAGCATTGCAGCTCACAGCAGCTGGACGATGAGGTTGTGCTCGGTTCATTTTGTTTTAAAAGTATTGTCAAGCTGCAGCTCCTGACTAGATCAGCCTCCAAAAAATACCTGCAGAGCCCTGCCTAAATTCGACTCTGTTTGCACTCTCAAGTGCATGAATAACATTGGCTTGACCTCGTTGGTAAAAAGTAACTAAGTATTTTACTCAAGTAGAGGCCAAAATGAGTTTTTCCGGCTCAGAGATAGGCTGAAGAGCCGAAACCTCCGGGTGGAGCTGGGAGGAGAGCTGCTGTCCTTCCCGTCTGAGTCGGTTAGCTGAGGTGGTTCGGGCATCTGATTAGGATGCCTTCTGGAAACCTTGGAGGTTTTCCAGGCACATTGAACCGGTAGGAGACTCCGGGGTAGACCCAGAACACACTGGAGAGATACTATATCTGGCTGGGGAACGCCTCGGGATCCCTCAGGGGGAGCTGGAAAACGTTTCTGGGGAGTAGAAGATCTGGATTACCCACCATATGGTTTTGCTATTATTAAACTTTCACAAGTAAGTCTGACTTCAATTTGGACTGTTCTGTCATTTAAGTCTAATATTACATCAACACAGCAAAATAAACGACAACCATTAAAAAAAATGCAATACTAAATCACTTGAGTTTACCCTTTAGTATTCATTTATTAGTGAGCTTCGTGCTGCTACACAACCTGTACCACCAGCTGTGCAGTAACATTTCCTCCTTTGTGGAATATTAACTGTCTTTGGCTCTGTGTTATTGGTGTTTGATGAGAGGGCTACACTGGGATTTGTTATGCTAAAAATGGTCCACAGCAGTTATTGAATATCACATCCTCAAATGCCTTCTCTGCATGGGCAGTCAGTCTTCCAGCTATGCCATTTTTTACAAAGTAAAATATACTTGCCATTATGGGCTGCAAGCTACAACGCAGACGGGTGGCCCGTAAGCTCTGACTGATGCCCTGCAGATCCATCAGTTAAAATTCTGCTATCTGCTCTGAACACCTCTCCATTCTAAAATATCCAAAATCAAGAGACCCTTTTTATTGTGTTCATTTTACTAAATTTGTTCTTTTTTTAAGCCTTCACTTCATAATATGTCCTCAAAGGTCCAAGTCTTCACAAAGAATTCATTTTATTATTTTCATTTTAGTCTTGTGCAAGTCTCTGTTCTTTAAAATATTGATGTTTTCATCATGCATACTTTAATCAAAAAAAAAATCCACATCTTTTTTTTTTTTTTTTAAATCATATCCAAATTGGTTGCTGATTATGATCCCCAAACGTCACCTGATTGCCACACTTACACACTCTGTTGGGCAGTGGGCTGGCTCCCACACACTCTCACACTGTCTCCCGTAACCTGCCTTGAAATTTGTAAACATCACCGCAGTGCCCTGCTTACATTTAGCTACAATGATAAATTGTCCGGAAACTTGCCAGAGGCTCTCGGTTATTGGTTTTTAAAGCAACATGAAGTCCCATCGGAGAGTAAGTCTGACCCAATAACAACAGAAATGGATTTATGATAAAAAGGCCCAGGAAACGCTGCTATGGGAAGCCAAGCGACTGAGGGAGGAGCTCTTTGGGGAGAGGAAACAAACCTAAAACATGGATTTCTGTTGTAGCTCTTAAATGTTTTGTCCATGATGTCTGACTGGTCAGATAGACCGAAACTGAACAAGCAGTTTCAATAAAATATTTCAATACCATCATTATTAGCTGCCATAAAAAAAGCTTTTCTTTTTGCTGCCAACAGAGCTAGTTGCCTGTTGTTGTTTTCTCCTGTTTTTTGCTGTCATGTAGAGAAACTGTGCAATAGTACTGTAACTGTAACTGTAATTGCAAATATGTATGTATTTAAAGACGTGACCACAAGGAAGTTAAACAAATGTACAGTATGACGTAAACAGGAACAAAAGGAAAGGATGGACAGGTTTGAAACTCATTGAGAGATGCACAGAAGAAGATTTATTCTCCAAATAACCACATTTAAGTTTGTTCTAAACTTTCAGGCTATTGAGTTGCAAACAAAACTGTTATCCAAGACAGAATCCATGCTGTTTAATACCTAATCTTCTATCATGTAACACTTGACGCTGCTGCTACACGGCGATGATCAGCAAAACTAAGAGGCTTTCACAGTAAGGAGTAGGAAGCCACAGAGTGCATGCGTGTCATTAAGACTGTCCGCCCTTAGTGCTCTTTGTAAATCCAGAGCTCGGAGTCTGAATCAGGGCAGCGTTATCAAGCTGTCACAACACACTGGGGCTTAAATCCCAGAGTGACAACCCCTGCTTGTCCCTGGATGTGAGACTGTGGTCAGTCAGAAAATAGATCCGCCATCCACCACTGTCCTCTCGCTCACCCTGTGTGTCTGCATTGTTAATGTTAAGTTGATGTGGGCACATTAAAGGACGGTGCGCTCCGTTGCTTTCACAGCAGTGTCACGGCGCTGTGAGGTGGTCAACAGCTCCGGTTACTGTCAAACTATTCACTGACAAATTATGTTTGCTGCGGCTGCCAAACAGGACTGCTATCACGCACTAACTTGCTTGTTTTCTCTCTGACATGTTTGACACCTACAAACACTCTGACACGTTCACTTAGAAACACATTCACAGCCTTGAACGCCTGAACACACACAGACTAACATACTTAAATGCATAAAACTGAAAATTGGACACCTATGCACACAGTGACATGCACAGATGCTCACACACGCTCCTAAAGTCGGACTCATGCCATCCTTCAACACACAGTCATGCTTCATCCCCTACTGTGGATGAGAGTGTTGGCATGAAAGTTTGATTTATCCTCGTAATATCCATCAGGTCAGTGGGACCTTGGAAAGGCTCGGCCATAAAATCAGGGCTCTGGCTGGGCCTTTTTAATACAGTCTCAGTAAAATGGCTGAAGGTCAACGGCACTCTCGCTCAATCAGATAGAAACTGCTCCTGCAGCTGGAGCAACTGTTGTTGCATTAAAGTTGGACTGATCCGCTGCGGCAAAACTGCTCTGAATAAAAGATGTTTGTTCTCCCGGCAGAAACAGTGACTGTAAGATGTTCCACAGCTCTGAGAGAAAGATGCCTCTCCCAGGGTGAAGCAATTACTCTGACGTAAAGGATATAAGTTCTGCAGTTGGTACACGGTAAAAGATGTCTGTTTCCTGTAAAAAACACTGAGTAAGAGCTTTGTTTCCCAGTAGGAACACCTCAAATGCATCTCAAGGGAAATCATTGTTAGGTTTGGGCCTCACATATTTGAGTTTTTGCCCTGTTCACACTGAAATGCATGTGTGAAGTCTACAAAAGAGCTTAGAGGAAATCAGTCCTTCAACATCTGTCGAGTCACACATGCAGGGAATCTCACCAATCTGAGCATCTAACGCAGAGGCATCAGTTTTAGCCGAGCCTTTCAGAATGGCCAAACCTTTGATGCCACACATTCAACAATGCAGTTCATGCAAGCAACTTGGAGATAGCTTTTAAGTTTTTTGTAACCTATATTTTCAGTCAGTTGTAACTGTAGAAGATGTTTTTTTAATGAATCGTATGTTGCAAAAGGTTAAGGAATCAGGCACAGACTGCTGTGCACAGCTTCTGTCTATGTGCATATTACGCGAGGGAAACGAAGACGAACATAATGTGATTTACATTTAATTTAAACATGCGTGATGATAGCAGGCACAAACAGGCTTAAGTTACAGGATTTTAGTGATGTGATTTGTGTGCTTTTTCCACTGTAAAAACGGCTTATATTTAGGAACTAATAGCTTTATTGACAGTCAGTAAATCATTTACTAAGGCTTTATCTGTCAATTATGAATTATAAATCACCTTTTGGATTGCCATTCTCCAAAGGTAATGTTTGCATGTTTTTTCCTTCTCAAAGAATCTCTTTGACAAATCTGACTTAACACCACAATATGAACCTGAAGTTTTACTTCCCGGTAGAAACTGATAAATCAGTGCTCTCATCCTTGGCATGTGTACAAGGGTGCTGAATCCCCATAAGTAAAAATCAATTTGAGATAAACTCAATAACAAAAATCCAAAGAAAAAGCTTGTAACATAATTAGTAACACAAAAAACAGGGATGGTGAGAAATCTTCTTTCCTGCCAGACAGCCTTAGAGTGCTCAGAACTTGAATCCAAAAACACTCCACAGGACAAAGACTGAGTGAAACTGGTCGAATCAGGCACTGTGTTTTTTGTGTTACAGAAACACAAACTGAAAAGCTTTGCTGTGTTGTAAAAACACTCTTCACCAGCTGAACAGAAGACATGCTGAGTAAAATTTTAGGATTTTTCAAAAGATGGTATGAAAAGTATTTGTACACTAACAGAACTCCTGATGACCCGACACCTGTCATTTACGTGGATGTCATTTATGTCAGTTATGTTACATTAAACTGCTAGGAAGCTGCATGGCAGGCTAATCAGCTAACGGCAGCTAGCTGAAAGATGAAAGTGATGAAAGTGACATATTTTGTCATTGGAGGGAACTCACTCCAACGAAATTTGTTCTCTGCATTTAACCCACCCAAGTGACGTGCACACACACAGCAAACCCGGGGCAGTGGGCGACCGTGTGCAGCGCCCGGGGAGCAGTGGGGGTTAGGTACCTTGCTCAAGGGTACCTCAGCCATGGACACCGGGACGGGGAATCGAACCAGCGATCCACCGGTTACGGGTCCGACACCCTAACCGCTGATCCACTTTTGAAACAAGTAAAGCTGTCAGGAAACTCCCTGAATCTCCTCTGTGCTCATTCTTTGTCGTCAAACTGACCTTCGAACATTTAGTGACACCTTAATGAATCCAAAATGTACCGCTGTCGTTCATGCTCAGGACACATTTATGATGGCGACCGCCAGTGTCAAAACAGGCCACAAATGACAGTTTGGTGTAATGTCAGCACATAAAGCTAAAAAGGCCAAGTTAAGTTGACATTAAAGCCTGCTGTGGAAGGTTTATGACGGGTGATATTATCTCGGTTAATGTTGAGACATTGTTGTCTCATCAAGTTGTCATTAAGACATCTGGAACAGTTGGAAAAATTCATAGAGACAAGGGTCATGTCTGTCATCACTTTAACTAAAGTCTTAACAGAAACTGACTCCATGTTTGTTTGTTTGTTTTAATATAGCTTGTCAATCAGTAACATTTGAGGGGAAACAGCAACACATTTTGTTTGTGGGATATTTTAATTACTATGATGAAGTCTTTTTCAAGGGAACAATTGCGCTGATGAATAATACTTCTAATATGCATCTCGATGTGAAAAGGCCCAGCAGCTGCACTGTTTTTATGATCATACTCAATCACTGTCTGATGACTTATTGAGGATGCTGTTGGTGGCATTGTGTTTTGTTTCGGTGGAGAAATTAAACCTTAATTCAGAGATGTCGGCTGAAAGCACTGGTGAAAAACAAACAGAAAATGCTGCAGAGAGAGGGGATAGTTGTGATTAATTGTGCGTAAATTTCCTTCTGTCAATTTTGGGAGCCCCTCTGACAGATGAGGAATGTGTGTGATGCTAACAGCTTAATTATATGGTATGTAGAGCATTAAGATCTGACTGTGAACACGATCCCGTGGGACTGAAATATGTTCCTAACCGCAGCTCTGCTGCTCTCATTCAATCTGACATCAGTTTTATTAAAAAAAATGTGACCTTATCTGAACGTCTTCATTTAATTTACGCACATTATTAATGCGGTAATTATTGTTTAGAAGCACTTCAGTGGTTCAATATGACTTTGTGGAAATATTTTCCAATATCCCCTTTTAACTTTTAACTTTACATCTACTTCCTGATGATCCACAGTTTCAGTGCAAACAGGAAACACAAACAGGCTTCAAAACAGGCTCAAGGTGTGGCTCAGTGACTCCATGGCAACAGTACTCTTCTGTATTGCATTACCCCCTAAGGATTATAAAAATTAGGTATGAAGGTGTAAAGATGGCTCTTATACCCCTTATATGCTGACATTGTGACATGTTGAGAAACTGGAGGCATGCAGACAAACAATGCAAATTCTTTTAAAGTGTAAAATACTCACACGTAAAATATTTCATCATACAATGAGTGATCAAAAAAAAAAAAAAAGAAAAAAGTGCACATTTTTCCTTGTGAGTGACTGTCAGGCCTGCTTACTGTCATTTAGGATGACCTTGTCACTCGCACTCGGCAGATCTTTGAATTACATCCCACAGCGCCCCCCCTAATGCTATCATTACCATTATTAATGGGACATGACACAAGTCATTGCCACACATAGCACTCTCCCACAGCCGAGGAGTAATGGCTTTCCTCTGATGTAATGCTGGCGATTTCTTCGTTAGTGTGTCATGGAGTCAAATATTGAGAGGGCAATACTTGTGCTGCAGACTTAATGTGAGTGTGGTACAGGGGACTTCTCACACTGGCAATAAAATCCAATTTCATGTGGGGGTGTGCAGCTGTGAATTAAATGCCCCTGTCCATAATTTGTTTCAAACACTTCGGCTTTACCAATATTATCTGGACACTGATTGAAAAGGTGCTGCTGTCTGTATTGCTGAAATCCATCTGTGGGTGTACAGTCGGCAGCACTGCGGTCAATATCTCTGTGGGGCACGTTTTGTCTGACTGTAAATCATTCCTGATTACATGTAAATTATGCAGCAGATTCAATATTAAATTGCTCTTTATACGTGGAGCGGAATTCATTGTCTGAACAGCCGCTTTATCTTTTCACCTTCATTGAAATCATTCCTATTTTCCTGCGTGCTGTGTAAATATGTTGGAAAATTGGAAAAATGTTTGTGTGGTTGCAATTCATAATGTTATGTGTGGTTATAGGGGCTCTTTTAAAGGGACAGTTTGCAGAAAGCTTTTCTAACTGTCGGATGTGTCTACCTTAAGAGCTTAAAGTAGTTCGAAAACATCTATTGTTTAAAAAGAAATATCCTTTAATAATGTGCTGTTTTCGTCGTTTTGGATGGATTTTCTAAAATTACATAACTACATAGAATTGATTCATGGTTTCATGGTTAATTGACTTCAGCTTTTAAGAAATGTTTTTAACATTTTCTCATGTAATGAACGGAAATCTCATGTATAAAAGAAAACCTAAGCTGATATTTTATCATTTATTCTTATTTAAAGAGCCACTTAAAGGTTTCTATTGACATTTCTTCTACAACTGCTGATTGCACGCTATGTTTTTTGGTGTGCTTGTGTGTGTGTGTTCATCACTGATTATTATTTTATTATATGTTATTATTGATTAATCCATTGTTCCAACAAAAGCAGTGAAAACAGTTAAGATTTATACTAAGCTACATAGCTGGGATGTAAGCAAAGCATGATGTAAAATATTTTTAAAAACTGACTTTGCAACGATACAAATGAAGATAATATGTGGGAAACTCTGACTGTAGACATGTTCTTGTTTACAAAAAACCCTGCTGATGTAAATACATGCATTTAGATGTGCGTCAAGACAGCATTTCAAGGATTTTCTTTTTGATAAGGCGGCCCTGCTGGATGTGAAGATGTGATAGATTTAAAGGACAATGGCTGAATTTCAGGAAGATGTTAACATTGTGCCTTAGGCAGTCATTATGTAGTAGAGAGCTCTGTGTAGGTGGCTGAAGGATGAGGGTAGGGAATCTTTTGTTGCTTGTGAGGACCACTGTGTTTGTAGCCTCATTACAGGGCAACATCTTAATGAGTCTACGGCTGCTATCTATTCTATGGAATGCTAAAGGTCAAATCAGCATCTTAATGTGCCATCCTCCTGCCTCCTGACCCACATGCAAACCTTGGTCATTCGGATCAGACCCACACAGCGTGTTCATTAACTTGCAGAATGCATAAATCAATTTTCATTTAATCACAGTTCATTTAATTAAACCTTGACATTTGTTTGAGCACCCGTTGCATGGATCACCAGCAGCAGATGAGTCTGTAGCTGCAGGCATTATCATAACTTTATCACAGCAAGGCTTTCTTTATCGACTGAGCAGTTCTTAGAATAGATGTTTGGTGCACAGAAGCTGAACAGACAGAGAGATGACATACACTAAACAGCCAAAAGTATGTGGACAGCCAAACATATACTGTAAAAGTTTCATTCCATGACCGTAGACGTTAATTTTGGCTGCCACTAAAATAATCCTACGTTAAAGCAGGTGTTGTTTGGTGATGAGACAAAAACAAGACAATCCAGTTTGAGGATGTAGAATCATGTAAGCTTATCACACGCCAAAACACGGTTTGTAATACCTACAGATGGGATTTGGAACTGTTCACTGTGGCGACTGTCATGAGGCAGAACTGCAGAAATATGTCACTAGCAACAGTTGATCCTGGTTCACCTTTTTTGCCTGATGACTCTGCGTTGTTTTGAACCGCTGGAATGGTTCCATTTGAATTAACAACAGGGCTGCATGTTTTTCATGTTACAGTCGGTCTGAATTCAGTGAGCGCGATATTGGGCCGTAAGTCCTGGCTCACAGTCGGCATTTCACTTCATCCCAAAGGTGCTGGTTGAGGTTAGGGCACAGTGCAGGCAAGTTCTTCCACACCAGACTGGAACAACCATTTCTTTATGTCGCTGGCACTACTGTCAGTGAAGTTAACACAAGAGAAGATCACTGGACCCAGGCTGTGTGAGACATCTTCATTAAGCATAGCTTCATTAGGAGGCGCAATAGGATGGGATCTCCTGGAGTCGCTGGTGCTGGTGGAGGAACCCAGCAGGTGGTTGATGGAAACTCATGGAGGTTGTGGTGGTGGCAGGTGGATCGATAGTAGGCCTGTGCGACAGCAGTGCTACAGACAGTGATTCTGCAGTGAAGAACAACATGCAGGCAGAAATATCATTGGTCTGATACGATGAGATGTTTGTGAATTTAAGAGACTTTTCTGTAATTTTATTTTTTTTTTTCTTTTCTAGCAAAGATTAAAGCAGGGAGAAATAGCAGAAGTTCACCCGCAGAAGAATAAAGGAGAAACATAAGAGAACAGATTTTACTCATTGTGCTTGAGCCAAAGCTTGGAATAAATTGCTATTTTGAGCAACAATATCTGCTTGAAAAAAGAACATACACACAAGAGGAGAAGGCTTTAGGACAGCACGACGGCATGAGAAAAATTTCACTTCTGTCCGTGAAATCAAGATGTGCACACAGCTTTGTCTTGCTACGCCACAGTTGATTGAAATAGAACTGGGCACGATTTTGTATGTAGAAATACACCATTCTGAATCAGGCGTCTAAATGAAGGTTTTCTACAGTTTTCATTTTAGCCTTGACTTTCCTGTTACCTCTTCCTGTGGGCAAAGGAATATCCACAACTGACCACAGAATGAAGTCAACATGATTTTAAATCAGAAAATGTTGAAAACTGAAGCTTTGGATTAGAAATGTATTAAAGAGGTGACCAGCTTCTGTACTGGGAATCTGAATTAAGTGGCAACTTGTCCCAATTTACCAGAAATTAATGTCATGAAAAACTAGTGCAGGTATTTCAGCACATCTGTAAGCAACAGGTGAAAGGGTCACATGGATAATAACAGCAGCTGAAAGCTTTTGTCTTACTCACTGCTTGCATGCAGTACATATTTGTAGACATCCTCCCTCAGGCTTCTAGATCTGTTTCTCTGTGTCTCTGTATGAATAATTGGTTGAGTACTCAACTTCTGGCATGTTTACATAAATGAGAGCATGCACGCGTTTCCTTACACAGTTTAGCAGTTAGATTACTCTCTGTCGACTTGTCGCCCAGGCTGGGGATTCAGCCTCAGTACAACACAGAACAAAGTTTCCTTCCCTTTCCTCAGAGCTTAGCTGCCACTCCAACATGGTAATTACCTCGTCCTTCTTTACTGCTAATGAGAAGGTAAAATATGAGCGTCTGGCAACCGCAGTCATTTGCGGCCCTAGCTCGTTTCCTTCTCGGAGTGTAGAAGAAGAGGGAGAGACTAATCTCTACCCAGAAGCCACCACTGAATGACGCCATCCATCTTCAGCCCACCTGTACAAGTTATCCTCTGTAACCGTGGCTCTGTGTTTGGCAAATGTCAAAGCTAACACGGATAATGAGTTTGGCAGGGGTGGCTGGAGTGTCAGCTGCAAACTACTGCGAAGTGGATGTGACCCGACAAAATAATTTAGGATGAAATGCCCCCTGGCCTTGGAAGTACTGCTAGATTACTATTGTTGCCAGTAAGCAAATTTGCAGCTTACAACAGAGCAGATAAACCTTCTGTTTAATTTGATCCTTCCACTTTTGATCTTGTTTTAAATACAAAGTTTCACTGTCACTGCAGCCCCATGCACACCACTTCGTGCCTTCTCTGCCACTTTCCAGTTGCTAAGCGATGGTTGGACAATTGCAGTTTAGGGAAAGGTTTAATCGCATGGCCAGATCTGCTCCTGTTGCTCTATTCCGACCTTTTCCATATGTGAAAGCATGAAGAGTTTCAAAAAAAAAGAAATAAACAATGCACTTTAGAGAGTCAAACCTGCACAGTAACACCCTGTATGAGTTACACCGAATGGCCTCAGTGTGTGAATGTGGCTTGAATTTAATCTCTCAAAGGCACCTTTCACCCCTTATCAGCAAAACAACATTCAAATACCATCAAAATGAAATGTATGCTTTATGGGCCCATAAGACTCTTCATTCACCAGCCAATACACATTTCCATGTCACCAGCGCTGTCTTCTATTCCATTATCATTTTTTATCTGATAGAAAACAAATCAAGGCTTTTTTCCAGTGTCAAGAACAAAAGCCATTTTTATGTGGAAGGTTATAGAACGGCAAAGTATAGTAAGTGAAAAGATTATATTGGTGCCCTTCGGATGGACTCCAATGTCACACTTGAGGAGACAAAGAATTTCATCACAGCAACAGTAGTTTTTGAGGGCAATCAGAAACATTTTATGCTTTTTGCAGAGCTTCATATTTGCCATAAAATCTTAGAGATTGACTCCAAACCCTTACCACAGGGGTGAAAAAATCCTATTAGATTGAAAAACAGCAAGGGACACTGAAAACATATTAGCAATGATGACACAGATTGCTGAATGAATTGCATTCAGCAAGACAATTTTAGTGGAAATGACACAGCCAGTGCATGAAAAAATTAAATTCATTTCAGGGGATCATGTAAATGCTAATGTTTACTGGTTGTACAGACACTTCCATTAGAAAACCATTAGCGGGACGATTATAATGATTAACTTAAAATTGACTTACCGCATCAATTCACTGACTTGCTGATACCACTGACCATACTGCTGTGTAGTTACCAGATTATGAAAAGGCTTGTTTCTGTGGCTATCCGATAAACTTCAGTCTCAATCTGTGCAGGCGAGTTGTCTGGGAGGGTCTAACTGCATTTAGAAACCACAGATTGGGGCAAGTCAATGTAATGTCATTACAATGAACCTTTTGGCCTGACCCCTAGTTTCAGCAAAAGGGAATTTTTAAGCTCCGTCAGTGCAATTACAGTCAGATAACAACAGTGATTTCACTGGAGAGTCCAAGATGTTCCACCAGCTTTTTTCTGCAGCCATTATGTGCACTTCAGTAAGTTTCTCAGATGGATTCGTGGGTCATTTCCCAAAGGTCACATGGAGGTGAGCTCCAAATTGTTCATGGGACATCAAACTGAGTTTTGTAGCATACAGTACAAACAAAAACACAAAAACAAAAAATATTTCTCTATGCATCCAGCTGGGTGTTGTCATGGTCATCACATTCTGGAAGTGAAACAGGAAATGTACACACTTTCTGGTTTCACATACGGCCGTCAGCTTTGTCTCAGCTTTGAGTGTCACAGAGACACTTGGACCAACTGATTTTGTGTCATGCAGCAGGTCTAACAAATAAACAGTGGCACCGTTCTGATGTTTCTTTGTTTACCTCGTGATAGTGCTGAGTAAAAGAGCAAAGAAAAAAGGAGGAGGAGCTGCTGAATGAAGAACAGTGAGAGAATCTACTCTGCTCAGTTGGTACACCAGTACAGGCGCTAAAAAGCAAGATAAACACACACATCAACCTTAGATTGGCAGCTTCTCTGGTTGCCTTTTATGCTTCCTGCTCATCTTTAAGCAGCATCAAGAGGTTTTTGTCTTTTTATGGCTTCTTCACGTCACAGTCTCCATCCAAACAGACGGCTGCATTTTCAAATGGTGGAATGGCTGCAGAAAATGCCTCCCTTCAACACCTTTCTTGCATCATAATAGAGAAACGCTTTGAAAACCAACTGTGCAGCAATTGTCTGGCTTCCAGGAAAGACTGTATAAAAGTGTGCGGCCATACGCCCATATATTGAAGGTTATAGAGAACCACAACAATGAACGGTTTGTTTGGCCTAAATCAGGCGCTTGGACAGCTACAAATCACACACTGAGCGACTGAGGACGAGCTTCTTCCCGCAAGCCATCGGAGTCTTGAGCAATAAACTCTTGAAGGACAATCTGCCCAAGAACATTCATCTATGTGTATATTGTAAGATACACTCGCACTTGTGCCATTTAAATACTGTCGCCACCTCTAACCCTAAGAAGATGCTCCACACAAATGGTGCCCCCTCATTAAACCTCTTGATGCTACCTGAGGAGAAGTATCTGCCTTTTAACCTTTTAGTGCCTTCATTTGTGCACAAATTTAGCAGATTATTTTTTTGTTGCTTTCTCATGTTGAACTGCACCCCTCTTTTATGTGTTTTTATGTGATTCATTGGGGTCTCCTATGAGCCCGGCGACCAAGTGAAGTTCAAGCAGCTGTTCTGCCGAGCCATCTTTATGACACATAATAAAACTGGCTCGCTGCAAAGTGCTGAAAAATGTTATTCACCTTCGCTTTTGAAAACCTATCTGCACTTAGTGCCTTTCAAAGAGTTCCCCACCTGCCTGACAATATGGTTTTTCCAATACAGTGTTATAGGAGCACCCTCTAGAAAAAATAACTGGTCATCTGTGGTTATGATTTCTGATCATCACAGCTCAGAGTAGGAGAGTGTGAAATTAAGGTTGGTAGCACACTGAGTAGAAAAAAAACCTGACAAATAACCAGCTGCACTGTGTTAAAAACTAAATCCAGATTTGTAGTGAGAATATAGCTCATCATATTGTCTGCAGAGCCTCCCCAGCACGCATTAATGTCTAACCTGCTAAGTGAAATGTAAACACGTGCTGTTTACAATCAGCTGCTACTGACACACTCGTTCTCATCCCTTTTAATTATTCAGCAGCAGGTTTATGCAGATTTCCACTTCTCTTGAGGCAAATTAAAAGTTAACAAGCATTTTAGAAAAAAAAAGGACCATTTTCTCAACAACAACAACAACAAGGTGCTGCGTACTTACAGAAGTAAAGTGTTTCTACTGAACGTCCCTAATTAACCCCACCCCCACAATGCTTGTAATTAAATGGGAGCTTGTACATCATTGTGTGTTAGCATTGTTCAGCCACCAATCAATTAACTGCAAGTACCTCTGCGTGTCTCATCTTTTTATCATGTACTGTTTTTCTAATTGACTGAAAGTTCTAACTCTGCTGTTAAAGTTCTGAATATAAGCAATACTGAGAGACTCTTTAGAAAAAAGGGATGTATTCAGAAAGTGGCTGGTTGCCACTGCCAAAAGTTTCAAATACTGCAAATATATAGATATCTTTCATGTAATGCATGTATAATGCATTTATTTGGATAAATTTGTTTAATTAATTTTGTTAGTTTATTTGAAGATGGATGCCAAAATTGTCATCGTAGTACAGTTGTTGGGGAGGTTTGTGAAGTATTCCTTCTCACTTGGAGGTTATTGCAAAAAAAAAAAGTTGAATTCAGTGTTGTGTTTTGTTCACAAAAGTCTGTGTGCTGTCAGCAATGCTGTAAACTTGTTTCTGAGAAAAAAAAATGTTTCCATCAGTGCTTTGTGGATGGCTCTAAATGAACCTCGGCTGTCTTCGCTGTGGAGAAGTCAGTCTGACGAGCAATTTCAGATCACTTTGTTGTTGTAATTGGAAACAAAACATGACACCGTGTTTGACATATTCATCCAAAATTGACTCAGAATCCAAAGTGAACTCATTTAAACTGCAGATCAGTTTTCTATCAAAGTGTCACCTCAGCCTTCCACCTGTGATTAGCAGCAGATGTAACATAACTTTAGTTTTGTGATTGTTTTTTTTCTTACCAGACAAGAGACTAGACTGCAAGTTAAATCTTATTGTCAGCATGCTAATATCCTTATAATGATATTTTGTTTTCAGTTTTTTGTATGCTAGTTAGCAGTAAACCTAAACAGGGTTACAGCTGAGGCTAATTTTCTCATCTCGTTACTCATTAAATGTGTTTGGAATTGAAGATATTCACAAATTTTTGATTCAGTCAGTGATGCAAAGTCCACCTTTTGGTTGAACTTGTTCACAATGACAAGTAGCTGTTGAAAACTATACTCATCCTCGTCGTTTTATAATCATAATTACAGTTTGCATCTAAATTTAAGTGATGCACAAAGAAAAGAAAAATTGTTTAGTCCAGTGCGACACCGCCTCCCAACCTGAGCCTGATGAAACTGCAGTGCTATAAGGCAAAGCAGATCAGAAAATGACATCTCCCTATTCAGATTGACTGATTCCTGTCAGGGTCTGCGTGTGAAAAGCGGACGCTCCGAGCGCCTGGTACAGAAGGCTAACCACACGCAGATAAGGCCGAGCCTCGCTGGTGACACGCCTGGCTTGGAAGGAAAAGCAAATCTTTCAGGACAATCTATTCCCTCTGCTGCCAGTCACTTCACTGCTGTCAATTCAATAGGGGCTGCTTGGGAGCTACACAGTGGCCTGTGAATACTATTTCCATATAATTATTCCTACATAAATGGCAGACCACTTGCTGTTTCATCAACCTTTTGGACCACATGCTGGCAAATAGATAAATAAATAAATAAACTTTTCAAGCGAATATATTGAGGGGTGAGGAAAAGCTAATGGAAGGGAGCGCCCCGCTCACAGGCAGCAGGAAGTGTTTTGTAGCTTTGGTCGCGTTCATTGTTGGACGGGATGACCCCCAATTGGAGGAGCATTTGTCACCAGAATATTTTCTTTTCCTTTTGTGAATACACAGACGAGGGTCTGTGTAAACAATTGACACAAGTAAAGAAATAAAACGGGCAGAAGGTGTGAGGGGACATACTAACGAGATGCATATTCAAAATCCTCGAGGCTCTTGGGGTAATGGGTTGTTTTTCCTCTGGTCTTGTTCAGGCCTGCACTTTAAGCACTAAGAATGCATTGCATATCCAACATGAGCTTGAACGTCGCCATCAAACTGTTTCTCAGCTTTGGAGACAAAGTTCCCTTTGAAACTCTCATCCCCGCCATCAAGACCAACGACTTTTCCTGCAGATTCTCCCCTGCTGTGAAGTTAAAAGCATTTGCATTTCACAGCCACGCTGGTGCGACGGTAGTAGCTTTTATCGACCTAAATGCCCTTTTGAATTTCCTAACATATAATTTGGGTGTAAAGCACACTTCCTGGCTGTCATTCAAGACCAGCAGTCGTAACAACAGGCTCCTTAAATTTTAATTAAACTTGTGTTAGCGGGGAATGTTTTTGTCTTAAACACTTCACACGGAGCACAGTTTTATTTTTCCTTGTTGTAACAAAAAGAAATGAGAGGAATCAGTCACCTGGCACTAAATTCGCGCTTTCCAAGATGTGCGAACGAGCTTGCATTTATAGAAGAACAATTAGAAGTGAATCACGCCAGCATGAATCAGATGTACTCAAACCAGCTCCGTGCGTTGTATTATTAGTTCTGCGTTCATGCAGCCCTGAAGTAAATGTCAGACTGACGTTCTCACAAACTCATTTGTACCAAGGAAGGGATAAAATAAGAGCCCTGTAGATTTTACCGAAAGTATTCAGTATTCTTGCAAATGGCACTTTTTGCAGTTCACTCGGCTTTCAGACGGAATTACATTTAAAGTTGAAGGGAGATGATTAATAACCCAGCTAGACAGCTGTGAATGGACAGCTAGGAGACTGAACGTGCTGTGTCTCATGTACTAAATTCCTCTGCAGTTTCAGGTGATCAAACGGTCTTAGTTGAAGCACCATAACTAACTGTTGATAGTCTCACTAAAACCAATAATTTTGTCATTTTAGTCAAACTTAATCATGTGTGGTATTAAACTCACAAAGTACTGTAGATTCTTTATCCAGGGATATGTAAGCATATTACTGCAGACACCTTTTTTTGAGGGGTTTTCTTTTAGGTAATTAATATTTCGAATTCATTTTCATGAATCGATCCTGAGATGACAAGGTTCTCTTGCCTGTCATGTAGGATCATTCATCCTCGTCGTGTCTTCTCTTTCAAGGTCTCAGGCAGCTTTAAATGGAAATTTAAGTTTTGTTCCTCTTTATACTTTTCAGGCCATTACATCATTTGTTTTAATCAAATAATGCAGCAAACCAGCAAGTGCTAATTTGTCAGCATAAATCCACAAAACAGAAAGTAATCAATAATAACACTTCAGAGATTATTGTTGGTACTTACAGTGGATCCAGTAGCATAATTAGGAATACAGTTATTGGCAGTTTTCATATACAAGCCGGTGCTGGAAAGTGCGCTTAGTCAGTATACTTTTAGAGGAAAATATTTTGCTTGTTTTGACAGCAGTAGTTGCAAAATCATTGAGCTTATCATCTCATAGGAATCATGCATATAGATTAATTAAGCCCGTAACAGGTGAGGTAGTTAAAATCAGCTCCACCTCAGCCGTGTATACCAGTAAAATGCTGCTCACATGTTGATGCAGCAGTTTTGCTTTCACCTCTTCATGCTGCACTGTAAAAGCATAAACCAGCTGGTCGTCTGCTGTATTTCTGATAAAGTAGCTGCTCACTGAGTGTTTACTGTAACTTGTCATTTCCAAGTGCGGAGAAACCACGGGTGTCACCAAATCCACCGGGGCCCAAGTCATCATTATTATTGTTATTATTGTTATTGTGGAGTGGCAGTGTTGGTAATTTTATTGCTCCATTTACAGCGTTTTTATCCAAAGTGCTTTTTTGCAAATTGCTCACACACACCCACACGCCACTGCCTCGGCACTGGGAGAAATTGAGGGTCAGCTTGAGGCCCGCGTTTCGGTGTCTGCCCAAGGACGTTTTGTTATGTGGACGGAAGGAGCTGGGGGATCGAACCAACCTTGTGGACCCACCCTGCCTACATTATGATTTTGTACAGACATGATATACACTATATATACACACTGCACTATACACTATCATCCCATGTTTTTGATAGTGGTGATAATAACTACTTAAATAATATTTCAAATGCATGAATTTGTACATGATTTTCCGTTGTGGTTGGATTGCTACAGCAAAGGATAGAAAACTTCTTCCAGTGGAGAATAGCAATCTACATTGGATTCATTTTTCACTTGTTAGAAGCGATTCATAAACGCTACGACAACACCGACAAACTGTAATATGTCTGGCAGCTCGCAGAGCATGAAAAGTTTAGCTGTGGCCAATTTGTCTCAGCTGACAAGCCTGTTGATCGTCCATACGTCGTTGCTTTCCCCGTATCTTAACCCCTGGGGAGACTTTATGCATGTGAACATTTCAAGCCCATTTGAGGAGTACGTATCATCTGCTAACACTCTTGGCGTGATGTAAATTAATCTGAGCCGGTGACGTTACCCACTGGACCGCAGGTCTCGCGACAGGGCTGCAACATCGCTGTGTGCTTAGTCAGTGTTGCGCGTGGACGGCGGATTGTGTTTGGATTACAAATCGGAGTGATCTCCCTCTCCATCACTCTCTTCACTTTCACTGCAAACGCACACACACAATTATGTGCTCAGCTCACAAACATCATTCACAAATTCTCTTTGCTGGCAATCATTAGAGTCCCATGAGCTCTTGTGCGTCCTCAGTCCCGTAGATTTCCATTGCCAATAATCGTTATAATTGATGTTTCCCTTCTAAGCCTCTCTAATGATGTTTTTAGTATTTATGGTAACAGACAGCCAGGCAAGCTGATTCATAATAGTTTCTCCCTGCCATTTTATTGGCATGGCGTTTCTCACATTCACATCAGTAAATTAATTTTGACCTGGCGATGCCATATATCACGGCAAACCACTGCATGCTGTCTCCCCGTGACCAGGTTTTCTTAAGCTGTTGTCGTAAAGAATGGTTTATCGATCCTCCCCGCTGACGCTTTAATAAGTGCTTTGCATAACAAGTGTTTTACTGCGGGATAAATCACGTGGGCTGCCGGCGGCTGTCAAATGCACAAGTACACACACACACACACGCACACACATGTATACACAAAGCAGTGGCAGTACACAGCAGTGAGTTACCAGGTTGAATCAAGAGGCATGAAAGTTTTTGCTTCTCCAAAAATAATTAGATTTGTGTTTTGCTTTGACTTTAACCCAATTAAATAATGTCTCACCTGTTGCTGGCACGCAAGCCAACACCAGTGGCTCTGCTTAGGAACAGGAGGAATTCAATCAGGGAGCTCCATGGGCCGATGCAGAGGCCTCTGAGTGAGATCGATGGCTTGAGGGGGAGGTTGCGAAGGGGGCAGCTCCCTCGGTACAGTGTTTTTATCCCTGTTCTGGTGCCAGTCCTGTTTAGGGAGTGTGACTCCGGGGTGGAGGGGACACCAAAGGCACAGCTACATCCTGGTCCCATAGGCAGCCCAGGCCTACCATTATAATATCATTTTATGTCAGCCATGAGTGAAAGTTTCACCAACATGGGGAGGGCTGATTGATGGCTGTGGCATATCAGTGTTGAGAGTGCTGCATGTTGTTTTGTAGCTGGGGAACATTGGGTGGGTTGTACACAACTCGCACAGCTCTCCCACTATGCTTTTGGCTCTCTCTCACTGTTCAAGGTTTTTGTGTCTTTCAAAATAAATGCATGATAGGAACAAAACCAACATACAGAAAATCTCTGTGACAACATGATAATTCTCTCGAGGGGAGCTTGCAAGTGATCCCGAGTCTAAAAGACTCGTTGTGCCTCTGTGCCAGCAGTAGCCACAGCTGCAGTCGTCACATTTTCAGGGAGGCTGTCCGTCCACTCATCTGTGCGTCCGTTCACTCCACCTCGTTGGTTTTGATGACCATGAGCTTCAGGTGATTGTGGTCGCACCCTGTGTCGGAGCTCTGTATCAGTCGATATATAGAGTTGAAAAGACGGGCGCTTTGCGAAAAGCCAAAAGCTAGACTGTAAATCTGGTTCTACATTTATTACATTTATCACATACATTTATTTCCTTAATTAAAATGGACAGACAAGCTGAGAGAACATATCTTGTTGGTCACACTCTGTGAATGTGATCCAAAAACAAGAGTGCAGTATCTATCTTTCAGGTATTATGTAGGTCACATAGCAATTAGCCTATTTTTTGGTCA
The DNA here is from genome assembly GCF_020382885.2 of Scatophagus argus. Taxonomy (NCBI): domain Eukaryota; kingdom Metazoa; phylum Chordata; class Actinopteri; family Scatophagidae; genus Scatophagus; species Scatophagus argus. Next base: position 4,764,176 of record NC_058516.1, read on the forward strand.
AATAATCAGGCTTAAAAGGCATAAAAGGAAGGCATTACAGACTTTGTACTTGTTCATGAGTCATTTCAGTCTAAAAACAAGGCAGAGAGGCTACTAGGGCAGAGGAGTGTTGGAGCTTTCATATTTGCCACAAATAACATTAACACACCACAAAATAAAATTGTTTTATTGGCCTGAACTTTGATCCCTGCAGTTTTACTGGCAGAATCATCGAATATTTGCAAATTTTCAGCAAAACTACTTACTATCCTGTTTTCTTTCTTGGAGGCTTATCAAAACGTATTCACAAGTTCCTCAAAAATGTGCATTTTTCAAGAATTTAAATAACAGAAGACACCCCTCAAGTCACCCAACGCCTTACTGAGATCCAGCTAATTAGCAGCAGCATAATTTTCCCTCTGCTACCACACAAATTAGGACTAATATGTTTGCTGCTTGGTGTGAAAATACATAGTTCTTAATAACAGTGAAAAAAACAGTATTTTTCTAATCTGTTGACAAGCTTCAGCTTTAAAAGTTGTGATCAAAAGTTGTTTTTTCCCCTGCAGTTGTCCTGTTTTCTTTCTCTCTCTGAAGACACCATCACCTGACTGACATGACTTTTGTTTCTGATGAAGACACACACAAAGACACACACGCAGTCAGGTTTTCAATTTCCTTTGTGTTTTATTTCTCCTGTTATTTTTGCATTTAGTTGTTTTTCTTTCCGTCTCTTCCATCTTGTCTGTTATTGTTTCGATAGATGTTATGAGCTCTTCTTTTTTTAGTCTCAACTTCTCAGATGATTGTATCAACAGACAAGTCAAAAATGGTCAAAAATTAGATGTTTTTTTGGCTTTCTCCAGCAGTTAGTGAGCTCTTCGAGGGAAGGCTGGGTATTTTTACAAGGCTTTGGGATTGATCACTCACTCAGGTTCTCTTTTCTCACAATACTTTTTATTTGTTAGCGCATGACTCCAGTGAAGGAGGGGAACTGAGATCATTTCTGTTTATTCTCATTCTATTTCATCACCAACTTTATATGCAGCAAAGTTATCCACAAGTGAGAAAACATTTACAATAATCTAGAGGCCAAAACAAGGCCAAGATCATCACAATTTATCGTTCCCCTTCTGGCACATAGTGGAGTTCACTCCCACATTTTAGAATTTGTGCCTCCATTGCAGCAACATCCATATTCGAAGCACTGCAGTCGGCCTCATGCTGATATGGAGCTTCAGGTGATTGTTGTTGCTCCATGTGAAGAGGCTCTCCATCAGTCACTGCATATATTATATGAGTCTGGACAGACATGGATGTAAAGTAGACTTGAGTGTGGAGGCATCCAACTGCGAGGCAGATTCTAGCTTTGTTTGATGTAGTGCTCTTGCTTTAGCTGCAGCCGCTCTTTGTTTTTTTTTGTTTTTGGAGGGGTCAGGTATCTCTGTTCTTTCTTTAAAGGGTAAATTTAAATGCTTCTTTCACAGAAATTACACTCTTCCATGACATAATGAAACAGATGTCAAAAATCTGATTCACAGAGTTGTATTTTTGTCTTCGTAGTGTTGTTTCTCCATTCAACCAGGATGTCTGTTGCAGTTGAACGTATTTAAAACGGATCAATCAAGATTTTCTCTGAGGCTCCAGATGAGCTGTGGCAGGACCACTGTGTCGTCTCCCGAGCAATCGTTATCACAGCCTGTAGTGGTGTCGTGTATGAAAAGCAAGAAGAATGCTGTAAATCCTGATCTGCTGTCTATCTCACCTCGGGGAACTGATCTGTTGCATGGCACAATCCTTCGTTTTAAGGCAACGCTCCTGTTTTGGAGATTACATGCTCTGTTTATTTCAAGAGCACCCAAACCTTTTTGTGTTCACATCCGTCAGCTCTTTTCAACTGGCGCTTGCTTGTCAGATGTTGTTCTGCAGCCACCATGTCCTGGCAATGCAAAACTGGTCCGAATGAATACTTGATGCAGTTCCGTGCATATCTATTTGAAGATGGAATAATAAAGCCCTGAGGTGTGATTGTTTAACGTGACACTGTTCACACTGATGAGCCCGTTTGACATGTACAGGGAAGATGTGAGTTATTGTCAGCTGCTGTGGGGGTGTGATGGTGCTGTCGCTGCGTGGTGGTTGTCTCTCTGCAGCTCAGGAAGGGTATTGTAAAGAAAAGTGAACCGCATTGTCGAAGTAATTTAGAGTACAGTACGTTAAAATTACAGTATGTGATTTTTAGATGCCGTTTTTATTGCGTTACGTGCTCATAAGTGTCTTCAGCAGTGTGGTAGCAGGGCGCTTCTAAGCTGTCATGTTAATATCTATAGGCCATATTAATTATTATTGCATTATAATGCAGCAGGTGATCACATTACAGCTTATTAAAGTCATCAGGCATAAAGGCTGCGTCACTCACCAACAAATGGCTTTTTAAGTTACAGCTTCAGAATGATTTACAAATGAACAGAATATCTTACATATCCTTCATCCTGTGCTAACGAAGCTTCAAATTAAGTGGTGTTTTTGCCCGTGACCCCTCATTGGAGCTTAATTTGATATCAAAAAATTTGAAGAGACCAAATTCATTACACCTTTATAGTTCATAACACAATGCATCAATCAGTTAACTGGTTATTCAGCGCCTGAGAAATTTACAACTGCTTCAATTGATAATAAAAAAATAAAACGCATAAACAATATACATGTATTCCAAAAAATATATTTGACTTCATTTTTATCGCTTGTTTCAGCCTGCAGCACTTGTATAAAAATGTTGCTGTTTCATATTTGATTCTGTGCCTTATGAACAAATGCAGCCTTTAAACAAAATGCTGAAAGTGACATTTTATTCTGAAGACTAATATTATACTATACTAATATTTTCACTTGCAGTTTCCATGTTTAAGTTTAACCAGAACATTTTAGGGGACTCACTCTTCTTTATTTTTCTATTCATCTTCTTTTGGGGATGTATTAGATCAGTTATTGATGTAGCTGTGTGAGACGTTAACTGTTGCAGCAAGTGGTTATAGAAACACTCTTGTTGTTGCTTCAAATTGTGACTTTAAAGCCTTATGAAGGTCTTTGAATGAAAAGGTGCTTTTTCAGTAAACGCAGCACTGACAGGGTGAAGGAATTCAATACTTTGTAGTCAAGAAGCAGCAAGAGAAAATGACTTTGCTCTTGTTGACTTATATATTTAGAGGCTTCTTGCTGCTTTATTCACAGTTGTTGTTCGGCTGCAGCTTTCTTACTCTAAATTATGATTATGTTGTTATTACAAGCTACTATTTCCCCAACACTTATGAAAGCAAACGTTGATGTTCCTGGTTATTGATGAAGAACAATAACAGCACAGCTTATTGTCTTATTCTGGCACTTTTTCAAAGATGAAAATGGTCTGCAGACTGAGTTTGCTCATTATTACCATGTGATTCAAAAGTAAAAGCTCTGAAAGAATTAGGGACCGTACTCTACTATGGCAGCTTAACCAATTTTATGTTCTTCCTGTCTGTCTTTCGTAGTCGCATAGGTCATTGCTCTAACTCAAACACACACACACACACACACACACACACACACACACACACACACCCCTCACCTGCCAAGTCATAATCTTTCTTACAGCATCTAGCGATATGAGGAAAGCTGACTTTTCCACATCAAGATGAGTGAGGGAGGAAAGGCATTATCAGCTCCAGAGAAAGATAAGAGTTACGTCGGTGGACCAGGAGTCGTGTGTAAAAATCCGAAGGTCATCCGAGCTTGAGTTCACTCCAGCTGACATGGAGACACTGAAGGTCAGAGAGATTGAATGGAGTAATCCATTCACAAGGATGACAACCACACCTTCAGCTTCACGCGTGCCGACTATTTTCTTTTATTCTCAGAAACATCTTGTCTTTTGGTGTTTCAGGTTGTCAGATTTTGGGTTTTTTTTGCAGAAGAGAGGGCAAAATTACAGCTATTACCATCCAGAAAAGTGACCAAGAGAATTAGAGAGGCAGCGGCAGTGAGTAAAACTCCACCTGAAGCAGAGCACTGAACCCCCGGTCACATCAAGTAGCATATTAATTCCAATGGAGCACCCTGGATAAGTGGGGCCCCTGGGCAATACACTCTCTGGATATAATCATGAAGTCACTGCAGTCAATAACATAATAAAATATACAATATAAAGCTGTGGAATGGGTGTAAACAATTCGGCAGAGAAGACAATCATGCTGATGGAAATTGCAAAGATTTTATAAGGTAAGAAGTTTATTCAGCTTGTAGATGGGAAATCAAAAATACACAGGGTGTCTATTTGGGTAGAAATTGGAGTGTGGCTGAACTGAGTCATGCAGCTTTTTACAAATTAGGTTTTCACAGTCAGTTCAGAAACAACTTCCCAATATCTGTCTTGGTAGCAATTACATTTTCACATTTAAAACTTCAACAGCAGTTCGTAATATCTTACAGTTTGTTTTGCTTGTTTATCTTTGTGTGTCTTCGCATCAGCCATGTTTGTAGTGTTCTTTAGACCCACAGCGTGAACCATTTACTCCTTCGCTGCAGTTTGTTTGTGCAGCATAGGTCATCCAAAACAAATAAATAACTGCGCTGAAAGGCCTGACAGTGCAGCTCTCAGTTCTCCTCTGTGCTGTGGTGCCGTTTGTCGGGAGTGAGAATGCGATATAAACTCCTATGGTTTGTACTGGACAAACTGTACATCGACTGTCTTATAAATAGTCCACAAAGCACCACATTTTCATGGGTGAAAGATGGATATTGACATCTCATAGCCTGCAGTTCCTCATGTTTGAAAAGCCAGGCGCAGGAAAATTAATTGAGGGCAAAGTGAAGTCTGGACCATATGATCATATTCAGTTATTCTATGTGCTCTTTACTGCTCTGAACAGCAGTTTGAGTGAATGACAGGCAAGTCCATAACGCTTGCCAAAAGCTTGTTCCATCGTTGTCTAACCTGTTTGTGATTTTAATGGACAATAGGTCTAGGTGCAGCCAAGGGGTGAACGGCATCCAGTTGGGTAAAGTCAGGACAGCGGATGATGTAATTCTGTTTGCCTAATCGACCTATGACTTTGCACCGGGTAGTTTGCAGCCAATCTGAAGTGGAAGGGATAAGACTCAGTGCTGCCAATGCTGAGAACTCTGCAGAGAAAAGGACAGCTGTCCCCTGTGCTTTGGGAGTGAATTTCTACACCTAATTAAGGAGTATTATGAGATTAGGGTTAGGGTTATGACATTGCAGTGGACTGTTGTGGAGAAAAGCTCATGATTGTGACCTTAAAGTACCGTCCAAAAGAATCAGTTGCCAGCAAAGTTTCCTTCGCAGGATGACCATTAGACAGAGTAAAGAGCTGGGACATGTAGAAGGAGCTTATTTACACTGAAAGAAGTCATTTAGGGCACAGTATGTCCAACTCGAGATGTCAAGATGGGCCCAGAACAGGCTGATAATATAATGTATCCCATTTGGCTAGAGAGCCCCCTCAAAGAAGAGGCTATTTTCCTTTGCTGCCTTTTGGATGGGTGGATGGATAAATCCATAAAGCTTAGTTACAGGTAGTGCGTTACCAAACCTCAGTCCAGTGAGCTATCAACTGGTGAATCCTGTCTTTTCTTTGCTCGTAATCAGACACTATGTGCTCAAATGAAGCAAACTCAAAACACAGCTGATTGCATTTCCCTCTGGTTTAAACAAAACAAAAATCTCTTTAGTTCCTGGCCATTACCTGTAACATCACTCTCAGCTTGAAGATGTTTGCCTCACAGTGTGGCTACATTAGGAAAGAGAAGTTCTCCAAGGGCTAAAGCCCCTCGTGGGTTTTCTCAGCCTCTCGCCCTGTGACCATCCGTCGTGTCGGCTGAGCCTAATCTGACAGGATGCTAATAGATCGTCCAATTAACATAATGTCCACCCATTAGGAGTGGTTAACCTTTGACTCATCACACTGACAGGGATAATAGGAGAAGAGGGAAGAAGCACGCAGATGCTCATGCACTATGAACTTGTGTTATTTACATATTTCCACACTTCACACAATCTGCGCACATGTGCAGGCAAGCTTTGGAGCAGCTCTTTCTCTGATGTAAATCGTTTGGTACACACACACACACGGGCACCGCTGCTGCCCGTGTCGCTGCGCCCAGTCGTTCAGTGCTGCTTCTGTGCTGTCGGCTTGGGCTAACAAAGAAGACGGGATCACAGAGCGGTCAGGCAGTCACCATTTCACCTCACTGAGCTACTGTCACAGTTTCACCCTCGCTGATGAACCCAACCAGACCACTTTCCACAGCCTTGAACTCTGGGTCCCTCTTCAATGCATGCACGCTGCACACACACACACACACACGGCTCACAAACATATGTGCGTCCTCGCCGTTGATCCGTCATGATGTCTCATTCCACCTCATTTCTTCAGACCCCTGCCTCTTTCTAATTGAGGCAGCAGCGAATACAATTATGGTGAGAATCATCCCGGACTGATGTGAGGACGGATTAACGGGATTAAGAAGATAATCTGCTGACCCTGTGGCCCCGGCGCAGTATGAGGCTGGGAAGGCAATTTGAAGCAGAGGGAAGAAGAGATAGGGGGGCTTTAATGAGCGAGCTGACGAAAGCCTCTGACCACCGAGAGGCTCGCTTGGCGTGCCGCTGGGGGATTACTTTCTGCAAGACTCCCTTCCACAATCTCACCTAACTCCTCACATCCACCCGGCTGCCCACACACTCACCTCTGGTTCAAGGATGTTCAGGAACAGCACCATGCATGTGCCTTATTAAGTACAACAACATGCATGCTGCGTGACGATCCGAGCCCGAGTTGTTAATATTAGATCTCTTTTCGATTTAGTGCCTGTATGAGTAATAATAAATAAAATAAACTCAGTTTACCAACTTTCTTAATTGTGAATTGAGTTTTGCCGTCACCTGTAGGCTGACGTAAATCATTCTGAATTATTACAGATCCCGTGAAATGGACACTTCAATTTTGAGCAAAGCTGTTAGGTCCTGGAAAACACATTTAATGTCGACCTAACAGGTGAAACGAAACTAATTTCCCACCCATCTACCAGTGATTGATTTGTAAACAAACAGTTGCGTATTATTATTATATAATGTGCAGGTGACAGGTAGCATCGTTTGGAGTCTTGTTTGTGTCCACCTGATGAAGTCCAGTGGTCATTTTCCTATTAGCTCCTTTTTGGCCTTCACCAAGTCCTGAGGGAAATATTAGGCTCTTTAGCTGCTTACTCTCTCCACCGAGTTCACCAGCTTGTTGCTAACATGGTCTGTCTGCAGTTTGGTGCTGAGCAGGTACTGATGAATGAGTTTATCAGCGTGTTTTGTTTAAAACAGCTGCCTGCTGCAGCCGAGAGCAACACTAACTAAACAGGGCAATGAGTTGAAAAGACGCTGAGAGGAGCTGCTGCACTGGCTGATAATTGTTCCTGTGACTCTCTGACATTACATAGTCATGTGACCCATTTGTTCTATAAAAATAACGATTATTGCAGCTTTAAGTAACACCTCATAGACAGTTTGTTATGTCCTGCCTAACATCCTGTGTCAACAGGAAATACATCACTTCAGCTCTTTAAACTCTTTGAACACACCACATGGAGGAATATGAAACTGACATAATGTGGATTATGGAGAAAAACAAAACATAAATAATATCTGTTATTTTTATGTTTGTTGCTGGAGGTTATAACAGTAAAAAAAGCCTTTGGAAATTTTTTTATCTCATAGTTTTAAAGTGCTGCATAACTGATGAGAAGATCCAGACAGCTTAAAGTCCTAATTGTGGTGTTAAATTAATGACAAAATTACCCCATAAAGTGTGTAAACAAATGATTTTTACAGCTCCTGTGTGACCGAGGCAACTGACAGACTGTAAAAGTTACTTATGGATGCAGTGAGAACAAAGTTTGCAGTGTCACACACCTGGATGTGAAAAATCTGCTGAGAGCAGACCCTGGCAGTGCGTTGTGTCCTTGCGGTTTTTCTGCAGGTGTAAAAACCCTGCACACCTGTGTGGACATGTTGAGAGACATGTGTGCCAGCAGGTACATGAGAACAGCCACCATCAGAGAGACGGCGACAAAGAAATTTTATCAACAAACAGACATTAGTTCAGTCTGACAAGGATCCACTTCAAGTTGTCTGTTCTGGTTTTCATCTTCAGACAGTGAGCGGGATTATTTTTTTTTATCTTCTGTCCTGCAAGTGAAGTATATTTCAAATTTGCTTTCACCATGTGACCTGTCAGGTATCATCCAGTAACTGTGATACAGTTGTTGATCTGCAGCACTCTGGATCAATGGACTGAGATTAAAAATGATTTATGGATATTTGATGGGTTTAAGTGATCCTTCTGACTTAAGCTGCAAATCATCCTTCCTCCCTGCCTGCTAGCTAAAGAATGAAAGGCTTCCCTGCAGAATAAAAGTTTCATTCTTTGACACATATCTTTTATTTTTCAGAGACTAATACGTGCTTAAAGTCTACTTGCTTGACAGAATTAATCTTATGTTCACAGATTGGATACTTCCAATCAATTTCAGAAGAAATAAATAATGAATCATACCTTTCAGCAATATTTGTGCAAATGAGTTAGTCATACATCCTCCACCTGTGCTAGCTGAGCTTTACTTACTGTACTTACGTTACTGTGTCACTGTTTACATGTGTGATACATCATGTGTGCATGCTGGGAAAGTAGTGGCAGTGGCACATTATCACACTGAATCATCACGCTGAATTCTCCATCTGCCAACATGTCACCTGACTCTTGGCTGTTACAAAGTATTGTTTTCTGAGACAGAAACGGTAATCAGTACCTTTGTGAACGAGCTTGTGAAGGTGCAGAAGGGTCAGCTCTCGCAGCCTCTTAAGCTCTTTACCAAACATCTCAGTTGCGATAGAAGTTTTGATGTTTTGCCGCTGTAGCAAAACTAATTATCCTCCCTCTACAGGTGGCTTTAGCAGCTTCCCAGAGACAGGACACCAAAGGGACGGAGCCAGTGTTCAGTTCAAAATACTCAGGATTTTCCCACTTTGTGTGCATAGGGGAGAAAAGCAGCCGATACTGTGTGATCGCTCAGAAAACACTGTGTGTTTAGCTTCAGCAGGCATCAAAATACAGTCGATTCACACACAAGACTTATGGACAGTGGAACAAAATGTTCATGCCTACTAAAATTAACAAGACACTAAACATCAGTAAATACAGGTTTCACCTGATGCCCGATGAGAGGAGAGTTAGAGAGGTCTTTTACATCTCCAGCTGATGCTGGTCAGAGTCGACAGTTTGACAGTTCAGTTGGGTTTCCTGTAAGATTACGACATCACATTTTAGAGAGTTTACAAGGAAGTTTAAATGTCTTGACTGGTTTTTGAAAACCACTTATATTCCAGCTTATTAACAATATTTCATTAATTCTGTTATCTTTCTAAAATGCACAGAAGAGATTCCCCACACCAAAACATCTGCAGTGTTGCTTGAAGAGAGGGGAGAGAAGACAGCTGGCTGCCATCCTGGGTGAAAATAATCAGCGTTTTGAGCAAATTCAGAACTTGAAGCAGGATCTCAGCCAGTGTTCAGTGTGACATTTTACTCGCTCTGATCACTTAACTCTAATGCTGCTGCCTTCCAAGAAAATTTAAGACGGGTAAGTAGCTGGTGTCACAGTGTCACACAAAGGGCTGCCGGCTCTCGAGTATCGACCCTCAGACTCAAACAACTGACACAGATTTCATGCTCTCACGCCAAACATCACCCGTTGACGGGCGTCTATAAACAGCACAGAGTGCAGCAGGCTCCGGTTGTGAAGTCAGCAGGAACGTTGGAGAGCTGCAAACTGACTCTGCTGTGTTTATGTGAACGAGTTTAAAGTGATCGCAGTGTCTTCATGCTGTATTGACGACAGCAGAAAGCCCAGCAGTGAGGCCAAACAGAGACTGGATCAGTGAAGGGGGGAGATAAGTTTTATCTCCCTTGACTGGCCTAAATCTGATTTGAGAAATTTTCAGAAAAATAAGAGATTGATTTGGTCCCTTGTCTAATCGTATCATCTTCCTGTGATGAGAGAGACCTGGATGTTGGGGGGCTCACACCTGATCTGTAGCTGTCTTCAGACGTCCATACTGGAGTTATCAAAGTTTGCACACACTGTAACACATTGACACTCCTAATATTTACTTTTTGTTATCAGACAGGGTCTATTATGCACACGATTTGCTGATTTATTAACCACATCATAAAATAAACAGAGACGAAACACAAGCAAAGACTGTAATTATTGCTATAGTTGATATGAGAGCATAATATTTATGTAATACTTCCGGCTGTTTTGCCTGTGTTTTAAGAATTTGATGACCATAAGAGCCTATATCCTCTGGGAAAGACTTGGACATCATTTTAAAGAGACTTATTTCAGCTTTAACCCAAAAGCACTTCAGTGAAACAGCACTCAGATAGCAAGAGAAAGCCACAAGCTCTTCCCTCAAGCATCTGTTTGTAGCGTACGTGCCTCGCACACTGTCCAAACACAATCAGCCAACGGATTTGTGATTGATTGATCAGTGTAGGATAGAAATGATGAGGAAACCAAGATATCAGGTGGCGCTTTGCAGATTTGTTGTGGAGCAGGTCTGAATGTGTGTTTCACAACGACAGGGAGACTGTGAGTGTGTGTCCTCTGTGATTTTTATTACCAAGGGGTCCAGTGATTCGTCTAGCTGCTGTCCACATTTTGTGCTGAATCAGGAGGCTGTCCCAGGCTTTTTCAATCACAGCCTGTGCGAAGCGCCTGGTCTCCCCTCTGGGCCAAAAATAGGACTGACTCTCACTTTCCAAGGCCATATTAAAGTTGAGCTGGTAAAGTGTTAAACAAGCCATTAGCCTTCCAGCCCTGCACTGAAGACACACTCTTACCTTCTCTACGTCAGGCTTTATGTCTGAACACCCGCAGTTAGCGCTGCCAAGCTGCAGACTGATAAATGTTTACATGATACCACAGAGTGCTTGCAGCTTGTTCACTGCCACTGCAAAAAATACATCCGACTTTGTGCTAACTTTTGTAGGGGATTTGTTCCTGCACATTTCAGTCACTATAGCAGAGATAGCAGATGAATCCAGACTACATGCTGGTTCAGTTTTATTTTGTTTGTGTGCGGAGTAACACGAAGGTTCAGACTCCATTAAACAACTTGCGCAGACTGACAGTCTGAGCGTGCTCTGAAGAGGACGGCCATCTGGAAGTCCCTTCCAGTCTGACACACATTCAGTTTATCTACATCTATATCACTTTGGATCATTTACTGTATACACACCACTTTTAGCATGCGTAATTTTTCTGAATCAACACTGTTCCAGCAGCTCTGCTCTCTGTCATTTGCTTAAAAACATTCATGCAGCACATTAATCATAATAATCCTGCTTTTCTTGTGCTGAATATAAAGTGTGTTTTGTGTTTGAGAAGTTGCTGAGGCAAGCATTTTTCTACTTGTTTTTCACTGCCTCAACTTCACCGAACGCAGTGTTTTCTTTACACTTCAGAGGAAAGAAGCACTTTAGGCAATGATCTGCATAACTCCGTTTGTTTTGTGGAAGTGTGCAGCTCACTTCCACGCGGCGTTATAATGCACAGCGTGGCATATTATTGAGGGAGTTGATGTTTTGACATGCACCGTACGCCCGCTCACTCCTCACTTTAAAAGGAATATATAAAAACGTGCCTTTTTTTCCTTTGGGGAGATCTGGAGAGATGAGAAAACTGTTAATATATTTTGAAAGACAGAGACGAAGTGTCTCAGCCCCCTCCCGCTGGCACACAACAGGTCAGTACATGTGTGTCAAATCCCAGGAGGAATATCATGATGTGAGGTTTTCATTTTGACTTTGTCCTGCATGCGTTCTCACAGAAGAACACAATCTAATTGGGAAAAGGTCTGTCCCATTTTCTCCAGATGTATTTTTTAAAGTGCCTCATCAACAGAATAATAAGAAACCAGAACAAACATGGCGGATCTACGCTCCTTTTTGAAACAGATCCACTCACACAAATTGTGAACAAACCTTTGGGTTTATTATATATAATATTATGTCTGCATTTATTAAGTTGTCTTCAAGAGTTTAACAAATATGAATATACTGCTTTATTCAGCTGCAGAAGAAGCACTGAAATTACTTTTATTTTAATTCATTTTACTATTTTGGTTTGGTTAATCTTGGGTTAAACTGTGCATTACTACAGTTTAAATATTTAAAAATTGTCCAATCAAAGCTGAAAGCTCATAATGCGGAGCGGCCTCTTTAAGAGAGTTTTATTAATGTGTATATTACTGGGATGTTGTTGAGGTGGAACAAATACCCAGCAAATATATACTGTTTGGCTGTTTCAAGCCTAATGCATCATTTCTGTCAGCTGATCTTACGTTTTGCATGTTAAATCAGAAATGCAGTCTTTTAACTATAGCACCAAAAACACACTGTTGCACTGTGGTAGAAGTTACAACACCAGTGTACAATTTATATATCCACAGTACTGAATCCTACTGTTTCATGTCTGTTTGTACGTAATATTTTGTGAATTTATAGTAAAGCCTTGTGTTTTCATTCCCTTAATGATCATTGTGACCATTGAATAGTAATGATAATAATAACGTATTAGAATAGGCTGTGATATTTTCTCAGGCTGTTATCGTACTATGAAAATGTTCACATGAAATACTTACGGCACTTTGTCAAGCCCTCAGCGCTTGCATTAGAGTTACTGTAAAGTCTGGCGCCAAAGTGCACATTCTGTATGCGATGTGAGGCAAATGTACTTCCTCTCCACCACTGTGTCTCGCTGTGGAAGATATTAATGGACCCCCAGCTTAAAATTTGTTGTGATATTCTGCAGAGGTCATAGTAAGCATAGAGATACCACAGTGCTGACAAGACTTGTGAGTAAGCAGGCCAGTGCACATTTGTCCTGAGCTCATGTGAGGAAAGCTATTTGTCCCAAACGCAGTAAAATCAAGGAAAGACTATGGATCACATCGTGCTGACACCAGCCACTGCATTTAGCCACAGTGTTTTCACATTGTGGGAAAAACTGCAGCTCCTGTGCTAAAGTGGAATGTTGAATCACAGATCAAACAAGGCTTTTAAGTGAAGCCCACATCATTGGTTAGTATTTTGATAAACCTAAAATTATAACCCGTCCTCATCACTCATCAGGGGGATAACTTGTTTAAGCTCCACAAAGACAACGAGGTATCTGTGCATATCACTCCAGCGCGAGGACCCAACTCCTCAATACAGCCATGTAACTTGGTTGCTAAGGCAACGGGCTGGCTCGGGTGACAGCGGTGATGACGGAGCGATCGCTGACAGACTGACTTCGAGACAGGCCACAAGTTCTTCCGCTGGTGCAAAACACTTAGCCTTGTTCCCCCTGCATAAAGTAGGCTGCATTATGCAACACTTTGCAACAGTGAAGTGGCGGGTCCAGAGACATGTTTGCTGTAAAATGGACTGTGGACTTATACATACATGCATAAATACAATATAGTTGGACATACCCTGATGACATGATCACTGTATGTTTTCACTCATATATAGCAAGTGGAATATGTGCCTTTTAGAAGCATTGTGATGATGCAAATTATAGTTTTTTTCCTGATAAATGTCCACTTAGAGATGGTCTGTCTTGATGGACATTTGACCATCATGGCTGTATGAATGCAATCCTCTTATCATATGACAGATGTTGCAATTTAATCTAGCCATTTTCTGTGCATAAAACCCACAAAGACAGACAACAAATCCAGATCAATCGAGCTGTGCGTCTTTGGCTTTAGAGGACCAGAGGGAAGCTAACATGAACTCAGAAGACTCAGCTGCCAGCAAACGTTATTTTCTCTTTTAAACAATCTCCTTTTATAAATGCCGAATAATTAATGTCAGGAGTATTTCACACCGGGGTTGGATTATTCTGCATTACAAAGTCTTTCTGCCACCCTGCTAAAGGCCAGGTAGTCACTTAACATTATCATGTGCAGAAAATAACCCGAACTTTGCAGTTTCCATGACTCGGGCTGTGCTGTTAAATCAGTGAAATCCGGCGACGCCAATGGTGACGGAAAGAACGGATGTGGGATTCACGCTTGCACTTGTTCTGAAGAACGCAACTCTGCGACTCATTTTCTTGTGTAATGATCACACCTTTCAGCAGGGGAGAAACTGGATAAATGTTAAATGGCTCTCAAAGAGGAGTTGCAGCTGCATAAGAGAAGAGCCGTACGCATCTTTCAGAGATTAATTTAATTGTTGGGCTGGCTGCTAAACGATAAAAACACATATCTGCTTTCCAGCCAGGTCTCGCTGACTGAAACGGCTGTTGATCTCCATTTTCCAGGTTTCTGCTCAGTTTGACACAAATTCTACCATAACAAAATCCTGCGAGCCAACAACTCACCTCAAGATGGCTGTTAGGCAGGTTGTGACTTTTCCTTATCTGCCACTGTAACCTTCATTGCATCAGTCTGTGGGGCGACTGTGGGAAGTTACAGCCACCCAGCCTTTCTGGCAGGCGTCCGTCAGAGGCACAGCAATGTGGGTCAAGTCTGGGGCCAAAAAGTAATAAAAGAGTTGTTGTTGTCCTGAAATGAAACCTGGAGAGATGGACTTTTCCTCTCCGGCTTAACAGATCCGCTCCCAGCGCACATCAGCATAACTCACCATTACACTCCATAGATTTTAATGTCATATGTTTGCTTGGCGAGGCGGATCAGTGTCACCTCTGTTTAGATTCATCACCTCATTTGCTCCCATCAGGGATGCTCGCAAGGCTCACATCTCCTGCTTTGACTCCATGTGGGGTGATAATCACTGTCTTCACAAATTCACATATTTGGGATGACTAATCTTTTATTTTGTGTTGCTGAATTCTTTTAGATGAAATCAGTATTCTGTCATAGATCAAAATAAGTGTTACTTCTCTTCTGACAACTGTCCAACTTTACCAAATGTTTTCATCCAGTGTTAGAAAGACTTTAAAGGCTAAAATGATGGTGCATATGCATCCGGAGCATGAATGAGTCTTATATTTTAATGGTGTCGTTCTGTATGTTTGCTATGCAGTGGTCTGACGACCGTCCAGAGTGTTTCTTCGCTTCTCCTGAAGTTAGGAATTACGCTCTGAAGGCATATTTTATGATGGTGTAACTTGGGAGGTTGATGATGATGCTGCAGCTGCAAGGGTCCAGTAAATATTAAAGAGGGCCACCAGAAATCCTAGATACACTCCTGCTAATGGCCAACGGCAGTCCTAAAACCCAGGACTGAAGAAATATTTGGTTTTTCCTCAGTTATTCCCCTTCCAAGTTTACAGCATGTTTTAAATAACCCACTTTCAAAACATACACAGGCTTGGTTTGACTTTTCCTTCTTCTTGTCTGCTTCTCATCAACAGCTTCCAGCTGGTGGTGGTGGTGGTGGGGGGGTCCACAGCGCAGAGCAGGCGCGGTGAACGAGCGCCGGGCGGGAGCGCGCGCATAGGAAGGAAGCGAAGGAAGGAGCTGAGGCAGATCAGTCGCCAGCGGAGCCCAAGACAGCGGATGAACGGATCCGAGCGTGTGTGTCGCCCTTGTCCATTTTTACAGCAGCTTGAAAGCAGCGTCCGGCAGCCCGAAACCTGCCCGAAAATGATGCTCAAACTCGTCCTTCTCCTCGGGGTGCTCGTCTGCGGCAGCAAAGGTAAGGATGTGCGCGTGAGTGCGTGAAAGCCTCGAGCTTGGTGACTTTGTGGACAAGTTGAGTGTATTTTGCCATCGTGATCCGCAGCAGGCAGGGAGAGCTGAGGCAGAGAGAGATAGAGGGGGAGAGGTGTGTGTGTGGGGGGGTTGTTTAAGTGGACGTTATTTTGTAGTTGAGGCACGTCTTGCGGGGGCCAGAATGCTTCTTACTGAAAAGGGGGATTATGATGGGGTCCCTTTTTTAGGGTTGGTGGGCTGCTGAGATCCACACTCTGTACTCCTTCATCATATATCGTGTTTAGTTTATTTCATGTTCAGAAGCAGCCTTGGTGGTGCTGCCTTGTTGTGGTGTGCGGATCTCATTTGGTTTAATCGTCAGTGATGAACTTAAAACTGGCACCATGCATGGAGACATTTGGATCTGGACCACCGCCTGTCTTGTTTCCTCTCACTCTCCAGTCCGCTCCGTCTTGCTGCACAGTGTGGAAACATACAGTAGATTGGAGATTGCACGGTGAAACATCTTCCCTCAGTGTCTGCATCTTGTGCGCAGCCCGTGCGTGATAATGTCGATCCCGTGATGCGGTCACACAGTCCGAAATTCTGCGGAAAGTTTGGGGATGTGAGCCGCATTTGTGACAGCGGAGTGACACTTCGCCGCAGTTGCGTGGCGCAACTGATCTGGAGGAGGAGGAGGGGGTTTGTCTCAGTGCGCGCGCTCGTGTGCGGGGATGGAGGGGGTGCACGCGCGGAAGAACTAACATGTTACTTGAGTGACCTCTGCTAAGAAAAAGGCACCGATTGAAAACGTTGTACACGGTCGCCTTTGGCCTTTTTTCGTGCGTGTTTCTTAACTGAGTCCTGGCCAATGAGGCGCGTCGCCGAGTCGCCGCGGGCTGAGCCCCGCGTGCACTGCGAAAAATCCCCCAACTCCTGTAGCTTCACATTTACTGCTAAAACATTTCTTAAAGCCAGACAAATTTGCTTTGCAGAGTGCAATTTACTGCATTTAAGGCGGGCTTCTGTACTCAAACAATAAATAAAAAATCTTGCAACAAGTTCACTTGCTTCTCGGATCAGGCGTGTTTTCTCTTCCCGTGGGCGAGATTTTTCCGCCTGTTAAAAATAAGAGAAGGTGTCGAAGCCCAAAACCCCCTAAATGAAAGAGTTGTTAGATGGGCTTTTTTCTCCGTGCAGTTTGGCCACACTGGGTTCCTGGCGCACAACGGCAGGTGGGGGTAGAGCGCTGCAAAGTGGTGCCAAGAGTGAAGCCATAAGACACTGGTCTTTAAAGCGTGTTGCAACGCAGTCATTCACACACGCTTTGCGCATGTCCTTCAGGGTAGGGGGTCTCAGTGTTAGAGGGGGTCCATGAGGAGATGTCAAAGGATCCCCAAGTAAAAATGGAGAACGACAGAATATATATATATATATATATATATTTCTACTACATTTCAGTATGCTGTACATAACCCCAGTTTGAGGAGGTGAAAAATGTCTATGAATTTTAATAAGACGTCCCTCTGAAACTACTGAAGTAACATTCCAACACTTTGCATATGATACAGACCATAACCAGCAGCAGCAGCAGATAAGTTAATGTGTTTGTTTTGGTGGTTTGTGGCATGAAAACAGTAGCAGCTCCACAAAATAAAGACTTAAAGCACATAAGAGAAAGAGCCCTTGGGCCAACTCGACATTTTAAAAGAACTGACAGTTCATATACCCGCCATTTCAATAAACACACTGATGGAAGCTGCTGCTATGACAGAGAGGCAAATGAGGAACTTTTTCTTTGGAAAACAAAGAGGCCTGGGCTGTGGTGTTCGCAAGCCCTAACTGGAATATTCATTGCTTTGTTTCTTTCCCTTTGTTGCAGTAGTATTACATCACCCGACCAAGCAATTTCCATTCTTATCATGCTTTTCATGATAGCAGAGTCCACACAAATTGACCTCTTAGAAAATGCAAAGAACATGCTGTAATGTGAATAATAAGTCGAGTCCTGAAATAGAAGGTCTCATACTCATAGTCACATATAGTAGGATGTTGACTTCTTAGTGTCTCCTGTCAGTATGAGGCCTTGCAGCAGACGCTAAGCCATCAGTGAGAGGACGAGAACCTGAAACCCTGTTTAACCACTTCATGACAACTGTAGATGTACTGCCTTGGTTGAAGCCCCCCCCCCCCCCCCCCCGGCTCCTGAAGGAAAACATTTGCTTTTGAAGTCCCAGCTCACCATCTTTCCTGTGCTTGAGTATGCATCCTTGAAGGTTTATGTATTTGGCTTTTAAAGATGCTTAGTACAATGAATTATATGCTTGCTTGGGCTCACCCGGGACTCGCCGATGTGATGTTAAGTGGCGTAATTAAGATATTTCACTGTGTCTCTTGGGGGGGGGTGTCAGTGGCTTAGGGTTTAAAAGATTTATGCCCCTTTGCTTAAGTGTCTCTCGTTGCACCCTGAGCCGCAGGCTTAAGCTTGTGTTTGAGGTTTGCTTACATCCTGCACTTCTGGTTTATGTACACGTTCACATGAGCGGTTGTAAATGCAGGGGCACGCACACCCACACATGCACACTGTACTCAGCTTCAAACTATAGGAGTGAATCACCAGATAAATATTCATGAGGTTAGTGCAGTTTTTTTTTTTTTAGAGAAAATTGCCATTACTAGTCTCTCTCTCTCTCTCTCTCTTTTTTTTCCCCCAAAATTTGTACCCCAAAAGTTTCCGCTTTCCTGTATCTCATGCCGTGCTGATAACTTGATACCAGAACAATACTGCATACAAGTCAACACCATTCAGCATCGGTCACAGACTCCTGTTAAAGACATGCAAAGCTGTTCACGGAAGCAATGGCCTGCGTCTTGGTCCTGCGAGGTGAAATTGATTGCATTATTTGATTAATAGACTGGGATGGCGAGCACACGTATAGAGAGCCAGTGTATATATGAAAATGGAATCGCACCCTTGAGGCAGCCGCGCATGAGAAATCAATTTAAGGAACGACTGGAGTCAGCAGGCCTCTGAATTGTACAAAGGGCAATCTCAGTGTTATGGATATGCTATTTATTTGCCTGCAAAGCTTTTGATTTCTCACATGTGCCCTTTAGCGCACCATCCGCCAACTTCAGGCCTTGGCATTGAATTTGTACACTGTGTATAAGGCAGGAGGAGAGTGTTATTTTCTAAACACCTGGATACATGCGAAATAGCACTGCCAAGCATCTGTGCTGCAGGGAATGAAATGGCAAGATGAAAAGGAAATGAGAAGTTGTTTTGACATGTAACATTGCCATGTCTATTTCCAAATCCTAAGACTGTGCTATTAAATTATTAAAAAGTAATATCAGAGACTCAAAGTGTGACTCAAAGTTTTCCCAAATGCCTTGTTTCAGCAGTTCTGGGAAATGCATGTGTATGTATATAGTCATGTGTGGATTACTGAACCAGCCAACCAGGCAGCTGTTCAGGGACCCTTGGGGTCAGGTGGCCACTGGACCAAAGCCTCTATTTGAAGTAACAGCTGAAAGTCCAACAACTACAAAGAGACACGAAATGAGCGCAACAAGACGAGTACAGAGGCACAGAATAACCACGGATACAAAAAATGACTACAGAGATGGCAAACAAATACAGACAGACGCAAAATGACCTTTAAGCCACAAAGAGAGACGGAACGACTCCAGTGGCTCCGCCCACTGTCTCATAATCTATCCATGTGCATAAGTACTTCAGTGGGAAGTTTGGAGGTCAGCTATAGTGCAGGGCCTTGACAGACGCGAATGGCGCTGCTCAAGGGTAGCTTGGAAGCGTCTGTGTAGGAGCTGCCCATTCATCAGCTCACGGCTCAGTTCACAGAATTAGTATCAGGGCTTCAGAGAACAGTTGGACAAATATGTTCAGACCTATATGTAGACGTACTGTCTGGAAATGACACATTTTGGGCTTGTAGGTAACTTAGGTAATAGCAGAGGTGCTGAGACCAGAGATGACATTCCAACAGCAAGCTCAAGTAGGTGCAATTTGGCTCTCGGTTTTGAAAAATCTTTGGTTATTTGCGATGCTCAGAGTGAAAACAGCAACATGTTCAATAATGGCTTCTGCCAGCCTCACTCTGTTTTCACTCAAATTAGCCATTATTATCATGGAAGTGACTAATGTTATCCTCAGGGAGTCTCTCCCAACCAGACGCCAAGGAAATGTAGATACACTGAGCAGCCGGGGTTGAGTTGCAGGAAGAGTTTGGCTGTGCTCATTATATTCTTTATTCTGAGTCCCAGAAAGGAAAAATTGGGAAGGATAGAGTGAGCACTGAGAAGATTTATACAGAGGCAGGAAAGGAGGAAGAGATTATGTTTAAAAATTCATTCAATTCAAGTGAATCTGATTGCATCTGGTTAAATTGCATTGCCAGAGATTGAATCAAACTCTGTGGAGTTACACTCTGCCAAAATTAATAAAATGTAATTGAATCCTGTCAAGATGGAATCAAATTAGGCCAGAGTGATGTGATTGGAGGAGGCAGCTGCTGCATGCTGCCGTGTGCTCCTGTGGGTTTGTCTACTGTTTTACATCAGTTTGGTGCTAGCCAAGCAGGAGACCCTTTGGCTCCTGCCAGTGCGTGTCCTGCCAGTCTAAATGCCAGTCTAACTAGCGGGCTAATAGGCAGAGCCAGGATGCCAGGGTGACAACAGAATCGGTGGGCGCACTGGCTGACTGACAGATGGACGGAGGAAAGTGGTTGCATGGTCTTTTGTCCCCTGTCGCCTGGATTTTTTTTTGTTTCTGTAGCTTCTGCATGTTAAGTGCACGCACACACACACACACACACAGTCACAAACTTCACATTCAGCTCCTCCAAAGCACATCCTCCCCCCGGGGGGACGCTGCACTGTTGGTAAGGGGCTTTCCTTTGGGTTTTGGCCACTGGAAGGCATGATTAAATGAAGAACAGAGGGATCAGAGAAATGACAGAAGAGCATCAGAATCACTCCAGTTTAGGCTCTGCATTCTGAGTGACCCACTTAGGCCGCATTAATAGCTACACTGAAGCCTTGGGGTTTGCCTCACGGTGCTGTAAACTGTATACAAGAGATGAATTGCAGTAGATGTTTTCTATACATAAAATTAAAAATGTCCCAAATGATTGAAATTTCTGGGGGTTTTTTTAAATTAAGTTTTCAGGAACAGAAGCTTTAAAAGTTGTCAGTGATGCATGCTGAGGGTGGATTCAAAGGTGTTACCAGATGTGATAAATGATGTGTGTGAACTTGTGTGAGGCAGGATATTTAGATTTTTCCATTGTACCGTTAGAGTTTGATTCGTCATTGTGAACGCAGACATCACAGCATTCATTTTGAAAACAGAGACAACCATGAAAGATGTTGTAGGGGAAAAAAGCTCAAATATTCATTGATTTTGTGTTGTTCAGAATTAATTGAATTAGTTTGAATTAGTTGATTCTATTATTTTAACTGTAGCAAGAACTCTAGGAGCTCTTTGAAATTACAGTTCACTTTCTGTATTTTCCTGATTAAACATTCTCATTTGTTTACTTATTTAAATGTGTTCACTTTTCGGTGACAGCAGCAGTTTCAGCTCACGCAGTAAAACTTGCAAAAGACAAGCAGCATACAAATCTCTCATATTATTATGTCTGTTGCAGATGTAATAATATGAAAACTCACTACTTCACTGCTTTCTCTTCTTCTTTGCAGAACATGCTAGTTTGAATTGAAGTAACACGAAGTTTACACAAACATTCAAACTTCTCAGCTGTCAGTCGGTGCACCTTGCACAGGTGCACCTTGGAGTCGTCATCAGCAGATTATATCTGAGACACCGCAGTTTGTGTGTCACGCTTTTCTGGTATTCACACAGTTCTTTGTGTGTTTAACAGAACTTGTCAGCCTCGCAGTGTGGTGGATCTTTTCCTACTGTGTTAGAGAGCTTTAAGTCTTTGAAAACAGTAAACAGTAACATATATGCAGTTTGTACCAAATGGGCCAAAGCTTGAGTGAAAGAGAGACAAGAACTTCGCTGAAATCGGGCGAATAAACGGCGACGGGCAGCGAACTGGTGCAGGCTGTGGTGCTGTAAGAGGCTGCACAGCAGATGCACACACAGAAATAATGAAGCCTCTTTATGAGTCATCAGTAAAAGGACTATTTTGTGGAAGCGGACTGATGCACTGCAGCAGGTAGAGAGCTCAGTGGAATAGTGGAGGAGGGTGCCAACACACTTGACAGATGAAATTTGGACTCAGAAGGCAGCGAGATGGACACAGACGGATGACAGGAAAGGGTGGCTGGATGACAGACGAACAGACATGTGAATGTGCTAACGCTGAGGCACAGACAGAACCTTAATGAAGAGGAGCCATCTATTGACAGCTGAAAAACAATATTTTTCAACTTCCTCCTGCTGGATGTGGGCCTTGCGTCAACGAGGCATTAGTTAGTGCGACTCCGCAGAGGCTGCCGGGTGTCTATATATGGTCCATCACCGTGATTGAGAATGGGATTAATGCTAATTGTTGGCATGCTGGCTGGCAGACACTAATGAGAGAGTGTTGCGAGCTTTTGGACACACTCATCAGTGTGTGCATGAGATATATGCTGGGAAAAACAATGTTCTGTGAAGAAAAAGCCTTGGATTCCTGGAAACTTTGCAGAGCACTGAACATACGGAAATATGTCTGTAGCAGAGTTTCAAAAGTGGTCTCATTTTTTGTTCAGATATTTTTTATTGTGGATCAAAATGTATTTTTCTTAGATTAGCTTATTACCAGTATGTGCACTTGTATGAAAATGATTAAATGCTACCCAACCCCTAGCTGTTTTCGATTTTCAAACCTTTATGCTTATCCATTTTGTTTTTAATGTGATGTAAAGAATTTCTGGATTATTCCTGATAGTGGGAGGGGGATGCGCTCAGACTACATCTTATACCCTCAGGCAACCAGGTCAAACTTTTGTTTAAAGCTTAAATAAAAACTTAATAGAGATCAATAAATAAAAGCAGCAAATGAAGTGATAGAGCAACATGAAACTGAAAAGTCCACTGTAGTAGTTAGGTGAACATTTTCCACCAGCCTCTCTGTTGGCTGGTATCAGCTGCTGTCTCCTCTGGCCCGAGTTTCCCGTTGGGCTTACAGTATTAAATTATCCTGTGCTGTATTGTGTTGTACTCTATCTATCATATTTCCTTGTATCCATTCATCCATCCATCCATTCAGTGAGAGGGCCCTTCACTTGTCATTCCTGCTGGTTAATTAAGCCAAATTGTGATTGATGGACTCTCAAGTGAATAGCGTGTGGTCCCATTGCTGACCCGCTCAAGGAGATCAACCCAGCTGCCAATCACAGCTCACAATGGTCTCCAAACAGGGGCAAAGAAAAACTGTCTTTCTGCCATACTCCTGGTTAAAATCCCCCTCTCAGTGGTGCTTCCCGGCATCAAGATGACTTCAGGTAGGCCAGTGTCCTTGCGGGATTGGTTCTGCTTGGAAATGATGATCTTGAAAAGGGATCAGTCATCTCAGATTTCTTGCCTGGTGGCCAATATCCTTGTTTATGGGAGGCAGTACTTGATGAGAAATAGATGAGAGAGAAAGACGGAGGGGGAAGAGGAGGAGGAGGAGGAGGAGGGACACTTGAGATGTGCTCGCAGTGCAGCAGAATAGCTCGCAGTGAGGCCAAACAGTCTCTGCTCTCCTGATTGCCTCCTCATGCCAGACAATCTTCAAACAGAATCTCTTAATGCAATGTGGTCCAGCTTATTTTTGTTTCTATTTCTTCTTGTTTGATTCCTCTCTTCCACTTTCTTTTCATACGTCCCCACGGCAGTAGCTGTGGTCAAAGGTATTACGTTTTCTGGTTGTCCATCTGGATGCTAGTCCCATTCTTGTGAAATCAATATCTTGGCCTGGAGGGAATTTCTCCAAATTTGGTACAAGCACCCTGTAATTCATAGATGAATTGTTTAGATTTTGAAGGTCACAGATTGCTGTGACCACTCAAAACATGTTTTTAGCCAAAACCCAAGAGTTCATACTGTAATTGTGACAGTTTTATACAGATGTCTAATAGGATAGATTAATGAAGTGATGAAAGGGGTTGCACCATGTGATGAGCTCTCTGTCAGTGCTCTGTGCTCCTCTGTAAATATGTCATTAAGTGAAGACAGCTTGACCGCAGACACACATGCATGTAAACTGCAAGTTGACTGCCCTCTCTTCCCTCTCATTTCTTCTTCTTTTTTGTGTGCTTGAGCTGTTTTGTGGTCCTCCCACACTTGTCTCATCACCAGCATCTGTAGGGGGAAGATATCCTGTTCTGCCCTACGTGGGAAGCTTTTCAAGCAGCACCCATGCTTAATGTTATTTGCTCAGGAAGCTAATGATGTGTGTTGTTTTGCTGCTCAACATAGTTATTAACACCTATGGATTTTATGATACTTCTGCTCAACAGCGGTCAGGATTTCTTTCAACTATGGCTGTTCCAGGGTTGTTCTGTCAAGTGTGTTATTATCTCTCAAAGTCATAATGATCGTTTTGCAAGCACTCAAAACGTGCACCGGGCAAATTGTAGGCGTCTTTTTAATTACTTTCTGTATCTGCATAACTTCCCATCATTCCTGCTCCCAAAGTGGGCACTCTGGGATTGCTGTCTTCCCACCCATCATCCGTAGAGCTCCCAAGGACGTATGCCTCCCTGGGAATACACAAAGGATTTCTCTGTAATTAAAGAACCTGGCTTATCTTTGCTTAAATCGGATGTTTACTGACGTTGTGCCACTCCAGGTGATTTAAGTTTTCTCACGTGTCAGTCCCAGTTCTCCTTCGCCTTTGAAATCAGTGGATCCCACGTGAGACACTCAGCTGAGGATATTTTCAGACAGACTTCACCGTCCTGCCTACTAGACTTTGTTTTGTTTTGCCTGTGAGGCTTCAGAAACCATGATCATATTGTCCTTCATCCTTCGTTCTACTGCTTCATACTATTTCCTGCATCAGCCTCAGTATAAGATATTCTTCAAACCCACATTTTTCACTAATTGGACCTCATTCATGTCATTTGTGCGTATTTAAAGGTAGAGCAAGAGATGAAGAAGCGATGTCGCAAGAAGTCAGCGAGGGAGATTTGTGGGAAGAGTGCCATCGTTCGCCCTCCTTTCATGTGAATGTAGATGCTTCAGGGGTTGAGTCTTAAGAGAGCCTTGTGATCTCCTGCATTTGTGTTTTCCTTTGTAGCCAGCAGGTTCTTGCTGATAGAGCCTGATTGTAATGAGCAGCAGAGCAACCAAAACACCAGCAAAACAAAGTGTGCCACGTCAAAGTGATCTTCTTACAATTACAGATTCTTCGGCATACTTAGTTTACGTTTATCTAATTCACAATTTAGAGGATATATTTTGAAGTTATGTATTTGCCCACTGTTAGAGAACCTTCACAGTATGCTGCTCAGCAAACTCTGTCTTGTTTGCTCGAAATACTTGTTATTGTCGTTGCAACAGAACCAGATTAGATTTCTTAGAGCATGCTATGTTGTAGGAACAGAGTGTATTCCAGTGAGCTAAAGCCTGCTCTGTATTGCTCCAAGAACCTAGATTACTTTTATTTCACGCTGCCTTTCATCCATCCTGTAGAGTCTGGAGTAGGCGACCAAAGAAATGATAGATCGTCTCGGCACTTGAGGCGAAAGCCACAGCCGCGGACATGGAGAAACATTGCAGTGCAGCTCCTCAGTCAATAAGCAACAAGAAGCTTTGCTGGAAGCTGCGAAGGGGATGCAGTACCGGCTGAGGCAGCACTCTCCCCAAGGAGGCGGCCTGAGCCACAAATTAATAGAGCGCTCCCACATGATCGGGCAGTTTCATTTGGAACCGTCACGCTACATAAAGCCCCACAGAAATGAGGAGTTCACTGAGGTCCCCCTCCACTTCCCCAAGAGTCCCCAAATAACCTGTGTGATTGTAAGACTCTCCCCGCTGCTCCCCCACCTTTGCACCTACCTCCTTGAAACTCCTGGGCCACGCTTGCTCATCCTGGTTCAATTACCACAACTCATTGTCCTCCTGTTCTACCCTCTTAAAGCGTCACGCATACCCTGTTGCCCCTTCGGTTTGCAAACTCTTCAAAACACGAACATCCCGAAAATATTTCTACGATATGAGAGGTGATGAAAAGTCCCACGAAAGAAATCCAGAGAAAGTTAAATGATAATGGTTGAAAACTAAAGACATGAGAAAATATTCTAATTTCATCTGGCTGCCCTGATTTATTGGCCTGCAAATTTTCAGCTCATCTGAACATTTCTGCAAAACTCATTTCACAACGGCGTGAAATTCTTAGTGACAATTGTGGAGAGCTGAGTGCCCCTGAGGCCTGCTTTACTCTTATCATTATTTTTGCCATGCTTTAGATTAGACACAGCAACCAAACTCTCTCACAACAGCACGCCTCAGAGCGAGGATTAACACAATGACTAATCACTCAACTCGGTGGACACAAAACATACAGTACTGATTCACATTTTGTCACAAAGTCTACTTAATAACACTGGCAGAGAAGATTTGCTTTTGGCATTACATCGTATACAACGATATATTTGGAGAGAATAACCCAATCATCTTTTTGTCTCAGTTTAACAATTTGCACAATGATGGTTTTAGGAAATGTTTAAAATAGAGTATTTAAGCATTTTTTAAAAGCCTGGCATGTTTTAGGATCTTCAGCAGGCATTTCAAAATATCATAAAGTGTTGTAAGTATCATTATGCAACAAGGTTCAAATCAGATCATGTGAATATTTGGTATGTGTGTACACTGAATATTGCTCGCTGCAGTCCTCATTTCTTTATGAAATGTAAATGTCATATTTGTTATTTTTAGCTATGTTAGCAGCGTGGCTGTATGGATTGCAGTGTTGGCTGGGAACAGTTCATTGGTCCATGACTTTGCTCCAGGCTGAAATGGCCATCAGATGGATTATCCTGAAATTTGGTGCAGACATTTGTGGTCCCTGAAGGTTGAAGTCTACTGACTTTGGTGGATTTTCTTCCAGTGCCTCCCGTGAGGTTAACAGTTTTAGTGATTAGTCAAATTTCTGCACAACAATTAGACAGATTGACACGGATTTTGGTATGGATGAATTATAGATTCTTTGGTGATGCTGATGGGTTTTCCTCTGGCATCGCGAGCAGGTGAACTGTTACATTCGTCCAGTTTTTAACCCTTTTAACCCCCTTCATGGGTTTCGCTGAGAGCAACATTCTGTTTTGCGGGAATGCCCTGATCACATTCACCCACTTACACACATTCACACCTGGAAGCTGCAGAGCACAGCCACAGTCTGATCTGCGGGCCTGTGAGCAGCTCCTCTGGAGTGGCTGAGGTTAAGAGCCTTGCTCAGGGACACCTCAGTGGTGGTTATGCAGGAGACCTCTGGTCAAAAGCTCTCTTCTCTGACCTTAAGCCAACCGTTGCTTTGTTTTTAGATCAAATATCTGCGAAATGTGCAACGCGTTCCCACGAGCTGATGATGTATGATGGGTATGTGTCAAGTGTGGCTTGAAAAATCTCATTGTCTACATCTGGCCAATCATGTGAGCGTTAGACCTCCAAAACAAAATAGTCCCTGGATTGTTGAAAGTTATATATTTAATTTGTTTTTATGTGGTACATCCACAGAGAAAAACATATTTGAGGTCATATTTTAAGTCGCTTGAGGTGACGGTCTTTTTTTCCTCAAGACTCAACTTGATTAAAATCATAATATTGGCTTTTAGAAAACACACAAACATAAGTGACATAAAAAGAAAAGGGGAATTTTTGTGTTACCACTTTGAAGTTTGTGCTGTGTTGTTTGCTGGAGATACAGTACAGTGTAACATTTTTCACCACACCGCAGGGTTGCCCTATTGATCTATTGTCTCAGAGTGTAGCAAACAATTTTGCTTCTCGCTTTCTCTTTCACTTTGTTCCTCCTCCTTCCACGGACGAGTAACTGTTAGCTTTATGAATACTGATCACCGCTCTCTGCTCCTTCTCCGCTCCTTGCACCTGAGGTGTTGTCGAGAGAAAAGAAAAAAAGAATCGTCCTTTCAAAACTGCAGTTTTAAAGTAAAACAGGAGTACGGACAGGGATGAGTTTGCATTTTTATGGCGTTTAGTAATGGACGATCGACACAGCTTTTATTTCATGTCACCCACAGACAGATAAAAGGTCGAGATATCTGCTATGTGAAGGCCATTACTTTGTTCTTTAACACACAATGCAGGTTAACTGTTATCCAGCCGCGTACCAGGGATGTATTCCCCTAAACTCTGGTCCCTGGACTTTGACGGCTCCCATCGTCCTTTTTTTACTGTAGGTGGGTGTGAGGCACTTCCTGCTTTTAGCACAGTGCTTACATAACCGCTCACTTGTATAAGCTGAGAAAACAGGAAACAGAAAAAGTCACTATCCTCAGGTGCACCGCACTCAAACAAATCCATCTGTTATGTGCAGAGGTAGTGGTGTTTGCTGTGATGAATCACAAGAAGCTTGACGGGCGTGATGCATGAGGCCGGACTTTGGCGGGTGTTGTGTCACTCCAAGGTTGTTTAATGGGGGTCTTTTCCCTGTTATAGATTCAGGCCATGTGACTGTGTGTGTGTGTGCTGGTGTGAAGCTCATAGGTCATCCCACTGTGAAGTCTCACTCTTATGTGTGTAAATAAAATATGGCTCTTGCAAAGAGTCTAAAATGAGTTATAAGAGGGATAGATTGCGGCCGTGTGTGTGTTTGTTTGTGAGCGTATTTATTTCAGGATTTTGCTTACTCTTTCGTTTTCGCTGTTTTAGGTTTTGCCCCCCTTCTAGCTCAAGGCCTCGGAGTGTTGAGTGAAGATGCGGCGCTCGTATCTGCCTGCATCAGCAAAATAATATGCAAAACAACGTACACACAGGCACACAGGCTGAGTCAGACACACACACACACACAAGATTTCCTGGAGTTCCCTGTGTCCCATATTACACACAGCACTCAGCTTGAAATCATGAGATAATTGCAAAAGTTTTAATTTAATGTTCAACCGTGTGACGCGTGTCCCCGCGATGACAAGAAATTCAGATAAGTGGAGGAGAAAGTTCAAGCGCTGAATCAAAATCAGGACCTCCCAGCTAGCTGAAGATTATAGTCCAATCATAATCTCTTGGCGGGATTCCTACTTCAGTAAGTGATCATGAGAAGGCCCGATAGTCCATCAGCAGCACAGAGGGAGGGAGATGCACTCAGTGTGGCCCGTGCTCAACATGCTCAGCCATCTGCGGCCACAACGAAGCTGCAGGGCTCCTGCAGTTTTTTTGGGTGAAGTTTTTCAAAAGCTGTGTGGAATAAAAAAAAAAAAACAAAGAGAGAGAGAATAAACAAGGTCAACAGAGCAACACTTACCGCTGACGGGAATGTCTGAAAACATCTCATCTCTGCAGCCAAACTAAGAATCACTTAGATGGTTTCACAATCCCAGAGTGATCCTGTACGCCGTAAAGCAGTCAGTGTGTGATTTGATATGCCGATTAGCTGACTGCATGTGCGGTGGTGTGTGTATGTGTGAAATGGGTGGTGCAAGGCGCCGCATGGCATCAACCTTCACAAAACTGCTTGTCACCCGAGCAGCGGGAGAAATCAGCTGCTCCCACCTCTGCAGGAGCTGCAAGTCGCTTTAAATTTCACTCTTTCGCCTCCTTTTTGACGTCTATCTTGTAATGCCGTTTCACCTGCTGCTGTTTGTTGAAGAAGCAGTCTGCATGCCATTATACTCAACTTTCACCTCCAGACTCAGATCAAGCTGTGCTTTTCTCCATTCAGCTCTCAAGGAGATTCATCAGATTGAAAGTTTTGCGTACGAGTTTGGGCTACAGGAGGCGAGAAGCGTCGAATGATTCCTGGAAAAGAAATGTTTTCTGCCTTCAGGTAACAGCAATTCATGTGAATCAGTCAAGTGTTTGGGGATAAACACAAACGTATTTGCCCATTTCACACGAGTGAGAGTCACGCAAAGCGGCCCTGCGTCGGTGTGTGAGACGGAGAGAGTGGCCATTGTTTGCTGTGCAGGGCCAGTGATGCTATCACCACTAATCTACTGTGTGGGTTATTGTGCCGGGAGCTGCCAGCAGAGACGGCACCACTCCATATGAACCTCAGTGGGGGCCAGTTAGAGAGCTCAGGGTTTGTGACAGTGTGCATATGTGCATGCTGGGTGTGCTGTTTCAAGTTATGAGGGACGATAATGCTTATATGATGACCTTCCTGTCAGTGTCAGCCAGGCACTGTGTGTGTTTTTGTACACCCAGACTGCAGCTATTTATGGCAGAGCTGCAGCTAAACGTGTATTGTAGATTCATCTGTTTTCCATCATTTGATAATTTGTTTGATTCTTGCTTGTGACAAACCATTGAAAGATAGTGAATACTCATATTCGACAAGCTGGAACTAAATAACTACATTTTTAAAAGGCCTGCATATTACATAATTAATTATTTCATGTTTTCTCCTTAACAGGGCCATGTCATGATACTTTATTTATTTATATGATATAATAACCCATAATACAGAATATTAATTAAGTCCAGCTTGCTGCTCTTCTTTGTTTTAAATAATGATATATTTACTCATGACTTTGGGTTTTGGTCTGCTCATCAGTCAAAACAAGCAATTCCAAGTCATCACCTTGGGAAAATATGAAGAGCAGTCTTCACTATTTTCTGACATTAAATAGCTGCAGAACTAAACATGAACGTCTAAGTCTAATTATTTATGGGCATGCCTGCCACCCACGTGGTAGCAGCATTTAGTCCACGGAAGGAAGTTCAGTCATGTAAGGAAGATTCAAACAATTACTGAGGCTGGTGATGAAAATCAGTGGCGAGCGTGAGAGTGTAGCCGTGTGAAATGCATTAATGAGTTCTCAGCTCATCACTGAAATCACTTTGGAGTTGGTGCATCATCTCAACATCATTCATTCCCATTGTTCAAATTCCTCGTGGAGGTCATTATCGGCGTCTTTGCATTTCTACTCCCTCATCAGACAGATTAAAGTGTGGAGCCGTTATTTGAAATTAAATCTATATAAAATACACATAAAATCAATTACTATGTATGTAACATCATATGAATTTGTAAGCAGCCTAATTTGCAGTATCTTTATGTGAGAGTGAGAGTGTGTGTGTGTCCTCCAGGCCCTCATATTGATTGTACAGTATTTTAGTGTATATTAAAGCCATGTGCTTGATGGCTCTATTTAGGACTGTGTGTGTGTGTGTGTGTGTGTGTGTACACATGCCCGTGCGTGTGCATAGACCCATGTGAACAAGTGATTTATGTGCTGTTTTTAATCAGGCGGTGGAAAATGTTATTAGACAGCCTTCTCGCGCTCCCTCCGCCTGCAAATGAGCTGGCCCCCGCTGCACCCTGGGATAGCCTCCTGTAATTAGTTCTGGGAACTCACCTGTTACTGAGCGGAGATTGAGGGAGAGGACACGAGGAGAGGAAGGAGGGGAGGGGTGGGGTAACGAGCAGACGGATAAACAAACAGAGATGAGGGAGACGGGGGGGGAGGAGGAGAGGGAGGGCGCTGCAGGAGGTGAGAGAGGTCGGGGAGTGAGAAACAGGACTAGAGAGGACGAGGGGTGAGTGGATGAGAAAAGACGCTCAGTGAAGAAACTGACCTCAGCGGCAGCACGATGCCTAACAAGCCAGCCTCCCAGACTCTGATTCTGCACCATCGCTCTCTGAGTACAAGAGGACTGCAGGTGTGAAAATTGGCTCTCAGGTGTGAATAAGTCAGAGTGATGTATCCACAGCAGCAAAACTTTCATTACTTCATCTCACTAGTAAGATGTTGCCAGGTAAACAACAGCCATCATTTGGAGAAAAGTATTTTCTAAGCCATTAAAACAAACACAAATACAAACAAACTAAAGAGTAGTGAGTGAATAGGAGACGCAGCTGTCCAAAACTCACCTGACACAGCTTAAGTATTGTTCTTCTATTGTTCCTCATTGTTTGGAGCAGCATTTTCTCTGATGTTAGTCCTGAGTCCTAATCAATACTGCTGGAGGAAAAGCAAGTACTGCTGCCACTTCTGTTACTGGGGAATAATTTCATATTATCATTCATCAACTTCCAGTGCAATATGGAACATCATGTGTCATCACGTTATCTAATTTTGTTGTCCGTATTGATGATTCCAGGAAAATCCCAGGAAAGTAAGTCATTTAAAGGTGCACTAATCAATATTTATGTAACTTTCTGTAATGTGAGCAGTGTTGCCTTTAGTGATAAACCCACTGATAAGTACGTTTCAGGAGTTTTCAGTTCAGTGTTTTGCATATGTTTTATGTGATTGAATACTTTAACATCAAAGCATCTTCGGCTGTAATTTCAACATGATATGACGCATGCTCCTTATGACACGGCCTGAAGCACAAACTGAGCGATCCTCTAAAAGCCAACTCACCTTCCAACAGGAGCATCTGAAAGTATGCAGTTGTTAACATACTGGGTGTCAGACTGTAGCTCCTTCACTCACTCTCACACTTTTCAAAAATAGATTTTCCCATTCTTGCATCATGTGACCTGCCTGCTCTCTGGCACATCACTGAGTCCTGATGAACTGACTGCAGATGCTGGCCTCAGACCCTCCACTGAGCTCTGTCTTGACAGCCAATCGCAGCAGTGGCCTGTCACTCCCAGCCACGCGTACACACACACTCACACACACACACTCCACCACCACCGCACAACAATACAGAAAAACTGAAATTGTCAGCACACACACGCTGCATACATACAATTTAAATTTTCACACAAACATACAGCGTTTCTCCGGCGCTCCTGACAGGCCAGTAAAAACATTATGAAATATTCAGTAAGTCTCTCTGTGGTTTTGGTTCTACCTGTCTCAGCTTTTCTCGTTGCTTTGTGTGCGTGTGTGTTTGTACCATAGAGGAAGAGATACTGCCTGTGTGCATGTTGGCATCAGTTCCGTTCCTCCTTATTCAGCGATATGTGTGTTTCCGAGTGCGGGTATTTGATTGTGTGTCGGTGTTTGGACATGTTTGCACTACCTTTCAATTCTTGCTCTCGCGGCTGCGTGTAATTGGGTCTGGGCCAGCCAAGCCTTTTGTCTGTGTGTTGCCTTGTGCTTACATCAACTATATTGCTCTTCTAAGTAACGTAGCCAAGTAGACAAACTTAGAGCCATGCTTTTTGCCTCTCTATTTTCAGCCGCCAAACATACATTAAATGCATTTTTTTCCTACTGTGAAAAGGCAGTTTTGGATGCCAGTGACCTTTTTCTGAGCTGATAGTCAAGAATTATTATCATTATAGGCTTTTGCTTAGCGTTGCTCATACTGTTGACAGTTCTTTCCTTGTGTATCTGTTAGAGGTCCCCATATGAAGTGTGCGTTTGTAAATAAGTCAGATTTCAGGCATTTTCCCCTGGAGAGCAGCTTTTGTCGCTTGAAGAAAGCAACTGCATAGTTTTTTATTTTATTTTTTTTTCAGTTAATTAATGGAAATCTACTTGACCAATACTGGCTCAGCTGTGTAGGCCTTTTGGCGTCCCACAGGGCTCTATTCTTGGCCTATTTGTGTTGTACTTTACATATCATACATCTACCAAAGTCAAGTAATCCCTCAAAAGTCAACTGACTTCAAGTTTATCTCGATATTATTGCCACTGGAGGTGTCAAATACCTTCCTGTAGAACTGAAGGTTGTTCTTGATTGCAGCTTAACGTTTGGCAGGTTAAAGGTGATGCATCGTTGTGCTTAAAATAAAATAAAATTACACCTCTGTTACCTTCAGCTGCCTTCGGATAAGGTCTTTTGCACAGTGATATCCTCATGATTACTCCTTTGCAGGTCTGTTTCCTCCCACTTGACTTGAAACTTTTTCTCTGCCTCACTCAGACAGTTGCCATTGGGGATGCTGTCTGGCGATTAACAGACCATATCAGCATTGTAGCCTCTCTGCCTCACAGACGAGGCAGCCACTTCTGTGTTTAGAGGTGCAAGTAGAAAAGGAGACTTAAATAACTATGGTAATAGTAAATGTAATCATGTTTTCTGATGCTTATGTTTCAGGTGATGTGCCTGCAACGCTGCAGAAACATTTGTTATTTAACAAAATAGTGTATCAGGAGAGGACTGATACCACTCTTATATCTGTACACGCAGTATGAAGCTGAAGTTGATCATACTGAAGTTATATATTGTTGTTTTTTTATTTGTAAATCACATGATCACATAGCAGTTTCACAAGTTGGTTTTGTGCCAGACTTTGTATTGACTGTGACCAGTAACTTCCTGGAGTCTCTGCTGGTTGCCTGGCAACTGATCCTTGCTATGAATTCATTTTTGCATAAACCTCCTATAATGTTGTTTTTACGCTTTTTTTTTTAACAGATTCTAAACAAACCTGTCAAGCCTGCAGAAAAATAATTTTCATATCCCAGTACTTCTGATCTGCTTTCAGCTTAAAACTTGTCTTTGTAAAACAAAAATAATAACGATTAGTGCTGCCTTAGAACAGTTTGAAAGATAATTTTACACAGGGGCAGCCTGTTTACTATCCCTCCACCATGACAGCATGTCATGGCTGGAAAGAAATGTTTAACGAAGCTTGAACCCTGCGGGGGCCAAAGAGATTTTTTACTCAGTCAGACAGGCATGACTTTTTTGTCACTGTGCATGTTAACGTCTAATCCAATGTAATGTCAATCTAATATCCAGACCAGATTAATAGACAATAATTAGTTTTTGGGCATTTTTGGGCACAAAGCCCTAACAATGCCTGTACACACATGCGTCCACATGTGCACGTGTGTTATATCTGACATGTAAACGCACAGTCCCAGTTCATGTTGTCCCCGTGTCTTTGAAAAGATGAAGAAACATCCCCATGGAGCTGATTGAGAGAGCGTGTACTGTTAAAAAAGCCATCTGTGGCAGCCTCCCAGCTCCTGCTGCGCTTTGAAAGCCTGCTCTCATTCACCGAGACACATCAGCCAGCAAAGGCTGAGGAAAGAAATCCTGTCAAAGGATAAACTTTGCACAGCACTCAGCACCAAATAAATCACAGAGAATGGCTGATTTTTGCAAACACTTTTGTTGACCGCTCTTGTACTTTTCTTTCAGTGTAAATGTACAGAAGGGAAGAATGTCTGTAGTTAAGGTCTAGCAATGCCATTTATTCTCTATTACTCACCGACTTTGACCTTGCAAGTCTTTTTGCAGGCACGGCTAGAGATTGGTGCCCAAGCACTCAGAAAATTAAAGAAAAGTAAAGCTTGTGTCGGTTCAGTAGATACGAGGCTATAACCTGCAGGTGATTAGCTTAGCATAAAACCACCCCAAAACCACACTTTGTCCTTAAGCACATTGGATACAGATTTGAACAGACGCATCATGTTGTGTTGAATTGTGAACTTTAGATGTGCTGGCAGGTGGACTTTCTTACCTTCAGACAGGCAGGTTTGCTTTCCCCCCTGCTCATAATCTTTATGCAAAGTAAAGCTCATCACCTGCTAGTGCTAACTTTTATTTAGCTCACATATATTATAACAGTATTCATTTTCTCATCATATTTTAACAAGGAAGCGAATTAGTCCATTTCCCACAATGTTGAACTATTCCTTTGAAATACACAGAGAATATATCACATTGTTGTAAAACTGAGATCAGTGTCGTGTCTTCCAAACAAAGGCCTAACAATCAAGACAGAGTTCAAGGTGAAAAGTTTGCAGAGTAAATCTGTATCTTTGAAAGGTTTGCGGTACTTATGAAGAACTGACACAATGTGTGGTCTGTTTTAAATGTCGTGAAGTCAACTTAAATCCTCATCATGTCAAAGGCAGGCATTTATTTATTTAGAGTCTAATGTGAGAGATTGTTCATAAACAGCTTAGTTCTCAGCCTGATGGCATTTAGTCACAAGACATGGCAGGAGTTCTAGCATCACGCTGTCGTCATGTAAAAAAAAAAATCATGAAAGCTTTTGTGACGTACGTGTTCTGCTTCAGTTCGGGGATTACGTGGGCCTCCGTAGATGCAGAAAACATTTGGATCCCTTTCAACACCTGGTTCCCATTTTAAGAAAAAACAACAAACAGCATCTTTTTATAAACAGGGCTGATTTTCTTAAGTCCTTAAAAAGTTGCCATTTTTGAATACACCATGCATTATCAATTTTACCTTTTCCTAATGCTCACCTGGAGCATTCTGCTGGGTAACACAGTGCCAGGATGGAGGAGCAACATATCCATGTGATGGGATTACACTGATCTACTATGAAAATGGTAGCTGTTATAATCTCTGCCACTGTTAAAATAGCTCAGTAATCGCATAAGTATAGATGACAAAAATAATTACTGTTGTATAAGAGATTGTAGGGTCATAAAGGGGATATTTGGCAGAACATAAACTATACTTTGGACTTCAAAATGTACAGAGCACAGAATATTGTACAGTCAACATGAGCAGACATATGTCCAGGTACCTGTAGATCCCCCATTCTGGTCTAATATTTGTATCTAATCAATTTATTATTTGTGCAAATCAAATTATTTTGCAGTGCCTGCATTATCAGATAAAGTATTGTGACCCGTAATCTCGTGTCTTGTTTTCATTCCTTTGCATTCAGCATAGCAGATGTATTACCAGCCTGCGTCTGCAGCATATTCACTGCTCATCAATAGTTATGATGCAGTGTCCGAGACCCCCTCCTCAAACGCAGAGTGATGGCCGAACACGGTCCCTCCATCCCGAACACATGTCGAGTAGCGTTCATTAGTCCCACCATTCTGAGAGGTTCATAAATCACAGCCATCTGGAATGCTCCCGTTGCTGCAAAGCGGCTCGCTCGGTGCGCAACCCCCCCACCTCACACCACCCCATCCGCCCACACAACCTCCCCACCCGTGCCGCTGGCAAACAGCCAATCAGATAGCAGATCCCACAGTGGCACGTCATGACTGAGCCAGGCAGGGAGCAACACAACAGACAACCTTTATTAAAACTTTGACTCTGCTGAGGATGGATTGAGTCACACTGGGGTTTTATAGTGTCTCACTATGGAAAAGCTCCTTTAGAGAGAGAAAAGTATCGAAGTCGAGTAGAGCGGCTGATTTTTAAGCAGAGACAATCCAAGACTGATGTCCTTTGCAAAGGTTAATGTGGTTTTACTCCAGAACAGAATCGGGCTTGAACTCCAGTTTGTCAGAAATTACATTATGTCACTGCAATATTTTCTACAACAGTGATTTTAGACTTGTCAGACTTCGCAGTCACATTAATGAATAGGATCACGTGTTTTCAAGTCACACATGGTTCAACACTCACATGGTACGATGTGCATTGGAAATTCAGAAGCTGTGACCTAAAATCTTGATGCAGCTTTACTGACAGACTTCCCCCAAACGGTTACAGTAGCACAGAAAGTGCCTCAGCTGCATCTCTGGAATATGTTGATTTATTCCAGTGAGAGTGGAGATCTGAATGGACAGGCTGTGCAGCTCTGCCACCTTCAGTGGAGCTTTGCTGAACTCGTGCAAGCAGTTGGCCTTAACGTCATCTTGGTAATGACACTTATGGAACACATGCTCATATCTGCACATATTGGAAACGACACTGCAAATTCTGTTTACTGTATTATCTTAATTGTGCTTGAATTAGCATCAACATGCAGCAGTAGTTGTTTGGTATAAATAATTGCTTAGAAATTGGAATAAATTATGTTAATTTTGTTTCAGATGTCACTTTAAGAGCTAGAATTAGAAATGTGTTTCTTCTGATTTATGTGTTTGACAATGAAACATTCATGTGCGCAAATGTGTGTGTGTGTGTGTGTGTGTCACACTCACACTATAACACATGCATATTCAGCTCAACACCTGTAGCTCACACTGAGCATGAAATGGCTTATTTGTTTGCAGAGACTTGGTCCTTGTGCTTGTTATGTGCTTTGCATGTTTTGGGAGGCGAGCTTATCATTGAGCAAACAGAACACAGCTATCTTTCAGTTAGCCCACACACACACACACACACAAAGACAGAAAAAGGCACTGAGTCTGCTTGGTGTCATTTATCCTCGACACATCTTGCTCTGCTGACATTTGTTTGTTCGAGAATTATCTGCTGATCCGCAAAGCAAACAACAAAGAGGAAATTAAACGGGCACAGAATGAGCAAGATTTCAGCGTTAAGATTGCACAAAAGCCGATAAGACAAGCAAAAAAAACCTGATTTGACGTGACATGTTTATATTGTCCCTGCCTGTCTGGATGCTGTTAAAACTGAGCGAAACTTGGAAAAGGAGAGAGATGTAGCAGCAACAAGACATACAGAGACATTTTCAGCCACAAGCAAATCCTCTCCCCGCTGCTGCTCCCATCTCCCTCTCTGGGGAAATCACCAATGGGGGAGAGAGGATAGATGTTTTCTTTTGGCTCAAGTGCTGTGCTACCTCTCCTCTCTCTCTTCCCTCCATCCACCTGTGTCCTGCTCAGCCCTTCCTGCAGCACAATAATAATAATGATAATCTGCCCAGCTGCTTTAATCGCGCATTTCCTTTTTGTTCGTCACTCCTCTTCGTCAGACTTTGCACCATCCTCTCCTCTCTAACAGCATTTCTTTGTATCCTTTCCTGTCTCTTTTGTCTTTTCCATCCCTCCTCCCTGAAGCATCAGCCCTCATCATCCAATCCATCTTCTTCATTATACTAACCCCCACCTCCCCTCAACTCTCATCCTCCCTTCCCTGCGTCCCCACCGCCGCGTCGCCGGCAGAACTCCAGCGGGCCATTTATTGATCGGCTTAATCGGAGGCGTAAGAATGCAATTCCACCTGTCTTCTCCGCTTCATGGCTCCGTGGGCCATTCGATAACGTTTAGATGCTCGGATGCAGATGTGGCCGTGGTTGGTTGTCAGTGACAAACAGGGAGGGAGAGGGGAGGGACGCCACTAATGATGAGCCGCCGCCTTCACGCTCCCTCACTCTTTTTCTTCACCGCCTGTCAACACCAAATCTCTCTTTCTGTTTTTTTTCCTCATCTTTCTCTCCTCAGCCTGCCTTTGTCTTATTTATCCATCTGAGTCAGGCTATCCATCCCTGATCCCTTTTTCCTTTTCCTCTCCACCTTCCTCTTTCTCCTTCTGTGTTACCGACTAATATTTGGCGTCACACCGTGGCTGAGGGGGGGGGGGGTTATATAGAACGGGCACGTTTGCTGTATTGATATTCAAATAAGTCTCCTTCGGGAGATACGGCGGGCCGTTGTCTCTCATCCTTCGTGTGTAAACTTTAATTCCTATTTTTTTTTCCCCTCTCCATTTTGTACACATGAATTAAATCCCACATTGGCTGGAAAGATCTGGTTTTGGAGAAATTTTTCCTCTCCATCAGCAACTTTTGTGCATGTACCCCCTGAGCAAGGCATTTAATCCCCAGATTTGCTCAGTACCCAACAAGAAACACAAGATTAACAATGTTTTGGGCTGCTCACAGGTATGAAAAGATGTTCCATTTCAGCATCTCAGTGTGATGCTGGCACCTGGAAGCTGACCAGCACAGCCGCTATCTGTTGTAACTGTGAGTCAGTGATTGAGCTGCGCAAACAAAAGCAGAAAAACACTGATTTCAAGGTTGCTTTGGGATGAAAAGCCAAATCCAACATAAATTAACTGTGATGTTTGTGATGTTTAAAAGGCTTGTGTTGAGATGAAGTGTTTAAATTTACTTCATCTTGTCTAAACTTTCCCCCAGCCTGCTTTATCCGTCCCTCTGTTACATTTCCGTATGTTTAATTTTGACAACTCCCCGGCAGCAGATGTGCACTTGTTGCTCTCAGCGATGGGTTGCATGTAAAGCCCAAATGGCAGGAATATCAGGAGCAAGTGAGTGGGAGGCTCGCATTCAAAACTGAACTGCATTTTGAAGGTTTTGTTGTTGGAGAGATTTTTTTCAATTCGTTTGCCGCAAGCAAAAATGTAGATTGGAATGAAAATGTGTTGCTGGTGCGCATACCACAGGAATGTGATATTTAGCTGGTGTTAGTCTGCTCTTATAGATCTGTGTGCATCTTTGTGTTGGTGATCTTTACTCCGTTGGGTTTGCATTGACTGTAGTCAAACCTCACTTCATAAATTGTGATACTGTAAGAAGGAAGGAACGCAGCAGGTGGAGGTGAAGATGGTGTTGCTGTAGCTGATGTCTCGCTGGAATACTGAGGGTTTTTTTGTTTTTGATCAGTCATATCAGGGTTTTCTCTACCATTACTGAACTTAGACGCACAAGAACTGAATGACTGTGGTTAGTCATGGTTTTATCTCTGGTTTTTTAATCATCTTTCCCTGCTTTTTATGCACGGAAATGGGACCAGCATGATGTAATTTTTGTAAAACAAACAACAACATCTCTTGGAGGAGGACTCCCAAACCTCCCAGCACACACACCCAAGTCTTCCACAACAATAGAAAAACACTGCATATGTTGATTCTCTTCTCTTTTTCTACTCAAACTACTTGATATCTGATGCCACTGAGATTTCTACAAACAAGGTTAACGTCGTTTTTTATTTCTTCCTTCACCCTGACTGTCCTTGTGACTCTTGTAAATCCCATATGCTTTGTCTTTTTTGTCTTTCTGTTGAATAATTTGACCACATCGCAGGCAATAACTCTGAGGCAGCGACACCAGAGCGGTTGAACATGACATGAGAAACACAATCCACTGAAATAACTCACAACTTACATTATTGCCCTGAAGGTTCTTCGGTATACTTCAGTATAGAGAGCCCACCAAGCCAAGTGATGAAGCCGTGCGCCATGTATTGTAGTTACAGCAGTGAGCGTTTCAGCCCGTAACTTTGATTCGCAGGCAACCCTCTGAGGTGCTGCTGTACCGGGATCAGCGGAAGGGCCGGTCGGCAGGCCGAGTCCTGGCAGCGCAGAAGAAAACAGGTGTGTCAGCTTACAACGGGCCTCACTTTGAGCCTAATTCATGTGAAAGCCTCGGAGAAGGCCCTGTCCGCTCGCATCAAATCACACACCGCCTCTCGTTGTCTCACTGCCGCTGGTGATTAGTCTGGCTCACTGAAATTCACCAGCGCTTAACAACCGGTTGGTTACTGTACTGTTTCACTGGACTGTGCTGGTTAGTGCAGGTCACACACACAGACACACATGTATCAGGGTTTTACAAGTAAAAAAGTAATGCTTATTTTTAGGAGTGATATTAACTGGAGCTCCAATCTGTTGTGACAGAACTGTTCATAATTACATTAAAATCAGTTACAGAACCGCATATTAAATACAGTTAACAGAATGAACAGCCGCGGTGTTGTGCCTGTGTGGGAACAGGCTGTTTAGACGATGTTGATGTGTGACGGGAGTTTTCGCTTAAATAAAATGTTATGTGAATAAAATGTCAAAACATGAACATGAACGTTTCTGCTGAGTCACATTGGAGAGATTTTCATTGGCAGCGGTGGTTTAACAGTGAAGGTAACAACTCCCATGATCCCACACTGACCTCTGCAGCTGCAGACTGTGCTAATGGAGCAAGGAAGTCCCATTGTTTTTCATTCAGGAGGCTGAAACAGTAAAGATTTGTCACTTTCAACCAATAAATGTTGATTCATTTTCTCTTGATC
Source organism: Scatophagus argus (assembly GCF_020382885.2). NCBI lineage: Eukaryota > Metazoa > Chordata > Actinopteri > Scatophagidae > Scatophagus > Scatophagus argus. The sequence continues at coordinate 4,805,619 of NC_058516.1, forward strand.
AACTAATCCATCACTTTAGCACCAGTAGTTGCATAACTACTGATAGTTGGAGTTCAAACTCAATTCTGAGTGACCTTTTCTCCCCCTCATGTCTCAGTTGATCGTTGAAAGTGTCAGCATTTGACACAAATTATCCACTTTGAATCCCGCCTCTGTGCTCTGTTGTTATCCCTAAAGGATCCCTTCTCAGTGTTTCCTTATTGTTTGAACTTCCTTTGCGGCTTTGATTTGACTCTGTCTCTTTTCCACCTTACGTTTCTGTTTGGAAGCCAGGCACGCAGCAGTGGTGGATTGTCCTTGAACCTGGCGCTCTCTCGAAATCATTCCAACTCCTTTCACAATTCGTTGCTCCCAGAGAAAAGCACTTCCACTCACTAGTTCTCATCTCAGTGACTTAAAAGAAAAAGGAAAAAAAAAAAAAAACGCTTGTCAAGGGAATTTTGACCGAGCTCTCATCCTCAGTTACAACTGTGCCCTCCCTCACACTCACACTATAACACATAGTGACACTGTTACTGCTCTGTGTAACTGCCTTCTACTCCTGTCGGCCACTCGGCGGTTCCCCCTGAGCAGACCGGGGGTTCAGTATCTTGCTCAAGGGCACCTCTACGGAAGATGTTAAGGGAGCGGAAAGCCTTTCTCACTCAATTTTTCCCAGCTGGTCTGGGACTGAAAAAGGCGACCTTGCTGTAACAAGCTCACCGCTGAACCTCCAGGCCTGTGTCCCACTGTACCGCCGTCCCCAGACTGTGACTACAAGGTTCACAGGAAGGACGACACTTAGCATGTGTGTGTAAATGTGTGTGTCAGTCTCTTTGCGCTTGCCGGCTCTGTCGCCTTTCTCTGTGCTACTCTTTTAGATAAACTTGACGGTTTGTGTTTTTACACTCTCCGTGCTACGTTGTCGTGGGGTGGTAGTGCTGACCTTGAAGGAAATAAAGAGGAAGAGATGTAATTGGAGTCCAAACAATACTGACCTGTGTATACATGTGAATAAAAAGTAGTCTATTGAAGAGGTGAGAGAGGAATAAACTAGAAAATGTCAGCTAACGTTGTGACCTTGTGTTTGCGGGACAAAAGACAGATTTTTGTTAATAAAGTTGCTGGGGGTTTCTTGCATAAGGAAAAAAAAAAAACTTCCAGCTCTACCACACAGCTGAACAGATGGAGACTGAATAAAGCGGTTAAGCATAGTCGTGTTAGAGCTGTAAAGATTGACAGAAATGAATAATAGTTTCGTTATTTTATTTGAGCAAAAATGGCACATTCAGTATTGTTCTGATCTCAGCCTCTCAAATATGAGTATTTGCTGATCCGTTTTGTGTCATCGTGAATTTAAGAAAATACCGTGAACACACACAAACCTTCACTCTCAGCAAGTTCGGCACTCAGTGGAGTAGATGCATCCAGATCCAGGAGAAGAGGAAGACAACCGGCAGGGGAGGACGAGGGAAAGATGAGATGTATGTCTTGAAGATTTTTATTTTTAGAGCTCTCTCCTTTCTTCTCCTCACCCACCCTTCCACGTGTCAGGTTGCCTCTGTGTTTGTTTCGTCTTCATCTTTGATCCGTCTGCGTGTCATTTCATCCACCTGCCTCCCAGCGCCCCCCCCCCTTCCACCCCGGGCACCCCGGCAGGTAGAAGATCACATGCATTGGGCCCAGCTGGCATCCTCTCCGCTCAGGGCCAGGTTGGAGGCGGAGCTGTACAGGCTTCCAGCGCTGAATTTGGCCCGCGAGGCAGCGTCGTCGCTGTCCGTGGTGCTGAAACCAAGCTACCCTCTGAGCCTCCTGCACCACGGGCTCTGCTCGGCCCTGTCAGCGATGACGGCAGATGGGGCATGGGGGCGGAGGTTCTGTGATGCTATTTTCATGTAACTGTGTGGATGACATGAGCAACACAAGCGCACGCTCTTGTTTTGCACATGGTGTGTCTTCCTCGATCGAACGATGGAGGCAAGGAGCACAGGAGAAGAAAAAAAAAAAACGTAGGAGGGGGAAGGCTTAAAGATTTGACAGGGATGTGAGACTCTGACAGCAATACAGCATTTCGAGGCAGGCAGGTGAAACGGGTAGGAAAATGTTTCCTGCTGGTTGTCTGGGCCTGAACACTGCGACTCAGTGCTCAGTGACACAAGCTGCACCTCTCGCTGCAAGAGCATTTGTGACCTGAGCCGAGAGGGTGTGTGTGTGTGTGTGTGTGTGTGTGGATAGAGAAAGAAAGAAAGAGAAAAGATGTTCATCCACGGGAGTGTTTGTAACCCATAAAAGAAAGAGGTGAGTCGCAGCATGGCGCTTTGTCCTCAGTTTGACACGACAGCCTTCTGCCATCAAATCTGATCTGTCAAGTGAAAGGTTTTAACCTCGCGACATGCTGTCAGAGAAACAGAGGACGTTCAGTGCGCTCCACCTTCACGACTTTGTCTCCTCAGAAGTGTGCCTCTGAAAGGGATTGTCGAGCGGTTTAAGAAGCAAACTGAGCTGTTTTTCTTGGAACCAGAAGTTTTCAGCACCCGGGAGCCAAGCTAGTGGAAGTCAACTGGCATGAAACTGCTTTAGCGGTTTCCCACTGTCTCGCTAGCTGCAAGGAGGGACGCAATTTGTCCTAATTTGCCCAGGATAAAGACTGTAGTCACAGTTTCTGAAGCACAGTGAACAAATATTGCTTGACTTGACTGAAACTGTAACCACTGGATCAAACTGGCTCGTGTCGTAATCCTTTACGTCCTTGTCCACTGCTGGAAAGAAGAAAAGGATGCCATCAGGAAGAGAGAAGGACAGATTAAGCCCCTGCTGGTAATCAAACTCGTCTAACAAACAGGATGTCATTAGCTTTGACTTTGATTTACTTTGAACCATCAGCTCTTACCAGAAATCGGCTATTTTTATCCACGCGCGTTTAGATTTGTATAGATCACAACCAGAGCCACTTGTGTTGTGTCATCATGTCGCCACAGCGTCAGCAAAACATCATTTTCAGATGTATTTCCGTCTTCAAGGAAAATGTCAGAGCTGTGTAATCGGCTCAGCTCGTTTGATTTGACTGAACCCCCCCCCCTCGCCAAAATCAAAAGTCACTGTGATTACCATAATCGTACAAATCTGACAAGATGTTTAATCAAGATCAAACAGAGGAGAGATTAGTGTTTTCATTCAGATGTTAGTCATTTGCACTTCATGTGTGAATGTGTTTCATGGTGGAGGTAATCCATGAAGAATTGGTGTTGCCGAGCCGTTTAACAACGCAGATGACAAATCCTTAAAAGGCTGCGCACACATGCAAACACTCGCACGCACGTGCACCTGATACACACACTGTGGACGCACAGAGCTGCAAACACGAGCACGCAAAATGTTTCCCCGAGCTGTAAAAGGAGAAGATCCAAAAAAAAATACAAAACAAAAACCCAAAAACGGGAGAAATTAGTGAAAGTGTAGATTACCAGAGAGAAGACTAAGGAAAGCTTAGCAGGACTTCATTAATATTAAAGTTCTTGTTTGAATGTTTAATTATAAGGCTCAGTGGTTTCCAAGCTCGTAACTTTTAAATGGAATCTGGCGGTTGAGTCCAGCAGAGCACACACAAAGCCCATTTTATATTGTTCAATACAACTTTATACGGACGCAATAAATGTCACAGACACGCGCGACTCTCACTTTAAGCAATGAAAGGCAACCCTTTAATCATATTTATTTTATGAGGATTATTTCACTGCGTCTTATCATAAAGCAGCAGAATGATGTGCGGCATTTATTTTAGAAAATGACAGCCCCCTGCCGGTGTTGATAAACATGAAAGCGGCTTGAAAAAGTTGGGGAAACATGCAACAAACAGCAGCAGCAGCAGCTGTGGGAAGAAAAGGGCTGATCAATCAGTGTCATCACGATGGATAAAAGGCCTATTTTTGTGTTCATGGACTCAAACTGTCTCCAAAACCTTTTTTAATCGCTCTTTCACGCTCTGCCTGAAAATTTGCGATGAGGTCGACTTTGTGAGCAGAACCTCTTGACGTCACCATTCGAGTTGGAGCCACCCGAGACCTTTATGTTGACCTTTTTTTTTTTCTATTGTGGCACATATGAAACCATGCATTTCTTGATGTTTTATTGCAGTCGTGGACAAAAAAACACACTGAGAACAAAACCGGGTCTCCAGTGGCGCCGTTTAATCAACACCCCATCCTTACTGACACCACGCTTAAAAACAAAAGCCATTCAAAAGGGCAATGTGCTAATAAAAACAGAGTTTCGAGAGTACCACCAACCAGTGAATGCCACTTTGAACACAAACAAGTGTGTTTTGTTTTCTGACAGGTAACAGTGAGGGAATAAAGCAGCTCTTTATTATAATTAAATTTGTTCATTAAATCTTTACACCAAACAAGCCTCTTTTTAAACTGTTTTTGCACAGAAAACAATCCAACAAGGTGTTGTTTTAAGCTCATGCTGGAACACCTACAGTAATGGCTGGCATCTTTTGCTCAGTTTGAGTCTCTCACTTTGAAGAGCTTACAGACGGATCCTCTGTTGGACAGGCCTGACCTCCCTCCATCCCTTTTACATCCACCCCTCACACAAACGCAGACACGGAGTCTTGGCGCACGATGTGTTCTTCTCTTCCGCTAACCCCCCACCTCCACCCCCCATTTCCACTTCAGGCTTCCCTTACCTCCTCCCCTCTGTTTGCTGGAGAGCGTGGAGAGCTGCTACAGGAAGGTGAAGTGTCGGAGTCAAACGCGGCGCTAACCTTGGCCGGCCCAAGGGCGAGCGCCCGCACTCAGCTTAAACACCTGCATGTGGTCGCCAGGGATAACCCCCCTCCCTAACCCCCTCCCCTCACCACGCAAACACACACACACACACACACACACACACACACACACACACAAACCCCCACCACCATCACCACCACCCTTCAAGCCCTCTCACTTCCCTCCTCTGCCTCTCCAGCTCATCATTAGCATATGTGAAGACAGGCGTAGCTCAAGGATGCAAATGAGGCCGAGCACAGACATGCATATTTATTTGGCTGCCGAAGAAGCCGGGGCAAAGCTGATGGGGAGAGTTTGAGCGCTGGCCCTGGAGTGGTGTTCAATTTTTACATTAACCCGGAGACACCCACACGTAAACAGGACTGCGTGGGGGTGGGTGGGGGCATCTCTGCACCGCATGTCATTTGTGACCCCAATTACCCATTCACGTTTGCTCCTCATGAGAGGCTGCTCATGTTTGTGTGGTTGTCGGCATCGTCGAAAGATGTCGTGGGCGAAATTGCGTGTTTGACACCACTCCCTTTTGTTTGGTGAATAACTGTGAGTGTGTGTGTGTGTGTGTGTGTGTGTGTGTGTGTGTGTGTGGTCCTAAAAACAGGAGTTTGTACACACACAGCAGCAGGATTGGAAATCACTTCTTAAAAGTTAAACGCTACAAAGATGCAACCAAAACATTTTTTTCCTGCTACACTCATCTCAACCAGTATCCTCCAGCAAAAAAACATCTTTTATTTTATTTTACATGTGCTGTGAAGTTACTGATGTTTCCTTCCTTATTTTTTAGTTGCAACATTTTGGCCTCTCAGAGCCACCGTGCACTTTGTCTGTCCTGTCCTTCATTTTGATCTGAGATTAGAAGAAGTAAAAAACCTCTAGATAAAGTACTCTCTTCACGCGGTGTGTGAGGGAGCGGCCAGTTAGCATTTGAAAATAGATGGAGGACAAAAAGAGAGAACATAGCAGTATGGCTTTGCTGCCTGTTGTACCATTCATCTGCTCCCCCATATCGTGCTTCATTCAGTCGCTGTCAAATGAGTGAGCTGGTTCTGCTTTTCTCAAGTGAATTTTTAGGCAGCGGGGCATTGTCTGCCTCCAGTCTTGGGTGACAAAACATGGGGTGACACCCACCACATCGGCACACTCAGAGGAGGTGAGAGGAAGGGACTTCAATAGGCTGAATTGGTAGAAGGGTTTTCAAGTAGGCACAGAGCTGCATCTCCTGTGGTTTCTGTGATTTAGCTTTACAGGGAGATGCTGCTGTGTTTTTCCTTTGTATCTAATGAGTGAACGCTCTCACCTAATGCACCTTTGCATAAGGGCAGGATAATGGAGGAGTTTTGTCATAAAGCATGGTCGTGACCAGAAGAATAATGAAAATTTTATAATAATCCACAAGGCAAGTTGTGATGAATGAAGGACTTTGAACACCAAAAGTAGAGAGAGTCTGTCCATCTGTAATGGAGCATTGTGATGGTTTGGGTAACACGAGCACAAGCAGGCTCATGTACTCACACTCTTAGTGTTATATCTGAGATCTGCAGACTTTGCTCCTCTTTTGTGGTGCATCGCCACATGTGGCCATTTGATCAAGGCTCAGGGAAAGAGTTTGGTGAGAGAGACCAACATATTAATGCCTCAGTGCAGCTCTGACAGGCCGGTGACGGCTGCAAACGTACGGCGGGGAAAACTAGTTAGTCATGCAATAGCGCACAAGATGTGCAAATCATCAAAGTGTGGTGGACGCAAACTTTGTTTACAGTGGGTGTATATGATAGTGTGACACACCCTATTGCATGCATATATAACACACAGACACACACACAGACGTGTCTTTACTCAACAAAGAGGAATTCCAGCCCTGTCCTGTGGCCTCCATTAGCCATCCATCAGAAAGAAATCACTGGCACTGTTATAAATCAAGCCAACAAGGCTCACAAAGCCATACGGCCTCTGATGCCCTCATGATATAATGTGTAGGATATTATCACCCTGTAAGCCCCAGCGTTCGTCTGAAAGGTCCTTCAGTCCCCTGGCTGGCGAAGAGGGTCACGCATGAGGACTCGGAGGCCAAGGTGAAGCTCGGCCTCACCGGTATGTGTGGCCAAGGTGACCTTAAGACCACGAGCTGGGGCTGACGCAGAGAGCACAGCTGATTTTCTACTCCACTGATGACCCACCCAGCAGTAATCCTCTCCTGCTCATTAAGCTTCGTTAGATTGGACTGCCTCGGGCGAGAGCAGACACGGAGAGCATGTGCAGTGGGAATGAACTGAGTGGGCGTTTGTCTCAAACAGATCTGAGTGAGTGATTTGAGAGAGAGTTTGCACTTTTTTTTTTTTTCTTATGAATTTGACCTATGGCTTGTCTGCTGGTGTGTAATATTTATTTTCTTCCAAGATAGTGTGTATTTACTGTAAAGGCTTAAAAATGACCCACATAATGGAGCATCTGTAATGGTTTGCTGTTTGATGATATATGTGAGATTAATAGGAGCTTGCTAACTGCTGGGATTACATTAGCTAACATTAACAATATTTCAGCATGATGGATGTTCCTTACAGTTTAGTTACTCCAGTAGTTTATTTGGACCAAATCAACTTATCTTTTATTTTCTTTTGCATTGTGTAGTACAGATATTAATGGCTGAACATTTGTCATTGTAAAGTTTTCATGACATTTGTATCCATTAACTAGATTAGCTTTTTAAAGCAGCATTTACATCAGGCTGTCAGATTGATTAATACCTGTCAAAACCACCTGAACGTGAATCATCTTCTCATACTGATGTGTATGCAGTCCAAATGAACAGACTCCAGTTAAACATTTAGTAGGTAATGACCAAAAAAGAAAAGCCGAACTTGAAGTCGTGTTTCTGTGCAAGTTCGCTCATTTCCTCAGGGAAATATAGTTGTTAACTAGTTGCTAACTGTGCCTGCAGGTGGAGTACAGTGTGGTTTGTGGAGCTTTGTTATTGTTAACAGCCGCCTTTTGTGGTAATTCACTGCAGGTTCATCACTAGAAAATGACCTCTTTCACATTGTCTTATCGCGGTTTGAGACATAAAATGACTTGATCAAATGATTTCCAGGATGTTTTTTTTGCCTTATCGTGCAGTAATTGTCTAACATGTCTTTCCAAGAGACTTCACATCTATCTCTCAGTGTCTCTACGTCCTGTGCATGAGGCTTGCAACAACAACAATAGCATAAATCATGTGTAAGATTGTTTCTAATTTATGACACTTGTGGAGTTTCGAGGACATATTCTCCTGAAGGGCGACTGAAGGCGCTCGCTGTAGTTGAGGAATATTTTTGTAGTCTACTTACTGCTCCTGGGACCTGGGTCCTAATTTCGTACCATAAACATGTGAATGTGAGCTGGTATGACAATAAAGTTCCTTGAATCCTTGAAGTAAAAACAGACAGGCCAAAAACAAAAGTATTTTTAGACATTGTGTTGTTGTTGTTGCTCCTCTGTCGATGTGCGTCAGGTGAAATAACCTTCAGGTGCAAATTTACACACCTCAGAATAGTGTGGCTGTTATATTGAACAGAACTTTATGTGGTCTTAATCAAGCTGTTTGAAATGTATACATGAATTAGATTTGGTAGAGCGTGAAAGTGGCCTGCTGTGTTGCAAAAGTGAACGTTTAGAACCACAAAATCTGTTTAATCTGTTTTCAGTTTAACGGCTGTTTGACAAACGTACTGATGAATAATTTAGAGCTTGTAACTTGTGAGTACAGTTTAACATGCATGTTTCATTTAAGAAGCATTTAAGCATTACGACTTAATGTTCAGTAAATTATTTAGAAGCCAAGGGGGAAATGTTAGCTTGTGTGAGAGTCTGACTGTAAATTTATTTATCAAAGATGAATGAGAAACAACATAATTACTCAGGAGTTACAACGTGAAAGGCAGCCCATTAGTGTCCAATTATTTTTCCTTTAAAGGCCTGTGATCTACTTTCTCATCAGACTATTCTGACCTTTGTCGAAATTTTCACAGAAACAAAACTTGAGTTTCTGAAGAAGACAGAAAATACGAGGCAGAACGTTGCTGACACTTTTTATGCTCTCCCAGATGGAGTTTATGGTCACCTTGTATTGTGCGTATAGTAAAGAAACAAAACGTAAAATTGACAGCTGGTAGATAAATTTGACAACCAGTGAAATAAGAAGCCATTGAATTAAACGCGGACAACCAGCTGTCTGTCAGCACGCCCTCGCGTCTTCTCTTTCCGCCGCCTGTGTCCTGTCCTGCAGATGAGACGGGACAAGTGTGACGGACTCAGATACACTGAGTGTGTGTCTGAGCTCCCCCCTCCTCGTAGCCATGCAGAACCTGCTGTCAAGTGTATGCAGGATGGATGCGACAGGGAGAGAGAGAGAGACGTTCACCGTGAACTCCGAGTGAACCTCACACTCCCCTGCTGACATTTCACACCAGCCTATCCGTTAAAACACACGTGTGCACGGACATGTGCTCACTTTGTGCGCTCAGCTGCTTCCTCGCCCCTCCAAATGAATCACCGCACGTCGTCGTCCCACCCCGCACACAAACACGTTTCGCCTGTAAGGCTGCTAATAGGTTACGGTGGCTGGCTATGTGTGCTGCATTTGACAGTCACTTAGCACAATCAGGAGTGACAGTCTGCCCTCGTGGCACCCTTGCCCCGCTGATGGAGTAGGTCAGGATGGGACAGGCGTCTGTCAGCCGTGGTCAGATACAGAGGAGGGAAATGTGATGGTGTTAGGGATGAGATGTGACAAAGGTTCAGCCTCCACCTCGACACACGAACACCTGAGGAAAAGATACAACGTGGTGTTTCTGCATGTGCATAAGAGGATCTGTCTTCATGGAGACAAAGAGACTCCACAGACCCCCCCCCCCCCCCCCCCCCCCCAGCATCACAACAGCTTTCATCAGTTCCTCTCAGATGACTTGGATGAAGGCTCTGCGATGGCCTCGATTGTTGATGATCATTGCCAGTGATTCAATTATCGGCTGCAGTCGACGTCCCGGATGTGTAATTCGAGTCATGTCAGCAGCAAACGCTCGCAGGCGACAGCAGCTGACGCCAAAATGGCTTTGATTGCAGTTCAAGGAACTTTGGGTGCTCTTTATAAAACTACACGAGCACTGAGAAGTCCCAGACATCCCAGCAGCACAAAATTAAGGCCTGTCTGATAAACTTGTAGATATTTACTGTGTTTCTAGGATTGTGTGATAATAATATGAATGATAATAATAATAATATCAGTTAGCATTTAAGTCCTATGTGCTATTTTTCTTATGTGCATGAATTGATAGATAACAGTGTTCCAGGGATACTTAATTTCATGTGTAACATTAAAATAGTCTAAAACGGGGAGAAAAATGCAAATTTTGCTCAATTTTGTCACTTTATTTATTTTCATTTGGGATGAATATGATTAGAGCAGTAATTTAGAAATCATGAAAGGGGCTGTTAATGATTTAAACAAATCTCTGCCAAGTTGATCTACATGGACGCTTATGTTTGATGGCTGCATTGTATTGTCAAAACAATAGAGAAGTAGAAAATCCTGCTGATTCCAACTATGTGACATTTTGTTTGACTTTCTGCTCCCCTTATGCAGCTTGGACGTGTTTATAATCATTGTTGGATGAGCATGGAGCTCTTTGGCAGGCGTGAGTCGCATTCAGTGTTAGAACAGTCCAGATCTGAACTTTCCCTACTTGATTTAAAGCAGGTATTGAATTCCCAAACTAGTGCAGACACAGCTGTCTTAGGTGTCAGGGCACAACCACATGGCGCCCGGCAGCATTTTGACCCCTGTTTGCATTTGAGATGAATCGACACATTCGGTTGTGTGCAGCACGGCGTATCTCCTCGGTCGCCCACGTCCACAGGGATCGCTTTAATACTGCTCAGCGTTAATGAAGACAAATCATCCAATGAAATCGATCGATGATGGAGTCACTGTACTCAAAGTCCCCGAGGACACGAGAAAAGACACACACGGAAGAGAACTCGCATCGCAACACGCTCGGATGACCCACATGCAAGGGCGCGCACACACACACACACACACACACGTGCACAGGTTGTGTCGAGCTCTGCAGTTTCTCTTTCCCGGTTTCATTAAATTTAGTGGAACACATCACATCACAGCTGTGTACTCGACTGTGATTCAAATTCACGCTCGGTTCTCAGCCCGTGTTTTCAGGACACCAGAACTCCTTTTCTTCTCTCAGACTTGGTAGTCAGGAGGAATAAATCATCAATGCCAGATCAAAGCGAGCTCCAACTGCAGCGAGGAAAAGAAGAAATCTGAGCTTCACCCCGCTGCCACTGTGAACGTGTGTGCAACTTGCAGTCTGCTTGTGTGTGTGTGTGTGTGTGTGTGTGCATATCTTTGAGAAACTCGTTTAAAAGAACAGCACATTTCTACTTTTATAAGTTTGCTGCCACCTCCATTAAGCAACACATATGTAATCACATGAGTTTTTCAATTGAGAGCGTGTGCGTACTGTCAGCGCAGTCTCCTGGTGATATGATGGGAAACGGCTGCCTTTGTGGCAGGCAGCACCATTATAGCCCGAGCACAGAGGGGTGAGGTGTGTGAATGTTTTCTTTTAACATTATTTTTGTCAAAATTCAATTCCATCTCACACAGAAAGGTAAAAGATTGATTTCTTTCTCGGACTTTTCTTTGTCATTTTCCATCTTTTCAGTTGAGATAGCCGACGTGTTTTCCTCCACGCACCAAGTGAATCAGATATTTTGTTATATTTGTTTTGTAATAAGATATTCTCCTGCAAACATACAAGCAATCAAACACAGGGCTTCCTAAAGTGGGTTTTGGGGCCACTCCAGCACCCTTGTGCAACCTCAAACAGTGCAGGACGGTTTCAGTTCAATATTGTCTTATTTGCTTGAAGTTAACGGTACAACGACAGAAACCTATTGTGGAAATATCTTTCCTCCTTTACATTGTTATCTTGCCAGCAACAAAATCCCACACATCAGCTCGAACAACAAATGTCCACAGAGGAGCGAAAGAGTTTCTGGCCTCATTGTTTGTCTCATTGGGCTTATGTGATATTAAAAAAATGGCTTCGATCTTCTGTCCAAACACAACTTTTCGGCTCACTAAACAGAAAAGATTTAGCCACACGCACAGTGTTATGTAGGGAGTGGAAAAAGTAAAGCCTCGAGCACTTTTCAGGAGGAGCAGAAAACTACAGCAGACCACCTTTTCCTTCACTATAGGCGTCGTTTCATCTGATTGGATCTGCTCTGCTTAAACACATTTTTAATTTGCTGCTGATAAGGGCTGCAGCTGGCAGTCATTTTTTTCTTTAACCGACTAATCATTCAGGCTATAAAAATGTTCTAATTTGTGTCACAAGTCCTACGACGGTGAGAATTTCTGGGAATTCAGACACTGGTGGAGGAGTCGTTGTTTTACTTTAAGAGGCCTCAATAATAACGTGAGGAGTCACTTACCTAAAGAGTTAATCATGAAATTTGTTGCTGATTACTTCTATGATGATGAATTCAAGAATCGTTTTGTCTCCTCCACAAACACACACATTTCTAAAAACACTGACTTCTCACAGTCCCCATTTCTCTGCTGGCTGCTGCCTCCTCCTCCTCCTCATCGTCATCGGTTACCTCACAAAGCAACGACGTTGGATCTTTTGGAAGCTTTTCTGCTCTGGAAACAGTGGAGATTCACTTCTGCCATAATTAATGCAGACAGGTTAATGCAGTCGTTACTTTGCTGTGATATGACGGGCTTGCGTTGAGTTATGGTGGTCATCTTAGAAACGGCAAAGCCACAACATTTGATATGAACAAGGTGTGAAATGTTTCTGAACACTGAGTCACTGTTGCCCTTATTGATTTATCCACGAAGACAAATGTTCTGGGCATTTGGTGCTTGGCAGGTGTTTAATTCAGATACTGGTTGTACACAAATGAGATTAAATTAGGCTTTAATGGTTCCCATGGGGAGACTGGTTAAAGTTTCCCTCTACATCATTGACCTCCGGGTTATGAGCACGTTTCCTCTGAGCCCTCTGCTGTCAGTCAGCTTCTGCACCCAGCTGGTGTTTGGCGGAGGATTTTCGCACCTGCCATACATACTTCAGTTGCAGGTCTAGAAATGGAGTGCTGCATTCACACTTAGCTCATAGTTCCCATGCAGGAAGTGTTATGTAAAACAGCAGGATTCACTTTTTGTCAAAATGCTCTAAAATCTTTGCCATATTTTAACTTGTCATACTGTTTACAAAGTCACGCTAAACCAGCCCCAAGTGCTTAAGTCACAACTGTGACGAGGAGATTTTGTGACTCGGAGAGCCTGAGGGCTACAGCTTGATTAAATCATACAAAAATACATTAATTAAATGAGTGTGAGAGACTGTCAGTGTGTCTCATTTACATCTAACCATTTCACTGGTGGTTAAATTAGGTTATTAAAGGCAATTAGACCTGAAACGGTCCTTGCGCTCAGATAAATGACAATCTGAACCAGTGTTTTAAACAGGCATTGCACATTGTCTGTGAGTGTGAAAGTTCTCCTTCATGATGAGATCTACTTTGCGCCTTTCGAGGGAAGAAAAACAAGCCCTGACGGTGTGAGAGCATCAGCAGGAGATGTCACAGCTCCCGATCGTTACACGAGGTGGCAATAAAGCATGATTCCAGGTGGAAGCTGTGATCCCGTAAGACCTGCCGTGTTGATGGCATACGTGAGGGATCAGTGAAGATGGAGGCATGTTAGACTGTTTTTTTCTTTTGCCTCAGAAATCTAACTTAAAATCATTTTGGGTCATGAAATGAAAAAACAAACCCGATACAGCGAGAACAGTGCCAGAGAAAGTGTTGAGGCAGAACCTCCAAATGCACCCGAAAGTATGGCTTTCGCTTAAGCTTTCAGTGTGGCTTCTTCTCTGACGGTGTTTTAGCTGCTGCCTTGAAGCACTGCAGTTTTCTCCAAGACAAAGAGCCCCGCAGCACCTCTGAGAGTAAAAGGAGAAAACCTCAAGGGGAGAAAAACTTTCAGTTAAGTGATATTGTAGGTTAATCCGTTTCACTCTACACACTGTGTAATTCTTCCTCATGCTATGCTGTGTACTTGATTTTCAGGCTCAGTTTTCTGGAGAAATAGTGAGTATGAATGAGGATATTTATGGCTCAATTAACGGTCGTTTTCAGTTCGCCTCGACTTTTTTTTAAGCAGGAACACATCATCAAAGTCCCTGACCAATTTTCAACTAGATATTATGTCTCCCAAAAGCTGTTAAACATCTGAATTCCTGCATAAGCATCGTGACTCTGTCTAACAATCAAAAGTGAACTCTTAGATTCTCCTTGTCTGATTTTGGTAAGACTCAGATTTCCTGCATTTTATCTCTGCTTTCTGGCTTTGACAAGATTTTGCAGGCATCTCTGACTGAAATGCCTGCATTCAGCCGTGCTGCAGAGTCTCAGAGCAACCAGCACAGTGGTTAGCTATGAATTAATTGTAAGATAGCTCAATTTAAAAAAATAAAATAAAGTGAAAATAGCATCAGGGAACATGCATGTATGGTGTACATCCAAGAGCAAACGAACACACATGCAGATAAATGAGGACTTTACTGGTGCTGGGTGCAGATAGTGAGAAGTCACTTTAGAAGTGGCTCACCCCTCCTGCAATGCCTGGGCCTGGAAACTCACTTTTCCCTTTGATCATATCCCCATACACCCACAGGTGGAAGCTGCCTGAGTCCGACATCAAACACAACACAGTGCTGCACTGAAAAATTTCCCTCTTACAGCTGCAGTGTATGATGATTCAGGGGCAGAAAGAGCCCAGTAAAGGCGGCAATGCATCTCTTTTTCACACTATTAGCTCAACAAGGTCTTACAGCAAAGGTGTTTGCACACAATTTGAGTGTTATAATACAACAACCCAGCCTGAAACAATTTAAAACTTCTCCCAGCTTTGAGTATTTTTATTTCCAAACATGTCAGGAGGGGACACTATTGTATGAGCTTGTGTGGTTTGAGACCTTGGAGGCCACTCACCTACAATGTTGTATTTGCGGACCTGATCTGCCTTAAAAAACAGCTTTGTCCCTCTGGGGCCTCCTCTGCAGCTCTGCTGGACCACAAGTTTCCAGTGCAGTGTGCAGAGCTTGACCAGCCAGTTTATACTAACACCACCTCCAACAATGATTACACCCTTTTCGACACCCACGAAACACAAGAAAGAGGTTGTGACACGCCCTCTCCCTACATTGTTTTAAATCTTTGTAGTCATGGTGACACCTGAAATTTGAAAATATCTCATCCTGTA
The DNA here is from genome assembly GCF_020382885.2 of Scatophagus argus. NCBI lineage: Eukaryota > Metazoa > Chordata > Actinopteri > Scatophagidae > Scatophagus > Scatophagus argus. The sequence goes on from NC_058516.1 coordinate 4,820,727, forward strand.
GTAAACCTGGACATGTTAACGTCCAGCGTAGGTTGTTGCTTGTATTACATGAAAGTCTTAAAATTAGTTTGGGCATTAGTTGATGTTACCCATCAACCCATACTAAAAATCTTCTACATCAAGGCTTTCCAGTTGTCTTTTTCTGAAGCTAAAATTTTACTGAAGCCAAACAAAATCATTTCTGTTACAAACTAGTATCACCTCTTTTCCCGTGAATAGATTTATGACAGAAACAGTGATCACAAAGGTTTCCTTTGTACGGTATATAAAATGCCTGTCATCCGCTTTCATAGTATAAGCTGAAATTTATTTATCAAGAAATGATCCTCAGTGTGAAGTTCTTCCTCTTCCAACTTTTTTTCAAAGTGAGTACTGATGATTACAAGGGAATTGTCAGGTTGTTGCAAACTGTTGCGACTGGGTTTGGGGATGTTTATAAAGACTTTATTCTGTAATCCCCTCAGTCCTTTAAAACTTTAAATTTCCCTTCCCCACCAAAGAAATCTAACCCCACTGGAATTAAAAGGATATCTTAAAAAGTAAACTTCTTCAAATTAAGCAGCCACCATATTTATATTAGTGGCCTGACTTCTTTAAAGGTAAAGTTACTTAAAAAGGAAATTATGAAACAGATGCATCCAGCAGAAACAAGTCTGGCTTTTACCCCATTGGGATTTTTGCTCACAAGATCTAAACAGAATTTTAAGGCTCCATATTTGACTCAGCGACTTCCTAACTCTTTTACAGTACACTAACATCTCCCACTTCTCCTGCACACAACAAACAGAAGCGTGGACTTCTGTCGTACTCCCAATCCCACTCGACTTGCAGTGGAAAACTGGAGGAACGAGAAGAAGTGATGGGTGGTAAACTAAGTGAGAGAGTTTGTCTGTGAGGGGTTGATGCACCATGAATGAGTGATGGAGGATGGATGGATGATAAATTATTAATTTTTGTGAGGGTTTGTAATATGCATTTTTGTGCTCATTAGTCATGGATTTGTCTCTTGCGATACGCCTGGAAATCATCGTACTAACACAGAAATATTGCAACAAGAAAGTCTTTCAGTTTGTGCACCTAAAAAGAGAAAAATCATGAAATTTAGCGAAAAAAATCAGAAGGTTGAAATTCATTGGGGTGCATTTTGAACCTGAACTGGTCAAAACCATGTTAATGTATTTAAAAGGTTGTCCAGGCTGTGCTGCTGCCAATTACAGGAACATGATTAACACGATTACTCCAGATTCCTTGGAGATGGCCTTGGAGGAACGGAGAGTTGAAAACGTTGAAGGTCATTTGATGTTTTTAGCAGTCTAAAAATTAATTAGACTTTAGATTAAGACATTTGTCATTTGTGTCACCTTTCAGTGACATGTGATACTTTCCTATTTCCTCATACTGTATATGAATTCGCTTTTTGTCATAATTTCTAAGGTTTCCTGACGTTTATTGTGTTTATCTTTCCAAGATTTGAAAGATTTATTTAACACTTACTGCTGTTACACAAATGTTCTCTGAGATTATCAGTTAGTTTGTGTTTTCCATATGTTGTCAGCAGTGAGCTGCATCTTTTGTCACTCAGTACTCCCCTCTGCAGATTTATAAAGTCATTTTCTCTGATCTGAGTGCCAGTTGCTGTTGTTGATTAACTAACAGCTGCAGCTTCTGTTTGTGCCGAATGTTAACAAATCAGTTTTTATTGTTCATTCCAAATGCAACATTTTGTCCTCGTTTTGGTAAGAAACATCCTGTTATGTTCATACATTATCCACACACTGATCACCATATTCTCCAACATGTGATAACAGTTAATTCTCTCGGTCATTTGCTGTGTTGCATTTGACGTTATTGCCAGAAAACTCACCATATGTTTTCCCCCAGAAAACTCTGAGCACAGCTACTTGATAGATATCTCAGTTTTCATTTTGTAGTCGTCTCAATATTCTTCGTGCAAAGTGTCATCACAGGATTCGATTTGAAAGGCTTTACACATTTGGATGATGTTTGCACCACGAAACCCCCACATCTGTAATCACACACTTGGCAGGCACGAACTGTAATTTACTTATACTGAGCTCCCTTATTTGCATACAAAGATGTCTCCCTTGCGTAGCAGCTCTAATGAAATTAGCATGTAGTGTAGAGGCCCTTAGAGAAGTTTTATTGCGCCGCAGCAACATGTTAATACTTAATGCATTCTGTCAACCAACTCCTTGATGGGTGTCTGTGGCACATCCCTGTGAACGTGGAAGGACTGAGTAATCACAGCTGCCTCTGTTCTCCCTCCTGCTCTGTCTTTCTCTCCGTCTCACTGTCATTTTCAGATCGAGTTTCAGACTCTTCCCCCTTTTCCAAAACAAAAAAGATGCCTTCTATCCTCCGTCACATTTTCTCATTCACCACCACGTCTCCCGCCCGTCTCCACTAAATCCAATTTTTCTTTCAAATTTGAACCGCACGTCGTCTTCTCTTCCCTCTGTGTTTCTTGTGTTGTCATTGTCTGTATCAGCTGCTGCTTTGCCCTCAGGGATACTGAGTCACACTTTGCAGAGTCCTACTGTAGTTATCAAGGACACACAGCCCCCATTATAAAAAGAGCTGAATTGCTTCTCTGTAAAACACAAATTTGACTCCGAAAGGCCATGGTTTGCCCTTGGCTGATGTTAACATTATCCTGAAATGTAAACCTGATCTCCTCTAGTGTCAAGAGACTCTTAATAGGGGAAGCCTTTCTGTGTGTGTGTGTGTGTGTGTGTGTGTGCGTGCGTACGTGCACCCTTTGAGGAGAAAATTTTAAGGATCTGGTGGATGTGTAACTTGAAACTCTTTGTCCTGTGGTTCGATTTTTAAAACTTGACGCTAAGCCTGGACAATCAATGACAGAATAAATGTGGTGTAATTTAATGTTTCCACGGTTTAGAGTGTGTAATGTACTCTGACAGTAGTGAAGTGCTCTGTAAAACGTGGCTAAATGTTCAGTGTGCTCCCATCCGGGGTCAATATCTGTCATTTGGACACATTTAATATTTACTTTAGTTTATATGAGCTAATGACAACATTAAGGTTGTAACTGTGCCCTGAGGGGATCCAGAAGTCGTTGTTGGAGTCTCTTAACTTTAATCTTAACTTGACCAGAAAGGTCCTGAAAAGCAAATTCTTTTTTTGAGAAGATGCGATGGAAACAGATCATCTTTGTTCACTGGATGTTTATCTCTTCTGATTGTTGTCTAGTTTCACCCTCTTTTTCTGCAATAATTTAAAGGCACTTGACTTTAGAATTAGTTTCTCTAACTGTTCGTCTTGCTGCACCCAAAACTCATTCACATAACAGCATGGAAATCTGCATTCATTTGCATCTTCTTTGGACTATTTTCTGGAAGTTCTGTCAAAATTTGCAGAACTTGGCAAGAAACCCGAGACAGCGATGTTTGCATTAACTTCTTACCTTCTGAGCTCGTTGTTGTTTTTATTCATTGCCACACTGTGCTGCCTATACGCAAAGTAGCCCCTCATGGATGTTTAAGCTTTGCTTTACTGTACTCTGCTCTTATTGTATTTATGAAGGAGGCTGCATCGATGTGGGCGTGTTGCTCCAAGAGCTGAGACGATGAAACGCGATCCTCAAGTGCTGATCTGACTAATAGAAAGACCAACAGGTCTGACACCTAAACACTGCATGGATCTATGATGCTATAAGACATGATTTTACACACATTTTTTCATGCAGTCCTGAAAGCAGTGAAAGAGAGCGCCATCTTTCCTTTGGAAGGAAAGCAAATCAGCGGTGCATACAGTAGCTGCACAATCAGGGAGTGTGGTGTCCGCGAAATTGTCAGCTCCAATGAAATAATTGTGCTCTTGAAATGGAGATGAATTGTTGTAATTAATAGCCGGGATTGTGATATTTAGCAGAGTAATCAAGATGAGCATTTCTGACATAATCACACAGTCTCACATTCATCGTCTGATTATTGTTAGATCCTTCAACTGATTATAACCCTTGTTCATTATTTTGATAATATTGCAGTAATTAGAAGTAGGTTTCATTAGATTTTGACGTGATGAGATGCCATCAAACACATGCTGTACTCTGAGATGAAGGGTGGACGGGAACAGGGGAGGGAGGGGAGGAGGAGTGAAAATGGAGGGCAAGAAAATGTGAAATGACGCATTGACGGCTTCTCAACGAGGCACAATCAGCCATGCACTTCATCATATTTAAGCCCCTCTGCAAGGTCTCCATGGAGCTTTACCTGCCGCATTGTTTCTATTACGGACCCAATTATCTGCATCGATCGATAGCATCTCACAGCACCTAAGTACTCAAATTGCTGGTTTTTGATGGAATGAGCTGTGGTCTCAGGTTCCCTTTAATGCCCCCTTAGGAAGACGTCGATGTCCTCAAAAGTTTGGTTAGCAGTTGCTCTTTCTTAACACCTCTTCAATGCACCAGGGAAGGTAAGCAAATACGCCAGATGGATGAAGGATAATGTGTTCTGTGGCCCATTAGTGCAGGAAAGAGGTCTGAATACCAGAACCTCTTCTGAATATTGCTCTTCATCTGACCTCCAGATTCACAGCTCAAATGAATCGAGATACCCTGTGGTGTTTCTAAAGTGATTAGTGATGGCTGGCACCCCATTACCTGCCAGCATCTCGAGCCTGCATTTCATGGTGAGACTGCATGCAATTTTATTCTCACTTTAGACCGTCCAAGCACTATGGAAAGTACACACAGGAAGACTTTTGAATCTTGTAAAATGAATGTGTCTGCCCTTAATCAGGTCGTTTATAGCAACAGAAACCTAATTTGTTAGTGCTAAAGCAAATGCCAGCTGACGTCCAGGTCCACTTGGCTGCAAACTTGTGCACATTTATGAAAGTTGGGTTTTCCTTAGCTTCTGTTTTTAAGTGAAACTTTTGGAGTCATATTAAGTGAGAAGTGAGGCTGGGTGTGCAGCTATTCACAGATAACACTGCCATATGCCCACTAATGGACCCTAAAAATCTGCTTAAAAGCATGTATTTTTCCACATGCTGCCTGCTTACTCTACTGTCGTCCATGTTGGATATGATGGCGGAGCAGATCAGTGCAAATTGTCTGAAGTCACGCCTGTCTCATACAGTTTTGATGTCATCAAGGCCGCTGCCTTAACGCTGTCTGGTTTCCTCTTTGCCAGCTGTCTTTGTCAGTCTGTCTGTGTGTGCGAAACAAAGTCAAAGTGAGGACATGTTTGAACTGACATTTAAGGGCCGTTTTGTCTTCAGAAAGAGCGCAATCTCTACAGTCATGGCATTGTTGCACGGTTAGGACTGTTGTTGGGAAGCAGAGGATGTGAAATTGCTGTATTGATGTATGTGCACAAGACAAAGGGAAAACATCGTTGCACATCGTTTACACAAATGAAAATGTTCACAATGCGGTGAAAATGAGCTCAAAGAAACAAACAAAGGATGAAAGCAATTAGAAGTGAGGGCCGATTTCAAACGATGGAACTCGGTCTGAATGTAATCACTACAAAATGAGAATCAATGCGTTAGATGGACTGCGGTTGTGTTTTTGGAGTTGACTTCTTTTGAGTGTCCATTTGCTTTCCCAGATGCTGTTTGAAAGCAGTGAGCCTACACTGTAAATTGCTCTAGTGAACCTGCTGACAAGCTCCTGGTCAGGAACGATTGCCAGGATGGAGAATAAATGGCAAAATCGTATCCAGTGGCAATCTGAGAGAGTAGAGCCGTAAATATCAGAATCCAAAGTCTTGTTGTCTGGGAGATAACAGTCTGCATTCCCACTCCTAACAGACTTACAGTGTCTGTGTTAGCGCTGCAGTGCGGCTTGAGGGTTATTCCACTCTCCTGCCATTTTTCTTAGTCTCCAGCCCTTGCGTTACCTCCGGCCCGGAGCCATCAAATCACCAAACGTGAGTGACAGCTGAAAGATGAATGACAGCCATCATGGTGGAAGTAGCAGGGATGATTGGAAGGCGTAGGTGGCTGTGTCACGGCCAAGAAAAAAGACTCACGGACACAGGTGGCAGGAAGACCGTGGCTCCTCTGTCCATCGTTACACATTGTGTCCTATGCCATTAAATCCATCCATCTGTCCTGTGGTTTTCCATTTTTTATTGTTTGCGCTGCAGCACTCACTACAGGTCTCAAAGAACGCGACAGTGTGAATGTGAAACAAAGGTGTTGCTTGAACTTGCTTTCCTTTTATACAATATGATAATGAAATTGGGTTAGGAGAAAGATGCTCCTTGGAATATATGTTGTTACACTTTTTCAGTGTGATTTTCACACAAGTGATGGAAAAAGATGAAAGGAGAGCACACATTGAGTTTAACGTGAGACAAAAGGTGATGTCTTTCATAACAACAACTTTTTTTGTTCGTGCTGCTTCCTCTACATGCAAACTTGGGGACTTAACATATTTGCAACATCTATAAAAGCCACAAATGTGAACAAGAGGAGTGTATAGTCTGGAACACCATCTGACATGAGAGTAAGGTTTTATCATATTTACCTGAGGGATAACACAATAGGAAAGAGACTTGAATGTGACTCCAGTTGAAAGCATATAATTTTCTGACACTTTAACAATCATTTAATCTACTCAAGAAATGGCACATTTATCAGTGTGAAAATAATCAGCGGCAGCCCTACACCACTGTACGATAAGGCTTTAAAGAAAAGTCATTTTTGCTGTGGCTAATATCATTAACCACCTACAGCTTGAAGACCAGATAAATTCCTTCCGAGTCCTCCCCATATCAGTTTGGAACAGTGTCATTTCGACCATTATTTCTGCAAGTGCTCATTTTCAGAGATGGAAAATAGTTTGCACTGAATTAGCTGGTCATTTATGCCTCGTGTATTACTTTCTTCTTCATGTCTGTGTTCACCGTCCCTCCCAACTCGAATCCACTCAGCTCTTCCTCTGTGCATCATCTTCTGTTTCTCTCAGCATCTGCCAAACAACACAACAAGGACATCAGAAGTGTATCGGCAATCATTATGCCTCCTGCCTCGCTTTATTTTACAAGCTTGCTAATTACCCCATGTGCCATAGCCCATTTCCCCCTGGAGTCCTCGCTCTCTCCGCTACCTCTCCTCCTCTCCCCTCCATCGATCACGACTCGGGGAAAAGTAAACTTTCCGAGTGCTTTTCCCCCCTCCTCTCCACCCTGATGATTCCCAGTTGAGCGGCCTGATTGTGGGAGCGCTAGCAAAGATGCTAATTTGTTCTTGACTAGTGGAGTAAAAATCATTAAAGAGTACCTTAACACCCATGAGGGGGAGGCGAGGACAGGTACGGGAGGGGAATGCATGTACGCAAAGCTGATTCCACTGTGTGAAGGCTGAAGCTGTGGGAGTTCCAACAATAGTTTTAGGCCAAAGATAGCAAATATTTGTAAAGTATATCACACTAATGATGCTTTGCCCTGCTTGAAGTTGTGTTGAAAGAGCTGAACCACTGAACTAATACTCGCTTCCCTGTTTTTCTCTTTCTGTTTCATGCCACCACCCCTGTGGATTGTCTACATAGGTAAGTCAACCACTGTTTCTTGTCATCTACTTCAACACACACACACACACACACACACACATATGCACACATGACTGTGTAGCCACAGTTTATCATTGTGTTGGCGCTAACCAAATGTGTGCAGGTGCTTTACATCTCCTACACAACCTGCATTCGGTAATCTGTCCGTCTTTAATGTCCCGCAAATGATGGCCATGCAGCTCGCTTGCGTGCCACATAGGCGTCCCGCTGTTGAGAGTGGGCGCTGTTCGAGTTTCGAGCATGACAGATGTGTGTTTGGTGTGTGAAGGTGTGGAGACATTTCGAGTGAATGCAGAAAGCAATTCATCACCCACAGCTGTGGTGCTACAGCAGCTGTGACTGGGAGGGCGTTTGATTGAAGCGCATGACATTTCCGTTGTATGCGTGTGTTGTGACTACGTTCTCACGTGATGAAATTTTCATCGTGTTTGAAAGGTGGAAAAGAATCAACAGGCTGCTTTAAACATTTGAAGGGATGAAAGGAAGGAATTCCATTTGAACTTTGTAGCAGAAATAAACTCATGCACATTTTCTATCAAGAACCAGCTTGTGATCATATTACAGGCAGCACTTTCCACATCTATTACCGCTTCTACTTTAAATTTGAGCAAATTATAATGAAGTTGGTGGTGGATGCAATGCTAACAGTGGTTGCTGCTGTTTCTTTTCAGGGGATGTGACTTTATCATTGATTGATATGGAGTGTTTCAGCTAGTCTGCAGAGGCAGTTCTGCATCTGTTTGCATGTGCACTGAATGACAAAGAGCTAGTTTAGATGCCGACACTGTCAGTGTGCATACTGACAATAAGACAACTATTGCTAAAAATATTTCTCATGAACAACGCTGCAGAAAAAGCAATTCATTACAAATGAATTACCCTGGAGAAATTGCAGTCATTATTATTATTGATGAAAGGGATTGCATAACTCTTTCATGTACTCTTAAAGGTCCAAATCTAACTGCAAGATGAGGTTTAATGTCCCGAGGAGGAGTCAAACACCTCAGTGCCCAGAAATCATGTATCCCATCCTTGAAGACAAAATTTTTGGCTTACTTTACATCACTTCATCCAAGCCAACGCAGATCAGGCACAGATATAGCCGGAGAATTTCATCTCTAACATAAACTGAATGTGCAGGGTCATGGTTAAAGGTAACAGGATACTCGACCCCATCACCGCTGCGGTCTCGATCCCGTTTTCTTCCAGTGATCTAACTCGTTTCCCTCAACAGTACATCAATGATTTGTCATCAGCTGAATGTGTGGGCCCAAGAACAATGAGACACTCATGCAGCACTACCTCGTTTAATAGCAACAGTAATCACTTTGCCCGACACCAGCACTCATTTGGCAATATGGTTGGATGGGCTGCAAGCTGTTCTTCAGGTATTTGCCTCCTGACATCATTGTTTTCGGGACGCACAAGAAGACAACTGGAGAGGAGACGAATAAGCTGTTGGATGATTTACAAGCAACAGCGAGAAGATGATAAGTTTCAAGGATTTTAATGGACTCCTTCAGTGTGGATGCATCTGAGAAAAAAGTCAAACCTTGAACTAGCTGAGAAACAGATTTTTATTCTGTTGGTATCAAAACCTAACGGCTTGTCTTCAGGATGAAGCTGGTTTTGAAGTTCCATTTATATCCTGCCATACCTCAGTCAAACGCAGCCGATCTAACAGCATATCGTACAGACCCAGAATTTATTGTCAGTCCTGCAATTTCCTTCCCCAGAAGTTAGAGAGGTTACCTTTTATCCTCAAAGATCGCACATTACTGGACTAAGTGCTTTTTTTACTGCCACTCGCTATCATCCAAGCTTAAACTGGCTGCAGATATATTAAAAGCCTTTTTTTAAGTGTGGTGGGTCATTTGAGGAAGCGCTGTGACTGCAGCACTCTCCACCCTCGCACTTCTGTCAGCGCTTTTTTATCCTTGTTTGCTTCTGAACTTATATCACATCGACGAGGACTTTTTTTTTTGCCCTCCCCCCCCCCCGTCTTTATCGTGTGTTAGCAGACACATAAAACTCAAGTGTTCTCTCATAAATGGTTGTGATTGCACATTTGATTCTGCCGTTATATTAGGTCGAGATGGATGAGAGCTAGCTTGGCAGTCGCTCTGTTTCCCGGTTGTTCTGTATGTTTTTAGGTCAGTTTTAATATTCCCAGCATCATTTCTCTAAATCATGTGGCAGCGGGGTGGCCTCGGGGGGGGGGGGGTTACAGTCCTGTAACCAATAATAAATGATAGACTTAACCCCTGCTTTGGTCAATAGGAGTTTAACAAGCATCTTGTGTGTTGTTGGTCTCCTTTTGAACACAACCACCATTGTGAGTCTCGCGTTCAGCTGATGCTCTTACCAACCCTCAGCTGAATTCCTTAAAGGTCCGCTGACAGTCAACAAGTGAACACGTTGTACCTTGAAAATGATGCACGTGGAGGGTCAGGACACGGGTGGAGACTGACAGTGACGGAGAGACTGTAGTCAGAGCTAACCAGCCATGAGAAGCTACTGTCTGTTTCCCCAGCGGCAAGACGGGAAGTCTGCTGGAGCGTCGACAGTCACTACAACCTCATTTTCTGTCTGAGAAAACATCTTCTCTGACATGCTGGCCTCAGTCCAGTGTTTACATCTGCAGCTCACAGTAAGCTGCATTAAAACCAGTCCAACAGGTGCTCAGAAAAGTCACTTAAGCAAATCTAAGTTGTTACGACCCTCCTTCACTTCTGCCTGCATTTTTTCCAAAGTGGAATAAATACGCCTGACGAGCTAGTCAAGGTTTCAAGATCACCTCTGCTGTGGGGGGAGGAAGCCACTCACCGCTCTGTGATCCCCAGGTATTGTATTGATTGAGCTCTCAACTGGAGCGTCGTCCTCTCACCAAGCTTTCTGCTTTTCTCTTCTGAGAGACACAGAAGGTCAATTGCGATGGGGCCTGACTTTGCGAGTCTGACACATCCAAAGGAAGGATGATTTGAGGAATGTTTCTGCGGCAAACGAGGGAGGCAGATCGAACGTGGCGATTTCTGACAGCTCTTCCCCCCGAAGTGTTTAAAAGAAAGAAAATCAACTGGTGAAATAGGGTGGCAGTGCAGAGACGGAGAGACATGTGGAGGTTGGACAGATATAATGAAGGGCAGATTTCACTGGAGAGGTTTCTTGAAATTGGCTGGCCCTTTGGGATCTGTGACATTTGTTTGGAAGTGCTTTGGGCAGCAAATTCAAGCTCTGCCTCACTTTGTTGGTATTGTGTTCAAACAATACGGTGTGTCTTAAAAGAATCAGGCTTTTCTTGGACTTAATGAAGGTTACAGGTGTGCCTGATTTATTTTTCTTTGTAAAAAAAACAAACGTTTATTACATTTTATTTAGAGCTACGTTGTACTTACAGGCAGAAATAAACTGGAATTAACTTCCAAAGCAGATGGATGTGATGAGATGTGACAGGTGCTTTATTCCATTCAAAACTATCCAGCTGACAGATTGTCTTAACACTCCAAAAAACATTCTTTTCTGCAGGAGCATTGACGTGATAGCTGTTTTGTGATAGCTTTGCAGTAGAAAAACAGTAAGATAACCTCTGTTGTCTGGGCTTAGGTCAACCTTTGAGTAATACCGTTGCTTCAAATAACAAATTTTTTGAAATATACTCCCGTATTTAACTTTTTTTGTTCATAAATAATACATCTTAGCTCTAGCCCTTGGGCTGTCAGCAGGATTGTCTCCATTCACTGACTACACCATGTCCTGCAAGCAGTATCCCACACTGTCACACGGGATCTGATGTGACCCGTGTGAGCATCTGGTCCTAAGGAGACTGAACCGGCACTTTTTTTGTCACTCTTCAGCCTTGGCCCTGCGGCTGTGAGTGCGGGCTTCCTTCAGGACTGCTGCAAGTGCTGGTTTGAATTGGTCATTTGTTACATTGACGGCGCACTGAAGGCTTCCCATTGATTTCCCATCGATGTGTAGGTGAGCAGTAGATAAGCCAGCAGACGGGAGGAGATAAGCGCCTGTCGTTTTCCCTGACAGCCTCGGACGGCGCAGAGGACAGCGCAAAGTCAGATGTCTCCCAAAGTCACCCGTTGAGTGGACAGAACGCCCCCACTGACACACACAAGCTCTCAAACAAAAGCATTCAACATCTCACACCAAGTCCGACCTCTTGCCAGTGAGCACCGTAAGGCTGCTATATTGAATTAGCTATCGTCTCTGTCACGTTAGAAGTCCTCTCTCTGACAGCACCGTATCAATCAACTGATTCATTCTTATTAGATTAAACTATGGGGGTGTCACGTCGTTAATGTGAAAAATGGGACATTGGAGCGAGAGGATGGAAAATCTATTTCAACAAAGGGCCAAGAGTCAGAGGAAGAACGTCAGACGTTACTAATGGTAATGTTTGGAGTCTGAACTAAGGACATTAATATTGATTGACTGATACCTTAATCTGTCTTTATACACGGAAATCCAGGTGTTTTGATCGGCACAGCAGATATTAATCTCCAAACTTGGACGTTGTTTTTCCTCACTGTAAGTGAGTTACAGTGTGGTTGAATGCAAAAGTAAATCCAGTTAATCTGACGTCTCTAATACGACGATCTTAACCTCTGGGATACTCATTAGAATACACAGCTTTAGACTAAACTAAAAAACAATATATTAAAACTGCACTACTCAAACAAAATGTTTGTTTACATTCAGCTCTTCTCACCAAAATGCATTATTTGTGCCCTTGAAGTCTCAGAAACACTGAACACATTTTCTTCCTCCTTAAATGTTCTCAAAGCACATTTTTACACGTAGATATTTACATTGTTTACATCCACGTTTGCCCGCTAGCAGTCCTCAGTTTCACATCCTGGATGGTAATCACAGGCGCATGCTTAACATGGCTTTGGGTGTGCATGATGCAAACAAACTGAGACCCGTTTGTAAAGACTTTACTCCCTAACTTATGCGTGCAGGTAGAATGTTTTAAGTGACATTTCAGTGGAAGACACTTACTGTAGTGGAATATTTTTAAAATGTATTCTTAAGTAAAAGATCTGGATTCATAAGTATGACTACACTCACCTCTTTCATATCAGCAGCAAGGGAAATGACATACATTGATGGAGTTCAGCTTGAAGGCTGCGCTTCTGCACAGGCTTGGTGCTTGGAGGAGGCACTGCCTCAAAGGCTAAGGGATCAGGGAACAAAACTCTCTCGTGAGCAAGAAATTCAGAGGATTACATGAAAGACATCAGTGCTCGTAATATGCACTTATACATATTTGTGGCTATTTTTAGGAAAGTCTGTGGCAAATCCCACACTCATGAGGTGGGTGTATGCTGTAAACCTGTGTGCATCTGCTTCAGACAACACTCATGTGAAATAAAAGCAGAGAGATGATTTGGATGCTTGTTCTTTGTACCCCTATGTAATAAGACTTTGCCTAGAAATAGCTGTCCCTTCTAATTCTTCCACCACCAAAATCAGCTTAGTCTTAAATCAGTGAAAAGGCTATTTTTGCTTGATGCATTATTTAAAGATTATCCAGTTCAGCATTTTTCATTCTCGGGAACACTCGTTTTAGCGGAGAGGGGAAAAAAAATTGACTTGATCGTGTAATTAGGTGCCCTCCAGTTCAGTTCAGAGAGTGAGGACGTCGAAACCCTTCTCACATATGTATGCAGCGACTTCGAAAAGTCAGACGATCGCAGACAAAGACATCTTCACAGATTTAACACAATTGGCTGTCAAAACAATGAAGCCGACATGCACAGAAACTTTAGTCTGAAGTGGTTTTTGGCAGCCGGCATCATAGCTGAAATATGGCCACAGGCTTCTGGAACAAAGGCAGGCTCCGTACTGTGTTTTTTTGCCAAATTTCACAACCCTGTAAATGGCCATTAAAAAGGCTTGTGAATAATGCAACAGGGAAGCTAGCCAGCCAGTTGTTTCCTCTGTTGTTGCTTTCTCCAGGGCTAACTAATGACCAAGCAGAATCATGTGGCCAAACAAGCCCACTCTGTCTTTGTCTCCTCCCAGCTTTCTTTGCCAGTCTAAAAGATCTGCAGACTTCTTTTTTTTCCCTGACAGTGATTATGTTCTCCGTCTCCTACCTTCTATCTCTCTCTGCCTAGTTGTCCTCACTCATTTGCTCCCAGGCTTAAAACTGGGCTTTATTGGAAGAGGAAGTTGATAAGCTGGTGTCGGAAGTCTTCTATCACACCCTCCTGTGGTTTCTGCACCGCCTGCAGTGGGTGTCCATGTGTCTCATCCCACCCCCCACCCCCCCACCCCTCAGGAGATTTGAGCAGTGTTTGCCCACCCGGGCCTGTGCAAGAGCAGAGGAAGTGGGAGCCAGAGAGTGGTGATTAAAGGATGGGGAGAGAGAAAATGGGGTGAGGGTTGGTGAAACAGGAAGAAGAGACACACAGGGACGAGAGGAAGCTGTGGTGAGGAGTGTGCTGTTGCAGCAAAGAGGCTTTGGTAGCTCCTCAGTGCCTCCTTTTTTTTTATTTTTCTTACTGTATCGTCCAAGTCACCAGTCCCTGAGGGGGGCTCTGAAAGAAGTGATTTGCCTCTTTTCTCCAGCTTTGTTCCAGCCACACATGCTGTCTGTCGGATCCTCAGGGGAACTCGACACGTGGGAGAGTCAGGCTTTGTCGCCATATTTATACCATGTTGTGGAGACATTAGCATTTCAGAAACACACAAGTCATATTTTCATATAATTCTGAAAACCTTGTATATTTCAAGACTTTGATTACCTATAATGAAGCTGTAGTCGAAGTCCGTGTTCAGTCTTTCAGTACAGCGCCGGCCTCCATTATCCGTCGTCTTTCTAATGAGTATTAACATGGGAGGCTAATTATGGTTAAAACTCTTTTGTGTCAGACATGCAGTTACCAAATTATTTTTGGAATCAGCTGACTGCCGAGAACTGAAGCAGGTCTTGACAATTTGATCCAAAAGGGGATAATCTGGGAAACCTTGTCAACATGTTTGCAGCAAAAGTCTCACCTCAGTGTTGCAACGTGAACAGCTCCAAGTGTCGAAACTGAAACCCTCTCAGCAACAGCATTACTGTTGCTCAGAGACATTTCACAGCACAATAAACAACCATGTGTTTTGACACAAAACTGAAATAATTGCTTGCTGGGACGCTTTGTGTCCCAGTTGTGCACAAAAACTGAAGCTTGAGCAATTATGTGTCACCGGTTGAAAAAGAAGTATATCTGTCCAGACAGACGGCTGAAACAGAACGTAAGTGGGGTGTAAAAGTTACAGTACGTACAAGACAGATAAATCAGAGCTCTACCTGGTGACATTATATTCATAAATGCATTTGATTCGATTGCCAAAGCAATAAAATTAAACCACAGGAGAGTTTAGAATACAGTCTACGCACCCTGCAGATGAACTGTATGGTGTTGAACTGCCGTTGAGCCACAGTGATTAACCACAAATCAATCTGCAACTTGATAGCCTGTTAATTGTCTGATATTTTTAAAGCAAAAATACCAAAAATGTACGAGATTATAAATGTGCAAACAAACAATTTTGAATTTATCTCCTTGAAACAGTAATGAATTGACATTTTGGAGACGAAGTGCTGAGTCTTCTTCCTCTTCAGTCTTTTGAAGTAATCACAGACTGACCAGGTTGGTAAACTAAGCTCTGCAGCTCCCTGACATCATATTGTTCACTTTCGGGGTGTCCAAGTGGAAACAGCTCACACAGTTGCCTCTCACTGCAAGCTGCCAGCATGGAGAGTTGCCGACTGCGGCTTTAAATCCTTGTTTCATAGATAATAATTACAGACACAATCTTCTATATCACAGGGACACAGCACAGCAGTTGCTCAACGTGCCTCGCAGAAAAATCAAGGACTCCCACGGTGGCTACAAATGTACCAGTCGTATACCCAGATCGCGCCTCTTCCTCTTGGTTGCATGGGAATGAGGGGCAGGTGTCCATGTGGTGGAAACACAGTAGCACATTCGCACTCTTGGCAGCTACTGGCAGGGTTATTGATGACTCTTGGTGGCAGTAGTGATGGGATCGTCTCGAGCTTCATCGCTGAACAGGAGGGACCTGCTGCTACTGCGAGGGCTGAATTCACTCATAACATCACACACACACAGAGAGCGATAGTGGTAAAAAAATACATCCACATGGAGTATGTGAAGACAGAGAAGAAGATGCATCATCTGCATCTTAGTTGTTGTTTTTTTGTTTTTTTTTTAATTCTAAGTGCGTCGCGCTCGCAGAGCAGTTCATTTTCTTGTTTTCCACGCACGCACACGCTGCTCACACTACTTGAATAGCAAATGAAATCACAACACAACACACCGGGGTTTGTGACAGCGATGCCTCACTGTGTGCAGCAAGCTGGATGCCGTATATTCTGCCTTTATGATTTCTTCTGTCCCCGCTACATCATGCTAACTCCCCCACGGTGAGGGTCATTACTGTTGCAGCACTACAGCGATTTGTAGCACAGTCTCTGCCACCAGCTTCTCTGCTGTAATTGTGCAGCTTTAGACTCCAATTAGCATAGGTTTCCATATGTATGGAGGAGATCTCCATATATTAGAAAGTATCGCCAGCAGAGGCCAGGGCACCAAGAGCAAATGTGTGTTATTAGCATGGTTGTTGGAGGGCGGGGAGGGAGGGGGGGGACTGGCAGGGAAGGAAGCTGGTGAAAGATGCGGTTTTGAATCTGCTTCCTGTCAAATGAATCTTGGCCTCGGGTGACCTAATTAGGCGGGTAATAAATCAAAGCACCCCACAGGCTCTTGCATTCTGTTGGTGTGAGATATGTCAGTGACCCTCAGGGGAGGCCAGGGCAACCTTCATCGTTTCCCTGAATTAAGGTTAGGGCTGAAAATCAAGGGCTGTGTGCAAATTCTGCCAGATTTTTGGGAGACGGTTACATGTTTAACTTAATGGCAGGATGAAACTAAAAAACAGTGGCTTAAAGAATAAATTCTGACCCATACGGCACTGGTCTTACAGTTCATACTGTTCGTACAGTTGTTCATGACTGTGTTTGAGTTCATTGTTTGCATCTGACTAGAAAAGATTTTCTCCTTTTCTTTTTCATTTACCCTCTGAATCCTAAGCAGTTTCTGCGTGTCACTGTAGATTTGTTTTTCACTGCAATGCATTCTGGAAGTAGTTAAAGAAGTATTTTGTGCAACTTTAGTGTTTCAAAACGATGAGACAAACTTTTAAAATTACGACAAACTTTGAATAAGATACTGGCATGTTGTAGAAGTTGGTAAGCATTGAATGATTGGAACAGAAACCTGTCTTGGTAATAATTTAAAGCTTCTTTTCCTTATAATAGATTATCGTCTACGCCTCTAATGGGAACCTCTCTCTTCACTTCCTGCTCCTTTTTCCAAAACAGGCATCGTGTTGTTATGCATTCCCAGTGTTGCTCGACTCTCAGGATCTCTTCGTTCTCGCAGTGCTGAAGTTAAAAATATACTTAAAGTGTTTCAAATAGGTTACCACCAGTGGGCTGATCGCAGCCACCGGTGCGTTCAGCATCTGTGTTAAGCTTCAAGCTATAGACAGATCCCCTGCAGGCACAGAGGCTGATATGTAAGTGATACACTTGAGGTGACTATAAGCTCACAGTTTTGACTATTTTCTGACATTTCATTCCAAAAATATTCTTTCCGTGCTTGTTAAGTTTCCAAACCAGCGATGCACGCTGTTTGTATCTTAAAAACAGAGCAGTTCGGTCCGCTGTGGATGCTGTATGGAAACTATATTGCCAGGAGGCTGCGGGGCGGCAGGCTGACAGGTGTGACAGCCCTCACGCTCCGGGGGGAGAGAGAAGAAGGAGGAGGCGTCTAACAGCCCAGATAGGCCAATAGCTCAGCCCGGAGCCCTCTGGGAAATGTCCAGCTGCTGGTCTTATTGGTGGGAAGATAAAGCTGACAGGCCTTCAAGGATGGCGCTCGGTGGAATGCCTTGTCTTTCTCACTTAGGCTCTCCCTCCCTCAATATTCCTCCTCTTTTTACTTGCCTGAAAGTCTCTCGGTTTGTTTCTGAGCTGGTAAAGCAGCATTATCTGTCATGTGGATAATGGAATCAGAAGCTTAAGTAATTGTCATGTACAGACTACCTCATACGCTGCCACTGTGAGGCACAGAGTTGGTGCTGCCTGTTAGTTTGACGTGCAGTTATTTACAGCCTTGCAGGTTTGCATTGTGCAGATTAGGCCCACCATCATCCAGCATCTGTGAATTATTCTTAAAATGCTCTGAATAACTAACCTAAAGGTAGTTTATTTGTCACTAATTAGTGAAAACAGAGGATCATGTCTAAATTGTTTAGACATATAAAACGCTAACAGTTCAGTAGTGATGAAAAAAATTTGTACATGGAGGAAAAAAACTCAGTTTCTGTTGGTCCCCGGTAGAAAACAGAAAGAATGAATGATGCTACATTGAGTGGGAGGGAAGCAAACATTCAAACAACATGGAAAACGCAACAACAAACTGGTACGAAAATAGTTACAGTCAAGGTGCAGACATGTAGTCCAACAGGCAGGGCAATGATGCCAGAATGTAATAAAAGAAAAATATAAATATATGTAAATGTAAACAAGTGAAGTGGTGCAGTATCATCCATAAATCCGGTTATGACATCTAAACATTAATTAAATGAGGTGTAAAAGTAAATGGGTTTCAGTTTCGTTTCTTTTATTTTTCCCACGAAGCAGTTTGAAACATACGAGGCCGACTTGCAGAAAATGCTGGTGGGAATGTGCACCAGTGTGACAAGGCTAATATAACATGTGTGGCTAATCTGCTAACCTTACACATTCTCTTTCCATAGAAACCCTCCCCGGGGTCATGCTTAGGTTAAAATTCTATTTGTCACATAAATTTCAGGCTTTGACTGGAAATGGATTGTTCTCTAATGGCTGTAAATGCTACTCCCACTTTACAGACACACAAACACACACACAGACCCCAGTCTGATACACACTCATGTTTGCTGGTTTAGCCTGTAGCTCAAGCATCTGACTCTGAATGCAGCACAAGAGCAGCACTAACAATGAATTATCATAAAGTGTAGATATCGTCACCTCCGTAACACTTTCTTTTGAATAAATGCACACACTAGATGATAAAAAAATTACAGTTTGAATAATTCATACTTTGAAGGTAAGAGATGCCACAGCAAAGAGAGGAAATGTATACCAAAGTTGCAAATCTGTCATCAGGTCACAAGGGTATGTAAATGCGCAAGTGCAATCTCAATAGGAGTAGACGTGAGATGACACCTCAGGCGGACCGTGTCTTCCTCGCCATCAGCCGATACGGGCTTGTTTTCCCACAAACAGTTTTGCTTCTGTAAGACAACCGCCCAAGGTCACAAGCTGGAAGTGGGGCACGGCGCCCTTCAGCATCCTTCGCCAGGCTTGAATGCACTGACTGCTTAACTCGCCGTGCAGCTGAAAAAAAGGGGGGTGAGAGATGAGAGGCAGGCAACAGAGAAAGTAAATAGAAACAGTGTGAGGAAATGAGAAGAAGTGAAGCGCTTGCACTGAAACACCAGAAAGACATTATGTCCTCTGCTTTTGTGAGCAGAATCAAAATATTTCCACACTTGGAAAGATTTTTTTGAAACGGCAACAAAAGGTTGACGGGGGATGAGATTATTCCTTTGCTGCATGTTTTAGCAGCTCCTTCTGCAGCAGGCGTATCTCTTTACTGGGGCCTTCAGGCAGGGGAAGTAACATTGAAAATTTAAACAAAGTAGTGCACTTCTTCAGTGTAGCTCTTAACCTTCACCTCAATTAAAGTTTAAGCTGGTAAATATTGTATGAACCTTAGTCACTGGGCGTTCGCTCTTAGACTCCTCATAATATATTTGTCAGGATGTGAACCCACCAAGTCTTAAGACGCAGCTTCCCTTTAAGGCACTGCAAACAAGTGACATCATCTCCCTCCCTGTGCGAAGCCCCTCCCCTGTGGCTTTGAATGACAGCACCTGGCGGCAGGACCCCCGGGCAGAGAGTCTCAAACACAGCGCCCGAAGCCACGATGTCCCAGAGCCCAGGGCCACGCCAGCTGCTGCGCTGATACCCCTCTGTAGGGTGCCAGCAGCGCCATGGCAGAGGGTGTGCATGCTCGACTGGAGGCTTGAATGTGTGTACGTGCGCACGTGTCTGTGTTTATGCTTGCATTTGTCCTCTGTGTGTGTGTGTGTGTGTGTGTGTGTGTGGGAGGTTGGGTTTGTGTGTTTGAGCAAAGGATCAGAGACAATGCGGCCAAGGCAGTTCGGGGTGTTTACTTTTAATTATGTTGTTGTTTTTTTTTTTTTTACCCCTCTTTGCCAACAATGAATCAGGGTTTTCTATTAATTATACACAGGAAATGTGCTGTGGGTTTTCAGAGGCACTCAGATATGCCTTTTGTAAGTCCCCACATTTTCCTTGTATTGACTTTGAGCAGATAAACGAGGTATGTTTTGGTTCATATTCAGGGGCTGTCAATGGCTCGTGTTTAATGTCTGCTATTACGAATGATTAGCTTTGGATTAGCTGCAGCTTTTGTCTCGCCTGCCCGCTTTGTTTTCCCTGTCCCTTTCAAATCTAAGTCATTTGGAGAAGTGGCTCTTTAGAGCAGCATCCCAATCAAAAGCAGAGAAAGAGGAAGAAAAAAAAAACCTGCGGGGCTGGACTATTGTTGCTGCGCCATTTTTGATGGCGAGTCTTGACTGTGATGGTTAGACATGTTGGCAAACATTGTGCGACTTTACTCCGAGCCGGATGTTTGCTGAATACAAAGCAGGCTGTCGATGTGGCCGTTGCTTGTGTGTTTGTCAAAATTCGGCTAACGATAGTTGTATCCACTAGAGTGGGTGCTGTGCTGTTATAAATGTTTTAATTAAAGAGGAAATCAATACTAGATCACGTAGGGGGGATCTGTGCAAAAACTCCACACTAAGCACTTACACAAAAACAATGCATCCTGGCTTATACACCCATCTATATGTTCATTTACACGCTTAGTTTATAAATCCCAATTATACTGATGGTTTGTGCACGTACACACCTCGTACCCTGCCCCATTAAGTCCCACAATTAACAATAAATGATTAATGAAATGGATATTGTAAGCATTGCTATGCATATAAATCAGCTTGTTATTGATGGAGAAAGTTGGACAAAAAGCAGAAATTACACAGGGGTTGATAGCTTGGCGCTCATAGACCCTTATCACAAATACAAAATGTATCGATTGTTTATAAGCACTAATCTTTTTTCCACGACTCCACGAGCACCCAGTTTTTAACATCCACTTCGGGAGCCTTACCAGTTCAGCCCACAGTTACCTTAAGAATACATCAGGAGGGAAAGGACTAATGTCTCAGCAGGATTTCTGAAAGTGTATCCGTGCTTTTGTCTTCAGTCGGCTCGACTACTTCAGCGTTGTCTTCACAGGATCTCTAAAGATTCGGACAGAGATCAGACAGCTGCAGCTGAATCACAACGCTGCTTGAGTCTTCACTGAGATCAAGACAGTATAACACATCAGTCGGGGTCTCAGATCTTTGCACTGGTTTCCTGGCTGTCAGAGAATTGGTTTTAAAATACTACTATTGGTTATAAAGCACTGAGTGGTGTAGGGCCAGGGTCCAAACCAAGCATTCAGTTTTTATGCGCTGCATATCTGGAACAAACAGGAAACCAGAGGTGTGAAGCCTTCAAAGAGTACTCCCTAAAAAGGATCAAAGTCAACTGCAGAAACAGAAATATCCTCTTTTATTCCACCATGCATTACCCACAATGCAACACTGAAAGGATGAAAAGAGTTGGAGTTGTGTTTAGCGATGATTAGCAATTTCTAGCTAACACGCTACGCTACAATGGTGAACATGGGAAACATTACACCTGCTTTACATCAGCATGTTAGCCTTGTCATCGTGAGCATGTTAGCATCCTGACATTAGCACTTAGCTCAACTGCTGTGCAGCTAGCATGGCTGTGGATTTAAGCCTTTTTGTTTAGTCTGTTTTGACTTTCTTTTTATACGACCTTGTATTTTATAATTTGACTTTTTGCCCTTTTATGTCTCAGGTAAAGCACTTTAAATTGCCTTTGTGTGGACACAATGAGCTTTCAGCGCCGCTAGCTGCTGCAGGTGACTCAAGTAAACAGACTGTAAACAGACTTTTGTTGTGCATAAATAAGACGCCAAATTTCAGTTATTGCGTGACTAACAAACAACATTTGGCTTCATTCGCGTAACTTTGGTTTCTGTTGTGATGAATATACAGTCTTCTCACATGTCTCATTTTCACAAACAGCAATGTTTGGAGTCAGCTGAAGCGTCTTCCAAGGCTGTTTTCTGTAGTCATGCAATGTGCATACACAACAAATAGACACCCTGCTGAGACATCGCTGAATGTGGTGCTGTCAGAATATATAGCAGCTATGTTGTGGCTTCTCTGTGTCGTTCAGTGTAGGCCCAGTTTTAATGCCATCTTGTAGTGTGTTCAAATGCTGTTTGTGTATCAGTATCAGAGGTAATTTGACATTGTGAGTCCTGTGGCTGACAGAAAGACAACACTCACAGCCCTTTGCTGACAGTGCATTCGGGGTTAACGCCCTGCAGGTGGTCTACTGCTGCTGCACCTTTTTTGTGTGTGTGACTCTTCCTGCAGTGAATTTCTCACCTGTGCAATTCAAATATCGTACATGTGAATCCTAGAGTCACAATAGAAGATGGCAGCCAATGAGAGCTGAGTGTCTTTTTTTTTTCTTTAAGTTTTTGCATCTGATCATTTTTTCAAGGTTTGTTAGATACAAAATGGCTAAAGGCATAAATCCATAGATCTGTGAAGCTACACGCCATTTGTAAGAAGAGATGCCCTTAGGTCTACTTTGATAAGTGTTTCTCTGTTGTAGGAGAGATTAGAAACTATTATTGTGTGAAAGTGCAGTAATTGATACGGCAGGGCTTGTTAGATAAACAATAAGTTGACTTGCTCTCGGCTTGTAGCAAGAGATGGCCAATTTAACTTGAGATAAAAATCAAAGTAAAACAATCATGAATTTCGTCACCTGCAATGAAGCAGAGGATGATGCGGTAAGCTGCACCCAGAATAGGCTCTTTTATTCCAAAGTGTTCATAAAGGATTCTTATGCAGCATGTATTTATAAGCTGTTATTTGCCTCCTCTGCTCTCCCAAAAAGACACATATATTCATATGCGATCATCATTTAGCAGCGTCTTTATCTGTATCCAGTGAAGCACCTTCAAATACAGATTTAGATGTGATTTTTATTGAGACCAAGCCGAGCAGTGGCCTGTGTGTTGGCTGCGAGTCTCGCTTTCGTTCAGCCGCGCCTTCATCCCCTGTTGTGTGGAGTCAACAGCCGAGGCGCTATCATTGCAGGTAATCATCTCCACACTCTGCTGCGTTCTGAGAGACGAGCCAAACACCTTTTCCAACTAGCGTTAAGGCCACCCGGCTGACCGACATGTGACGATGTAAACACACACTCCTCTGTGTTGCAGAAGGACGCCATCCACCTGGGGGGACGGGGTGGGGGGGAATCCAATTACCTGAGCCGCGATTGGGAGTGAGGGGAAATGCCAGCAGTGGTTAGCACACACATCAGCACCCAGGAGACAGACACACACTTTTCCCAGTTGACACGTATACACACTTACATGCAGAGCTCAAGCTTATTTATGCACTTGCTCAGTGAACTGCGAAGTCCCTGCTGGTCCTCTGTGTGTGTGTGTGTGTGTTTATGTGTGTGTGCTTGGTTATTTTTTGAACATCACAAACCAAATACATCTGGAGTTCTGAAGGCGAAATTGACAAAAGCTAAGCTGCGTGCTTGTTAGACGGTTCTTAACCGGAACACATTTTCCATTTGCACTTTTTTTTTTATCAGGCCAGCAAATGGTTGGTTTGCAGGAAACATTCAAAAACATTTCTTTGGTGGGAGTACGATAGCCATCAATTAGTGTGTTTCCTCTCATCTGATCTGACATCTCGATGCACTCAATGAGCCATCTTAGCTTCCCCTCCTTCAGAACTGAATGGTCGGTCATAAAGCAGAGGCCATTTATATGCCCGGCTGCTTTTTCACTTTTTGTCAGTGGAAATGATGTGTGTGATGAAAAGAACACTTGATATGATGGTTCAGAAAAAAAAATCATCATGGCCACTGTATTATACTTTTTTATTCGAGGTAAGAAATGTTCTCAGTGAAAAAGTGCCAGCAGTCTCTGAAAAGTTCAGATGGAGTTAGGAGTTTTAATATTGAAGTGGATTTTTGGGTCTGTCGGAAGTTAATGGCCTTCTGCAATGTTTCATTCTGGCACAGAAGAAAATGTTCGAATACATAATATAAGTGTTGTAAATTCACAAGTCAAAGCCAGTATTCAGTAAAGGCAGACTACAGTGACTCACATGCTAACTCAACATACTGTACTTTACCAGACATAAAGTTTTCATTCGTCAGCTATTCTGTTTTTCTCATCGGTCTAGTTTGTCATTCTTTTGGAGCTCTGTTACCCAAGGCGAAAAACGTTACCTCGGATATTTCAAATTACAATCCTGCCAACGAAAGGATTAATGATGTTAACTCTTCTTATGTCATGAACTCCGTGTGATTAGAGCAGTCTGTCATTCTCAAGTCGAGCCGACTCCACTGTTAGAATTTAATAACGTAAGTTCTGCACTGTTACTTAAATTGAATAGCTGATTAAAGGTCCAGAGGATTGTTCATGAAGGTCCTGTTGAACTCTCACTCAGGTTTTGAGGATTGAAGGCGAAGTTTGCGCTGCTGAAACTTTTGATTTATTAGAGAGAAGTCTAGCAACATGAGTGTTGTTCCAGGGATTTGATGTGAGTCCTGACATATAAACTTTATCTAGTATGTAAACCAGTAAATTAAAATCTCTAATTAGAACAGGTTCAGTCAGGTGGAAGAAATATGGTCCATGTAATCCTAGCTAAAACTATTTAGCAAAATGAAAGAGCTGAACAGGAAATTACCACCTGAATCTGCAGATCTTTGTAGCAACTTCAGTCCTTTTGGATCAGAGGTGAAACATCTTCAAGAATCAAGTCCAGTTTCCCTTACTCAGCTCTGCATGGGCAGCCGTGAACAGGACAACTGAGGATCTTCACAGGTGTTTCGGCTCATTGTTTACCTGTCCAGCCTACAACTGCAATGTGTTGGTTCACTCTCACTGCTCTCGTAGCGTAATCTGTTCTGGCACAGCAGGCAGCTGTTTTCACCAAAAGCTCCAAAAAACTGACTGTACAGCAGACACACACAGCCAGCAACTAGCCAGTGAACACAGCGGAGCATTTAGCAGCAAAAGAGGCAGATATTTTTCCCCCCGGAGCCGGTAGAGACCAAAGACAGAGCTCCAAATGAATGACAACAAATGTGCCATATGTTGTGTTTGCAGCTTCCTCCAGTCTTTCATTCTCCAGTTGAGGGTACATGAAAGACAAGCCACTTAGTGAGACGACAGCTAGTTGTCATGTGTTTATTACAGGAAGTCAGGGCCTCAGATTTGGATGCTTGTGCACTTTGTTTTAACTAATGTGCAACACATTTGCAAGCACATGGAGCACGTCGGTTTTTTTTCAACGAGATGAGAACACTGTTGCCATTGTTAAATCTGTTTTTTCTTCAGCAATTGTGGTGCGCTTGCCTGTGAGGGTGAAGGAGGACGCTGGGGTTATGTATCCTCTCCTCCCTGTGGGACAGTCATCAGTGGCTCATGTCCCCACAAGCCCAATTAGGACAGTAATTCAGGAGTGCTTGTGCAGGCCATCATACTGTCATTTGCTGAGCTACCCGTCCGTTCACAGGGCTGACGGAGGAACTCACACACAGCCTCTTTGACCCTCTGGTGATTATGTAGATTGTGTGTGTGTGTGTGTGTGTGTGTGCGTGTGAGAGAGAGACACGGGTTCCCCTCCATTTCACTAATTACTGAGAATAATAGATAAGGCTATAATTACAACTCTTGTCTAAGAAAAGAGCTTGTGGTGTCAGTCTTCATCGCTGCTGCTACATTTTGCCGCTGACAGCTCTCTTTTTCAGTCTACCATCATCATATAGGAATCAAAACATCCGGCCTGTTTCTCACTAATAGATGAGAATCACACTGTCTTTGTTTCTGAAAATGTGTTTTCTTCCCCGCCTTCAGCTCAGCTGATTGAGATGTTGGTTGCGGCGTGCGTTGCAATCAACTAAGGCATTAAACCTGTCAGGAACATGGGGGGGAATGTACAGAACGTTGTGTCTCACAGCCATTAATGCACTATGAAGTCAGGCAAGAAGAAAAAAAAACGATAAGAAAACCTTCGATAAGTGAATGTAACATTGAAAGGCCTACAAGGTTGTAATAATATGTTAATATAGTGAGTTTCTTATCACGATCTTACAAAATCAGACTGCAAACATGGATTACTATATAATAATACTAATAATAATGATAATAATTTCACACAGTTTTGACAAGATCATTAATTAGTACGGGACAAACCATGTGCAGAGACTTGTCCTGTTAAATAGGTTGTTGATATGATAGTCGGACTTGTTTCGTTGTTGTAGGTGATGTTTTTGTTTGCCATTTTATGACTTTTGTGGTGTCTGTATTTATCGGACAATTTCCATGGACAGAAAAGTAATTTCCTGCGGGAAAATAAATGAAATGAGCTAACAAAACAACCAGTGCTCCAGAAGAAAATGCACACAATGAAAGCAAAGGTGTAAAATGATGAAATGTGGTTCTGCGTGGTCACATAAAATGTCTTCAGATTATAGGAAAGCTTTTTTTAAATTTTTTACTGATGTCAGTTTGCTTTTAGCTTTCTTCTTAAATTGGAACTTTAGCCTGCATGTTATTTCCTGTCGGTGATGGAAAACTGTATTTTTTAACCTGGAAATGTCTACTGTCTACCCAGAAATGTCTCTTAAATATGATGCTGGGTTAGAGTCAAAGCCAGGGTTTCTTACTGGGGCTGCAGGAGCTGTCTTTGGTGCTGAAGCCACGGCTCTGCTGCCGTCCTCTGTGATGAAGGCCCCACACTCGGTACCAGAGCCTCATGCAACCCCAGAAGGGTTTCTTTTTCCCCATTCCTTACTTTCATTACAGTATTAGTCAATCCATTACAGTATTTGTGTACTTGACAAGATGTCAAATCCCATGACAGGCATTCTTTCCAGAGTTATTTCAGCACAGCTTAATGTAATCCGTGTTTGGATGCTGCACAGGGGGAAAAGAGATGCCTACTTTTGCTCCAAACATTGTCGAACGGTCGACTCTGGTTGGCTTCCTCTTCCTCTTTTCCTCTGCTGTCCGGTCTTATCTGGTCAACTGCTGTATCCCATACAGGTGTAACAGGGCAAACAACAAGCATGACAGGCTATACGTGAAAAGCCTGGTAGATATCCAGTCTGATATTTAAAGACCATATTGATGTTTTCAACTCCCTTTTCGCAGTGTTTCTTGTCTTTCACAGGGCTGGAACAAAGTGAAACAAAGTGTGAACGAAGGTGTGTGTGTGTGTGTGTGAGAGTGGCCACTTAAATGATGGCGACAGATAAAAGGAGCTTAAGAGGCAGTTTGTGGTAGAAAACAGCAGGTGACAGGCGCTAGAAGGTACCCGCCTGCAGAGAGGAACCATTTGTAGTGGGCACAAGCAGCGTGAGACCACATTTCTGCACTTGTTTTTCCGCACTTGTTTTTGAAAAACACCACTTGTCTCAATGAAGAATACGGTTGCAGATGAAGCTGGATGTCCACTCGTGTTGACAAATGCGCATTTATTCACCGCGGATACTCTCATCCACCCATGCACGCAGCGAGGGGAACATTGTCGGACACGGCCGTGCGGCACACTCACGCACACAGAGTCATAGACAGGAGGGGTGGGGGGCTAAGAATGATCCATCAGTGGGAGTGGTTGGAGTGCACATCAGACAAGCGAAATGACAACAGCGACTCAGACAGATGAATCAGCCCAGTCGGTGTGAAAGGAGCGTGAAAGAGATGTTCACATTCATCCATCCATCCTCGTCAGCAGCCAGCGGGCCACCCGGCTGTCCCCACATCCTGACGCCTGACACATTCTCACACACTCGCACACACACTCGTATTCACATTAGAAACAGTCACACATGCATGCACTTTGTGTGGTTGTAACATCTACACACTACTCACATTTCCTCTCTCACACACACACTGTCATGGGAGGAGGCAAGTTAGCCACATCTTGTTGACATTTTCTTAGGCACTAGTAGTAATTTATGTAAGGTTAGCTTGCTCCCAGTGCACCGGGCCAGAACACAGTAAAAGCAAACAGAGGGAGAAAGAGAACAAATTGCTTTTTTAAATTGCTCAGACAAGGGGTGCTCTTTTTGCTCTATTAGGACAAAGTGCAAACACTGTTACAAAGCAGGGCGGCAAACCACGGGAGTGTGACTAAATCTAATAGAAATACCATTTTTCCCACGCAGATGCCAATAGGCGGTTGGCATCTGCATGAAACGAACCCGAAGTGGATGGAGGACATTGTGATCTTGCACAGTGCTAAGCTAAATGGAACTAGCTATTTACCTGTAAAGTAGGATGTTTTCAGCCAGAAAGGCGAGGATAACTTGAGTCTGTCTCATGAGGGATAAAGCAGAGAATAATCTAAAAATATCAGTAGAGAAACACGTTCCACTTTTTACAGACTGCTGATACTGTACTACTTATGTTACTGGTACTTTTAGCTATTGCCTGTCTTTTGTTTGAATTGGTTTTGCTCAAAAGTGCATGTTACTTTAACATCCTAACATCCTCTGATATGAAACATTAAAAAAATAATTAAGTTATGATAGAAATTCTGTAAAGACGAGCCACAGTATTTCCAAATTCTTTGATCATGTCAGTGTTTTCTGTCTGCTCAAAGCATACTTCGGTTGGTTTAGTTTTTAATTTAAATACTCCAGCCAACATGCACTGCACTTGGATTGAAATTCCATCCTTTCATCCACTTTAGTTCTGTTGAATGCTGAACGCACCTGCCTGATTGCGTTCTTGTGTGTCTGCTGCATTTTCACAAAAAAAAGCACTAAACTGGCATGGGTTTATCCACCTGGGAGCCTGACTGTGTTCAGAAAATCCAATAGATGTCAGTCTTTTCAGTGTGCAAGTGAGTTTTTCTTGGTATTCATGGCCACTGGCATATCCTATACCAGCTAGGTTTATCCTCTGAGGACCCTGAATATCCGCATCAAATTTCATGGTATTCTGGCCATTTTCTCTCTTGTGTAACACAATGATATTTTGGCCTTAGAGCTGTGCAAGAGGAGAGGCCATAATGACAAAAATAGAAGGAGATCCTCTGGAGGGAGGCAGTCCGAGGGCAAAAATGACACCAAAGCTGAAATATTCATGGGGAATTTGCTCATGTTCACGTCTTTGTACAAGGATCTCTCTCTTCCTCTGCTGTATATCGTGTTCTGGTTTTCATCAGATAAGGCACAGTGTACTGAGCGAGGAATTCAGATCACCTTTGAATAGTGTGGGTCAAAAGTACAATATACACTTTAACAGTTTAGCACAGTTTATGATTGAGATTGTTAAAATT
Organism: Scatophagus argus; assembly: GCF_020382885.2. Lineage (NCBI taxonomy): Eukaryota > Metazoa > Chordata > Actinopteri > Scatophagidae > Scatophagus > Scatophagus argus. The sequence continues at coordinate 4,849,945 of NC_058516.1, forward strand.
GTCTGGCCTCCCCTGACTTCAAAGTTAGCTCACCAAAGTTAAGATACAGCGTGGGAAAGAGAAAGTTGCTTAACAATTTAAAATCTTTTATGAGAGACAACAAGTGTTCTCTAAAATGTTAAAATTATGAACACTGATAGTGATTAAACAACGCAATACAAAGCTGAGGTTTGCAGCAGATGCGTCAAGTGGCACATGATCATTAATTACGTTGCCAATGGATGTGAGAAAATTGACAATTTTCCGCTGAAGTGTGGAAATGAAATGTGGCAAACAGATAAAGCCATTAAGAAATTTTATTTTGTGGAAACAGTCTGTTTTCTCTCCAATCGCTCCAGCAGTCCAAATTCCCTGTGGTTCGTGGCTGGTCTGTAAACTTCAAAGTGGCCAGTTTCCCCTCCCTGGGTATCACAGAGCCTGATACCCCCATGGAGAGAGAGAGGGGTATTGGCTATCTACAGGAGGCACCCCCTGGTGCTTCCCTGTCCTGTCCATGGCCCTATTTGGGCAAAAACTCAATACATTCATGTAATCCTTCTCTGCTCATGCGCTTGTTTGGCCTCACCAAGGACCTCCTTTGGAGAGACACTGACGTTGTAGGGTGACAACAAGGACATCTGGCTCTGTGTGTGTTGGACCACAATGGAGGTCAGTACATTCACTGAGTGTGCAGGAGTGAATTATTGTCCATGAAGTGAACAAACAGCCCCTTCAGTTTGGTCACTGATTTTTGAAATCACACCACACAGGGCTAAAAGTGACATAGTGTCTTGTACTTTTTCCTTTATACGACCTGATTTTGATGCACTTGAATCTGTGGACATTTATTTAATCCCAACAACGGAAAAGATTTTCCAAAAATCTTCCTCTTTTTGGATTTCTGGATCATAGCAGTCTTAAAAGCTGCGAGTTTATGAGATGTTAATGTGCTTTTTTCCATTTTATATTTTTTGCACAGTTCACAAGCACTGAAATCCCTTGAATGCACTTTAAAGCAAACATGCATAAATGCATGCTTTACTCTTTGACTAAAATGCATGCACACACTCCTACACAGACCCAGAGTCAGCAGCATTTGACTCACTGGTTTTGATGAACTGTTTGTAAAGCTTTGCCACGCACGGACAAGCAGAAGATTAGCAGTGACAGATAGCTCTCGTGCTGTCTGTTGCTCCTCGCTGTGCTGTCTCTGAAGACGGGCTTTCATCTGCAAAAGCGTGCTAACATTCCTGCTTGTGGTGGTGTTGGTTCGTCCCTATGATCTCCTTGCCTGAACACTGAACACTCGTGCAATGCATCAAGAGTCCATCAATGCGTGCGGCATTTTCCCTGCAAGGCTGTGCGGTGCATTCTGGGTAGAGATGAGAACTACTCGCTTTGTGATTTATCTTTGCAGGTGATAAAATATACATTTTTCAGAGAAGGACATACAGCTGGCTCCAGCGAATGAGGCATTTGTAACGATAAGACCGTGATATACTCTGGGTGAAGTTCAAGAGGGCGAGTCCGCAACACATTAACTATGATATACTATCTACTCTCTGCTAAAATGGAGCTCTGCTGCAAGGGGAAAAACGTGTGCTTCTTTTCTCTTTTTCTTGTTGGGATGATTTACTGTTATCAGATAGACAGGCACGGTAACTTCTGAGTGTGTCCTCATAAGCATTTTTGTATTCAAGTGTGAAGAAATTCCGTTTTTGCCGCTTTGGATGCTATTATGGATTTGAACATCTCAGGACACTGCGGTGAATTGTTTTGTTTTTTTCAATGTCCTTCATTGCCACGAGCTTTGGATAATTATATAAAAATACTCTTAACATTTGACCATTCATCTGTCAAGCAGTGACAAGCCAGCCGTCTGTGTAGTTGAACAAAATGTCTGTTATGATTCATATAAATAGCAAATCTCCTGTGCTGCTGTTGTCAACTTGAGTTTTGTACTAAAATGGATGCCACGACACAAGAACTTCATTCCATTTCCATGAAACAGTCAGAAAATCTTTCACCCAACAGGGGCGATAATGGTCCTGATGTATAACCATGTCGAGATAATACATCTCCTGTGGTCTCTTCCTCACTCCTCCCCCCCTTTCCTGCTGTCATCTTGTCGATTCTCCTTCCGTCTTGGAACACTGTGTTCCTCTTCTTCCCAGGCAGAAATATGAAGAGCACCGCTCTGCCGACAGCCACCCTGCATCATACAAAAGTGCCCCCATCTTTTGTCCACAGTGGATTGTAAAACCCTCTCGGCAGTTTAGTAAATCTCGAGTCAGTCGCAGCTTTGCTGTTAAAAGATCTGTTGGGTTTTCATGTATGTTCGTTCAGCCAGAAGGAGGAGGTCTCATACTCTTATAGACTTTATTCAGACGTTAATGTGCGAGGTGTAAATTGATAAAATTATACCTCAGAAAATCTTTTACATCTGCAGTGGTCATTACAGTAAATGCTATATACATTAAAGGTGAATTCAAATATGGGCTTTGGTAGAAATTGGCCACATGTCAATCAAATGTGTGCTTTAGTTCTAGTAAGTGTGCATTAGGAGTAATTGCTGTCTTTTATCACAATTCTCCCCATAAGTGTGTGAAACAATGTCGACACTTCTCCATCACAGCTGTAATTCCACAATTGCCTTGAGTAGTGAGTAAATGTGAGTCATAATATCTTTTACATGGATTTGCCCCCAGAACCCTGTTGCTGATAATGTGATAATGTGTGGTGTGCGCATCCTCGATGTGGGCCTCCCAGTGCAGCCAAGGTGCCCTATTGTTTTACAGTCACCCACAAACCAAAGACAGCACACCCCTAACTTTAATGGTGGAAACGCTCACGACGCCACTTAATCTGCATGGTGATTTACGCGCGACTCAATCACGCCGGCTCTCAGACTAATGGCGTCTCCGTGCACTTTATTTCATTACCTTTAATGGCTCTGTAATTGTGTGCATTTAATAAGAATCAGGGGAACAAAAAGTACAACGACAGGCCTGCGAAGACGGACGTTCAAGTGCGCACATTGCATAGTGAGCTACCCGTTGCTCTTCCGCAAGGTGAATGACACTACACTGTTTCCACCAGCAGAATTAGCGTAAAACTCTAAGATTACCAACATTACGTGTGAGAAATGAGTGCCAGAGTGACTTCAGCAACCCCATAATGAAAGAACTGGCGCGCTCTGTATGTTCATTGAGAGGTAAAGTAATGGAGTTTGTACAGAAAAGGCGGCGGGTGTATTTTTCGAGAGGGAGGAACATGTAAAGAAGCAGAGTGACATTGACAGAAGGGCGTGAGGTTTTTCTGTGATGGCAAGTGTTCAGCTTACATTTCTGTCTAACCGATGAAGGTGCTGAACACCACCTGCACCATTGCGCTGCACTGGCTCCTGTTAGTTTCAAATTGACAGCAGCCTGAATGCTGACACATTTGTGCACATCCTTTTAGCACCTAATTGGTCAGGTAGAGCAGTGCATCTGCAATAGGCAGTTAAATTGATTGTCTCCGAACAAGCCATGTTTTCTTATGCGGGCCTTCGCTCAATGCCTCTTCAATGTACATGTCCGTAAATGATGCGCAGAGCAAATGATAGACCTGCTGGAAACGTCAGATAAGAACAAAAGTGCCCATCAAGGAGCATTTCACAATTCCCATAATTGAAGCTTTCCTTTGTAGGAGTGTTGAATGCTCTCTCCTGTGCTGAATGGAAGTAATGTCCAGATCTTTAACCAGCATAATGGCTCCTCACGGCATGTAATATTCATCTTTTCTTTTTTGATGGAAGTATTTTAGGTGAGGCGAGACCAGGTCAGAAGGTTCATTGCTGCTCTTTTACAATTCACTTTTGTTCTTTGAAATGGCTGAAGGACAAGCCGGTCACCAGTTATGTGTTTTTACTCGTTCTTTACCCCTCCTTATCCTCCCATCAAAGTAAATTATACTGTTGATTACAGCTTGCTCTGACTGATCTTCTACCAGTCAAACAACAGCCTCTGTTATCTGAATGCTACCATCAATCATTGTGAATCTTTCACCAAAACACCTCGCCTCAACAACTTCTGTCCCGCCACACAATCAGTACGGCACTCGCTCTGCTGTCACACATGTTCCAGTCGGTCTGGAGCATCCAAACACCCTGCACGGTTGTTTGAAAGCCATTTAAACGGTCTGATTCGTTTGTTCTTTGGGAAGTGTGAAAGGGCTCTCCAGTTTTTGTCACAAAGAGCTGCTCTGTCCGTCAGACAGTTGTTGTGTAAAGCTGCACACCTTTAAATAGCCTGCGTCTTTTACGGACGTTTCTCGTGTGATTTCATTAATTCTTCATTTAACAACGTGCACATCTTATGAGTATTAGAAATGCATGCGGAGTCAGATGAGTTTTGTCACATGACCTTCGTCTCAGTCATGTGAACTACACTAGGAGTTTGGTGAGGTTTAAGCATAAAACCTGCTTGGTTAATTATGTTGGAATACAACCAGGAATAAGGCCATTTGGAGCCATTAACACACTTAAAAAATTAGAATCACTTGACACCTGTGAACATGCAAGTACACCCGACAGTCAAATCTGTCTTGGACAAACAGACCAAAAGTGTCGTGTCCTAATTAGGAAGGATGGGCTGCGCCTCAGTGCTGTAAACCCACGATGTGCTCTGCAAAGACGCTCATATTATCATTGTTGTTAATTGACAAATTTGTCTTGAGCAGCTTAAAAATCACAACTCCAGCATTGTTTGTGGCTTAGTGCCAGCACACTAGCAGAGAAGCTTTGGCCACATAAACACTTTCTGTCCCATTAATGCCTCTCCATGTGTCACCCTCTCCCGCTCTGCTCCCACCGGCATCAAAGACGACTTGCACAGCCGCACTGCGAGCGGGAGAGCTGTAATCCATTGTTGTAAACAGCAAGCAGAAGATGAATGCGGGCAACACACATGGTATTATTACACTAATATTCACACGTCTGTTGGGGACTATTTTCAGCACCGCACTGTTATTTTTCCCCTCTGCTTAAAGTGGGCAAAATAAACTTAATGCGGCAAATACCAGCACACAAGTCATATTTCATGTGTTGCTTCTCTCTCCCTTCTATTGCAGTGATGGATTGCGGCTTTTAAAGGATGTGGTGTCTCTCTTAGGTGGTTTTGATGTTGGAGGTTGCTATACATAGAGAGCAGTGAAATATAGGTGCACAGGAATGTGAATGTTGTGTGTTTTTTTCTTGCTACCTTGGACCGTGGTGCTGTATCACTGAATGAAAAATGGACTCACATTTATGACACAGTGAGGATAATTTAATTTAAAATTAAAAACAGCGACAGGAGTGCCTTGAACGCTTGAACTGTGTGGAGCAGTGGGAGAGAGCAGATTCATTATTAAAACATCAGACTTTTAATACCTGAAATTTGCACTTCATAAAATGAATAAAAAGTTTCTACCTGGATTATCCACCTGTAATAGATGCCCCTGTGTGGCTGTCATTCTAATTAATAACTAACTAACGTATTAAAGAATAGGCTCTGCGGGCTGAAGATTTGTGCCCTTAAGAGTGAAAGTTAGATTGCTTTGAGTAAACCCCCTCCTCATAATGACGATCCAGTGTAGCTGAGCCTCTGCACTCAGTCGGTGTGTCTGGTCTGTCGCGCTTTGGGTTTGATCAGCTCACAAGTCCTTTTTTTTTTTTCTTTGGCATTTCCAAAATCAAACATCACGAAAGGAGCTGCAAGTGTTAGCACGTTCAGCTAACCAGCTCAGTACAATATCCCAGTAGCCAGATGCTGAACGAACTTCATTGTTTTATGGTGTTATAGGTCAACTAACACTTGATGTGAAAAGCTCCATCCTTCTCTTTGGATTTGAGTTTTCCACTCCAGCGACCCCAGTCTGTGTTGCATGAGCCAAGATGTTTTTTAGTCCCCATCCCGAACGCTTAGAGTAGTGAGGTTAAATTGCTGTACATCTCAGTACAGTGCTGTTTATTTAATGTGAGCCTCAAGGCTGATTTGTGGTTGGTTGCTCAACACGTTTGATGAGTGTTGCTTCGACACAAACGAAGCAGACACCAATCGTTTTCAATTTATGCTTTAGCGCAAGATTTTTAAGTCGTTTGCATGGTAACCAGAGACTCCCTGTGGTTTTTATGCTCTGAGTGTATTTTCATCACCTTTAGTGAAGCTTAATCTGTACAGACAAGCTGTTTTAATCACAGACATGTCCTGCTGTAAGTTTTTAGCATATTAACCACATCTACATTGATTGATCGGCTCCCAGTCTGTCTGTGAGCAGCAAATTCCCTCAATCACTATTCTGGCCTGGGAAATAAAATCAGTGAATCAAAAATAAAAGCATTGCTGATTTCTTCCCATGGAGCTGACATGAAAAATATTTTGGTTCAGTAAATGTGTGCTGTCAGTCAGCTTGGTGAAGGCAGTTTGGCCGACTGCTGTCCTGTCAGCTCCCCAAGAGCTGCTGCTGGCAGGCGGCTGCTTCTGAAGGCAGAGACGCTGAACGCAGGTCGGCATCACTGTGGATTGAAAACTGAACTGAACTCAAAACGATGACGATGGTACACGACTTAATCTTATTGCATGACAACACCTTGCGCCTTTACTATCCCTGTGACAAAATTCTCATTTTGCTCAGCTTAAAGCATTAAAAGTCAGCCGCATGAAGGATTTTTAACTGACTCGTGGTGCTTGCGTTAGCTTATTGGGCAGCGAGAAACAAGACACCCTCGTGTGTCTGAAATCGTGGGCCAACTTTTGCAAAACTTGCTGTGAATTGTTAAACCTGGCAATGAGGCTTGTGCCAGCAGCGATTAAGGTGGAGCTTGACGAACGGTCAGTCAGTCGAGTTAATCCACCCGCATTTTTGTCTTATTGTTTGCATTGAAGCACCCTTGGATGAGTTTGGATCCGGCGCCTTTGTTCAAGAGCACTTGAGTGAGGCGCATGATGCAGTGTTGGCCGCCCACCAGCCTTAACGCTCACTGCAGAGCCTCTCTGTTCTTTTAGTGCTGCAGATGGAACTAGCAACCTTTTGGTTACTGGTCAGCCAGCATGTCTAGGCCAAGCGGCCGCCTCCACACGATCCCCCGGTGATTAAGTCCTCCTGTTGCCGTAGCATTTGTTTGCTCAGGCATATTCAAAACAAGTCTGCAGAGGGAAGGGAAGAGATGGAGAGAGGGCCTGAGTGGGCACACTGAGGAAGAGGAAAAAGGAGAGCCGAGAGGTGCGCCGAGCGAGGGGGAGCACGACTGGAATGCAAACAGAGAGGAAAGTGAACCTTGCTGGTTTTTTTTTATCCTTCTCCTTAGTTTGTTTCCATCCCGCAAAGCAGAGGAGGCCAAACTCATTTACATCCCAGCACACGTTTGCCTCCCAACAGCCTCTGGAGGATCCCTAATCAGCCACAATTGAAGAGATGGATTTTTCAAAACGAGTCTTTGATGTGAGGGTTTAACATTTGTTTTTTGATCTAATTATATAATAGGCGGGCCAGCCATGTCAGGGGCAAAGCATGCGCACGTCTCATCGCTGAAACAGCAAATCAGAGCAGTTGTTCTCCGTTGGGAAACAGCTCTGAACGTACGTTAGGTAACAAGAGAACCTTGTTTTTTTTTTTCAGATTACTCATAGGCCAGTGTTATATTCCTGGCTATTTAAATCCAAAAATATTAATCAGCAGCAGTACCGAGGTCTTCCCATGAGGACATTGTTTTCTTCACTTTCGTAATCAGTTCGCAAACTCAACTTTGATCATCCTGGATGCTGTCGAGGTGAATACATTTTTGTAGAAAATGAGAACGGATCCATTTTTCCAATGTGAGAAACACTAAAAGGCAACAGTTAATTGGTTTACTGCTCCAAAGTCTTTTATGTGTGTGCACCAGACAATATGCCTCCTAAAACTTTAAAAATTAAAAACACAGACGCCGAACAGCATGCAGGAGCCACTGGCTGGTTTCTGGGAAGTATTTTTCTTCTGTGAAACACAAGGTATGTGTTGCAGAAATGTTCAATTCAAACGGGCGAGACTCACTGGAGAGTCTTAAAGAGTAATGAAATTCATTTATGTGACACAGTACACAATAGCAAAGTTGCATAATATGAGGAGTCTTAGATGATTCGACCCCATCGTAACATCACTGAGTCATCTGATGTGGACCTGCCTGCTCTGAAGCTCAGTGGCGAAAATGTTTTTAAGCTCAATAAAAAGTTGACTCATTTTATAATTAGCAATTAGTCGGCAAGTAGAAAGTTGTTATATTGCATTAAGCATGGTGTTAGCTGACTGACAGGTAAAACCGTGGTGCATTATATATGTAAATTACATCTAACAGGACAGGTTTGCTTAGCGCTTTACCAAATGAAATGCATGAGGAAAATCGAAAACATGCTGGCATACCTATAATGTCCAAGTGACCCTTGGCATAACAGATAATCTGCTAACATTTTTGGAAACTCATAGAGACAGAGAGCACTCTGTCGCCACATTCGTCAGGTTGCCTAATTAGACTTTAATATTACTCAGGCAACTTCCGTGCTCATTAAAACCAGTGTCATGCTTTGTGTGTGTTCCTGTGATAACTTATCTGATTTCTACACTGTAAAGTCTGAGAACATTTTTGCAGGAGTGCGATAATCGCTGAGTTTGAGGGATAATAAGGACTGTGAGCCTGCAAGCAGTTAATGTACTCTAACGTAAATTAACTGCCAGGACCTAAGCTGATCACTGTGTGTAAGATGAGCCTGTTGTGAGTAAACGTATGTTGTGAGGCCGTTCACTGTGACGTGCTTTGCGCAAAATATTCTTTGGGTTGTAAATATCGGCTTCAAAACAGTGAATGAGTTCCAGACTTTCAGAAGAATCATCTCAATCACAAACTTCAGATGCACTTCAAAAACGGACAAAAAGTCTGAAATGTCCCAGCAGTAAAATGTCATAATTGCTGGGGTAACCTTTTCTAAGGCCTGCCTGGGTTTCTTTAAGAAGAGTATTATCCTCTCATCACTTTTACACGCTCCTAGTACTTAACAAACAAGTTGGCCCAGAAGATGTGATGCCGCTCTAATTATTACAATCCTCACAATCACCTTCCTTCTTATAGATCGTTACAATTAGGTCCAATCATCTAATCCTTGAGGATTACACCAGAGAGCTTAAACCAAACCGTATTAAACACTGAATCACACTGTGCGTATATTGGCAGAAAAGAGTGTTTTTGATGTAGTCACAACATAATCCAGCACCTTTTCCAGTCTTCAGTTTTGAAACAATCAATGATTAAAGCACCAAATTCAAACATAACTTGTTAAAATGCTGATAAAAATACTTGAGCAAAATGGGACTTTATCGATTATCTTTACCACAAGCGCTCAGCATTTGCCAATAAAGCTTTGGGGTGTTCGACTTTGTGCTCATTAAATCTGTTAAATGTCTTTCTGTGGTGTCGCAGAGCTTTACATATCTCACTTTTATGCCCTGCACTGATGTTTTTCCACTTCTGTTTGCATTATGCATCCAACTCCCAGGAAGCAGCTGGTGTTGAAGTCAAGGGGAACAGTTTTAAGGCTGAACTAACTACCTTATGAGATTATGTTGTAAAGATGCAGGCTTTATGTGATAAGAAATGACATCTGAGATGGTATTTCTGGTGGCATTTGTAATTTTTATCTTCCGGAAGTTGAGATAAAAATGAAAACTCGGCTATTAGTGATGGTTTCCCACATTAAGACAAGATTTTCACTCACATTTTGAACAGATAGTGTTTTATCTGACTAATTTGAAGTGGACTGAGCTCTCTGGGTGACGTGGGATGTCATGTCAAGGATTTAGCAGTATTTAAATTAAAATCAGAAGGCAGGTTTGGCTTCTTACTTTATGTTCTGAAAAGTCCGACCTCATGTGCACACGTGCAGAGAAAGTCATTAAACATTCTAACTGTTGCTTATGTATGAATTTTTGCTGTCGCCGAGGGAGGACCCCATCATTTTAAACCTCTATGGGTTGGTAGGTGGTTCTGTATATTTGCAAGAGGAGGCTGCATAAATGGGAAATTATTTGCGTAAGATGACAACAAATGATGTGAAAGATAGCTTGAGGTTACAAGCTCCCACTAGTCCACAGAATCTCCTCAGTGTTTCTCTGCCAAACAAACATCTCGCTCGACAGATCAATTCGAGCTCAAAGAAACCACATCCCTTGTCAGGCCTCCCGAAGGAAACCGACTCAGAGCAAAGCAATCTGTTTGGTTCATTAGAGACAAAAAGCAAAGGTTTTCCACTGTGTTTTCTTTTGTTTTTTCTAAGAGAAGCCTGGGAAAATAAACCCATTGTTAGTGTTTATTAGCACCATTGTCTTTTATCTCATCAGTGGTCATCCTCCTCGTGCGAGCTTTAATCTCACAGTTTCAGTCGGGGCAATTATTCAAATAACTTAACTAATTACCGAGTGGTCGCTCAGCGGGGAACACAAAAGTTTCAAGGATGATTAACGGCAGATAAAGATCTGTGGAACATTAGAAAAAGTTTCACCCCTGTGACAGACAGTAATTGGAACATTCACGGTGTGAGTGTGGCCACGCTTTTCTTGAATTTAGCAGTGCAGGAGCCTCTCATTCACTGTTATGTATTTGTCTCTGCTTATACAACGGCCACCAGTCATTAAACTGAAGGCTTCTAGAACAATGCCCACTTAATCGCAGCGAGACAGAGTCCTTGATTCAGGTTTATTTTGTTTGTCTCTCTATTCTGTCCATCACTTCCTTTGTGTTCTGCTCAGTGCAAGGATCCACGGTGATAAATGCTGTCGTTAAAGCGGCGACCTTGTCCTGCCTTAGTTAATGCTCGGGTCTGCAGGAGTGGGCGGACAAGATGTATGCATGTGACGACCCACAGCGATATGACAAATGGCAAAACCACTAAATACTGTAAAACCACAGTTCCCAGACTCTTTCAAAATACGGCAGCTCCTCTTAGTGATTTTTATTTTTTAAATCATGTCAGGACCCTTGTGATGCATTTCCTTTGCAACAAGCACCATGGATGTCTGTTACAGAAGATTTTATTTTAAACAATCCAGCCAATCACACACCACTGTAACACCCTGTTCTCAACATACATGACGTATGTGACCACGCAGTCATTCACATCATTTCAGTGGAGCGTATAGAGCCATGCATCGTCTCGAGGTGAACTTACATACTCAACATTGCTGCGTTCAATAGCCTGAGGCAACAGAGTGAAGGACAACTCGGCATTGTCTCTCGGCAACAAAGCCATGAGCTTTTACCGTACGACCTGACCAGAATTCTTTTGTTGGCTGAGATTTCATCTCTTTTAAACATGGGCTGTGTGTTATCAGTCTCAGCTGTAGCAAAACTCCCGCAGGTTTAGTTGTCACCACAGCAGCTTCAGTATTTATTCAGTTTTGATGCATGTGAGGAAAAGTTGCCTTGTGTTTGTTAAAAAAAATGATTAAAAATGCAAATTAGTGTAAAAGGAAATTAATAAATCTTGCCATTGGCCTGCTCTCAAGACACCTGGACAACCACTGCTGTGCATTCGTGCTCTCATTTTGTTCGTCTGGATTCAAATGTGACCAAATTACATACATCCTCAACATACCTCCTGTTGTTTTCGTCCAGAGTAATGCGATCTAGTACATCAAAAGTAATGCACAGATTTGCACAATTTAAAAATACACAAACACACACACATACACATACACACACACACACACACGGTACAAATGTAACACCTGACACCAGCCTGGTAATTGGACAACGGGACATCTCTCCTTTGAAGCTTCTCCATAATGCATGAGGAGTAGCAGGAGCTCCTGTGGGCGATGTGGTCCTGAGCAGACGTCAGTATGACTAACCCTGGTGCTGACAGACCTGCTCCTGCTGCACCCAATCAGCCAGAGAAAGACGTCCATCTGTGACCTGTACTTATATGTACTCATGTCTGCACATGTCTTCTCTGTAAACATGTTCAGGATCTGTTCGTCCAGCAGGATGTTATCCCTCTGTGGTGCATTTATAAAGAACAGCTGCTGTCTTTATAGTGACAACGTGTATGAATGGATTTTTGATTTAGATCTGCAACCATAATGGCGCGACGTGGTTTGGCTTTAAATCCCTTAAAGTTTCTAGTCATATGCTGTCCTGTTGAAGGGCACTTAAGCGGGGTAAGTGTTTGCCATCCTGGAGGCTTGTAACCAGGTTTATCTGGTTTGAGGGATGGTCTGAGAAGCCAGCACTGCTCGGCTCAATTCAGCCCCATTGATCTCTCTGTCTGCCAGCTCCCTGCAGGCTAACATTTATCAGTTAATTGGGCTTAAAGCCGCTCCTGTTGGCGGCAGCGCATTCTGGCGACAACTCAATACGGCCCGAGTGAATGCCTACGGTGTTTTGTGAGCTTTGAAACAAAGGCTAGCCCCCTTCATCGACTCCTGAGCCTCATGTGCCTGGAGTGCAGACTCTGAAAAAGTTCTGATCTTGTACTATGAACACGGAGTTGTGACGAGAAAGCATGATTCTGTTGAAAGTTGTTTAAATCCATAGATACTCTCGACAGGCTTCCTTTGCCACTGAGCGTGGACCAGATTTTATAAAGATCTCAGTTGTCTTGAAAAATGGATGCTTGAATGAGTTGAAAAAGGCCGCTGACCGTCCCCTGCAGTAAATGCATGTTTAGTGTATGTGAAGCTATTTAGTATTCAGAGGCTTTTGCCAGCTGCTTTGGCGAATCCCAATCAGATCGACTTATTTTTCCCTCTCAAAAATAGAATCACTGTCACAGTTATTAGCCTGCTGGTGAAACAGTCGCTGCATCATGTTACTCATAATAAGCAGGCGATTGTATACCATGTTGCAACTCAGTCACAGTGGCATGATGACTGAATATAAATGCACCGAACATTTCAACCAGTCTAATCGTGGCAACAGAAATGCAGGAGAAGCGTGGCTAATGCTAATCTACAATAGGACACGGCTATCACTTCTAATATAGTTTGCTGCTGGTACAGAGAAACTCACAAGAGATTTCATATCTTACACCCCTCACATTTGTCATGGCCGCAACATGATGTTACTTTTTAGCTGCTGTTTAAAAATGATTATTTGCGTCAGTGAAGGTTGTCTTTTCCCTTTCATAGCAGTGTTGACCCTGACCGCCACATAAATATTCTGTCAGTGTTCCTCTTCCACAGAAATCATCGACAATTTCATAGCTTCTGTGGTTGTCAGCGGCCGGTGGTGAGTATTCATTTGCTGAATGGATTCATCATTGATTGATTTGTGGGAGGTGTGGGCCACTCCGGCCCCGCTGGAGCTCAGACTGTGTCTGCAGTTGGCAGGGTTACTTCTCCGTCGGCGGAGAGACAGCTCGCGCTTTGGAGGGGGCATCGGAGATGACAAGGGAAACAAATACAAATTAAATCAATGAAAATCAGCCTCGTACCAAACGGGTCCTTGAGACATCAAGTCATGCTGAAATGTTGGGACAGATTGTGAAGAGCCGACATATTTGTACTTAAGCTGTCAGTGACTAGCTGTCTGTGTGGATTCTGTACGTCACCAGAAAAGTGCATTTACAGAACATGAGCACTTACTTATAGACGGTAAGCTGTTGTTTACTGTACCTGAAAAACTTTAAATTGACTCCTGCAGATAAGTGCTTTGATTGTGCCTTCCTGTAGCTCCTCTCTGGTGCTCATAATTTACATAATAAATGGCTGAAAAAGCTGAAATGTGTCACAGTCAGTAAGAAGACGGAGGGACTGGTGTTGGTGGTCCTGGGGTAACAGCAGGGGAGGGTGCTGGAGTCTGGATTTACAGAATTTCTGGATTTCCTGAATTTGTGAGGGTGCTGTGTTCAAGCTAAAACGGGCTCTCAAAGCGTCATCAGTCACCATTTTCCCCAAGCTTACTCCTCCTCTATTAAAACCTCTCATTGCAGTATGATTTTTCTTATATGAGACGTCTTGTGTCCATGGCATGAGAAAAATGTAATTAGCATAAAGCATCTTAAAAGCCTGTGGGACTTCTCCTTAAAGCATGCTGGGTAACTGAAGCGAATATGCCTCGGACATCCATAACACAGCTACGGTTAGTGTAAATCACAATGCTCTAAACGTCATTAAAAAAGAGGAGAGCAGCCTTTACTTTATGACAACATAAAATCTGATGGTTCAGTCTGAGGCTGAGACAGCCATGCAGCCGGCTTTGGGTTTTAAAGCCATCGGGCAAGGCCAGTTCTGTGCAAACCTCTCACCACTGTGTGTTGATGGATGACAACATTTGACAGAACTAACGACATTAAGGCCCCAGAATTCATGTGCAGTGTGCATGGGCGATGTTTTAATTTAGACTGCGTAGAGCGCAATATAATATAATCATGCAAACTGTATTATTTGCAGAGGACAGTGAATTTTCATGTTTCGGTCCTTGAAGCAATTTGCATGAATGCATATCGAGATGGGCAATTAGCTTAGAAATGAAAACAAATGTTTTTACTCCATGCTGGCCTCATGTGCACTGTAGTTCTGGAGTGCACTTCCTTGTGAGAAACCAGGGTGAGTCTTGAGTGTTACTTTGCTTTTGTCCTCTACAAATAGCGTGGCTATGAAAGCCCTGATTGGAACAAACATGCTGGGAAAGTGGACTTAGTGGAGCATTTGGTTTCTCATTACTGTTCTTCCAGTCATGTTGGTTTCCACTTTCTGTGGTTTTTTTGACCTTGTCACTCCTGACTTTGTCTGCTTTTTAAATTAAGGGATTTTCTGCTGTTGGGTAATATTTTCAGAATTTGGACTGAAAGCTGTCATAGGACAGTGGTTCCCAACCTTCCTCCACCTTTACTCTCTGATGTCTTTGTACTTTAGTTGACTATTGTCTTTTTATGACACTGCGTTTCATAGGAGAACACTTTTTACTCCACTACATCTATTATACAGCTGTTGGAACTTGTTACTTTACACTTGAAGATTATATCCAAAAATGTGAAGAGCTTTTAGCATATGATGTTTTGTTATAGATTTAGCTTCCCAATAGTATACATAGTTAATGCTGAAACGACTTGTTAATCAGCTGATTTTCAGTCGTCCTTGTCTGTCATTGTGTTTCATGTTTATGTCCTCAAAGAAAAGCAAAGTGTGGACTTATTGTTCTTAACCAAACTGTACATATGAGTTCAAGTTGGAACTGGGCTGGTTTGGGAGCAGTTTATTGTAACGGTTATTTTCATTAATGCAGTAATCTGTTAATGCTTTCTCAACTAGAGTACCTTCATTCAGAAACCTGAAAAGTATTCCAGAGCCAAAGGCGATGCTGCTCAAAAGACAAAATTGCATTAGAACAGAAATGTTTACAATGTGAAATGTGAGTCATAATACCATACGTACTGCTAATGTAAAAACACAGGGGTGTTGTTTGAACACAGAACTGGCCATGAATCGATCTGCACTTGCAGCATTCGTTGCGGTGCCTCAGCATGGCCGTTCCTGCAGAATGACTTTGATTTGTCTGCCTCACTTGCACAGACTTGTCACTTACAGGAATTGCAATCGCTTTAATAAGTTACATGTGCGGCGGGGGAAGAATGAGCTCATTAAGCTGCCGCCGAGTCCCGACTGTTGCATAGAGACCGTCTCTCTGAGTTCCTCACAACACCCCAGTTGTTCTGCTCCCAGGAAACACAGGCAGACACACAGAGATCCATTCTGGCCACTTGTACTCGGTCAACAGAAATAAATAAAATGCACAGCGCTAATTGTGTCAAATTCACAAGAAAATCTCCAGAGGCAGTGGAAGGGGAAATGTTATGATTAGACTTTGCAGGATGTGCTGCCATATCAGTGATTGGGTCTGTCGTCTCAGGTTTTGCTGGTGGGGGAAAAAAGCAAACAAAACACTTCACACTTAGCAGTTAATACCCCAGCCCACCCATCTGCACACACAGCTGCTCTATACAAGCTGACACACACTCTGATCCCCTCGCAGTCTACCAGAATTTTCCAACACTTCCACTTTCTTAGGGATTGCTGGCGTGAAGCAAAAACATAAATCAATAACACATCTCGGCTGCTGTGGGAGCGAGGGGTGTTGCCGGCTGAGATCGTTTTTTAACCGCAGAGCAAAGACAGCGTCGGCCTCTTTGCCTTCCACTGACGGGAGGCTGCAGTGTTTGTCCACTTCTTGCTGCCATCGGTGGAAAAGAGCAGCCTCTGATCAGCGTGCTCTCATTAAACTGCGCATACACATGTTGGATGTGGATGTTGGTGTCAGGGAGAAAATGTTGCTAGGCTACAAATGTTAAACCTGAAGATGGCCAACCTGCAATTAATGCACTTAACAGGGTCATTGTCTGCATTCAATAGTGTCATTTTTGCTTCTACTCTTGTGTATTAACTCACGTTTTCTAATAAACGATTTTATTTGAACCCAGGAGATGAGGTAATTATATGAAAATGACTAACATAAAATCATCAGTGAAAGAGTGAGCCGAGTGTTTGCTTGGTGTCCCAGGAGTTAGGATAAAGGACACAAATTCAGCATCTGCATGACATGATCATTTCAAATGTCTTGGATATATTTCTATTCATACACATATCTAGGTGCTGGATCATCCTCCGAGTGTATTTTTGCATGGATTTCATTCCATAAATTACATGGATTTCAGCTGTAGGTACATAGCGTTTTATCTGGTTAGTGAGATCAGTTAATAGCAGAGACAGCACTGCAGCTCGTCTCCTCGAGCTCACTGGTCGTGCCAGACCACGTCACGCTCATTGGTGCACGGTTGTGTGATTATTGCTGGTTAAACAGGTATAAGAAATAGTTTTAATTAATAACAATACTGTTCTGAGATCAGCGCTGCTTTAAACACCTCAGCAGTGTCAAGGCTAAGAGAGCTCCAGCACTGAGAACACAAAACCTTTAATGAAACTTGAATACAGTAATGAAAGAAGAAGATCTGTATAGATCAATATAAGGAAAATCATACGCAATAGATACATTGAATAAATTACAAGGATATACTTTCTAAACAGATAAAATTCATATTATCCTACTGAAAGCTATAAACAAAGTAAAATACGGTCATTATATAACCACTGCTGTAAGACAAAGGCAACTGATTGCCACGTCCTGGTCTCTTGTAATTAAAGCTCTCATAGCTAATCATAGCACATAGTCACAGTGTGACATGACGATTCTTTTAAGAAACAGGACACGTAGTCTGAACTGACAGCAATAACCCGCAGCGCAGCTTGTTTTTTAGTCAGGTTTTTTACCACTTGAAAAGCTGCCGCTCATTATTCATTTGCTATCC
Organism: Scatophagus argus; assembly: GCF_020382885.2. Classification (NCBI taxonomy): domain Eukaryota; kingdom Metazoa; phylum Chordata; class Actinopteri; family Scatophagidae; genus Scatophagus; species Scatophagus argus. Next base: position 4,867,275 of record NC_058516.1, read on the forward strand.
TTGGCAGAGAATGAATATTTCAACTTTATCTCTCGGGTCAAAGTGACACTGATAACACAAACCACAGGTGTTAATAACTTGCAAAGACTGATTTTTTGGATGGAGATAACTATGGATTTAGGAGATTTCTACAGCAGCAGAGCGCTGTTGTCCGCTGGGAGAAGATGCTACAGAGTCAGGGAGGATTGTCAGGGCATTAGTGAGGTATCAGTAGCCACACACACTCCAGCAACGTCTCCTCCTCTTCCCCTCCTCTCTTTATTTTACTACTGGCTATAGCCGGAGACAGTGCTTAGCCCCTCCTCTCTCATCTTCACTCCTCTTTCACTCAGTCATTCTCTCCGTCACTCCGTTTTTCTCCTTCCTGCCAGGATTAGCCGTAATATCTACCAGGGAGACGCGGCCAGTGGAATCCCAACTACAACACACAGGCTTACAGTTAGAAAACAAGCATTAGGAGATGTGGGGGGGGATTTAAAGACACGAGAGTGTGTGTGTGCATGTTTGTGTACACAGTTGTGTGAGACAGAATGAGACAACACACACGGGAGGGAAACTGCGAAGTGCTCCATTGGTGAGGAGTTTGAGTACCTAAAAGAAGGCCCCCAGATACCAAACCTCAGGGCTGAACCAGAAACAAAATGGTGAAAAAAGCCGTCGCACTCCTCTCTTATGTCGTTCCCTGTTTGCCACAGTGTTTTCACCCACACTCTCTCCGCTCGTTCTCCATTACTCTCGCTACACCCCTCCTTTCCTTTTCTTTGTCACAATAGCCTGCAGATGCTCTTCATTTCACAGGCAGCGTGTAGGTGGAAGCTTTCTACCCAGAGCTGTGCTTCTGCAAAATCACCGCCAGCGCTCGTACGCACACACACACCAGCACTCGGCCTGATTTAAGCAGCAGCAGCAGCCTTCTGCTTGTCTTTTTCTTTTTTATACTAGTTCAGGGTTTTTGTATACTTCTCAACTATCTGTTGCACTGATGACATCTCAAGAAGCAACACGACAAAATAATATATCGACTCACAATTAGGATTTTCAAATTGAAGTGTCATTCTGCTGAGGAAAAGCGCGGCTGAAAAGCTGTTTTGTCTTTCGGATGATTTTGTTTGTGTGACACCATCTTAAATCGCTCGGTGGACAGAAGAGCACTGCTGTGCTCCGATCAGTCAGAGAACAATCGTAACCAAGGCTTTGTCAGTGGTACTGCAGAGTACAGTGCAATTACATCTCATGACGCTCTGTCTACAAGTGAACGATTAGCTCTCGCTGGCGAGACAGTGTCAGTTCTTTAAATGTTCAACCTTGGAAGAGAATGAGGGAGAGCTCCTTTGTCACCCACGCAAGGAAATGTAGAGTCACAAGCTAAATGACCTTGAGTGGCTGTATTTAAGGTTTATCTCAGAATGAACTCATTTGTTTTTGTTCGAATTTCGTCACATGAGACATAAAACGAACTTAAATATGAGACGTCATGATGTGGTACGATTTGTAGTTGGAATCACTAATTTAAGAAAAAGTTCTGCGAAGCTTGGAGTGTTTCCACTACGACAAGAAGCATTTAAAATTATAACCCTTAAAATACTTTCATCTGTCTTTGTTTGACACCCAGTGTATATAAATCTCCATATATAGTAGCTTTTGTTGATAGTGGCAGGGTCTGCTATTCCTTCACTGGATTCAGATCCTGTGCCTGCATGTACAGCATCTTGATATCGGACTCGCTGTTTACTGCACTAACTTTACTGGGAAGGTAATCTGAAAGCCCTACACTTTGCTTTACTTAGAGTGCTCTGATGATGATGGCTGCAGCACAGAGATTATGGATAAAACATATATTTGAGAAGAAGAGGAAGCTGGAAAGATTATAGATTGTAGATCTCACAGTCCACAGCACATCCAGCAAACAACCAAAGGACAAAAACAAAGCAATTAAGATGTGTAACCTCGAAATGCCACGACAAGAGGACCCCCACCTGCAAGTGGAGAGAGCAGAGGGCAATTTTTTACTTTATCTCTAAGGGCTCATTGCTGTTGCACAAGCTGCACTCATATGGCTCAGGGGATGGGAGGAAGGACACCTGGAGCAGCAGGCGGTCCGATCAATACCCAGCAGGCTTTTTGCCATCCAAAGGGTCAGGGTGTTGAGCTGCTGATTGGTGAGAAGCCCAAAATAACCTGCAGCTCGCCACAGATTTTGTGAACCCGTCATTGACACAGTGCTTTGCTGGGTTGGAGTAACATCAAATGGGTTTTCAGCTCCTCCGTCTTTTGAGTTTTACCCATTTCACTTTTTGATTTTAAGTTGACGAGCTCTGCTCTGGTTGGTGTATTGGGCTTGTTTAAATTGTTGTGAAATTGTTACCCGCTTTTCTGTATTTCCTGCAGAGAGGAAAATACATACCTATATTACAAGCCTTTGTGAACCTGCTGTGACATACAGCATGAAAGTTGATGCTGTTCTCAGATTCCCAGTATTCTTGTAGCCTTACATTGTGTACTCGGTGTACTCTGTGTATTTTTTTAACCTGGTTTTCACACTGATGATATGTAATTGAACATTATTTAAACCTGATCTAAAAAGTGACTTCATGTAATAGTAGTGACATAGCCACAGAGAATGACTGACCTCTGCAGTTCCTCTCAGCTGTGCATGAATCGTTCTTCAAATTTTTGGTGGACAAAAAGGTGGAAAGATAACACTGCACTTACTTAACACGTGTTGAAAGAATTCCCACCGTCTCAAGTGTGGTCCTCAACATCCATTCAGCAAATGAGTGAAATACAGCCGCAACCGGAGCATGGCCAGTGGTTTTTATCCTCAGCCAACGAGACATAAAATTGCTAAATAGCCCCTTCCATGATGAGGGCATCCCACTAGCTGTTTATGAACCAGCCATGAGACAGCCATCCTGAACAATCAACGTCCTCCATCCATCCTACCATCCTTAACACCTTAAATAAATCCCCTGTCCATCTCAGATGACAAGATAAATACCATCTCGCTTGGAACCTGACAGAGAAACCTGTCCACCACAGGGGAGCAAGCTTTCACTTCCCTAAAAGGGAGATAAGGATAAGTGATGGTTTGTAAACCAACAGAAGCTCTTAAAGATAGAGTGAAGCTTTTGAGAAATAGGCTTTGGATTTCATAAGGGAATTTTTGTCCCCGGATGGAGGTCAGTTATCGTAACAAGCGTTCATGATAGCGGCTGATAAAGCCATGCTTAGCCGAGTTTCGCGGGGGGATTATTTTATATTTATCTTCACTTGTTTTTTGATTTACCAGAACAAACACAGCCTTTTTGTACCGGAATTTGAAGAAAATCCAACTTAGATGTGAGTGGCATGATGCTTTTCTGTGGCATGTTGGTGCATTTTGTTTTCACACCTGTAAAAATGGAGACGTTGTGTTTTCAGATACCTTCAGGAAAGCAACACCGGAGTTTAATGGCGGAACACGTTTCTTCAGCTGTCTTAAATCACAGTGTTGGTCAGTCAAAAACTTGACATCTGTGTGGAGAAAGTGATTGTAGAAGAGGTCTAAAGAACACTTTTCTCCACCCTCAGTAGTTTCACTGATCCTGAATGAAATGCAGAAGAGCTTTTTGGTTTTGGACGGTTTTCTTTCTTGAGGATGAGCGAGTACCTCACTATTTGTATTTTTTTCAACTGACTAAATTACCTATATTCTTATCCATCGCACAGTGTCAGAACTATTACTATTTTTAATACTCGTCTCAGCCACATGCTCATGCAGCGCTGCTGTTTTGTTCTTGCTATGCTGTCATTTCTTGCTGCTGCTGCTCTGTTCAGCTGTTTATATTGCAAGGCTTTCTGGGAAATTTACAAATTCACAGGTAGACAATCACACAACCACTTCAGAGGTAAATTGATGGTTGCAAATTCATGATTTTAAGGGTACGTTCAGCGCAGATTTGCAAGGACACTGATCATTTGTCTTTCAGTCTACCTGCAGTCCATTTGTTCTTTATTTTCCAAACTTTTTTTTTTTAAATCCATATCGCTTCACACCACTACCTCCAAAACCACCAGAAAAATATATTTTCTGAAGGATCGTTCTGTGCCTGGGCTGAAAGAATATCAGACATGATTAAAAAAGCACTGCCTTTTCACTGCTCAAATTACACCTCATCTCCCCAGGACAACAGGCTGTCATTTTGGCTTGCCCATGTGATCTCAGTATTACCTTTTTTTGTGCATTTCATCTTCACATGGGGTGGTTAAAAATAGGGCTCTTACCGCCTGATGAGAGAAGAGTATGGTTAGTCGCCCAACACCTGTTCAAAACCTCCCAAAACTGTAATGAAACGTAATTAAATGTGTCAGAAATGGGAGGAGTAACGCAACACGCTAACGGCAGATGTGAAAAGGATGTTGATGAGTCATGTGGGGATGCTGTTGGCGTCGGAGAAGATTGGGTGAAAGGCTGGTCAACTGTAAACGTTTCATGGTCACGGTGTGGTTTTCATCAGCTACTGAAGCAGATGTGACGGTGGCCAGCAGCAGTCGCCACAGAAGGCGAAGGAAGCGCACTTGTGGCTGTGATGTGAGGCCACCGTCACAGGGTTGTACATTCCTCTTGCAGAAACACAGGCCTCGTTAGATATGTTGGACACTCTCTGTTGTCGCACACATAGATAATTCTACAGTATCTACAATATCTTCACCTGTTTTCACACCCAAACGTCAGGCTGAATGGTTGATCCAATTGGAGGCGGGTTTCAAGGTGGAAAAGGAAAACATGTCAAACTAAAGGTCCTTTAAGAGCGTTAAAAGTATGGACCTTTACCCTTGACGTTTGATTGTCATATTGTAATTGTGCTGGAGGCACATTAAGATTAGTGATGGCGTCATCATACAGTGCCAGAGGACATAACACACAGATATGACTGTATACACTCATTTGTATTCAGCGCTTGTACTTAATCTAAAGTTCTTTATAGTTTTAAGTCATTCATCAGGCAAAAATGCCAACTATTTGCTGATTCAAACCTTTAAAAGTGAGAGTCTGTTGCCTCTCATCATATCTCTGTAAACTATGTATTTTAGTTTTCAATGTTAGTCATGCAAGGTCTTTAAGACGCTTTCCGCTATGTTAGGACAAACAATTAGTTAATGTAAAAAATTAATTTGCAGTTGGAGAGGTTCTGGGCGTCTGTGGGGGTTCAGTTTGACCTTGGTGTTGGGGGGCACGTCTGCACAGCACGGCCGCTTAGGCAGCACAAAATCGAGCGCAGAAGAAGCAGTTTGGTAGGCAGGTGGAGGCAGGACGCCAGGATGAAGCCTCTTTGATATTCACAGCTCATGAGGGAGAGGCTGGTGTTGAGAGAACGAGGGGGTTGAGGAGAGGGAGAAAAAAGTGGAGGAAGATGGGCAAGGAAATGAAGACAGGAGGGCTGATGTAGAGGAGGAAAGGGAAGACGGAGATGTGCTGTAGTTTGGTTTGACAGCATCACTGCCTGTGGAGAAAAGGGGAAAGGGGTGATGGGGCAAGGAGGGAAAGAAATGGTGTTCGCTGACCTGTTTCTAATATTATCTCTTCCCGCCTGCACGCTTTGCCCACAACCTTTCTCCTGCTTTGTTTCTTGTTTGTCCCTCACGTCTTTTGTTTAATTTCCCCTCCTGCCTCAGCTATTGTCAGCTTCTTGCTCCTGTTTGCTTTCTGTCATTGTCTGTCTTTAATTTTCCTCCTTTTTATTTGTGCACCATTCCTGGGTTTGTTGTCTTGTCATTCTCCAGCATGTTGTAATTCATTTTTTACTGGCTCTCACTTTCCTTGTCCCTGCTGTCATTTTTTCCATCTCCAGCTCCAATTTATTACTCCAGAACAATGTCCCCCCACACTCCAGGGGCTAGTTGTCCTTTATGTGCACATGGGTCAGGCACTTTCTCATAACCTTCAGATATCTGTTGGAATTGCAAAGTTATCAGTTATCAAGTTGTTTCCACAAAAAAGATCCACAAATGACCTAACATGTGAAAATGTCTTGAAGATGGCATGTTAAGCTCGTTCCAGATGAAAAGTGGCTTGGATTGGAAAGGAGGAGGTCCAATCATGTACGCGCTTGCCTCTCAGCGTTGGATCTCCTCCCATGTGTCCTGCCTTACTCCACATTCAGACATCTGATAGGAATTTCTCTGTAAACAGAGATGGCACACTGGAAGAGAGCTATTTTAGATTCTGTAAATAGAGGAGGATGGGAGGAGGACGAGGCCTCATTAGCCATAAATCTGTGACATCTCTGACAATTTGAAAATACATTTTTCCTCACTCAGCTGTTATAAATTTGATGTCAAAAAGGGAATGACACATTAGCGTTTTCAGCTATCTAGTGAGTGCTACTGGATCGTAGAAAAGCACACAGGAAATGTTCCTCAGTATGAAACGCTACAAGGCAACACTTGATAACAGTCACCCAAAGGTCCCATGTAGAAACGTCCTCCCCCATAACTTGGCAGTGACCTGATGGAAGAAATACAACATTGTAAAATATAGTAGTAAATGCTGTAAAACGTCCAGGTGCTGCTTTAATTTCGCTTAGGAAGCTGAAAGTGAAAGCAAGCAGCAGAGGGTGATGGGAAGTTTTACACAGGGGCCGAATTCAAGGGGCTGGTGCCAAATAAACATAGACAGAAGGCAGCAAGGAGCAAAATAAGGTGAGACAGCACTGATAGAGGATGTTTTCTGTGTGTGTGTGTGTGTGTGTTTGCCTGCAGCTCTCTCATTAAGGACATCTCTCTTTCCAACATCCCTACTGTGGTTGTATGCACACACACACACACACACACACACACACACACTACCCAAACCTGATAGATGCTGGTCGACTAAATCTGCCACATTAGCTATCAATGCCTCAGATCTCCCCTCGTGTCTCTTTATTTCAAGTTACGGAGCTCGGAAACTAATTAATGGACTCTATTTCTCCTCTTCAGAGGCCATTAGATTCACAGCTTATTACTATTCAAGCTGGCCCGTCCTCTGAAATACAACTTCCATTATGACTTAATGCTTTCACGATAATCAAAATACGGTGTAATTATGAGTCTATGGTTTTGAAATATCTATATACTGCAGCAGCGCCTCAGTATGCATGCAGTCACACAAGCAAGCTCCATTCTGCATGCTGATGTGCAAACCTGTGGGTTTATCAAAACACACAAGCACACAAAATCGGACTGAAGGAACGTGGAATATGTTGCTGTGGAGGGTTTGAATTGGGGTCAGACCTGTAGAAGGCTTCTTAAAGAGCCACAGCATGCTGGTAGTATAAAAATAAAACAGAAAATGTCAATAAATCCATCAAACTAAATGCCAGGCCTATGCTAAGGAAATGTCATTGGGTGTTTATAATGGGACCGACATCCAGGGCAGTGACGCCGCAGCACGTGCCGCCTGCTTAGAGTGGCACAGAGCATCCAGAGATCCAGCTGAGGTGGAAACGATTTCAGTTCAGGAGGGGGGGAAGGGGTGCAGCTGGGAGAGCTGCGCGCATCCCACAGAAGGATGTTGTTCAATGTTCTGCTATAGCTCTCAAACTCGGTGGCAGATTTAACAACAACAGCTCTTTGATTTGAGTCAGGAGTAGACTAAAGCATCATTTTTATTTGCAATCTGATTCATGTCTCTTTCTGGCTGTTTATATTTTAGCTAGCCACCTAAATACCACTGATTCTGTTAGTTGGTTGAAAACGCTGTAGCTGTAGCTGGTTCTCAAACAGTATGTTGTAAAAATGAGGACAAAACGTGTTTGGCAGTCATCTCAGTTAAATTCCCCCAAATCTAATAAAGATCAGGGTAGACTTAATGGCTAACTTTGTAATGTCTGCTCCAGCAGTGAATGCATTAGGTATTAACTCTAATCTCCATCATAAGGTGGGGTTTGAACAGAAAACCACTGGTCACTCCAGTCCTTACACTGTTGTCCTGGAGTTGGAACAACACAAACTTTTTGAAAACTAAGTACGGCTACTTGTAAAGCCTGTGATTGGACAGTGGCTGCTCAGGGGTTTAGTGGTTGGCACATTTTGGATCAAGTGGAAAGAGGAAGAGATCCTCCGTACTTTAACATCCTGGTGGGAGTTTTCTTACAAGGCCAGAGTATAATGAGGTACTTTATGTTGGTTTTTTTTTTCATTTGTCACCCATCAGCAACATCCTGGGTCCGTCGGCGCTGCACTGCACTGCTGGATGTGTTTCATGTATCGAGTTGTCCCTCTCACACGTCACACGCCTTCGTTTGCAGCTAACACCTCCCTGTCCTCTGCTGTTTTATCGAGTGTCACACTGCCTGACCCCCTGAACCACACAGCAGCTAACTGTTATGTCATTAGCTGTTATTAGTTGATCTGTCTAAAATAAAAATGGCTAACACCACCCACACAAACACACAGAGGGACACACTCTTTAACAGCGATAGAGAGGCGGAAGGAGATGGTGTCTTTGTTTGCAGCCTCCTGTACATCTGCTTCTGTGGCCTCTTCACGAGATGCAACCTGGCAACTAGCAGGTAGCAGCGTTAATACTCAAAGTGTGTGCGTCTGTGTGTGTGTCTGTGTGTGTGTGTGTGTGTGTGGTTTCTATCAGGAATGAATCCTCAAGTCCTGCTCCATTACTGTCTTTGAGGTCTATGCAAGTTGTCAAGGGGACCACATTGTTCACTACGAATGTGTGAAATGTTAACAGCAGATGCCAGGCCACATTAACAAGATGTATGTGAGGGTGAGAGACGGATGCAGGAGGATCATAGCTACCATAACTCTCGGCATGTACAGTAAAATAAAAAAAAAAGAAGGTACAGTGGGATATCAGCCCTTCAAGCTGTTTTGATAATATGAAACATTCATGTGCGAGCAATGAGCCAGCAGCTATACAACTGAGTCGGCGAGCAGCGCTTACATGTATCATCTATGACACTTCCGGGATTATACGCAAATAGACTGTTGAAGCATGTCGGCATCACTACATGGAGTTCATGACGACTGGCTGGTGTGTCAGTTGGAGCCTTCTGTAGGGACATTTTTGAAAAAAAATTGGAAAAAGGGATTGTGCCATATTTACACTCACCAACGTGGATTTCGGTGAATGAAAATGTTTAACTCAGCTTTGACAGAGTGGAAGGTGAAAGCGTCATATTTTTTTCCAGATCTATTTTGTAGATTTTTTATGATTATTAATTAGGATGTGCATAAATGTGCATAAATTAATTAATGGTTCCCACACATGTATATGTTAAATGTGATCTTTACAATGTGTTGTGCATCAGCTGTTAGCAGGGCCTTAGCAGCTGTTTGTGTTCTGTTGTCCATCTGTTGAAGTGGTCATTAAAATGGACCCCTTAACATGGAAAAAGTTGTCCCAAAAGTAATTTTAATGCAGTAACTATCCAGTTAATGCTACATGTATCCAGCATTATGCTGGATGACAACTGGTTAGAGAAGTATTTTCACTGCATCAGTCACATTACGGACTCAATGTGGTTACGTTAACAGGAAAAACCTGCTTACCTGGCTTGGTCTAAGAAAATGTTTATTAATAAGCTTTGAAAAGTGTTAAGATGCAGGTTTTGATGACTTTCTTCATCTTTTTTCCCTCTGTATGCTAAGCTTAGCTAAACATGTCTATACAACTTTTGCTTCATAGTCAGTCATGTTTAACTCCTCCTCGTTTCTAACAGAGTCCGACCAGAAATGTCTTTTTCTGTTGTTGTAAGATGAACAAATAAACCAGTGCAGGCCGCCAGGAAGTCAGAGCTTATTAGAAATCGATTTTTATTGTGAATTAAATGCTGATAAGTTCATCCCAACCGGATGTCGTCCGTGTGCCTTTCCAGGGCTGCTTTCTAACACTCAGTGATTTGTCAGAAAGTGTCACTAGCAGCCAAATCCCTGCTGTGCACCCAGAGCACCTGTTGTTCCTGCTAAACCTACACATCTCTGGGGCAATCTATCTTAAAACATGAAGGCTCTTTGGTGAATTCATACTCTGATTATATCTTGAAGAAACAAGTGAGTCTGTGTTGTTTTCAGACAACATCAAGCCGACTTAAAATGTCTCAGGGGTTCAGCATCCCTTTGACACCATGATCTGTGGACTGTGTAGTGCAGAGCGGGAGCCAGGCAGAAGAGCAGCACACAGTCAAAGGATTAACATTAGAGCTAGTGGCTTAAGCGATGCCCACAGGTCAGATTAACAGAATGTAAAGCTCGCACCCCTTTACACTGCACTTTGAAGTAGGGCTTACATCCTTGGCTTTATCCTGTCAGGAAGTGGAGTCAATAGTGAAAAGAAGCATCATTCCAGATATTTTTTTTTGACACTAGGGTCTGCTTAGGGTGACGAGCAGTCAAGGACCATCACAGCAGTAAGTAGGAGCTGCTGGCGTCTCGGCCGAGAGCTCGGCTGTCACTGACAGTAGGCGAGTGTGAGCTGAGGGGAACATTATGTACTTTTACTCTCTCATCGCAGTACTCCCTTAAAATTACGCTTTACACACGCTGTACCTTTCTGGCTTCTGGCACCAAAGCTTTACTTAAATTTTATAAGCTGTACTTTGGTCTAGAAATAAAGACCAGATCCAAATTTGGTGCTTTTTTTTCCAACAGTAGGAGAATTAATGAAATAATCTGACAGGTTCACATTGATATCAAAAGATTATCACTGCTGAAATGAGTTTATATTACTCATTTGTTCAACCAGGGCCCTGTATACAGTATATTTCTGGTAATGGAGACATGAAGACGGGCACATGTGTCTCTTTCTTTGTGGCTCATATTTTTCTGTTGCTTCTTGGACGAGTGGTCTTTATGATTTAGTGTAGCGGACTACACGAATATAGACACTGAGACTGAAGGTTCATTGTTTTTGACTTCTTGTCCATGTGGGCTTAAAAGTTGAGACTGAAACTTCCTTCTCTGGCCGTGGAAACGCCAGCTCTCACCACACAGTCCATTAAGTAGCTGTTCTGGAGCTTTAAACTATATCACATGATCTTCCTCAGCTGGTGTTTCATGGCCAATTGTCAAGTCATAATCCAGCATGAATGAGAAGTCCTGAAAGTACTCAGAAGAATTTAAATATGAAGAAATGAGTAGAAACTAAAAATAAAGCTGCTAAACAGACCTTGTTGCAGGGCCTTCATTGTTCTTCATGCTGTTGTCTAAATTTAAATCTTTTTGACAGAACGTGGAGATTTGAACATGGCGGGTTTGCTCAGCAGCAGAGAAAAGCCGAAGACAAGAGAGCAGGAAGATCTTTTAATAAGGCTGATTTATTATGTGCATAATTTTACACATGACCTCACTGAGCTACGCAGCACTGACTGTATAAGTGCAGGTGTACATGTGTGGTCTTTGTTCCATGAAATGTCTGGTTTGGCAGTGAGGATATTGGCTCGCTGCAGTCGCTGACATGTTGTTGCATCAGTTTCACCACTTTTTATATTCAAATTTTAACAATTATGCTTGAAAATGGGACTAAAATTGCCCAAACTAACGTGGTGGACACAATAGTCATCTTTTCTTCCTGTCCTGCATGAAAATTCCTCCTTCTCACATGCTAATTCCAGCAGTTTTGCTCCCAGTCCTGTTATCATGCTGCATAATTTCCTTCCATGTTAATGATGAAGCTTCTAGCCAAAGCCTCTTCGTAACACGTTGAAATGCTAGCTTTAATATAGCAGCTGGTTTATGTTGAGGACATAATCAGACATTGTGACCGTGCGCTGAGACAGCTATGGCATATCAGTGGACTGTCGTGGAGCAGATATAAATTCCTCCTGACTCTCGTGTGAACCCGAGGCGTGATCTTCCCAATCCGGTCCTGATCCAAACAGCACAATGTAATAAAGCCTGTCCCTTAAGAAACCATGTTTGGTGTCAGGCTCTGCTTTGAGGTTATTGGAAAGTAATACGTGTTGAATTTGTTCCACAATTTCTGTCATTTTCAGAACACTTTAAGTGCAGCTCAGTGAAATAATGGTGATGAAAATGAAAAAGAGCCACGACACGAGGCCTCAGTGGGACAATTCAGAGGAAATGTTATTTTGAAACTGGCAAATTATTTTCAGATAGTTCTTGCAGTGAACCTTTTTGGGAATTCACATCTTATCAAATATGCTGTGGGACTACAGACAACTGCAAGGGACAAAACGCATGTTGTATACCATATTTTTCGTGATGTTATGTATGACTTTAGATATTCAGAGTATGAATACAGTCAAACAGACACACAATCACACACAGCATGGGCGACAAATGCTGTCTTAAAACAGCACACGGGAGAACTGGAGTTCTAATTTGAAAGAGGAGACAAAAGTTGGACGTGCTCCAGCGACAGTGAATTTCAAATGGACCCTGCAGACGACTCATAAAATATTTGTCTTAGCATTCAGTTGAACTTTGTTTTACTATAGTGGTGTGAGTTCTACACCGGAGAGTGAAGCCAGATCTCCATTAAATCACTTGGCTTACTGTTTCCACTGCTGGATTTTCACGTTGAATCAGCCTCAGTGACACAGTTGCAGTTTGTCAGGATTTGCAAACTGGATGTTCTGGTTGTTAAATGGAAGGGAAATGGAAAAGTTGGTTTGTGAACAAGTTGATAACTCAGGCTGAAGGCTGGTCACATGGACATAACCCCTTTAAACTGCAGTCAGATGAGGAATCGTGCTCGATTTCCTGTCAGCACGGCTCCAAAATAAGGCGTTAAAGAAAAAAAACACACAGAAAAAAAAATGTAGTCACTGAATTTCTTTTGAAAAACAACAGTTCTTGACAAGGATGACAAAGTCTAAAACAGAGTTTTTAATTGGTTATTTAATTAATAACAATAAATTGTGTTAGGACCAGCTGTGTTGTTGTGATTAAACATTTGATCAGTAGTTCAGTTTCCCCATATATTAACTCAAACTTTCCTGTTAGTTCTCTGAGAATAATTTACACTTTTCAACACTTTTTCTTTTGCTTGACACCAAATGTGCCTTTCATATTGTTTTATTTCTGCTTCATCTCTTTTAATATCCTGAATGTTTGTTATATTAAATATAAGGTAAAGGTTTGAGACACTGATGTTTGCTTGACATGAAACCTTAAAAATGTACTTTAACTTTTACTAATGAGCTTTTCATTTTTCACTTTTTTCCTTCTGCGCTCTCTGTGTGACCAATGGGATCTCTACGCATCTTCTCACATGTCCTCCCCTGGCCAATGGTGATGGTTCATTTCTGCTGGCATCATTAGGTAAGACAAACACACTTGTTTATGCTGCTGTTGGTTGGGTCATGTCAATGCTTGTTTGCAGTTTGACTATTTCCCCTTCGTACAACACGCGTGGAGGTGGCTCATTGTTGGATCTTTTTTGTGACTTGATCTCAACAAAGATGTGCTTGGTAATTTAAAGTGTTTTACTCGATCATGTTGCCTTGTTTCTAGATATTGTCGGCATCTTGTGATTTTTATCTTTCTACATGTACGAAACACGAAAAGGAAAACAACAAGAGACAATTCAGCTCACAGAGAAAGAAAAACTTCTAAAAACTCAGGATGACTGCACTGCACGGAACCCCAGTCAATTCCTCAGTGCCAAAACCAGCAAAGCAAAATTAGGGCTACATGCAGACTAAACAGGCTTTTAATAATTTAGAGTTTGGTCTGCTCTTGGCTGCATTCATAAGCTGCTCACTTAACATATTGAGATCATGAATAAGTGAAAATCTGATCCACACAAGCACTTTATTTTGCATATACAAAAAGTGTTGCAGTGCATAGCTTGGAGGTACAACATGAGCAGGTGTGATCTAAACATCTAAACAGCGAAGCCGAATCCAAAATGGCTGGATGTTGGCCCTGATGGGAGATCAAGTGGAAATTTCAGAGGCTTTGCTCCCGGCAATGTCACAAGCCACATAACGAAACACTGCGCTCATCAGAACGGCTCCGCAGCCTTTCGAAAGGTTCCTTTATTTGTTGCCGTAGGCGTCAGGAGCTCCATTCTGCTCTGTTATCTCCTTCAAGTCTGATCATTAGCAGCGCAGGAAAGCAGCAGTGGACTGAGGAGTTGATCCACTTAGTTTTTGTTTGTAGCATGTGGTATATTGTGACAATCCATCTGACCTTATCACAAGAAGAGTGACTTGAAGAAACAGTATTAAAACAAGTCTCTAGCTTCTTCAGTTGTTCTGAAGGTGCAACACTGTTTTGCTGTGAAACTCCACAAATGTTTTGTGAATTTTGAAACTTCAACTGACTTTCTGTCAGCAAGGTGGGCATTCGATAATAACGCAAACCCCTTCCTTTAATGCTCTCCTGCCTCCCGTGACTCCATCTTGTGTGTGTGTGTGTGAGAGAGAGAGAGAGAGAGAGAGAGAGTCTACATTGAGTGAATTTGGTCCTTCCACAAATGTGATTAAACATCTCAGACAAAGTCTGAGATCATCCACAAGCCAATTGCGTAGCCTTGAGGCTCAAACTGTGAGTGAATCTCTGTGTTTCCGGCTGCCGCTCGCTGTGTGTCTGTCCTTTTACAGACAACTCACATGCAAGATAAAGAAGTGTTTTCTCGGGCAACACTATGAATCATGCTGCTTCATGCTCAGGTTGAGCATTAAGGTCGATTTAAGGTTGCGGGAGTTCAAGGTTGTCCGTGTAATCGTATTAAGTCTGATCGTAGGGGTTAATGAACAAGTGCATGTCAGAGGGATGCTACCAAACAAAACGTGCATGCCCTTTGTGTGTGCATGTACATGTGTTTGTTTGTTTGTGTGTGCCCGAACCCTTAATCCTTTAACGGGATTACAAGCGGCACTGTCCTTTGTTCACTTGTTCCTTTCCGCCCACGTATGCCGGTAGCGGACATGTCAAGGACCTCATTCGGGATTACAATGTAGTGGGCTCTCAATAGGCCGGGTGAGAGGCAAGCCTGCAGGTTACATTGTCATTTCAGCCTCTTCCCTTAAGCCATTATAACTGTGTAATGCAACCTGTGTTTGCATGTCTGACACAAGTGAGGTGAGTTCCAACAGATGGTTGCGGTGGTGTGATTCTCAAGTTTTTTAAAGTTAGTTGAAAACGCATGTATGAGTTTGAACCTAAATCACTGAGATGTTTGTGTAGCAGAAACGAGTTGAATTGGTGACAGTCAAGGGAATCAGCTGTGCCAACATATGTTTAGCAGCTATAGCTTTAAGGATCGTTGAGCTCCTGTATGTCTTTGCTCGACAGAAGAAAAGCACATCACCGTTCCCCAGCTCCATGTGGAGATGCGTGGGATCTGTTAAATATTCTCAGCTTTCTTTGCTGGTCTTCACCGACCCACTCAACTGCTCCAGTGGCCTCTAAGCTGTTATTTCAAATAACAGGATTCCAGTGTGTGGTGCTTGCTTTACCAAGCCACTGATACTACAGTGAAATTACTCGCAGTAAAAGACAACATGAGACAACATGTCCGTGTTTATACTCGCAGGGATGTGTTTGTGTCTGTGCTGTGGTTCTTCTCTCATCATGTACAGCACACGTAAATGAATGCAGGCACTTCAGTCTGCATATGTGTGTGTGCGGGTAGGTGTGTGCTTCTGTCATTTAAAGGAACGTGCCAGCAGTTTTACCTGTTTTAGTCCATTAACTGCAAATTGTACATAGCTTGTTTTACAGTCGCACATTTCTCAGGGCACAAAATAAACAAATTTTTAGATGGATTATCATCTTTCTTTTTACTTTAATTTCAGTATTTCATCGAAATTAACTTGCAGAGACTTCAAACATGCGCTTTGCCTCCTTCGTGGTGAACATTTAAGGCCTGAATCAGGCAGAGTGTGCTTTGAAGGTAACTTGAGACATCACACCTCACCAAACATGCAAAGCCACTGTTATGACTATGTCATAATGTGCGGGCGTGATAGGTGTCTAAATATATCTATATACATATATAGATATATTTATATGTATAATATCTATTTTCTTGAATACATGTTTGAGTAATTTTGTTTTATTGCCATTCCTGCATCTCTTGGCCTGCAGAGCAGATGTAGCAGCTGTATTTCACAAGCATAGAAAATAATGGATATGCTCATAAACACAGCATTGTCACAGGAATAAGTGTCAAGTGGCCACTTAGCTGGGCTCCATATGCAGGTAGATGTAGGGAAAGAGGGAGGTGAGAGCTGCACTGGTGAGGTAATGACAACCTGGTGTTGCATTCAGAGTCAACAACTGGAATAGTGACGGGAGAGCTCAAATTATCCCCAGGGAAGTGGCCTCGTGTGGATCCGTCAAGGTGCTGGTGCCTACGTGATTGACATCTGATCTCCAGGGTTGTGTTTTTGTTAGCATATCGACTGAGGAGCTAAAAGTGGATGAAGGTAGTCGGAGCTCATCCAATAATGCACAGCAACCTATGGAGACATTGATTTTTTTTTCAGTAGATCAAAAGAGCTGAAAGGTAAAGTCAATAGCATTAAAAACACAATCTGTGTACAGCAACCAAATCGAGTTCTTAATGTTTTCTAATGGAGGTTTGTGTGCATCAGTAATCTTTACTCTGAAAGAATCATTCAAAAGCCAAACTCTTTTTATCTCAGTATGGGAATGTACTTAGCACCCGAACGATGCAATTTAATGGCAAAGCTCCCCCCGCCCAATCATAACTTGTCCTCCACTTTATGAGGCTGTACATACAATATGTCCATAAATGGGCTTAGAAATCACAGAAAAAAGATTTCTTTTAACCCCAGAGTTTTGCGAATTCATTTTCAAATTTTGCACTCGACTCGTGGTTGTTTGAACATTCCGTGTTTACAGAGCAAACAGGAACAGCTAACAGCTAATTCGGCCCATACAACAGATTAGAATTACTGATGGGACAATTAACTTTGAATTAAACAAAGGGGTCAGATTTAGAATGAAAGTGCCTTATCATGTTTCCCATCAAATGTAAATAAAATTAGGACACGGCAAAGTGGCGATGGGTCGTAGATGGGACGCATCCTCACCTCTCTGTACAAGTGAATCGTTTAATTGGTTTGTTTGTCTGTTTTTCCCCTCCTGTGCTCGTCATGCCTGCCGCGTCCTACTTTTAGCCTACTTCACACACACACACACATACGCACACACACACGGTGAAAACAGTCTCCTTGAAAATCTCTGCAGTGTGAGGGGAGAAGAGTCGAGTGCATCTTCTGTCAATTAGTGCGTTTCCACCATATGTGATACTCAGATATTCTGTTTGTGAGATGCAGCGTGGAAATGTCACATCCTGCCTGCAGTAATACAGTTAGGCATCACTGTGGCTTTGTGGTGGAAGTAAACCTGTGTGAACAGTAATCAGTTATGAAACCCTCACACCCATTGTAAACTTACCTTGAATATGCTGATATGTGTACTTAATCATAATTACCGCTGGGTCCTGTGGCCTTTGTTTGCTCTGTTGTCAACTCCAATATCCATTCATAGTCAATTTAGCCATGCATGGAGGGATATTTGTCTGATTGTGACTTTAATGATGCACATCAACAGCTCAAGTACAATTTTAGTTTATTTATGCGTCACTTGTGTTATATGAACTATTAGACAGAATACAGTACACATAAAAGCTCACTGAGGCAGCAGCAGCAGCACTTAATGCTGGCAATAGAAAGAGGCTCAGTCAGAACAAAATCCAACTGAAGCCTTAACTTTATTGAAAGAAAATCCAGTAAAGTACCCCTCAAAAGTGATTAAATGCTGGTATTTTTATATGCTCATTTAACATTAACCAGAGATGGATCAGAGACAAGACAGCTCACTGAAGAGTCATTTCCTGTCACGTGGGTTTCACCAATGCCCCCCTTACGATTAACCAAAGTCACCAAAGTACATTTTGGACCCAATTTTTACAAGCAGTTTTTCCGACACTAAAATAGCCTTTTCCAGACAGACAAATCAGGAGAGAATTGGCTTTGTTTGAGACATGTCTCTGCCCACACTTTCTCACAAGGACTGTAGATCTGGTATTAAGTGAGCAGATAAAAACATGATATTTCCACTCAGCAGTTACAGAGTAACTTTGACATCCACTTAAAGTCAGTTTGGTGTCCACCTTTCACTTTACATTCGGTTTTCAACAATTCCTTAAGAAACGTCTGGCTGTTTGGCTTCTAGATGCTAATGCTGGTGCTGAGCAGGCAGTGTAAAATGGGTTTATCAGATCCTCCTCGCTATAAACGGCCGCTTTCACTGGAAGCAAAGCTGATAAAAGTGAATTTAGTAGTGAACTTACAAGGCCTTAAAACCAAAACAATGAGCTAAATGTTGCTAAATTGGAAGGGAACCTCCCGGTCAAGTGATAAATCTCAGTGGATTTGTCACTACAGGCGACCATTCTCACGTTGCACACAGTAATTAGGTCTATTGTTAATATATTATTTATTAGAGCAGCTTTACAAATATGGTTTCTCCCAACCTTCAAGGTTGTTGGACAATGTGATAAATCCCTTGAAACTTTGTGTTCAGATTCATGACAAGCCTCTCACACAGAACTTTTCCAAGTGAAAAACAACATAAGCTTGCTTAATTACATACACGCATCGTTAGGTATTCTTATACTCAAGACAAAATGGCAAGCACCGAAGCCAGTTCTGGAATCTCTTACTGGTATTTCACAAACATGGTGTCAGGATGGAATTAACTGGGATTTTTCGCTCACTTGCTGGCTGCACAGGAAGGTCAGGGGTCAGGATCACTCACAGATTTGAGTCCACGTTGTCAGTGATTTGTGCAGGAAATTAGCCGCAGATTCTGCCACTGATAAAATGAAGGAAAGGGGAGAAAAATGACACAATGGGCGACCAAGAGAGAAACCAGACGAGATTGAGGTGTTATTTGGTCAACACAGCGACGGGACGTAGAGGTGTGTGTATGTGCGCATGCGGTGGAAAAAGAGAGGGGGGTTGCCTGTTATTCTTAACTGAGACAAACTGGAGCTATTAGAGGGCCTATTGTTGCCCGGCTGGCCTCTGAAAGAACAGCTTGTCCCAGCACTTATTCAGAGAATAGATGTGGCCGGCACTCCGGGCTATCTTGGCTGATCGCACAGATCAATCTGGCCAGAGAACCTGCAACAGCTGTATAGGAAGGTGTGTGTTTTGTGTGGATGTGAACACACACGCCTGTTACGTGCCTTTATTTGCAGAGGTTTTTTTTTATTATTATTGAATCTTTTGTAAGTTGAAATTGTGTATGGTCAGTAGATTTTCCTCATGCAGAGACCTGTTGGTGTTTGTTGTCAATCAAATACGATCAATCCAGATTAGCCGAGTGTTTAACTGTAAATAGCAAACCAACAAAAGGAAGGTTTTTCAAAATTTTCATAAATAATTCTGAACTTTGCTTATTTAGTCATAAATATTTAGTGCCAATGAGAAAAAGATGCCACATGCAAACCATTTTTTCCTGTCCTTAAAGGGGAACTTCAGTTTAATACAAGTGGGATCTCACTTGCTGTCCAGCAGCTCTGTTATTATTAGTAGTAAGTTTTGATTTTGATCACTGATTTTTCAGATCTTCTCAGATTTCGCTTTAGCGTTGTTGTGCTGTGATTGTTCTCAGGTCTCGGCAACCACTTTTGCGAGTGCAGTTTTACCACAAGCAACAGACACGATGGCCACAACTGTGGAAACAGGAGCCCGCAGGCTGTTACACCATCTGTACGGAACATTAAACATGGCTTGGTTTGAACGTAGTGTGGGAGTTACGCTGTGGCTTTGTAAAACCTGGTGGCACCATATGATATATTCTTAACTGATGTTGCTCTGATTCCCAGCCAAAATTTTTCTCTGATGTTTAAACACTTTCAGAGTTTCTTTTTGTGCTGCGTTCACTTGTGAATCTAATTTTAACAGAACTGGCTTCGGTGCTTGCCATTTTGTCTTGAGTATAAGAATACCTAACGATACATGTATGCAATTATGTAAGCTTATGTTGTTTATCATTTGGAAAAGTTTTATGTTTTGACATTTCTTTCTGTGTGAGAGGCTTGTCATGAATAAAAGACTATTTTTATGTGCTACACAGCTGTTTTCACAGTCGTGAAAAACACTAAAGTGCCACAAAGGTGATCAACGAATAACTGAACTATTTAAGATGTAAATATCAGTCGTTTACTGATTTTGCTTAGGTGATAGCATGGATCATACTCTTTTACGATACAGCTGACCGAAACAAAAGTACAGTGCGTTCAGTAGGTGCAACAGGCAGCAGTGTGACAGGAATGTCCTCTAAACAACTGTTTACTTCATTCTCCTCACAGTCCAGTAACAGTGCGCTAATGTTGGTTTTTTTATTCCCCTGCTTTACACACACACACACACACACCATCCTGGCCGTCAACCAACGCTCGTTGCACAACTTCAAAGATGGCTGATTTTAACTAGTGCCATCTCCCACTACAATAAACAGCTTCCAAAGCGGCTTTGAAGTAGCATCAATCTTCCTTTTGCATCTGTCAAACTTCTCTAACATCCACTTTCCAACCAACCAGCCCATCAAGGGGAAATCAAAGTGCCTTCAGGCGTTTGACACGCTGTAAATAGACTGGTGCGGATAAGCTGCGGAGTGAATGAGCTCTGAATGGGATGAGTCTATTTGCTGGCTCATAACCGTGCGGTTTCATATCCCCCACAGACCATATAACACGGGCCTCCTAATGGTCCTCTCATCATTTCAAATTCAACTCGCAGGGTTTTTATCACTGCTGCCTTAATTTGTGTGTGCATAATTGAAAGAAAATTAGATTTATGGGAACCCCCACGTACAGTAGAGGAAGCCTGCAGTCTGTCTATGTCTCTTCCTCACACACACACACACACACACACACACCCACACACACACCGACCTTGTTGCTTCTTTTATTTACCGCACAATGACTGCAATTTCCAGGGTGTAATTAGAGCTGTTATAGCCCGGGCTTTGGTCTCAGTCATTTAGAGGTGAGTCCATTATCAGTCCTTTCCCCCTTCGCCCCACAAGCCAGAGATTTTTCCTCCCACTTCTCCTCGACTGAGGCCTCAAAGCTCACATTTCCCTTTTTTTTTTTTTTTCTTTCTTTTTTTTGAAGTCAAAACAGGAGCATTTTCTCCACTCAATTTCGTTTGGGCTACTTAATTAATCATTTCCCCACATTTTCAGCCGAACAACCATAAATTGCCCCGGTCAGAGCCTGAAGACAAAGGGATTTTGTGTTAATTAACCGTACAGCATTTCATTTACACACCATTCCCCTCCTCCCACACACACACACACACACATCCACCAGCAGCAACTCCACAGCTGTCACCGCTTTTAATTTGTGTGTTCATTTTTCCTTCTTTGTCTTTGTGCTGCCTCTGCCTTGCACTAAAGGAAGCACTGTACCTTGGCTGTAATCACATTTAAGCAAGGAGAGGAAAGGATTTCAATTTTGACTGGGCAACTGCCTGAAGAAAAGTTTTTTGCACAACAGTGGTGAATTCTGTGCCGTTTCTCTCTAGCAGTAAAAACATTTTTAGGATTTTATTGGACTGAGGGAGTGATGCTGTATTTTCCACCTTGAGAAACATAACAGAAACATAAGAGCAATAATATAAAACTTTTACATACCGTATTAACTTGTTCCCTCATTAATCATAGAGAAGTTTTGGTGCACTTTATGAAACATTTCAGTCCTTCTAGTCCACGCAGGAGGTTCACAGCAACTTTTGCATAAAAAAACAAAAGCATCTTGAAAATTCATCGAGGAAGAGCTGTTGGCTCTATTTGCTTTCGACATAATATATGAGAACCTATAGGCCTTTGATGCTGGCCTCTATTGATTTTTTCTCTTCCCGCTCTGATACCATAACACCATACATAACTCCTGAAACCAGCTCGTCAACCAATTTAAGTCAATAGATCTTCTCTTTCTCGCTGGCCAAGCCATGTTTTATAATACGCTGAGCATCTCAGACTGGAGCTGATGGACGACAGCGACCTTTTCTCTCCTGATGGCCAGCGATGACCACTCTATATCTGCTGTCCCCGATCGATACGTCCCCAAAGAGGCCTTGAAGCTCTCACACAAGTGCAGGAAGGTAGAGATGCACGTAACATGTACATGTATGTGAGTAAATCAGACAGGAAAGCAGCTGCTTTTAACATGCATGTGCAGCACTCGTTTTCCTCTGCTGGTCGAGCTTGGTTAACTGCAAATGTAATAAGTAGCAGTTCAGGCAGGAAAATGTCCTTTTTTTATCATCATATGTTCAAAATGTACCCATCAGCCAGCCATAAGTGTCCTCGTGATTCACTTCGTATCAATTGTCCCATGTGCTGTTAAATTCAGTGGCTCTTGTCTAATGTGGCCTGGCAACAGCAAATATTTATTAAACAGATATGTTAGTGTCACAGTCTATTACACTGTATGGCACTGAGAGACGCAAGCTGCTTTTCCAGACCAGAGGAAGCAATCGCAGACTGAGGTGCGCTTTGAAACAAAGGCAGATCATACCTCCAGGTGCTCTCTCCATCGCCATGGCAACACACATAACTGATTTCAATAGGCGGGAGACTTCATTAGTTCTGTGCAAAATGTGGCACCACTTTTCATCTTTTTTTTTTTTTTTTTTTGCCCGAAATTAGACGGAACAAGTGAATACAGACATCTGCTAATTGCAAGGGAGGAACAGAAGGAGGGGACGAGGGATGAAGCAATGAACAAGGCAAGCCAAAGAAGGTGAAAATTACAGTGGCCCTTTTCTTTCCTGGTCTGCACCGCTCAATCGTGTTTCTGTCAGCAAGAAGTGAGGTGTGTGTGTGTGTGCGCGCACTGGTGCAACGAGGGAGCCTCCAGCAGCCTGACAAGCTTATCTTTATCACCTGTCACTCTGACATGAGGTGTCTTTGCTCAGCCCCAAATCCTCCCCGTGACTGAAACACCCTCCATCACTCCGTCTCTGACTCATATAGTGCCTATGCAGTGCTCTGCTCTGTATGCTGCACTATGTTGTTACCACCTGGCTCGAGGCTGGCAACAGAGACTGAGGCCGCACGCAGGATTACGATAAAAAAGTGATAGATTGACCCAAATCACAAACTGTAATGAGTGTGAGTGGAATTAAGCAGATTGATGTCCTCACCAAGCAAAGAAACATACAGGAAGTAACAGGACTAACAATGTGCAGTCATCCCAGTAGCCCTGTGGGCTGAATGATCACATAGTGATGTTTAAAAGATCAAATATGTATCATGTTTATCATCTTAGCTAAATGTGTCAGCATGCTTTGCTTATTAGCACTAGCCACAAATTCAAGCTGAGGCTGTGATTGCAGTTTATCCCGAGGGGAACATGAGTGCCTGTACCACGTCGCTCTAATTTTATGGCAGTTCATTTGTTGTGTATGGATATTTTCACCACAGTTTATCAAACAGTTCAGGCGTTTCAGTGTGGAACAAAGTGACTAACTGATCATTGCCGTTCCTAAATTGAGCAAAGCCTTCATTATGATTTCACAAAATACAGACACTTGAAATATTACCCAATAACACAGATATGTTAGAATTCAGTACCATGGATCAACAAATGTACATGGTATGAAGCTAAGCATACATGCTGACAGGGGTTGACCTGTACAACTTCCATACGCCCTGCATTCAGTCTCCTGCCCCGACCTCTAAGCCTCCCCCTCTGCACTTGTGGTACTAAAAAGGTACTTGAAGTACTGGAAAACCAGAGTGGAAGGAAGCCAGATTAATTTGTGTGAAACGCCCATCAGGTCAAACTTAAACAGGAATGGTGTGAGACTTTGCGTCTGTCCCAACATTTTTGGCACCCTTCAGGATCAGGGACATCCTCCCCCTCCCACATGAGAGGGTTTCAGTGCCCTGATCAGTGCCAGTAACTCCTGTTTCACATTAGAATATATTAAGGTGAATTATAAAACCCTTTGGACAAAGATATACAGTATATGTGGCTTTCTTAAAGGGGCTCAAAACAATGTGTGTTTTTTTATTTTACATTTCTTTAGACAGTTGATTCTGCAGTTTGATTTTCGCCCCCCACCTTCCATGTTTACCCCATATATGCACTTTGAATCCAATAGCCACTACAAGCTGAGGATGCAGACAAACACCCCACACACTGAGGAGTAAGCAAACCCACACGAAACGCAATACAGGCTAAATTGAATATTGATTGTTGGTAATCCATGCGCATGGGCTCCATATGAAACTATGGTGGAGAGACAAAGCGCGCTGAGCTCGCTGATCTCCCTCAGCCGATTCACAGACTCCCCTGAGCGGCTCTGCTTCGGGGTCCATCATGACCGTAGCAATTGGATCATGGTCACATTATCGGACCACTCCGGTTCTAAGAAAGCCAATCATCACCATCAGGGTATGATGGCAAAATTGAGGTAATTTTTCGAGAATCTATCATCTTTACTGCCACATCAAAGAAAAGATTCTATAGCTCATGATGGTGGCTTGGGGAATATAGGAGGGAGTAGTTAATGAAGCACATTACAGTAGAGAGATGACATGGATTTTGAGGGCTTGAAATTGGCACCACAGATGCTCATCAAGCGATCAGCACTATTTGGATGTAATTTTATGGTAATCCTTTCATTTTCTGAGCCATTTTGTTCATTTCATGGATTGTAGATGCGACTCAGAAGAGACTCTGCGGGAATATGGGCACAGGGCGCACAATAAACCGAGCCTCCAAATTCAAATGAGGGGGATGCATCACGGCTGAAAACGCTACTCTGAGTCGTTAGGCGAATGATTGTGTGTGGCATATGAACGCACGCACAAGTTTCAATTACTACAAACAGCAGCGATTGTGTTTATGAAGCACGTGGAGAATATAATGGAGAGCAGAATACACGCTCCAAAAAATAACAGCGGCTGTTTAATATTCACAAACAGTCGTTCATTTTGTGTCATGCTTGGTACAGTCCTGCCGTCCCACGATGCGCTCACGATCACGGCAGATCAACACTTCACATGAAAAGCTCAATTCTCGAAACACTCTTGAAGTTTGTGGTTGAGTAGTCCTACCACAAGAATGCTTATTTTTAAAGTAAATCATTTTCTATAATTATATCAGCCTGGTAGAATCAGCGCCGGAGGGCATTCAAACTATCATCGGCAACACTTGTGTTAATTTTGAAGAGATGCGGAGAGCCACATGAGCTCTATGAGTGGACAAACAACACTCCAATCAACAGCTATACTTGTCAGTGAAAAATCTAAACCTATTGACACTGCAAAAGTTTGTGAGCTATTAGTCAGAGTGATAAAGTAGGTGCCATTTTTTAATTAGTGGTTGTCAGTCTTGGGAGAGAAGCTCATATGTTCTTACTGCTCTGTGAAACTTGGAAATTTTGCTTGATTTCCAAAGTTGGGATTTGCAGCATCAATTCAAAGCAAGCATAAAAGAAAAGAAACCAAATGTGTCTACTTATTTAGTCCTCTTCCTCTCTCATGGGACGTGAGGCTTCGACGGTCTGTCCTCAGTGAGCCCTGTTTTATGCTGCATGCTGTGCTTCACCCCACCGTAGGTTAAGCAGTTCGCTGCCAAGTTGTTTTGGCCGGACCTTGTTCACTTTTCCCTGATGGGGTCCATCCTAGCGCAACCTTTGGGATTCGATCCTGAGCCAAACTGAGGACTCGCCTAAGCCGTTGGATTTGGCTGCTTTTAATCCCCAGCAACTGGCTGTTTTACTTGGTCGTCTTAGCTGTTTATTTGAGATCTTCTTGAGCCAGAAGACACAGAAGATTTTCCTGAGACATCCATCGTGGAAAGCATTTGGAGTCAAACAACAGCACTGGTTTCAAATTGGCAAAATCCTGGTTTCAAATTAATCAACAACTGTTTCTGCTGTGTTGCATATTTCTCTGAGCTTCCACCTGCTGGTATACACTAATTATTTCTGCCCCCTGCTGATGTTAACATGTAGCTGTTAATTTTAGATCAGATACCTGGTCTGGAAATCTCTGTGAATTTGCGCATTTTTGTGTTGCATGTGCACATTTGCACATGTAAAGTAAACTCTCAGAAAACGTAATGTGTCCTAATTTAAGTAATCGGATGGGGAAGTTTCATGGTGATCTTTTTTTTATTGTAGTGTAGGAAATCGCTGATCCTATTTCAAAGAAAATGCTATGACTTATGGTGTTATGTGTTGATTTATTCACAGCACAAAACATGTACAGTAGGTACATGTCATACACTGGCCCACATTTATATCATACACCGTTTGATTGCAGCAGAGTGAAAGTTAATATATATGTGGTACTTTACTCAGACGTCTGGTTTGTGGGGGTTTATATGAACACTGTAGCCTGTGCTGTGAATCAGTAATGGGCTTTTCTGGAAGAAAGGCTCTGTGTGCTTATGAGACGTGTGTGTCTGCACAGTCTAGTCGAGTTACTATGTGTTCCAATTGTTCTTTCTCTTCTTTAAAATGGAACAAATATCAGCGCAGACCTCTATTCTCAAACCTTCATTTAAAAAAATCAATCTCATAAATAAACATTGGCATTTGAACACTTTAATTAAACACGTAAATGGCTTGGGCCTGTTATTCCCTAAGGTTAGCGTATCCCAAGACAGCAGAATCGTTTACAGCGATGCGACATATCGGGGCTCTTTCCCCCTCGAGTTTGTTTTCCAACAATGACAACAAACTGCACCGTGATTCCAAAAATAGTTGATTTTCAAAGCCAGTGTCCACGGGCAATATGCTGCTTGCTTTCGGAACAAATTGCTGATCTTAAAAAATGGTTCGTATACAAGGACTTTGAAGTACAAAATGGCTCTTATCAACTTTTGCCAGCTGTTTTAAAGACACCCATTGCTGTGTGTGCGCTTATGGGTTGCATTTAAGGTTTCTCAAAATTGCTTTTCATTCATGCAAATCCCCGTCATTGAGATTCAGCGTGCATCAAAAGTGCACTTACCCGAGAGACAAGTAGATTTATCGTACAAACAAAGTCAGAGAGGAAACTTGTGAGAGTTTTGCTGCTGTCTCTGAATATTTCTTGCTAGCCTTATACCAAGAAGCATTTAATGGGGGGGATATCATTATCCAGCTTGAGACTAATGGTGTCCTGATCAAAGCTGCACTTTTTATCTTAAAAGCTTAAGGTAACCAGCTCCCAGTAAGACAAATTTTGACTTTTTCCTCTGGGTTGCAAAGCCAGCATATGTGAGAAAGCCATTTCAACTAGTAAAAGATAAGAGTGAGTGAGTGTGCTGAGCAAAGAGTCTCATCCTGGTAATAAATGTAAAACGGGTGTTTAAGACAGGATGGCAGACATATTTCCAGGTTGTTAGATTATTGGCTGCTGTTGGAACAATTCAATTAACACGTCCATGGATGAGATTAATCAGGGACTCGGTCCTGCTCCCCTGCACCTTTTTGCTGGTGTAATGTAAACTTAGACTGCATCCAGAAGGATTCATTATGGTCAGTCTTAATCCATTTTCAACATCATGGAACATGAAAGTAGTCTGAGTCAGAAGTGGGCTAGATTTAATTAAGAGGGTTCAGTAGATCAGTATCGGAGAGCTTTATCTAAGAGACAAGCATTGAAATTTGTTAGTTTGGAACTGTTTCAGATGTTGTGATTACGTTCTCTCCCCCTTTATGAACTCTAGACACTTGAGGGAATAAGTTAACATAATTTGACATTTTCATGGCTGACAGGCAGAAGTCCATTCCTAATGCAAAGTTATAGATTCAGGATTAGATACAGAGTGAGACAGATTAGATCTGGTGTGGTTGGACCTTTGGCACAGCACTGAATGCTGTTTCTGCATGTGTCCCGCTTAGCAAAGTTTTCTGTATTAAAGGTTATGATGACATGCTGACACGCCGTATGTTCTCTTTTCCATTGTATCTTCTTTGTGGTACATAATTTATAGTTTCATTTCACTTAATTTATTGTTAGGTGTCAGGTTGTTTTGACACATTAAAACCAAACCAAGCATCAAATTAATGAAAACTGGGTGATCACAGAGGACTCGATGCAGAAGTGCTGATTTTGAAAAGTAATACAGTCTCCACATCTCAAAGGTTATTCCTTTCTGTTTGGTCACGTTTTGTCTCAATGCCAATTGAGTCATACTTCATAAAATGATCGCAAGAAAATACATATTTCTTTATCTGTTTAAAGATGACTTCATTGAGGAGTAATATTCCTGCGCGGAGACCCATATCACCCACACGTCTATCAAAACTGCATTTGGAGTTGTGATTATGAATAAATGTTTAAATTTTGAGATAAGCACCTGGCCGAGGAAGAAACTGTAGAGTCTGCAGTAATGCTAGAGGCTCTGTGATGGTGTAGCAATGCTATGAGCTAAATGCTAATTCTAGTGTGGGAACATGCTCACAGAAACAATACTGTCAGTCCGAGGCTGAGCAGTTACAAAACTTGTCAGAAGTGTAGATCGTCTGCCACAAAAGCTTGATTGTGTACAGTCAGACGTCTGAGAGGACTACTCTGTATTTCTTAATGGTCTGTTGGCCTTTTAGAAGAAAGTTCTCTGTACAAATGGATGTTATTCTGTTTGAAAGGTTTCTGGAAAAGTAACAGGGAACAAAACGCAGCCCAGGCTGACAAATGAAAGGTCAGAAGGAGACAAAGTCGCATGAAAGAAAGTCATCAAAAACTTGTGATATGAAGTGGAGGTTTAGGATCAAAGTCCATGCAGATTTAAAACAGGACAAGCTCCTGTTTTCACTGTCTCATGCACAATAAAGGCTATAACAAACTGGACTTAACTGAAGCTATTAAAGCAAAATGGAAGTGTCAGTCATTTAGTTGTTCTTCTTTTGGGGCCAAAATGAATCTCAAATGTGAATAATTCGTTTACTGCCTGAATAATATGTTTTGATCTTTGCTAAAATAGCCATCGTCGAAGGAAAGAGGAAAAACATCAAGTTAACTGAACATTTGAACAGTAGTACATTTACCATGTTCACCATCTTAGTTAAGCAGATAATAAAAATATATAAAAATAGTGGACAAATTGAAATCTTTACTCTATGAAAGTTAGTGATATGATTACAAAGGGGGGACTTCAACATCAGCATCACATTTCATGATGATCTGTCCTATAGTTGTCAAGAAAGAAAACTGAAATGCCATCCTCATGGTGGCGCTAGAGGAAGAGTCTGTATGTCTGTGCAGTCCCTTCTGCAGATATGAAGACGTGTCAGGACAAGTGATACACCAGATTTCATGCTAAATATTCCAGTAGCTCAGAGCCAACATGAACCAACAGACCAGATCCTCGCCGTTACTTTATTATAAGTGACACTTGAGTGACACATAACTGTGCGTAATGTAATATCATTTTATTTTACTGTGAACAGTTATTCTTATTGAGCAAACAATCATTCATTCATTCATATTTCGGAGAACATCGAAGAAGAAGTGTTTCAAGTGTTGATGTTTTAAAATCACTGCGTGGGTGGCAAACAACAAGCTAAGATGATTCTATTTCTACGTGGAGTTTGTCTTTGTGGAAATGCATTAGGTATGATGCTTCTATTTATTCTGCGTCCTGATATGATGTGACGAAATGCGCTGTCAGATATATAAAACTATGCCAAATTAATTTAGCACGGAATGATAAAGCCTGGATGTGGCTGCGTTTGTATTGCTGTTGTGTGAACGGCGTAGGTTGCAGGAGCGTTCTTTCAGGATTTTCCATCGGCCTGACTGCCCGCCAAACCCCACAACACACTCATTTGGCTTCACTTTCAACGAGTGAGTCCCCAACAGGATACACCGAAGATTACGGATGTATTAAGGGATTAATGAAAGAGGGGTCGGCGGGGGAGCATCTGTTGATGTTTGGGCTTGGAGCTGTGATTCAGGTGCCATTTGAGGATCAGATTGGCAGGTGAACTGTCCCGTGTGACTGACCAGGTGATCAAGATAATCGAGAATAGAGAGGTAGGTGGACTAAGGGAGGAGGAGGAGGAGGAGGAGGAGGAGCACAGTTACAGCACACTTGCCGTGGCCAGTGAATGAATGAGCTTTTGCACTCATGGTCGGCTGAGCTGTGTGAAAGATATCACACGTATCTGGCCGGCAGTTCCACCAAGCAGCTGAGGCAATTAACTCAAGAAAGGCTGGGGTGTTGAGAGTCGACTGCAACTATTAGTGTCTTCCCCTAGGTGTAATTTTCATGCCAAAAAGGGATGTTAGATTTTTTGAAACATGAAAGGACATTGTATAGTATCTGTACCATACTACTCCCTTTCATTACACCTGCCCTTCTTATATCACTGCTTCTATTGCTCATCAGTTCACTTAAAACCTTTTTTTCCTACCTAATGTCATTTCATAGAGGAGCTTTCTGTCATTATCTTCCAACAGCAAGTGCAGTCAGTCCTTTTCTTTGCAGTGTAATAGACCTGCAAATGAGTAGTTCGTGATCAATCCTTTTAATCTTTTTCCACCTGGATTTGATGCTAACGTCAATATCCACATATTAAAAACAATCATGAGACTTCTGATGATTAAAGAAAACTCCATCCACTGTATCCCGTGGCCTTTTTGAACAGATCCTACCATGTGACTCAAGTGCTCGCTAACACCCATGTGTATGTGTATGTGTGTGTTGTGATGTCAGCTGCTGTTTCCACGTCAAGTCGCGAGCAATTTGGCAACGTCGACTATTTCAGATGTAGGACTTCCTGCTTAGGTTTTGTCTCATCCTTCTTAATGAGCAAAGATGAGATTGAAAGTAAGAAATGAGAGCTTAAATTTTAAACACACACAGGAACACCTCTGGCAGACTTTCTGTAAAAACCGTGCCAGGCGTCCAGATGTAACCCAAATCTCTCAGGTTAGAGAGAAATTTCTCTCTAACTCTGAGTCATTGTCAGCAGCCCTGCTATCATCACAAAACCCCCGCTCCCAGTCAAAAAAGGATCACACCTTAATCCTAAACCATCAAAAATGCCATCGATGACCCGTAATGCTCAGTTTTGATTTTTGTATCTCCTTCCTTCTCGCTCTCCTCTTACATCCTGTGTGTGACGGCTGTAAGCTGTCAGGAGCTGAGGGGGGCTGAGCTGGTGCCAACTCACATACACATCAAAGCAACATCATCAAAGTGAGCCATCTGTCCTGCGTGGCCTGATCTCTTCTGCCTCCCAGTTGATGATGTACAGTAATAAGATTGTGCTGAACGGATGATAACTGATAATACTCCTAACAGAAGATAATAGGAATCATAGAGTTGTTATATTGCCTTAAAGTTAATAGAGCAGTTTTTTTGTGCTGAAACAACTTTGCTTCCAGTCTTGATGCTTACTGAAATGTCTCAGTTCCTGCATCTTTAACTTTCTGACATGATTACATGCTGACTTGTCTTTCATTTCTGCAGACTGTATAATGATATTAACCTTTCCATAAACCCATGTCGAATTATCTTGTCATCGATCCGGCAAAGACGAAACCGAGACCCTTCAAACATATTTTGAGGGTTAAGTTTCAATTGCTAGTCGGTATCACCTCCAATATATTTGAGAGACAAAATTGCAGTTTGTTTAACCATTTTGCCATTCTGATAAGGCTGAGAAGTGCCTGACATTTAGAGGCTAAATGAGGTGAAAGACTTAACTCTGAATTAATACTTCATATTTGATTTTATCACATTGGCAATGAGAGAAGCTTGAAGAGAACAAAAGTCACATCCGGCCCTCAGAAATGTATGTTTTACAAAGGATCATAGTATGCCTGCAAGGTGACACCGAAAGTTTATATAAAATTCATTTTTTGAAGATTGTGTTGCGTTGAAAAACACAGTCGCATAAACTGTCTTAATAACTTAAAATTATAATGACCAAGTGAGGTCATGGTTAGCATATTTTAAGTTAACGCTGCTGACACCCAGAAACTGTGGCTTCACAAAAAGCTTCAGAGCCACCGAGCAAGCGAGCAGTGTTCGTGGCTCGTAAATAAGAACTCTTTGGAGTTCTTGCCGCTAACAGAATACATAGCAGAGTAGAGTGTGTAGCTGAGTGACTCACACGGGCTCATAAGAATCAACAGTTCAGAGAGGTAATTAGGGTGAGGTCATGCAGAGCCGTTAAATCAATCAGCGCAGTGTCTTAAAAAATTCTGCCAACGTAGCGGGGACCAGTGAGCAGATGTTCAAATGAGGCAGATGCAGTCCTGGACTCTTTGCTTTGGTGGGGTTTTGCATGGGGTTTTCAGCACATTATTATTTACCTTCTGTACAGTCACTGTATAACCACATTTTAGGAAGGGTAATGTTGAAATGGGTGTAAGGTCCAGGCAGCTGCCGACACCAGGGAACGAGACAGGATCACTGGTTTCTAAATGGATTATAGATCACATTATGTCAGGACTAAAAGAGCTAAAAAAGATGATCTAATGTGACACGTTGCCCATCATAGTTCAAGGGAGTTCAGCTAAAAGTGATGCCAGCATGGACAGCTAGGATACTTTGCTGACAGGCCTACTTTATAGTCTGTGTGCATTTGTTGCTAATAAGGATAAATCTAATTGAAGCAGAAGGTTATAACATTCACAGAGTCAGCCATTGAAGAAATAGAGACATCAAGGGAGTTCACAGAACATTCATCGTTTTGAAAGAACAAAAGAGCCAGAGGTTGGGCTTTTTACAGAGATCACATCAGAGGAACATTTTTGCCTTTGTTTGCTTTATTGAATGGTAATAGTTCCTTCATGTCTTCTCATCAACAACCATCTTTGTGCGTTCCCACGTCTGTTAGTCTCCTCTGAGATCCCTTTTAAGCAAAGGGATGCTTTCATTTATCCAAATGGTAGACTGACAGGAAGGCACGATGTATAGTAGTGGTGCCAAAGCACCTTAAGAAGAAAAATAAGATCACTGAGGCAATTAATCAGGTCACACTAGTGTTCCAGAGGATAGTTACTTTGACCCTTGATGAGGGGGGAGCTGATTTGCTTTTCACAGGCAACAGAATAGGACATGAATAAACATTTTACAAAATGGTCGTTCCTCTTGTAATGTTAAAAGTGAAAATATAACAGTTAAAAATAAGAGTGAAAGTGTGTAGAATAAGAAATCAGGGTTATGTAAGAATAACTGTCTCATCTTACATTTTTTTCTAGTAATTAAATTACTAGGACCCTGAACAAAAATACAGGCTGACACTCTAATTTTTTTACATGGATCATAATCTGGTGAGGAGCTTAACCTTTTTCCAGGAGTAGCCAGTTTTTGCCTTAGAGCGCAATGTTGAATGTATGTTCCTTTTTTTCATTCAAGCATGCAAATTTAAGCCTGCATCCTTCATGCATATTAAAAACCCCCTTTACAAGATTCTTGAGTCAGTTGCATACATTAAAAAGTCACCTGGAAATGGTGTTTTCACCCTAGCAGAGCCATTAGCCTAATTAGCTTGTTAAAAACAGCAAAAATGATGTTTGCCATCTAGAAATGACAGGGTGCTATACTTTGCATCTGTCTGAAGTCAAGGACCTTCTGTTTCCAAAAGTGTTTCAAGAGGGAAGTATTCCTCAGTTATAATTATAAACTGTACTGTGTTAGAACATAAAACTTTGTACACAGAGAATATGTGACAAACAGGTTGGGTTTAGCATACAGTCAACTGATGGGTTACCTGCTTCCTCTGTGGAGTTAATTTTATCACCTGTGTGCTGAATGCATGGTCAAGTACATTCAAAATATCAGTGTTTTCTAATTTTTTTCCACCCAACTGAGGAGCTACAGACCCCATTACACATCTTATCATTCTGACTTCAACCAGAGGCGTCAGAGTCATTCATCACTTTGATTTCCTGGAGTACGCTCACATATTTTTGTGGAGGCATTTTCTGCAACATTCTGCCCCTTTATTTTATTGAGTTAGATGTTCTGAACGGGACGACAAATGTGCTTTGGTTCTTTGGTTTCTATTATTTTTTTGTTTGTTTACATCCTCAAGAACACTTTTCATTATCACAGCAATAAGCACACGCTGTACATGACAAATTTGTCGTTGTGGGGAACTGGTAGAGAGCATTTGGCCTCTCATCAATGTTTTATGGTAACTCTTGGGGTCAGCGTTGTCAGCAGTCCCTATTCAGTCCATTAGCAACCAGCAGAACATGCTTGACTTGGCGCAGTCCTTGGCTTCATGTCTTATGTCCTTCTCTTAGTCACGCAGAGCAAAGTGGAGATCGTGGGTTAAAATGGCAGGGTTATTTTTTTCAGAGAAGGTCAGGCATTTTGATACTGTGCTGTCCGCCTCATCGTGAAGAGTAAATCACTGTAGAAAGCGCATACTTCAACCAAGACTACAGAAGCCTTTTAGCTACTTTAATAATGGCAAAAGGCCACAGTTTGAATCTGGTCAAGATTTTTTTCCCTCCAAATATATTCCATGTACTTTTTTCAAGAAATAAAGTTGTATAAAAATTCCAAATAGTAGATTCATTGTGGAAGTTGCAATTGATTGGTTTTGTATGGGTGCAGGCTTTCCACAAGACCTCAGGGCCTGGCAGAGAGTTGCTCACATCCAACTAACCAAAAAAGGAAGCACAGCTCACAAAATGGTGTATAGTGTACATGTTGGTCCGAATTAAATTGAATTAAAGAATATCCCTGCAGCTCTTACCAGGTTTGGCATTTTGAATCAGCTAAAGGGCCACATGGTGGCGCTGTCTGTATCAGTCTCTGTCAGGCTTCCTCTTTGGCCCACAGCCGAACGCTCCACAAAATTTTCCTCCTCACGTAGTTTTTGTGATATCATGCCAATGAAGTACATGAACTCGCACCAAAGGTATCACTTTAATAGTATTTATCCCGAGCTTATGTTTCTGTGACCCACAGGCCAGTACCTTATTCCTAAACACATAATCACCATTAAACAGAATTACTTGCTTCTTCTTTCCTGTCGCTCTGCTGGCAGATACTGAGGTTGACACAGATGTTGAGACACTTGACACTCGGCACTCTGCAGAGAAAGCAGCGTATATCTCTTTTCACCTGGGGTCATTCAGTTTAATACAATCTTTTCTCACTGCTAAAAGAGATTAAATATGCCTCTAAAGGAAAAATATTCTCCTGGAATGAATAAAAGATCCATGGCTGCTCAGCAGTGAACTCAGGCTGAAAATACCTCTTGTCTGGCCTCTGGACGCCACAACATCCTGCACTTCCATTCCTTCACTTTTTACTGCAACTTTGTCTTGTTTTTAATTGATGTTAGACAAACCTTCCCGCCTTTCTTTCATCTCAGCAGTGAATCCTCCGTTTAGCCTCCTCGCCTTCATCTCTCCACTCGTTTCTAGTTGCCCTTCCATCTCTCTTTTTCCTGGCTCTCGCAGGGTCTCGTGTCTTTAACGAGCCAATAAGGGACAAGTCGACAAACATTCCATCACATTAGCATGGGGGACTGGGGCAAGGGATTGTGTTAAGCTCAGCATTAGCCAGCCTGCCGCTGCTTTAATTACGTTTGCTCAGCACAAGCTACACTAATGGTTAGCGCCGTGCCACATTTCCTCCTCTGAAGAAGGGCAAGTGAGCCAGGTTTCAGCTGGAAGATGCCACAGAGGATTGTAAGGTTGAGCAACAGGACATGTGAGAGGTGTATTCTAATGAGGTATCCAACATTAGGATAAAAGACTGATGGTGGTACAGTATTAGGAGCAAATCAAAATGATGCCACTGAGGAGAGAACTGAAGATTTGGGGCAACAAAATGTTTGCATTTTTGCAGAAACACTGAAACTTAAGGTGATGATTGTTTTTTAGGAGTGAAAATCAGGCTGTAAACACTGCATGATCTTGTCTCGCTGTCATTTGAGATCAGCACTTAGTTATATTCCAGTGTTGCTCTCTAATAATGCCAGTTTGTGGGACATACAGCGTGGAGGTATCGTTTGGGTAGACAAAAAGGACCAAATATGTCAGCTTAGCAATCAGACATTGTTGTTCCTATCACTGTAGTACGTCACTATCCTATTTGGAATGTTTTCTCCTTCTTGATTCAGCCTGTTTCTGTCGCTTCCTCACATCTTGGTCTGTCTGTGTTCCTTGCTGCTGCAGATAGTTATCCCTGTGGGTGGGGAAATCGCTGAGATATCATCTCTCTTGCTGCTACATTTGCTTTCTTCTGACTGCACGATAAACACGTGTAGCTGCCACAGATGTGGACTCGTGAATCCATAATGCATGAACCAACCTTTGTTTTTCCCTCTGTATCAAGGAGATTCTTTTGTCATGTTATAAGGACCAGAGTCAGATGTCGATTCTCTTTTATCACTGTGAGAGACCCATTTCACCTGGAAATAGTCATAGTTATATAGTTAATATGAAAATAATAATCATTCCTTTCAAGGTTCATTTTTCTGTTTCATTAAAGGTCATTGACAGCGAGTGTAAATTGATATTAAAGTCAAACTGTGGCGTAAAAACAGTTCAGAGCTTTGCCATGAGCAAGCATCAGATAAATGCTGGGTAAGTGATATAATATGTTTTGTTAAATTGTGGACTTGTGGTCCACTCTCTACATTTATTTTACCAAGGACATAAATATAATTATGCCCAGTGTCGGTGAAGCAAGGCAAGGTTGTGACGACTCAAACCAGTGTCATCATCTTCCTTTGCATCTCTTCTGTCTTTCTGAAAGATTTCTCAAAGCAGATGTTCATTCACTGGTGAAAATGTTCATTTTCAAGGTGTAAAAACTCGCCATAACTTCCGTATGCAATGCTGGCTTTGGTGTCTCATGTTCCTGTGCCACAGGTACTTGGATCACAATGAGAGACGGCTAGAAATGTAAGATTTGTCTGAACGTCGGGAATGAATGTAGGTTAATTGAAGGTTAACTCACCAAACTAAACTCTGCTGCAGTCCTGTGTGTGTTGTCAGGGATGGTCCTGACAGTAGAGTACATGTACTTAGCAGAAGGCGGTGAGGAAGGAGAAGCGAAACAGGAAATTCCAGTGTGTCACAGGTTAATTAAAAGATGATCACATCTTCAACATCTGGCTGTGAAGTTGTCAAATTCAATGTGGAAACAGAAGTCAAAGAATTACTCAAGGGAGTATTCCAGCAGAGCGAGCGAGATGAAAAATAACATCTCACTGGTGCGTTGGCTTGTGAGCGAGCGGGAGGAGGAAATGTGTGTGAGAAACAGAAGGATGCGATGGAGAGACGCTTTGACAATTTTTTTTTTGCTTACACGGGTTGAGTTGGCAGGTTAGAAGCAAAAGAGCTGATTGACAAATTCAGTATTTTGAAACTTTATTGAGCACACAGGTTTGCTCTGGCATGTGTGCACGTTGACATGTGCACATTCAACTGTAAGCAGCAGGATCATCAAGGCTCTGAGGGAGTTAAAGGTGTAGCACAAAAAAACACGACCCCATATTGGAATAATCTTTAAAAAATCTTGTCCTTGAAAAGTCGTTGCAAGTGAAAAGTTGAAACTTTCAAGCCCTTGAAATACGTTTGGAAATGTAGATTTTTCTCCCCAATATTAAATATTTATAACTAAATACAAAGTCTATGGCTCATGTCATGCCACTTAATTGTAACCTCATGGAGGCAGATACTTTCCACAGATGGCACTTTGGGCCAGTTTTTGGTTGGGCATAAGTTAACTTTTTTAATATCAGATCGGCGTGTACATAGTTGGCTTGTTGGTTGTGAAAAATGGCTGTTAACATTTTTGTTGGAAAATTAATCAAGCAACAACAGCAAAGACATGCAAAAATAATTAAAAATAGAGATGCAAAACAATCCCAAAGTGATGCAATATTATTACAATGTGATGCAACAGAAATCTATAGAAATAAGATTACCACAAAGAGTTGTAAAACATCCCTGACACCCAAAATGACCCCAGAAAGACACAAAACAAACACAGGGAGACTCAAAATGGTGGCAAACAGATGCTCACGGTCTGGATGTCTGTATGGTTTCCTCTGTTACATGCTTTAACCCAGTGGCCCATTGTCTCATTACCTTCCCATGGCTCCAGGCTATTTGGAGTTTGGAACAGCAGCTACTTGTTGATATTATTCGTATATTATTCATGTAGTTGTTTTTTGGCAGTTATTTCTCGCACTGAATGGAGAATGTAACTGTTCATAATGTGCAGCTAATTACAGAGAATCAGAGCTTTAAATCTGAGCCTTTTTCAATTTTGAAGTTTCTAAACCCACCCGCACCTACCAGCTTCCCAGCTGCCTGCAGTCAGCAGCGTCGCACACCTGCCCGCTCTTTGTTCCCTTCTTCCTCTCTGGATCTCTTCCCTCTTGTTTTCCCCTCCTCCTGTTTTCTGTTTCTCGCTCACTATCACCACCTCCTTTCTGTCTCGGCAGCCGCTTGCTCGGCAACAGGTAGACCCTGAGCCGCTGACAGTTTTGATACAGATGTGATGACATGCTGTGGCCTGAGGCACGAAGCCGAGAATTGATTCCCCTTCTCCCTTTTTTCTTCCCTTTTCCTTCTGCGTGTCTCTCCATCACCACAACTCTTCTCTTCATGTCTCTTTGTTTATGTCATTTTCCATTGGGAGGTGTCAGTCAGGACTTATTTTCCTCCTCCTACACTAATTGGGGGCAGAGTGTGCGCTGATTGAGCCTTGATTGCTGCCTTCCCCCTTCGCGTTTATACCCTCCTCCCTCCCTGCCGTCCCCCGACACCCACTCCTTCCCCTTTTTCACACGCACAAACACACACTCTCACTCCAAACACAGCAAGGCGTTCATGCTCCGTCTCCCTTTCTGTCAACATCAAACACGCGGCATCAGTGGGCACTGACACAGTTACGTGGGTTTTGGCGTTGACGCACACCGAGATTACAGCTCTATTAGCCAGCGATTTCATTATCTCACCCCGACAATGGCTGAATCTCCTGCTTTTCCCTCTCACTGCCCTAATCCTCTTTGTTTTCACCGGCCTTTTTGAGGTTACATGGTCTTGTATCTGATAAGTTCATAATGACTCCTAATGAGCTGCTATTTATTCCTGGCTGATCAGTTGCATATCGAGTGTGAAAGGATTGCTGACGAGGCCTTTTTTGTGATATAAAATCTATTTTTTTGATGCTGGCAAAAAGCGATTCCTCCTTTACTTGAAGTGTTTGTGCAGAATGAGGGATGAGTGTTTGCACAAAATAAAGAAGAAATGAAGTGTCTGCACTCTGCTGCCTCATGAAGGTGTTGCAATCATGATGTCAAGGCCTTAAAGGGAAATTGAGTTGAGTTTTGTTTGGACGTTCGATACAAGAAAAGATAATGGAGCTTTGTCAAAACTTTGTGAACTCAAGGACGGTCTCTGTGTCAGGTTTGAACACATTTTAAAGAGTGGGTAGTGAGTATCTCTCCCTGTCCACAACCTGAAGGAAATCTGACACATCAATTTGTTATGATACTAAGATGCGATACCAGTCAAAGGCAAATCAATTCTGCCATGATTTAAATTTGCCATTTTTAGTTAAAAATTGCTTAGTCAAGCGGTTAAACACAGGTGTGTTTTATGATGCAGCTGCACATTTTGATGCCTGCTCATACAGATTTCCGAAAGAATTCCAGGGTCGTTTTAGGTACAGCCATTTGTTGCAGTGATGATGCAATGTCGTGGGTGTCTGGAAGCAGGTCTGGGATCGGAGACACCAAAGTTCCTGCAGAATTTGTGTCAGATTTGTTTATATTGACTTATATCTTGACAGCCTTGGTTGTAATGGTGGTTAAAACCTTGACAAGGGTGTCCTGACTGAACTGAACTGAACTCATTCACACATCTGAACCTCCCTGTGCCCACACCAGCTCAGTTTATGATCTCTGGGACGGTGTTTTGACACGCTGACTGACATGTGCAGAATGTGCTGTCGTGACTTTTTTTTTTTTTTTTTTTTTTTTTTTGATCTGCTTTATTTGTTGCCTATCCCTTGCCAACAGCTCTATTTCCTAAGCGGCAAAATGGTGACAGAAAATGCAGCAGGTCCACAGTTTCAGAGACAGAAGTGACAGGAGTGTGCCTGGGGGATGCAGTCGCTGTACTCGGGCCCCATCAGCACATACTGCTTAATCTGCACAAGCACCCTGACATATTTGACTCTTTTAATGGGTTACTGTGAGCATAATCTCTGCCCTGAATATCAACACCTGCATTATGCTGCCATAGAGGTGAGGAAAATGGGGAATTTATGCAAAGTTAATGCGACACCTAAACAAAGGCGTGCAGGGTGAAAAACTGAAACAACACATTCAAAAAGAGCAGAAGTCTGTCCCTCCTTCCTGCACTTCCTGTCCCATTTCATGCCCGGTCACGGAGATTAGCCTTACGTTTTTTTAAGCCCACACTTTTGCAGTGATTAGGGAGACAAACAATGCAGGCTGAAGTGAGTCACAGGGGAACACGAGGACAAAGTGACACTTTGTGTACAGATTCCCTGTTGTGCTATTCAGGAACCCATTTGGCAGATGAGGCCTTGCTCATTAATGAACTGCAGGGACTCAATAACACATCTAGGTGTTCGGAATAACTAACATGTATATTTCAGGAGGGGAAAGTGTAATGTATGTTAACACAATGTCATACAGCTAAACCTTGTCCCGGGTTTGTGCATTTCCAAGATAGCTATTGCAGTTCATCTTCTCAGCAGATCAGTGAAGCGCTTGTGTGGTTTTCAACTTGAATGACCACATTTGAATGGACAAATAATGAGAAACACAAATTCTTTTTCAGCCCGTCTTTTCAGATTTAAAAACAGCCAAGTGGAACACAGCCATTGTACATCTTTACACATACATACATATTTCAATCTCAAACAGTAAGGGACCCGAGACTATGTTGAATGTTCACATCAGAGGTGGCTTCACTCGAGGAAGCTGTGATTTGCTATGCATCATTTCAGATGACTGATTATATACATCTGCACCACATGGCAGAGATAAATCAGGATTCATCTGCTTGCTGTTACTGTGCAGCACAAGAATCTGTGTAGGACTTTCTTTGTTTGACCAATCAGCGTCCTCAGTCTTTGGTTTGGACCTCTGGAGTTAACGTCCACCTTCTCTTTATGGCAGTGGCGGGGAGTCAGAGCCAGCAAGGCCTTCTTTGCTATCAGAAGCACTGACCTACTTTTTCAACCTAAATTCTAATATTTGTTCCATGAAATTGTATTAATTTATTCCCAACAGTTTATTCTCTTCATTTCATAGCTTGTCTCTCGGCTGCACCGCTTCCAGTACATGTATGTGCATGTTCGATTTTCGTCCAATCAGATTTCAGCTTCTAATCTGCCCAGGGCCTTCAGGATCAGTAGTGCTGGCCCACGCTATTTAGACTATATTAGCCATTGACTGTTTCTTTAACCAATCAGATTTCAGAATCCTCGCTGTGATGCTTCCCAGGGCCAGCTAGCTGAGCTCTGATTGGTCGGTCAGAGCAAAAGTCACATTGTGAACTGCTCCAGATGATGTACATGGCACAGTTGCAGTTGTACTGTAGAGGTTTGGAGTTGTCTTAACTGTGTTTCTTGTTGTATTAATAATGGTAATTATCCTCAACATGCGAAATTCCTCTCTCTCTAGTGACACGCCTTATCATTTTGTGTTTTTGGATAGTATCAATGTTTTTTTTATAATTGTGACGTGATGGTGGTTGTATTAAGAGGTGGACTAAGTCAGGTATGACCCCACTGA
This sequence comes from Scatophagus argus, assembly GCF_020382885.2. Classification (NCBI taxonomy): domain Eukaryota; kingdom Metazoa; phylum Chordata; class Actinopteri; family Scatophagidae; genus Scatophagus; species Scatophagus argus. The sequence continues at coordinate 4,908,986 of NC_058516.1, forward strand.
AGGCCCAGGTACTAAATGCACGGCCCGCCACTGCTTTATGGGCTTAATTACAAAATTGGGATGATGCAATGAAAGCACGTCACTCGCCTGATATTTTAAACTATATTCACTTTGTGTTTTGGGTTGCAGCCAAATGGAAAAATTGAGAATGCACTTAAATCTGAAATTAAGCAAACACAAGGCCAACAAGTGACCACTTTGAAGTTCCTCGGTTAAGTGGACATTTGAGGACCAAAGTGGTTATTGCACCCACATCAGCAGATTCACTCTGCTCTTGCATGTGTGCGTGTGTTTGGGAATTTAGTGTCAACTCTGCTATTGTAATTATCTCGTAGCCCAAGGATGGAAACATCAGCTGGTCTGTCGGGATGACACACAAGCTGATGGCTGTATTAATACACCTTAATTTGACATCAGGAGAATCAGAGCAACATGGACGTGGTTAAAAGCATGGACATAGTTGGATTTTTTCTGCTCAAGTTTTGGACTTTTTCTTCACTTACTTTATGGAATTTTGTGCAAAGTCCATGTTCCACAGAGCATGAATGATGATTTGGCTTAAGTGAAATGTCTCAACAAATATTGAGTGGATTGCTTTCAAATTTCTTTTGAAGACTTACCCTCTTTCTGAATTAAACTGCTAACTCTAAAATTCAGGTCCAGGTGTTAGAGTAGAGAGTGATGGCAGCCCTCTGACCAGTAAGCTGTCTCTCCTCCCTTCTTAGCCCTTATTGATCTCTGTATCGAGAACCTCTCTTATGAAGAGGGAATTAGAAAAGCAACCAGGGCTTCGATCCTTGATGCCTCTCTCTCTTTCTGTGCCCATGCGACACACACTTTGGAAAACTGTCCCTCAGCACATAAAGAGGAACCGTGTGGAGTGGAGATAGTGGCACAGACAGCCATGGAGAGCCGATGATAATGGCCATCTCCTGGCAGCCCAGAGAGCCGTGACGGGCCGCCATCCCCTGCCACCGGCTCCCTGCCACCGATAAGGATGGGGCATGTGGAGCGACACTGTGGCTCTTTATCCCACAGCATATTCACTTGTTCCCCATGCTGGCCAGATAACTGGCTGCACTGTACAAGCTGCAAGCTTCACTCACTGTACGTTGAGTGCTGAGATTTGTACTGTAAAATACACTGTGGAGGGGAGAAAGAGAAAAGTTGTTAGACTGTACCAATGTGATAAATAGTGATGATCAACAAACTTTATTTTGACAGCCTCACACAATTAAAAGCTGAACTCAGTGTTCACTATCAGCTAAAATCAATTAAACTGCATTTAATCAGTGATTAATCAGCCATTTATGTGTAGCCTGCGCTGACTCTGTACCCTTTCCTCCAGTATTTTTTCATTTTTTGCTCCTGACCAATTTTCCTACTGAGCCCAATTAGTAAATTAGCCTGGAAAATGAGCATGGATAAATTACCCATTATCGTTGTAAATTATAGTGGCTGTGCAAAGACAGTTTTGTTCCCCTCTTGCCCGCTGTCTGTGTCAGTTTCCTGTTAGGTAAAAGAGCTAAAAGATGTCACAGGCACCGCAGCTTGGATTCAGCACTGAAAACAGACTGGGGAAATGTTTTGTATCATTTTCAGAGGGAGCCAGACTCAGACTGTTTCAGAAGCTGCTCGTTCACCCTGACTGCAGAGTTTGCCAAAAGCCACGTCCTTAACTTGTACCTTCCAGCTGATGTTGGTCCCCATGGTGCCATATTTAGATTTTGGCTTATGTTTAGCTGCAACGCCTCTTCACAGGTCGTGTAAGTTGGGAACCACTTAGAGATTTTCCTGCGTCAGATTATTGTTATTGAGTTTTCACAGTTTTTGGGGGGGTTACATTTTCAGCCTGTGGTTGAGAGAACAGAGCTGACAGAAAATGAGGCAGAAGAGAGAGAGAGAGAGAGATGAGGAAAGACATGCAGCAAAGGATCCTGGCAAAGTGCAAACATTATGGGTCATGGTGTGCATCTTCACCACCAACCAAACACCAAGATGATTTTTAAAGTGAATTATTTTTTAGAAAATGTTAATCTTTCCAGTATGTCAAAAATACTTTCAGAGAAGCAAAAATATGTGAATGCTACTTTTTGTGCAGCTGAAATATGCATGTGTGGAGGGTAACCACTGCATTGTGGGTAAAATGATAGACTCATAATGTAATCTTCTTGGGAGTCTGTTCGGCCTAAGCAGGAAATGTTTTCCTTACATTGGGCTTATTGTTAAAGGAAAGCCTACTTAAAGGATAAAGCTGGCAATAATCTGGATATTTCTATCATTGCCAATAAACCCCATGAAAAGACCAAAACCAGCACTCATCTCGAATCCCACTGGTTCCGACTGAAGATGCAAATCTCTTTGCAGATATGAAGTTTCACTTCCAAAGAAGTGAAACCAAAACGCTGAGTGTTGGTGGGATTGACCAAATTCCAGTGCTGATGATCTTTGGGGTGTAGAAATATGTGAACATGTCATTACTTTCATTGCAGTACTTTCCCAAACACTAATGATAGTTATGATTGAATAATTCCAGTAATACTGTAAGTAAATAATAAGCAAATTAACATATAAATATCTTGAGAATGTATTCTTCCATGCAAGTCTGCATATGGTCATTATCTGTGTGAGTAGGTGTGTAGGGAAAATGGCCATATGTGTGGGTGCTCGTTGCGAAGACAAGTCGCCCTCAAGACGGAGATGGAGAGGATGAATTTTGCTTCCGATACAGGAGAGGTGTCATGATGGATAGTACTCCAGCTAATAGTTTGTTGGCACCGGGACAGACAGCAACAGCAGGCTGTGGTCGAGGAGAGAGTGTGGCCACCACATGAGCCATGGCTGCATCTAGCGCTGCTGGATCTTTCCTCCTACTCTAAATGGTAATGTCTCCCTTGGGCAACACAGCATGGTTCTACATATGGTGTGCGTGTGTGTGTGTGTACAGGTGCGCACGTGTGTGTGGTCACCCCAGGCATGTCTGAGTGTGTGTGTGTGTGTGTGTTAGCATGTGTGGTCTGAGGGAGGAGAGCTACGAGCATGGAGAACAGCTGTGTCCTCTGCATTCAGCTGGTGGTCACTTCACCCAATCGAACTGGATCTCACGCACTGTTGATCCAATCACCTCCGTCGCCACGCGCCATTGAGCCAATCAGCTAGGACACGGCACTCTGTGGAGCTCTGGCCCACCCATTAAGCTGGACTTAGTTCAGGTTTCGACACTCGGGCACGTTTTGCCCCCCTGACTAAAAATATGACCTCACTTTTTTACGTCGTGTTTTTCCAGGCCCACAGCTGCTCATCTCTGTCTTATATTCAGCTGTCTCAGTTGACGTGCACCATGATCTATGTTACTGAGAAATTAACGAGACCCTGTCACATATGAATTAGTCATTAATGAGTTCGTGTTGGGAGCATCTGTGGGGTCTGGATGGCACACATGTACAGAAAATTAATGAAGAATCTGTCAATATAATTAATTACTTTACCGCTATCTGCCTGCTTATCTGTCTGCTGTCGACTGCGTTTATGTTTCTGTCTCTCTGAATGCTGAGGCTACATTGTTAGCAAACACAACAAATTACATGGTACTGAACACACTGAATGTACATGGCCAGAACTATGTGGACATTGGTGTTAATACGGGGGAATATCAGTGCGATTTTATTTTAAGTGCTTGCAACTTTGACATGTGGAATTTGTTTTCCTCATTTGATGTGGAAGAACCTGATTGGTATAAAAAGAGTCCTGACATCATCCCGCATCCACAGCCATGGAGTCAACATTTGTCCACCAGTGGATTAATTGTTTCAGCTCTATAAGCTGACCTTTGTACAGGAGTCCAAAGTCTTCTGTAAAAAGGTCAGATAAGCCCATCATACTGCTTTTCAATACCATAAATACCATACCATGTCTGCATACTTTTGGCTATGCAGTGTATGTTTTGCTGAGAAAATTATTTAGTAATAATCAGAAGCAGATATGTTCATTCTAACAGAAAGCCGGGGCACAGTTGATAGCATTATGTAATCAGAAGTGGTCTCACAGGTTTTCCCTTCACTTCTGATATCCAGATACACATTTGGCATACCTTCCAACATTTTACCCTCAGTCGTGTTAAGATTTCTTGGCATATAAAGATATGATAATATGATGATATCTCTCTCGATACAGTCCACAGCTCTCACTTGATCTTGGTTTCACAACAGATCAATGCCTGTCTGAAATGCCGCAGTCTCACACAGAGAGTGACTGGTGTTCCTTCCTGTGCATATTGAGATAATGTGTGCGAGTGCATATCCACATCTCCAACTCATTAAGGCTCCAACTCATTAAGTGGACATTGAATTAACCGCACACATTTCAGCACCGAGTGCTCCAAATTCAAGGACTTAAAATTGCTTTATTTCTGCCTCTGTGACCGCCACCATCCGTATTAGTTTCATACATTCACTGAGCGTCTTGAACTGTGAAGCCAGAGGATTGAAGAGAGGGGCCCACTCACGTTAATGACTCACCCAATCCAAAGGCACAACTCGGAGATAATGGCTGGGGGGGGGTGCGTTAGCATTTCAAAACAAGGTCACAGTCTGCTTCTGAGGCGGACCCCCGATCAGAAGCATGTGATTTGTGAGTCAGCATTGCTCTACAGGGGTCTGGTGGATGTGCTTTTTCCCCCTGCCTGAGCTGTAATGAATGGAATCTAGAAGGCGTTAATTTGGTGGCACAGAAGACTAACTGCCTCATCTCCTCTTCCCATGGTGACAGCATAAAAATCCCCATTTAAACAAGACAATTAGTCCTTTAGTGACCCTTAAAAATTCCGGAAACAGGAAAAATGCTAATGAAGTTCCATCAGTTGCTGGAATTTAGAAACAAATCACTACAGTAGCATAAAGGAGGTGACAAGCCATGTAATAATGATGCCACTTAAAAGAAGAAAATTCATAAAAATGGTGGATATGACTCAGTGATGTGACATCAGACTGAAATGTAGTTGTTTTTTGTTTTTTTTTACGTTTAATGTAAATTCAGTTTCATAGAGTTGCACAAGAATGTGCTGAAAGTCTGCATCATAGAATCAGTATTACATTTGACCATATATTATCACTGCTAACATACCTCGAGATTTCACTGCTTATAACATACCAGCCTCAAAACAGAAATACTATATTAACCCGTGCATTAAGTGTCACTTTACTCCTGAAAGAGCTTAACTGAAAATCCTTTTTTTGCTGACCTCCAGTGGTTTAACCTCTCACCTTTGTCGTTGTCGAGACTGTTTGAACTGACGCGTTTACATGCGCACTGTGATCCTGGTTTTGAGCCTGTCTTGAATTGTACACTGAATATGGAGTGCATGTGTGCCGCACCAACAAAGAACATTCAGAAACCTCAGTAAGGTGTTTACATGTGTACAAAATAACCCAGTCAAAACAGGGTACTCGTACACATAGTTTAACACTTTGTGTGCATTCACTCGATGGGTTTTTCCTTTAAGTCCACATTCTGCAGCTGCAATGGAGGCTGTAAAAACAAAAATCATGCTGGTCATCTGTGTTTGTCTCCACTCTCTTCTTACTTGTGCTCTATTCTTGATAGTTGTAGGAAGACATCGTTCTGCCTTCGTCTCTTTGTGCCAGCTTAGTGTGTGTGTATGTGTGTGTATTTCTGTGTGAAGCCATTATAGAGCTTATTATGCCAGCAGGCCATCTGTTGCCTGCTTAGTACTGGCCTACTGGGAAGGACAGCGAGCATGAGGTTGTCCCTCTTTACGTTTCATCGACAGCTAATGTGCCCTGCTCACTCACACACACACACACACACACACACACACACACACACACACACACACACATACACACACACCAACCCGAGCAGTATGCTTACTTACATTCACACAAACAGCCATGCATGCGCACAGATATATTAACGCACAAACAAGGCGCACACAGAGGACCTAAGTGAGCCAGGTTTGGAGGAAGGAGGGGGCTTTCTAAGCAGACGGGTGCTCTGTTAGGTCACTGCAGGTGGATGGGGTCCTGGCAGAGCCCCAGTCAGACAGGCACGTCAGCCAGGCAGCCAGCGCTGGCCCTGCAGTGTTCTGCAGGCAGATGGTCATACATGGCCATGGGAGTTATTAGAAAAGAAGAAGTTCCCCTCTTCTTTCCCAGCTTTCTCTTTAATCTCCCTTGCTCTTTCCCTTTCTTTCTTCTTCTTTTCTCTCTCTTCTGTCTCCGTTCTGTCGATTTATTCATCTGCCCTCCTCTACCACCTACATGTCTATTATCTTCCCTGTTTTTAAGTTAACCTTTTCAGGAGTGAGTTCTGACGATTCCAGCCGCCTCCCCAGTGTGCCACTGATGCACGTGGTAGATTTTTATATCACGACATCAATCATAGACTCAGCTGTCAGCGGCCTCAGCGCTTCAAAAAGATAGCTTTGTGTCGGTGCTACTTTTCATCTTCGACAGGAATAAACTCACGTCATTTTCAATTTCAAATTAAGGCTTTCAGGAAGAGCGTTGTCTTGCTAAGAAGTTCTCTCTAATTCTCTTCTTGTGTATGCCCTTCCACAAGGAAAATGAGAAAATACATCATTTCAATTTGCTTGAAGGGACGGATCATTTGCTCCGCAATATTTGGAATATTCAAAGTATTAGACTAGTTTGTTTGCAGGCATACATGACATAGTTTCAGGTCTTCTGATGTCTACATTTGAATTGTGTGTTTTTCCAGTCTTCTGAAAAGACATTTTACTCACACTATGGGCATTGGTGGATTTGTTCTAACATTCAAAAGATGAGAGACCAATTTCTTTTGCTGTGAATCTTGTTTTTAGCACGGTTGATAAAAGCAAGGCAGTGAGGCATCATCTATCTTAACGTCTGGGCAATATTAATAATGGGCTTGTCTGTGAAAAACAGAAATGTGAAATTTGTTCAAAGGAATGCTCTCCAGGAAGATGACTGTCTCTTGATTTTAAGAGACAAGAACTTGTTGATAACACTTAAGTTTATGTATTCATGTTGTAGTCGGCCCACTTTAAAAATATGAACAATTCCAGTTGTTACGGTTTATTATATCAGCCTCTTTTAGCAATGACTCTTTCATCAATACTGAATGCTCTTTCACCATGGAAGCATCATACGAGGAGTCCACTACCGCAGTTGAGGGTTTTGAGGCTACTAATAATTTCCTCATCAAGTGTGCTGTTTGGATATTCACTTAGTTAGACAGTAAGCTGAGATCCATGTGGAAACAGGTTCAGTAGCAGGAATTAACACACTCTAGTGACTGGGACAGCAGCCTTTTATTCTTTTCATTCTTTTCCCATCCTGTGAAATAAATGAAAGGCCTTGAGAGATTTGAAGAGAACGAGAATTGAAAATTGAGGTGATTTCCCTGCATTTTTCCCTCTAGTTCATCTAAGGTCAACCAGATGGTCTACCCAGAGCATGATATCTTCACGTTTACAGTTTTCAATTTAGTAATTTTCCTTTGAAAGCCCCCTTTCATACAGACATACCAGCAAGCTGGAAGCGTTTCATGGGAAAAGTTGACATGGTGGCTCATCCTTTTTGAAATAACAGCTACTGTCAGTAGAAGCACATGCTGGCTCGCAATGTTAATTTTAGTTTCAAAACAAGTGCAAAATGCTAATTTGTCTGAGAACATTGCAGAAACATGCCTCTTCGGTATCCAGAATGAATCCAAGGCCCAGGAGCAAGTCCGAACAGAGGAAATTGTGCAGCATCAATGTGTACAGAGCTCGTCGTCTGTTTAAACAGTTGCCAGTGAACCTGAAAACAACCCAAGCACTGTCGAGGCATCGCTGAAACGGCCACAACTCGGCCAGCCTGCATGAGACAGACTCTAGGAGACAAGTCCGTCTGCTTCTCTGCAGTATCCGTCCGTCTGCTGCTGGCTGCTGGCTGCCGAGTAGGAGGGTGGCGAGTGGTGACTGGTGTTGGGGGGCAGGGGGGTGTAGTTTTCTAGCCCAGAGAGGGATAAATAAAGCACTAGACAATAGAGTCACTCTCCATGGACTTCAGCCTCTGGGCGATGCTCCAGCCATTCTGGCCAATCGCTCAAATGGAAATTAGAAGCAAAGAGACAGATTGTGAATAGTACATTTACTCGACTTGGCCTGGGCAGATCAATGGAACAGATTCTGCAGGGCAATGCAGCCCAAAGACAGAAATTGAGGTGAAGAGGGCAAACAGTGTGTGTTTGTGTGTGTGTGTGTGTGTGTGTGGACATGATATTGTCTGTGTTTAGACTACCCATAACCTCATAAGGGCTAAGAAGCCGTTCTCCCGTCACGCATCCAGTCATGGCTGCCTCGTTTCCCCGCAAGAGCTCTTTCTCTTCCTCCGTCGTCTTCTGCTTGCATTTGCTCTCAGCCGGAGCGCACAGAGTCAAGGCCAACCACTAGAGAAACAGCCTCCGCTTGCCAGGGGGCTGTCACTGAGCAGAACAGCCTTAAACAGGGACATTGTTTCCTTTGTCCCCAGACAAGAGCACTGTTTCAGCCACCCGAGCACAGCGGTAAACAGAGCTTTGCAGAAGGTTTAAGGAGTGGCACAGTGGGAAAGCATACAAACACAGCCCCAATTACAGACATGATAATGAAGGAGCTAGCTAGTGGAGAGCCTGTCATCAGTATTCAGTGGCCTGTTTTTAAGGGCCACTTGAAGCGTCCGTTGGGGTTGTGTATGAGTGTATGTGCTAAACAGTGTGTGCAGTTTTGTGGCCACTGTGTTTTAGTTGGTATTGGCCCACTCTGAGATTGTAGGGAACGATTTCACTTTCAGTTCTGTGTGTATATGGAATAAAGTGAGAAAAACAGACAAGTGATAGCTGTGTGTTAAATTCACCTGAGACAACCATGCACACCTTTCAATGTTTATTTTAACAACCCATCTGATCAGTAAAGATGACAGCCTGAGAGAGATGGACATCAGGCCATGAGAGAGAGTAGAGACAAAGAGGCAGACCCAAAGGTACGCCACTTTCCCCATATTTGGCATGCATACATCACGCCCGCCATGGGACAGACAACCTTCTGCCACCGTTATCTTCACGCACCACAAGAGAGAGACCCCAGTGTTTACAGCCCCTCTCATCCCCACATGACAGAAGAGGGGAAAAAGACTCCCCTCCAATAAATTGTCTCTATCAGACCGAGGCATAAGTCGCAGTTGCTGCATCAGATTTAGTGGTGTCACTAGGCTCTAATGAATTCTCCCTGCTCGCCCCCTCATGTCTGCTGAGCCTCAGCAGCAGGTCTTTCCAATCGGCTGGGCTGCTCAGTGCAGAGCTATCGATAACGAGCCCTGGGGGGCTTGCCAGTGAGCATGGCGAGTCCCCGTAATGAAGGAGTCTTGGGCTCTGCCGAGAAAACAACAGGCGTAATGAGAGGACTGCGATGGACATGGAGGTTGCAGGGGTTGCTTGGGTCAGTGTTAGGGGAGGTGCAGCTTGAGTTGTTGTAAGAAAGGCTTGGTGAGTTACTAAGGAGAGGTTTGACAGGGGAAATGTGTGTGTGTCTGCACATGGTCACATATGTGGAGGCGAGCATGGTGGAGGCGTTGTTTCCTGTCTGTGGCATGCTGCATTAGGGTGGGCTACCTTCAGGCAATGTTGATTGGCAGAAAGGGCTCTCATCCATCTGTTCAAACATCCCGGACGCAACCAAACATTCGTTGTTTTCTCACGCAGGGCAGCAGTGGAACAGACTCAGGTTTGGCTCGTTCTGTCGAGTCATTCCACCAGCAGTCTAGCATTATGCCATCAAGTCACTGGCACTGTGTTGTTTAGGCTTAATGGTCTCATTAGTGATGTGCAACTATTGAAAGATCTGTTCTGTCTTCTTAGCAGATGAGGACTGCTGATTCACCATAGAGGGTCATAACATGACTGATTGAATTAGCTATTAAGAGAATTGTGAGCTATGTCGTGTCAGTTGAATGTTGCTAGAGCCAGGGATACAGTTAATCATTAGTTGCAGTTGGACAAGGGGTTTGCTTAATTGAAGTTAATTGAACTACTTTTTGATTCTCTTTCACAGCTTAATGGAGGTGTGCCCTGCCCTAATGACCTGGCCTGAGCTTACAGTCTTTCTTTAATTTGAACTGGCTCTAGAAATACTCAGTGGTTGTAGCTGAAAAAACAAATATGGATACAAATGATCAATTTGTGAGACAAAACTGATCGCATGAGAAAGTCCAATCACAATTAAAAGAACAATATCCACATCTCATCCACACCAGGCCATCTTTGTCTTTCAGATTAAAGCTTCCATTAAAACATCATCGACCTCCAGTTTGCTGAGCTTTATGTAATTGCCTCCTGAATCTCCATACAGCACAGCTCTCATCACTGCTGTCACACTTAAAGGTCTGAGAGGTCAGCATGTTAATTTGGGACAAACTTCACTCCCGCCTCTTTGAGACCAGGGAGCAATGTAGTCACCACAACCAAACACGACACAACAACATCGACTCCAGCAGTGAATGGATTTCTCACATCCATCTGTTAGTATCAGATCATTCTGAATAACAGGTTACGAGTACGCAGGCAGTAATTAATTTCGCAATCACTATTAATTATGTGTCTCCCCATTGCACTCTATTTTGTAGCATTTATTTTGCGCTCTCCGGCTGAAAAGCAACCTCCCATTTCTTTCAGTGCTCAGAGTATGAGATGAAATTATACTAACACATGATGAAAGAGGAATGCTCGATGTAGATGGATGTTCTGAAAAGAGAACCTTGGAGTACGTAGGCATGATCCTGTGAATTGGGATGAAATGAAAATCCATCTCTGTGGTTGTTATCCATTTAGCACAAGCTGAATTGAAATGGGTTAAAGCTTTAATAACCTGGTTAAATCCCCGCTGCGTGCTGCCAACAGGATGCATGTTCTATTTTGACAAGTGTCAGCTTAGCAAATAATCCACAACAATCAGCCTGTAAACTTAATTACAGTAGGCTTATCAAATGGTACCTCAACTGTGAATGGGGCAGGGTTTCCTCCTCCAGCTCCACTGGCCTTGATTCGTTTTTGTTGCTCACAATGAAAAACACAACAGTCTCACAAAAGAAAAAGCTAAATACATTTTTGAACGTCTGTAAAAAGCATCGTGTGAAATGAGCTCACTCTGACCTAAAGTTATTCACTTTTTGTGCTGCTGAAGTGTCTGAAATAAGTGCATCCTCAGCTCACTGAAATGTGGAGCCGAATTCATAATGGTCTCATTTGCAGGGCAAAACAAAACTTTATTTTTTGTGTGTGGAAAGGTAGGTTGCCCATTAAAATGCCTATTCTGGCCACAGATGAGCAGGTTGCACAGCACTGGCTCTGCTGTTACTGTCTTTCACCTTAATTGACCCTGCTCAGAGAGGCAGGTCACAGAGGCTGAGGTCCAAAATATTCATGATCCACCATGGAAGCCAAAAAATGTCGACCTGGAGGCCAGTCAGACTCTTGATCCCAGCATTAGCAGGGCTAAGAAAACTAAAGCAGGAAAAGTTTGATCTGGCCTTAATGGTGAACTTTATCGGTGTATTTGTTCGCCATCTGAGCTGAGTCAGTGCGAGTGTGGTGCGCTGTGCTCTAGCCTCATCTCAGTCATTGATTATTCCAACCGCACACAAAATTATCATCGAAGCACCAATCTGTGTCTTGTTTCAAACGTGCAAACAAGAGTCTTGAATCAATTCCAGTGTGGAAACACATCTCCCATTCCATCCGCTGACTTCCTTTGGCAGCGTTGCCCTTTTTGGAGGAAGTGCACTGGGTCATCATTGGAAATAAGATATACTTTTTTAATAAGTCTTTTCCCCAACTGCGGGCAGGCTCCTGTTGTGGCTAAGATGCTCTTTTACAGAAACTGAGGCCTGTAGGCTACTCTGTGAAATAAAAGCCAAACACAATCAAAGGATTAGTAATCTGGGACAAATTTGTACTTTAAAATTCACTCGAATTCTGAATAACGTGAGAATAAATAAAGCGTTCGTCACATTTTAATAAAATGTGATTATTAGAGTAAACATACTGACTTATAGCATATAAATGAGCATAAAGATTTGTTCATTTAAACTTCAATAGCCACAGCTTATCCACTGTGTCCTATTTTATTGACTTGTGTGATGAGTATCATACAGTATTTAATTTCCTGTCTGGCTTGATCTTCAGGTTTTTATTTACTGTCTTCCTGTCTGTTTCTGCGCATCTATGAACAGAATCCAGAATAAAGCCACAATGTGTTGTGGTCTCAATTGATCCACAACACTGAAACCAGTTGCTAACACCACCACCACATTATAGCCTCAACAATCATACACAAGCTCTCTCTTATTGATTTCTTCAACGGATACACCCTCATTGTCAGTAGTAAGCCACTGTACACATGCAGCACTGCCATATGTAGCTGCATAACGTTATTGCCCACGTTTGATGGATGGATCTCTGCGGTAAGAAAATTCCCATTAGATATTGTAACCTGCAGGCAAGGCTGCTGCTGCTGCTTGTTTGGTAGGAGTGATACTCTTGCAGAAGCCGATCCAGCGGGGAAGGAAGCTGCCATGAGAGAGAAATGCATGGGACAAGACCCAGTTTCTATGGAAACAAAAGGAATCTAAAAGAGGAGTTAGGGGTAGGAAAAGGGGATGAGAGAGAAAGAAGAGGAGGAGGAGGATGTATTGGAATCTTTTTGGAGACACATGATCATGAAAGGAGGTAGCATATGTGAAATGCTGAGAATATGGGCCTCCCCTCTGTTAGGCAGTGTTATTTATTCATTCTTCATATGCATGGCACTACAGGCCTGCAGTTCATGGCTCGTTTCATATTCAAATAACATGTCATAGTATTTGCAGAGGTGATGTGGACCCAGCTCTTATGTCCTGAACTACGTGTTCTGCCGTATAATTTATCATTATGCTGAACAGAAGCAATGCTTTGCTGTGTTAAAAGGCATTGGCACAAATTCCTCACCCGCTCCCAACAATCAAGAAGCTTATGCACAACAAGCATGCACAAACATGAGACCATCCAAACTCCACTTTCCAGACTGGCATATACCGCACCTCCAGGCTGCATGTAAACAGGATTTCTTAAAAGCAACAAAAAAAAGAGAAAACCGAGTGAAGAAGGATTCCGGGCAGCAATGGCAAACAGAACAGGCTCAGTATGAATAATTAAACAGGCTGTGCCATTGATAATGATGGTGAAACCCCAGTTCATTAACACTGAAGCGTGAGACGAGAGATGACTGGAAAAGAGAAATTGTACTCTCTTTTTCATTGATAGTGGAAGTTATTTTTGCCCCTACGCTGTAAACAGTAGCATACAATGCAATACAATGCAGCGTTGACAGTCAGGAACTGTTGGGGCCACAGTTTTCACAAAGAACAGGGCACAGAGACACAAGCAGGCTTGCAAATACCCACAATGCTCCACTGATATATACCTTATCAAAAACAGCTTCAAGATTACCGCTTTTTCAAAAGCCCTCAACAGACTCCGATGGTTCTACCCATTTCCAATGGTAATCAAAAATGAAATGAGTGTGTCTTTTCAGTCGTGTCTGCTCTTTCCTCAAACAATTGTTGCATTGCGTCAGAGCCGCCCAGGATGCCCATTGTCTCCAGGCCACTGCGGCGCAGCTGCGGGAGCCCACAGCGCTCCTCGCCAACCTTCCCACGTGGTCCGCCAACAAACACTATTAGCAACAACAACAAAACCAACAGCAGGAGGTGGGGAAGCAAGTAAATCCATTGGAGAGACTGGAAATGCATTTGCATCTTGTGCAAACCCAGCAGGGCCTCCATATCTAAATGTTAGCACGGGCCTTCGCCAGTGATTGCGTGGAAACAGCCCCCACTCAGTCGTCAACACAAAGGGTCGTCACAGTCAGCTAATTCAATGCTCACCCACCAGTCACCTTATACAATTAAATGCAAAGTAGGAAATGGGAAAATAAACAACAGATGTAACACTAGAGCACTTTGTTTGAGTGTCTCTCATCAAAGTGTGCTTGTAAAATATAGTTCGCCAGAGCACTTGAATGGATTCCACGTGTGCTGTTTAGTGTTGAGAACTGATGACAACTGTTAAGTACTGTGACTATGCTATGTGCACAACTCCTGTGTTTAAGGGGGTGATCAAGCAACATGCCTTTGGAAAGTTAAGATTCTTGTGATTCTATTGATGGAAACCATTTCAACCGTTTTACATACGGTCACATCAGCTGGTACGGTCAGGGCCTCTGACAAACAAACAAATACAAATTCAGGCAACTCAGCCGTGACACCTCATGTTACTCCACTAACTGATTTAGAAATTAATCAAAGGGACAAAAATTGTGTTTTTACACTGACAGTTCAGTCCTGTAAAATATTTAGTCCAAAGCAAATTATTACATCAATAAATTCTCATCCTCCACAAATTCTCCATAATAACTTGAGTTGTCATGTAAATATTAGCGATACGTTGGTGTCAAAATAGCATCTGCACCCTGACCTTTAGACTGACACCTCATTTTCCCCAATAGGAGCCTCCATGCCCTGTCCACAGTCTCTGCCCCTCTTGTAAAAACTGACCCATCTGGAACAAATTGGGCTTCATACGGCCTTTCAGAAATGACCACATGCAGTCTCTATGGGTTCAAATGTGGCAAGGAAATGATTTAAATAATGTTTTAATCGTTATAAATATTTATGATGTATATTTACTGTTGCCACCGTAGCACTTGTTTTCATATTTATATGCACAAAGTTTAACTTTAAGAAGGGAATCAAGCAATGGTGTGTACATTCTTCAGTTACTCTCAAGCAGGGTGACTCTGAGGTCTCCATATGGCCATCCCAGAGTAAAACATCTGTAAAATAATATTTTTTTTGTTGCATTGGTATCAAAGTGGAACTTGGATGAAATGCTGTGGTAATATAAGATAATGCAGGCCTCTAACAAATATTTCAACGAAAATCAAAGCCTTCTGCTTCAGTGTGTTCAACTTCTCTTACTCGATGCTTCATAGTGATTCTGACCGTTGGTGCAAAATCTTCAGTGTTTCAAAGGGGAACAAAACCACGCACATACTCTAAGTGGTTCAAGAACAGCATTCAGTTTTCTTTGGGTATGCCTGGGGTAGCTGTGTCAGACTAATTTTACAGCAATTTACAGGATTTGCATCACTCATTGACAAGCTCATATCACCAAGCGAGAAGTCACAAAGAAATTTATTGGCTTCCAGTTTTTCTTTAAAACTTTGCAGAAAGTGAGTGTGACACTAATGTGTTCTTTCTGAGTCACGATGCCCGAAATCAATAAGCTTTTTATGGAGGAGCAGGCTGTCATCCACCAGAGCAGCACAAAAACTTTTTAGCCCAGCAGCAAGTTGCAGTAGCACAGCAGCCACCAGTGGTGCCATCCTCTGTGCAACCGCACCACCGGCTGTAGTATATGTATTTTAGTGGGAAACACTTAGCAGGATGCCATGATACCATCTTCATGCTGCTGTGACCCGACAGTACATCCAGCCAGTGTTTGCACCCCCCTCCTCTGCTGCACGCTGCCCCGCTGCTCTGCTCACACTCCCCTGGTACTCTTTCAACGCTAACCCGCTGACACACGTCACCTTTTGTTGTGGATTGCAAGTAGCAAAAATTGCCAAAATGGATGTGAAGCATTTCGGGATGAAGCTGTGTCAGCTTGGTGCCAGCACTTTGGCCTGTATTTATGAGTCATTTCCTGTTGGCCATCAGATGGGTGCACATATCGAATGAACCCTGCACTGTCCTCTGCAAAGGAAGGCAGGGGACTAGTGAATGCGGGAACCTATCAAAGTTTAATATCCTTGACCAGGATCAAACAGACCCTGATATATGGCTTGAGAGTGTGTGTCATTAACTCGGATGAGCGAAGACGAGAATCGTGGGGGCATTTTTACGAGCACATCCGGCTCCCTCCTCCCTCCTTTCTGATTTAGAAAGCTGACATGAGTCAGTTGGCTTTGGCAGTCCATAAAAAGTGGAGTACCTGCGCCAGTGCTGAGCTGTGACATCCTTCTCTTTCTAGAGAGTTTACAGTTAGTGCCGGATGGGAAATTGCATTTATTGTCACAACATTTTGATGCATTTCTGTTGACTCTGAAAGCACTTTATTTGCACACAAACAGAGCAAAGTTGGTACATCTGCGCAATGGCTCTGCCTGTGACATGGGCTGTCACTTCATTCGTGTCCCAAAAGTTATCATTTTTTTCCACATGCTCATTTATATTCATTTCCTTTTTGGTATTTTCCCCAGATTCAGTTTAATCAAATTCTGCTTCTCATGTGAACATTATTGAAAGCATTTCATTTGCCAATTAGCCAGCTGCTCCCCAGTTAAATAATGAATATGCTAATTCTAAAGCTGTGGGATATGTTGCCTTTCGGTTACAACGACGACGGTTATCCAAGTCAGGGAGACAACCAATGGTCTACTGTATGTGTGGGCGTGACTAAAATTGTGTTTATGTGCACAGTCATATACTGTAAGCATGTCCTTATATGTTTATGTAGGATAGTGTGTGTGTGGATGTGATGTATTGCTGCATCAGTGTGCAGTTTATATGTGTGGAGCTTTTTGTGTACCTGTGGGTGACATGTATGTGCCTGTTTCTGTGTTGGGAGGGGGTTGTTGGTTTTAGAGGGATGCTTCCCTTCATGCATATTGATTTGTTTGCCTACCTTTATCTCAGTGGGGCGCTGAGTGCATGTTCCTGACACTTTTAATTGAAAGCCATGCAGAGCTGAGCCTATGTATGCAGATACACACCCTGCTATCATCCATCAGCTCGGAGGGATGGGTGTGAGGGGGGGAGAGCTGGTGTATTCGCCCATGAGCTTGGTGACAGATTCTGCTTTAATGTGCTTTACTGCTATGCTCAGTGCTACAGCAGTGTTTGGAGCAGTCATTCAGCACACATGTACTGTACCTTATGCACACAGCGATCTGCCAGCTTATTAATTATAACCATCGCCTATGTTCAGTTAGTGACAGCTGCAAAGCATGAGCGCTTCTGTCTGTCTATCTGTGCATCCATACGTTCCTCATTACTACCTGTTAGAAGGTTTTCCTCATCTGCAGCATTTCCCGTTTAACTTTCAAATAAATCTAACGGTCTTTATTTTCAAAGTCACAGCATCGCACTGAATAATGATTTGACCTTTAGCCACACCACAAAGGAAGCCAAGTATCCCAGTTAGAGCCAATAATGATCTCACAAACACCCAATCTACGTGAAAGCAGGATAACAAGCGTTCTGCTTTGCAGAATATGTCTTTTAGTTTGCACTGAACTGATAATATGATGAGAAATCCAAGATGCTGGCATCACTGACAACATCAAACGCATGCGAAATTGGTATTTAGCCGTAGACTGAAGTTCTCTGAGGCAGCTCTCATGTTTGAATGTACCGCTGAAGAATGCAGAGCAGCACAGAGAAAGATCAAACACGCCGAGAAAAACATCTTTCTAATAAATAAAGGCTAATCAATACGTGCTCACTATGGGCTCTTTAAAAATGTACTGCAATGTCCGAAAGTGTTCCTATCAGCGTGCCAGCTTACCTGATTTATGGCGCTCTTCAAAGTTGCTAGAGTCACATGAGCATTTTTCATGGTGGTTGTAAATTATCCATTAACATAATGGACCCTGTCATCAGTCCCTGATAAAGGTCTAGAGACTGAAGCCTTTCCTTTTTTGTTAAATGCTTTGAGGAGGGACTACTTTAAAGCCTGGCTAGCAGTGTGGTCCTCTGGATCCGTCTGTCTGTCCGTCGCGTTGGTCCCGACTGTTGGATTAATCGTCGTTGACTTTTGCGAAGGTATTTGTGGCCCTCGAAGGATAAGTCAGAGTGACTTTGATGACGCCATGACTTTTCATCTAGCAGCACCAGTTTAACATTTGTGGTTCAGGGAGAAATTTATGATTCGAACATTTGGTGTTCCACATACAGCTCGTCTGGATAATGAGTATGTCTCGATGCTCGGTACTCTTATTCCTTTTTGATTATAAGTGTGGTGATTTTGTCTAAAAGTCTTCAGCAAAACTAAGAAAAAAAGAGCCAGTTATGGTTGTGATAATGAGAACACCTACACTCCCTCGGTGCATAAAAGCAGCATCATGTTGACACTTAAAATATTTCAAAATGTGTGTGATGCTTGCAAAACGATGCCAGTTTGTATCGACTGGGCTGACTCTGCCTTTTGATCATGATGTGGGAATGATGTGTACGGACTCTGGAGAGGTCAGGAAGAAGACAAGTAGAGAAAGTTTTAAGTAATATTTACACCAATGTGATTTGGCTCCATGGTGCCTGGTCCTGGCAACCCTAAATTCCTGGTTGGCCAGGCCTCGGTGACAGTTGGTGGCAGCTTCTGTCAGGAGCATCGCATGAACAACCACGAAACTGTCAGAGAGAAAGAGAGAGGGAGAGAGAGAGGGAGAGGAAGTGAAGAACAGACAGACATGATATCCGAAAGGAATCAGAAAAGGTGAACAGGCAATTCATTGCACAATGAAGCATGAGAAGGGGAAGATGAAAGGCTCTGACTTGAGTAAAATTAAGGGTGATTGGTAGAAAGGGAAATAGAAATACAAAAGTGTGCTGGAGTGGGAGGAATTGGACAAGCTGAAAAGTGAATAATACAGGTTGAGCCTTTGAAGCACTGATCTTGACATCACAGAAGAGGATGACATTAGCACAGAGTACGATTCTTCTTCTTCTTCTCCTTTCTTTTTTTGCTCTGCCAAGCCTATTGAAAAAAATGTTCTCATCATTAGCCTTGTTCTTTATTGAAAGAAAAAGACTCATTCTTGGTGGATTTATGAATCTGAAATTACATTATATATGACTAATTTACTGCATATGTCATGTTATACATTGTATTCATTGGCTACATGGTCACATGGCTGTGAAAATACAGAAATTTCAATCTAATTCAATTCAAAGGCATACAGCCACTCGATTTATATGAACACATCAAATCCTACCTTATTCTTGGTGCATTTTCATTGCCCTTTCAATATAATTGGGATTTAGACTCGAATCCAATTCATTCTGAAATTGAGAGCACAGCATTATCCCATTCCGAATTCAGAAAATGAGTGTAATTCAGTTTACAGTGCAATGAATTCCATTTAGCAGGGAATTCAAGCTTTAATGGTCCAGACTAGTATTGTCATGGGACGTACCCTCGCAATTAGGGAGAGTGTTGACCTTAAACCTTTGAATTTCATTGCAGAAAGGCCGGAAAAAGATGTTTCTGCCTTGCCCCACTCCCCCTCACCTAATCCCCTGAGTCTCCTCTCTCAGGCCAGTGACCTCTCCTTTGTGACTGAATTAATCCACAGGCCTGAGATAATGGCCATGTCACAGCCACTGGCAGTATGTGGCAGGAGAATAATCAGCCCACCGCCGTGCCATTTCAATCCCCACGGCGGTGATCGCTGCGCCACAGACAAAAACATGTTTCTTCGCTCGTTCTCCAGCATGCATGAAATGAGAATTAAGATTACAGCCCTTACAGGCGTAGCGGACAGGCGCACCTCAGTGATCAATTTTGATGCATCGCTCTGGTTTTTGGCACAAGAAGGTTTTTCTGAAGCTGGATTTTTCCATTGAAAGATCAACATGTTTGGAGATATTAGAAGTGTTTGGTTGTACTTTGTATGTAGGTTATTGAACAATCTTGTATCTTGTCGAGGAAATGTTGTGGAAGTTATTTTCAAGTTAGGTTTGCACAAGCTTTTTTTTCTTTTTGCAGTCGAATTTGGAAATTGCCCATTTGTTTTTCCTTTTCTTTTTTTTCTTTTTTTGTATTTTTTTGAGAATGTACAAATGCACTTTTGGGCCGGTCTGACTGGCAGAATTGCATATTGTCAGAGTGAGCCTGACTAGCCAGCTGAGACCAAATAACAGTCTCTGTTCAAAGAGGAGGCAGTAGCTCCCAGCCGGGGATGAAACACAACTGTGTATATCTTGTGCTTTGAGACAGTGGAATTGTAAATCTTTACTTTGTGTTGAGGACCTACGTTTGAGCTGCTGTTTGACTACTGTGAACATTGGACGTTTGAACAGCAGAAACAAAAAGTTCCATGTTCAAGCAACAAGGGATATAGCCAGCAACAAGAGCTTTTGTATAAGATCACACTCAAATCATCTCCTCCTAACTCTTTGTCCCATAAAGATGAGCCTGACTGCAACCATAACCATCGATAACCATCGAAACCATAGGTCGTCAGTGCAGATTAACTCTCTGGGGAGGAAAGAACAGGATGAAGGTGTCCAGCTTATCAGAATCTGAGGCCCCTTTGCGACAAAAGAAGCCTAAGTGCAACCAAGTCCCGTATTTGTTGCAGCCCGGGGAAATTTTCACTGGACTTCAAAATATGTGCGATGACTTATGTTGGCTAATCACAAGGTTAGCGCTCATTCGGCTCGTGTTTGCTTGTGCTGCACCATCAAAGCTGCTGTGTGAATAATCATACTTGCACAAATACATACTGCTGACACAATAATGAGCTGTTGTTAAAGATTTTGCTCCCAGTGTGACAACCAGCAACAGTCTACAAGCAACTGGTCTGCCACCAACAGGAACCGCTGTGTTATTTTCTACCCAATTGCCTCATCTGTGCTTGACCTTTTCTGCACTGCATGCTGTTCTGTTGCAATGACAAGCTAACACTTCTTAGCTGGAATCATAATTAGTGCAATTTGTATGCTCTAAAAATGTTTGTAAAAGACATTGTTCCCACACACAGCTGGCAGAGGTGAATGGCCGAACAAAGAAAGGCCTTACTTCTATTTTTACATGATTGTAGTGTAGAATAGTGGCAGAGTGGCATCAGCAGCAGATCTTTTTTTGCTTCAGGTTTTTGTAAATCTGTTGGGCAAAACGCCTCCATACCTTCACTGGAAGGCTCTTTCTGCTGACGGTGGCAACTGTTGGTGTTTGAGGCTGCTGCCCCTAACCATGCCACCCATGCTCCATTTCTGCTCATTTTTTTGTGTTGCCTGAAACTGCCATTTATTGCCCAGGATAGCAAAACATAACACATTATTGTACAGGATTTGATACCATGATCTCTTTATTCTTTATTCTAACAGATTATTCATGCCTGTGAGTCTTTTTTGACAACATTCTAGCTACACACATTGCATTGCTCGTTTGTCTGCTTCTTACAAATGTTGGATCTCCACTCTGCCACAACCTGAGAGACTTCCCTTAGCAGTGCTTGGAAATCAGATACTGGCTCCAAGGCCTTTACGTTTTATTACTGAATCACTCTTTGCCGAACTCAGTTGAGTCACCTCCTCCAACAGAGGCGGAAAGCCTCCCATCACTCATTGGTTGGCCCATCTCGGTGTGCTTATAGAGTGCCCGTGGAAATAATCAGCTGTGCTCTGCCGGCCCGTAGACAAGATCAATATGTAATGTTTGTTTGAATGTCAGGAAATTTTGTATCTCACCAAGCTCGTCTTCAGCAAACCTCTTGCCCACCTCTGCTCAAGTCTGTTCTCACAGGTGCAGCAGCCATGATTATCTGTAGCCTTTAAACTTGCTCTCAGCTGCTGCTCAGAACAATGTGAACGTGCTTTGTAAATGATGTGTCGTTCCCAAAATGCTACCATAACAGTGAAGCCTGATTAATCTTTGATGCCCCATGTGCCGTTGACATTAACATATCATTTTAAAATGCCCCTTTTCTGTTAACCTACAGGACACTGTCTTGAAACAAAGCCCACAGTGACACATCGCTGAGCGACACTGAAGTGGCAGGGGCGGTCTCTCTTTTTAATATATATTTAATTAGCTTGTCCGTATTCAGAAAAATGGCCGGTCATTTTAATTGGCTTTATTACCATAATTATTTGACGGGAACCTTTTCGTCTTGATGGATGACCTTATTAATACAAAGAAGAAACTGCTGCAATCCTTGGAAATGGAGCAGCTCAAGTGACTCATTAACACTGTCAGTGCTGCTCTACTTATTCTGTTCTGTTCATGTTACAAGCTTACACCTGATCAACACATCGTTAACATTCAAGGCTGGTACTTAGACTGACGAGGTGGATGGATAGACATCTTGATGTTAATTGCCTGGGTATAGTTATAAATAAAACCTTTCAGCTCTGCATTATTAAGTTTTTAAGTATTTAAAGATAAAACTGGACTAACTGCAGCTTGCAACATTGATATAATCGATTTTATCACTGTAACAGGAGGCAGATTCTTTTTGGATTTGCAAATCTTGGTAAGGTATGAATTTTATGCCCAGTGCTGAGAAATAAAGGCTGTGTGGCAGAGAATTTGAAGGCAAATATAAGGCAGAGAAGCAAACCATCCTGTCTGAGTGACATACCAGGATTTATTGTCATCCCAGACTTCTCTCTGCTGCGTGCTGATGTTGGCATATGCAGAAACAGGTTGCAGCCCGAGGAAGGAGGGAGAAGGAAGGGATAAAAGGGAAGTAATCGAGAAACAGAAATGGTAGGGTGGAAGAGATAAGAAAAAATAAAACCAATAGATTAGACACAGGTCTTAAAAGTGCAGAGGGAATAAGAAAGAATAGAAAAATGCCAAAGAAGGTGTTGAAGCTTCGGTAAAATTTCCATCATAGCCTTTTTCTATTTTAGAAAGGCGAATGGGGATAAGGGTATTATCTCACACTGACGTTTACAGGCCCCGTTTTTCTTATGTTTCTGTAAATATGAATACAAAAGCAGAGCAAATGGGATTTATCCTATCACAGTGTGATGCTGCAGGTTCTGCGCAATGTATGATAGAAATCATGGAGGGTAAAGAAGACAGAAGTTATGAGGCAATGTGCAGGTCAGACCGGAGTCGATGTTTGTCTGAGTGGCTGCCGTAGGATGTCTGTGAATGTCTGGGTTGTTTTTTTGCATACTGTACTCTAAACATGTGAATTTCCATGTCTGCCTGCCTGTGTGTGTTCTTTGTGCACCCTATGATGCCATTGGGCGAGTCGTTTCCCCACCCTTTGTAGCACCTTTGACATCTCAAAGCTCTGATTGCAAGGTAGCAATTGAAAACCAGAATTGGAGCCCTGGCCGTTAACCCCCCCTTATTTCTATCACGGCTGATGATTGCCTTGCCACTTGGAGCCCAGCTTTTCCCCTTCTGGCAACTAATCTGCCCTCTGACACAACCTCAATTGTCTGACTGGCTTTCAACAGGTTTAGTGGGCGATTTGTGGACAGAACGGTCCTTTAGGAATATTACTGCCATTGTCCTGCAGCTTGTCAGATTGTTTATTGGGCACGTGAAATAAAAAATCATCTTGTGACGTTGCGGATATTCATTTTCTCTGGAGATTTGTTGCCCGGTGGCTGACAAAATAGCATCGTGAGAGTGAGTTTAAAGGGAACCAATCTAAACTGAGTTGGTGTAATTATTCTATAGTCATTACATTGTGCCAACAAAATTTACTTTATACTGATACCGTGAAGCCCTGCGAGTAACTGGCGACCCTGGACTGGTCGCCAGTACCTTTCGCCCGTAGTCAGCTGGGATAGGCTCCAGCTTCCCCGCGACCCTGACGGATAAGCAGTATAGAAAATGAATGGATGGATGGATGGATGATGAACAGAAAGAAAAAAACTTGATCTAACATATCAAGTTTGTAATGTTAGTCTCCAAAAACTACTGTGTTAGGAGTCCTAGAAGCTGCAGTGCATGTTACCAAAGAGTCCCAAAGATCCTTCCTTAAACACCTTCATATATGGAGAATATTCCACTGGGCTTTAAGGCATTTTATGAACTCCTTAGTGTTTCCTCAAGCACTGTTATTTATTGATTTCAGCTGGATTTTAAAAACCCCATGGATCCCCAAAGATTTAACCTCTTCAGCTTCTTTATTCATGTAATATTTATCGTAAATGTTACCTTACTTCATCTTTAAGTCATTTTGTCAGCCTATGAATTATGACCCAAGAAAGAAATGAAGCTTAGGCAAGGCCAAATGAGTCTCCAGCGAACCTTTTCATTTCCTGCGGTACCCACTTTCAGATATGCTTGTGTTTCTGACAAACTCGTTTTTCCATCCTTGATCTCAGAAGTAGGAGCTGATGTTAGAAGCACCTCCTTCTTGTTGAGAGCAAGAGCAACTTATCAGTGGGAGCTCTGTGACCTGTTATGGACTTTGCTGTAGGCTCTTTTATTATTAAAATCATTAAAAAACACAATTTTGGCGTTCGTAATCACAAAAATTCCCTCTACTAGTAATGATAAATTTAGCTTAAAATATTTAGTGGTGGAATAAACGTGTGTAGCACAGGAGATTTGGGGAGTGTATTGTAAATGATGAATATTATTAGAGGTAACTTACTTTTATTAAAGGTAAAGTAATTCAATACTTTTAAGGAAAAGCAATTTTCACATACATCTCAGAAGCATCAGAGGGAACTTTGATGAACATTAGTGCCGTCATATTTTCACTTTCTTAAAGAAAATGTGCTTTTGCTTGAGGCTCATTTCATTAATTCACTAAGTGACCAAAGGACTGCCTGCATAATTTCTCCGACAAACTGATTTGATGAGCCACAAGTGCCAAAAACAGATCAAACCTGCAAATGCAATGAAGTTTGCAAAGTTTCCATTGTCATCTAAGTGCTCTTGTGCTTCAGATATCCTGGGGCAGAATGCATATTTGTATCCTGTATTACTATTGGTTATGTTAATCATGAATAGCATATACAAGTTTTTTTGTTCTCTATCTGCAAAACAGATGACAAGGAAAGAGCCAATATATGAAATACACAGAACATGTTACGTTAGCCACCTGCTGAATAAAATCAAGTTGCGCATTCCTAGTAATTAGCAAAAACACATCTGTGTGTCTGCATGTTGCTTCACACGTGTGTGCTTGACTGCAGTTTTATGGTTTAATACGCAGAGAGAGGTCCACCGCAGCCTCAGGCATAAGAGGCTTAAGGAAAGCGACATAAATCGCAAAGCAGTTGGTAAGCGAAAAGCAGAGATACAGAGAAGGTGTGCGGGAGAGAGAGGGGGAAGATAATAGGTAGTTGTGGGTTGTGCCAGAGACCGTACACGTGGTCTGATACTGTATGTCGGCACGATTGGATATGGTTGGCTGAGTAGAACCAGCACTCTCCTCTCCTCCAGCATGAAAGCAGGCTCGTTATGCAGCTAGACAGATATATAGGACCAGGGGCGCAGGGAGCCAGATGGGCAAACATACACGGATGATTTGACAGACTTCAAAACAGCGTCAGATGAATCCATAGGCAAAACTGGTAACAGGTAATTCACAAGGGCTTTCTATACTTTGTGAAATCAAACATCCTACTCATATGTGCTCATTATAAGCTTTCAGCCTGCAGGAAACATTTTAGGAAAACATTAAAAAATTACTACTCAGTTAGTGTATTCCCTCATAGGCTCAGTTCAGCATTGGAGCTGGTTTATCATGCATACTGTCTCTTTGCATCAAAATACAATGGACTCCATTTCCCAGCATTCACTGCTCTCTGTTATTCTGATACTTCAGAGGGGCACAGGTTGTTTTTAACACTAATCAGTTGAAATTGGGGTATAAGTTCACCAGCCGACAAAATTTAATTAACTAATCATTCAAAGAGAAAAAAGTAGGCACTTAATGATGGTTTCTCCAGTCAAATTCAGCAGCTGAGTAGTTAATTGATCCCATTACAGCAAGTGAGATATGAACGAGAAACTGGACAGTAGAAGAAACATAAAGGAAAAACTGCAGTTTTTGTCCATCTTGGCTTTAATTATTCTTGCTTTGGCCATCGTTCCTAATAGAAATAGGAACATTTTTCTCATCGAGTTGTTCTCCAGTTTGTCCATTGTGAAAATCCCTTGCAGTTCCACTTTCCTGGTTTATATTTGGTTAATTTTACTGTAGTCCCTTTAACGCCCTCACAAAATCACAGACAATTGTGGATGAGCGTTTTTTAGCCTTAGAGCCTATCTGCTCTGTGTGCTTAATACATTTACACACATGCACACATTTAAACACACACGGCCTCCCACACACACACAAATTAAGATATCCAGTACACATACACCCCCTTACAGGCTCTTACATGTACAAACACATAACCAAACAGTCAAAGGCACGTTCTCTG
This sequence comes from Scatophagus argus, assembly GCF_020382885.2. Taxonomy (NCBI): domain Eukaryota; kingdom Metazoa; phylum Chordata; class Actinopteri; family Scatophagidae; genus Scatophagus; species Scatophagus argus. The sequence goes on from NC_058516.1 coordinate 4,935,175, forward strand.
CGGTGCATTTTATTTGGCCATGGCTTTAATGGGGCTTTTCATGAAGAAGAGGATTACAGAATCACATCCCTCTCCCACTGCCAGCTCACTGGACACTCTCCACTCCACTGTCATTCAAACACTGCATTCAGCCAGCTGCTATATGCAGCTGTGCATTTAGATCCTTCAGTCTGGTCTACATTCGGTTCCAGGGACTTAGCAACATCTGAGTTGTGTTTGTGGCCACCAGGAAAATGGAAGTTGAAGTTCACTTTGCTTAATGAGAAAGATGTGGACCTTAAAGCAAAATGACCTGAAATGAAAGCTGATTCAATGCTTCATAAACCAACATAAAGGTAATATTGTGTTTTAAAATTAGCTACAGTGAGCAAACAGAAACTTCTGGAAGAGTAGAGCAGACATAAAGTCAGCAAACTGTCTCGGTAAGTCACATAACAATATCTATCAAGAATTTGCAAACATTAGCTAAAGTTAGCAAACAAATTATTGGTAAAGAAGAGTAAGAGTTCATTTAACTGCCTCAGTAATAGCTACAGGTCATCTTGCCTGGTGATAATATGCAGACCTGAGTGTAGTGACTTGAGCAAGGTTGTGTTTTACCCATACGATTTAAGTTTTCATGTCTTAACTTCTCATTCATGTAGTCTTGCTTAAAACTGCTAAGTTACATAATTAGATTTTTGAAAATTGCTTCAGCCTATTGGAACATTCAAGCTTGAAAGCCTTACTCCATAGAGGTGGGTCTGGTTTCTTTTGTCTTTCTTTTCTACTTTCTGGGCAAAGTCCAGGAAGCTGTAACTTCTCTGCAAGTTGAGATTTTATATTTGATGCTGGAATTATTCAGGTCTCAGTGTTGTTAGGCGAGCTGACAAGTCATGTATGGTATTGACCATCTCAGACACATTACAAATGGCAATCAATGATTTTGTCTATTGTCTTATTTTGCTTGTCTCCAGTGCTTCTCAGAGGAACTAATAATTGGAGCTGATAATTGCTACTAGGCTCCTAACATATTGACCCAAGCTCTGTAATAAGCAAGTGAACTCAGCTCCACATACAACACATATTCCATTTTTGAGAGTGTATATAATAGCTTGTTTCTTTTTGTCCCTACCAGGTGAGACAGTGTTGAATACATAAATTCTTCTGTGTCATAATTCAGATTCACTCAGCAGTCTCATTAAAATGTCAATGTATATTCGCTGTGGGGGTTGTTGTGTATTTCAGCTTAAAAATGCCAAATGCATGGCTGTTTTTTTCAGGTTGAATTTAATTATATGATTCACACCAGTTACTCTGGCAGCACAAAAAAAAAGGCCAGGTCATTTTTCTTTTGCCTGCTGGGTTTTGTGAGCAACTGATTACGTGATCAATCACATACAGCATGAACAGACCGGGATCAATTAATAATTGAAAACCGTTAAACTACTTGAAGCACTGATTGGAATCTGCCTTAAGTCAGAGGCAGGCAGTGTGGAAGGGCACCAGGTTAAATAGACATGATTAATCAACTTCAGGGCAGTATTTGCGTTCATTGAAACACTACGTGAGTGTATGGACATCAGCTGTATCTTGTCTGCACACTGATTCTAAGAAGGTTTGAAGTCGTGTGTTAATATTAGGAAATTTGGGACAAAATGACCTCAAGCTTGGTTTTTGAGTGTGCTGTTAATTCTACAGAGTGAGTGATGGAGCTGCCCACTAGTTTCAGATGGTGGTGTAGTAGCCTGAAACACTGTAGGAAGCAGAAAAAATATTCTAGTACTCCAGAAAAGCATTTAGCCTTAATTACCAGGAGTCACATTTTAATTGATGCAAAATCTGATCTTGTGTCATTTTTTATTACGCAAGGTTACAGTACACAAAATAGCCACAGAACAACAGCATAGTACATACTGTGCACAATTGCAGCAGCTTTGTGAGTCAAATTGCACAGCAAAAAAAAAAAAAAATCAAATACACTGATAAGGCAGCTCCTTACCATTATCATGTAACTTCCTTAGGCAAAGGTGGCAGTGCCCCTCTACTGCCATCTATAGGCAGCCTCAGTTATGACAGATGGCTTCTGGTGATAACTGCCATAGAGCGGCTTCAGTGTGATGCTGCTCTTGGCTGCAGCCATCTCCCCCCTGAGAAACTGCAGCTAATCATTTCATCATTCCCTCAATTATTGACAGGTGCCCTGAGCTCCGCTGTTAAGTTTCCAGCGTTGTAGAGAGAATTAGCATCCATTAGAGTATTACACAGTGTGTGTGTGTAAATGTGTGTCTGACTAGACTTGCAGCTCTAAGGGTTGAGAATGAAGAGCTCAGATATGGCAGGCTCATCAAATATTTTGCTTCACTCAGTGCTGTGGTGAGACTCCCGCAGCGTCGAGAGGCTCTGGCCGAACAATGACCCTCTTCCCACTGAGTTGCCAGTCACTACACTTCACATTAGACATCCAGAGACTCTCAGGTCCGTCTTGCTGTGCTGCCATTCAAGCATGCCCCGCCTTTGTCTGATTCACTTCGTAGTTACAGCTCTTCTCCTGCCTTTCCTATCTCTTTCTCCCTCTTGGAAAATTCATGTCATCCAAGATTGTGCCACAGTTTTATTCAGCAAAGGTCGCTTCAACCTTACAAAACTTTCTCTGTATTATGCTATCATAGTGGCACTGACAATAGACCAGCATGAACAAATGGTCTTTGATTGTAGCAGCACTGCCACTGATTGCAAGGTTTCTGTCCATTTTTTGCTGACGAGTTTTTGTCAGCAAAGAAAAATACCAGCACTATAGAGTCATTTACTGAACTCCGCTAATTCCCAGCTTCTGAACCCTCTGGATTCCACAACTGGCTGGTGGGTTTGAAAGGCATATTTTCTTCAGTAAATCTGTAAAATAATTCCCATCCCACCATTGCTCAGTGCATATACAGTTGTCAAGAGTGATAGCCGCAAAGAGCATAACCTCAGGCTGAAATGATCTGATTCATTGTGAAATTGACAAGCTTGTCACAAACAGCTTTGTGTATAATAGAAGGTATCAAGCAAATGTGTCTCAGAGCTTTGCATGGGGAAATAGCTCAGTTGTTCCGTTGAACAGAAACTTTAAAAGCAGTTAAAGTTTGGATGAAAATGTGTAAATTGTTCCTCTCTGCTAGGACAATATGCTCGCTCCAAAGTGTGGGTTATGCCTAAAACGTTTCTTATTCATATAGAAGAATATTTGTATGTAAGCTGCACACTGCCTCTCACACAAGTGCAGTGCATGGTAAGTGGTGGCACAAAAGGAAATGGTGCTTGGATAAAAAAACAAAAACTGGAACCAAGAAGAAAATGAGCCACAGTGCTATTTTAAAGCAATTTTGCATTATTATATCTCTTCAGTCAGCAAATAATGAAAAACCTTCATGTTTTCTATTGTTAAGACTGTAATAACTTATACATTTTCCTCTTTCTCCATCTGTTTTCTTCTTCCGTCCCTCTCCGTCCCCCCCTTTCGTTCCCTATTACAGCCGCCCTGCAGGTGTCCATTTCCTTGAACAAAGTGGAACTGAGTGTGGGAGAGTCCAAGTTCTTCATCTGCACAGGTACAAATGCTGCACACTACTGCTTCTATGTGGATGTGTTGTACATGTGTGTGTGTTTGGAGGCAGGTCAGAGAAGCAGCCGGGGACCTTAACTCAGCGCTTGTGAAGCCTGTTTGTTGTTTGTATGGCAGTGAACACAACACGGTCCATGCTGTCCATATGGTGAGTGACTTCTTGACCCAGCGGTTACTGGATCCACACCGAGGACACCTCCGTCCCTCTTGTCCCTCCTTCCCATTGTCCTCTCTGAATGGTATATCGACACCCAGCCATAACAGAGTACCTGATGCCGATGCCAGTGGCTCGGTGGGGTGGCAACACACTCTGGCAGGCCCGGCCCGCCTCCTGCTGGCTGCCTCTTCTCTCCTGCCAGCCCACTCAGCGTGGAGCTAACAGCCAAGGGAGTAGAGAGATGGTGGGAGGGGCATCGGGAGGTGGGGGCTAACATGTGCTTAGGACAGAATGGGGAGGGTAGAAAAATAGAGGTAAATGGACTCAACCTGGCAGGAATTGAATGGCTAGGGTAGAAGCTTTTTCTTGCAAAAGAGCTAAAATGACAGAACTAAGAAGAATAGAAAAGGCTTTGAAGCAAAAGAGTGTTGGAGGTGGGAGATAAGTAGCCACCACACACCCTCAGAGTGCGTGGGAAGAAGTGTCTGTGTGACTCGTTGCTTTCTGTTGCCCTTTTCCACCATGGGCGGTCTCGCCATGCCTGATTTTTTTTTTACCATACTCACAAGCAGCCCTGCCAACTGGAGTGGGCTGAAAAGGGGGACAGAACAGTCAGAGGCAAAAAGAAAAATCCCAGTGAAACCGAAGTGAGCCTGCAAACATATAAATAAAGAACAGCTTTTTCAAAGTGACTTTTTGGCTTTAACTCACTGAGTCCCATTGTATGAATCAGGCCTGCATAAATATGGATGAGAGAAAAGAAAGTAACACACAGACACAGAAAGGCGATTGTATTGTATGTATGTTGATTCATGCTTTTGGGCTGTTTGTGAGACACACAGAGGTGAATGTGTGAGAGAAAGGATGAAATCAATTCACTTGTTCGATACAAATCTTTCTTGTTTCAAAAGTTTGCCAGGAAGACTTGGCAGCAGGGTAAAGTGAACACCGAAGCCTCATTTTTTTCTTGTTCAAACAAGCTTTTTTGGGTTAAAATGAGGTGGGTCAACATGGAGGGCTGGAGGAGGACGGCTTGTATCACATTCTTATTTTGTGTATCTGTTCCCAGATCTTTCATGTTCTTATCTCTTTCAGACCCTTTCAACTAAAAAGGTCTTTTCATTTGATTAAACCCCCCATAAAACATAATTTTTTATCTTTAATCTTAAATATTTGTGATTTGGAAAACGGCGAGAAGCTCCACCAATCTGCTGTATTTGAACATAATTTATGGAGAGTGGACTGGCAACAGAAACAAACAGCTGTCATCAGATTTTCACAGAACCGAAATCCAAAGAAACGAGTGTGTCCCTGAATTACTGCATCACTTTCAGTGAGAAGCACATTTTTCTTTTCTTGGTTTTAAAAAGTAATTCTGACGAGTTATTCATAGGACTAAATTAACTTTTGACCTGTTTCCCAACTTGAATTTGAACTTTCAACAAACATTTGAAGTTACAGTGAAATCCTACTGAAATACAGTTGAAGTCAGGTCGCCTCGGGCTTTAAAATGAAAAGAGCAGGCATTTCAAGCAAAAGGCCAAAGTGTTTCAGCTTGTGGCCTTCATCAGGGTCATCCAAGGCCAACTTTGCTCTCACAAAGTTGCTTGTGATAGATAGGCTACTCTTCATCTGACAGCTCTTCTGAAGCCTGTGAATGATATTACATGATGCACTTTTTGGCTTGAGGTGGGAACAGTTTGTCTACCGATGTGTCCAAGGTCAAGAATCTGGTCAAGAACCAGAAGCCCACAATGTGCTGAGTGAAAATGGAAATTTGAACATCTACTTTCTCATGACAACTGGGCAAAACTCCATCTGCTAATAAAGATTTTGCAGTATGATCGAAAGCTTTAGAACATCGACTAAATGGACCTTGAGATTGGGTCGTTGTGTCAACTGCCGAGGTGAAGAATGATCACGTAGAGGTTTAATGGAAGGGTGTGTAATGTGATTTTAATGGTCAAATCTTTAATGTCCAGTTGTGAGGTAGTTGATCACCAGTGGTGGAATATAAGTACTGTAGTTTTTCCAGTTTGTGCAGCTCTTTGCTTCTACTCCACTCCCTCTTAGAGGCAGATGTTGTATTTTTTTACCCCCACTACATTTGCCTGAACAACTTTAATTACTGGTCACTTCTCAGATTTTAATTTTTCATAACATGTATCTCCAAATTAAATGCTTTTTATCATTCTGCTAAACTCCAGGATGACTGCAGATGATACTTCCTAAACTCAACAATGGTTTGTATAGAAAAGGACAGTGATGCTACCAACATGTTGTGATCCCAGTGGATCTGATGCATTGCTGTACATTAAACTAAATCAGTCCCCTCGTAAAATAGTCGACATTAGCTCATCCTTAGAGAACCACAGTAGTAAGATGCAACAGACACATTGATGCAGCAGTGATACTAATCAGTAAAGTTTGCTGATAGTACTTACATTCTCATACTTCAGTTAACGTTACTTCACAGATGATCATAAATCTCGGAAAACAGGGCATTTTCTTCATGTTTTAGACTAAGCATCCTGTCCAGACAGAAGAGTGTACAAACATTATGATTTCATATATATTAAATAATCTCTTAATGCTCCGAATGCCCAATTTCCAAGCTTCTTCTATCTTTTGTGTGAATCTGTGAATCGTATGGCTCCTCGTCACAGACTCTTGCTTTTGGAAGTAAATGTGAGAGACATCGCTCCAGAAGAATTAGCTTTTATTCATCATCTTGTTCAATATAAAGAGGGTTTTTTTTATGCCTTCACAGCCATGGACTCTGAAAGGATGCTTTTTAGTGAAGATTTGAATGAGGCCATGGCACAGTAGGGGACAGAGAAAAAGCTGAAGGTACTAGAGGTCAGGAAAAGGAAAATGGGTATGTGAGAGGCTGAGAGAGACTGAGGCTGAGGTGAGGTTGGCTCAGGAGGGAGGGGACAGCCAGAGAGATTGTCTTTAGAAAATAGTCAGCTCGAAATGGTCTTCGAGAGGAGAGCAAGGCTGCATCTGTGTTTGTGTCACCTTTGCACCTCGAGTGAATTTGTTGCTTGTTTGTTTTTATCATAGTTTTGGTAAAGGTCAGGGAAATCTTTATGAGAGCCTCATATGAAAAAACACGTGAACAGTTCGTGAACCGTGTATTTTTCCACAACATCATCTTCAATCAGGAGCAACTTTATCTGAGTGAGTGAATACTACTTTATTTCCAAGTATGGTGGAAATTAAAATATGAGCCTATGGCAATTAGACACCATCCAGTGGAGCCCAGACACTGATGATGGTGATGAAGACTCAAATGATTAATGAACTCTATGAACTTACACTGAATTTCATTATGGTCTGTTGGTGTTTGGTATTATACAGTGATGTAAGAAGTATTTAGATCCTTTACTTAAGTAAAAGTACTAATACAACACAGTGAACTCTCGTTAACAACTTGAGCTTTTTGCAGGCAAACTTGCTATTTCCTTGTTTTATGCACTTCTTTACCAACAGTTCAGTTTCAGTTCAGAAAAATCTAAACTATCTATGGTGCGATGCCCACTGCAATCCGTTGCTGTCTTTCATACACCCTCCATAGGGATAGCATTGCTTGAATATATGCAACCCCATCATTAATCTCAGTGAACATATTTGCCATGTCAGTGGTCACAATGCGAGTTACAAAATCCTCCTTAAATTATTATAAACCACTGCGCTGGGTTTGACATTTGATAAACCTCAATATCTATGATTTATTTGACAATCCCAACTTCCTGGATGGCATTTTTTTATCATCTCTGATACAATATACAATATCTCATCCAATATTGACATCCTTTTCACGCTCATCAAGCCATTCAGTGACCCATAGTGCACTGTAGTGAAGCATCTCCCTGTGTTATGTTTCTCCAGTCACATGGGGTCTGTCGCTATTTTTACTGAATAAAACATAATGCAGTCAATAGAAATCTGAAGTCATTGCTGTAGATTCATGAAACTGTATTTTCTTTAAATCCTGCAGAATGACTCCTGAGTGCATATTCTTTAAAATCACCAGGCATCAGTTAAAACTTCTCAACAATTGGGAAAAACAAGCACATAAGCACGTAATTATCAAGGTTATTTAGTTGTGTTTGAATTCGGTTTTTTAAAGTGGTCATTTAGACCTTTTGTTAGAAAACACGTGGGCACAAAACAAAAGATTTCTCTGAATTGGTTCATTTAACCCTCTTGTTAGGGTTAAATGAGCCTGAGCTCATGGTGTAACAAATAAGGATATTGATAAACTGGTGTTTAGGTGTGTGTTTAACCTCCCCTGTGACTGAGGTGGCAGACAGCCAGAACAAGCTTTGGCTGCAAAATGAAACAGAGGCAACTACAAAGGCAGCCTCAATGTCCAAACAGATCCAGTGTTTCTGTGTAGTGTCCTTCTAACCAGAGCAGGTCACGTTGTTTGTCCCATAGACTCCAGTTTACCCACTGGCCAGATATGACGGGGTGGACAGAGAAACAAAGGGAGATAGGGTTGGATGCACTACTGATAATTTTAACTTAAAATAAAGCTCCGCACCTGACCAGAGTGATTCCTTCCCTACTCAGCTCTTGTTTCTCTCCTGCTATCTACTTCCCTGGAGACATAAATCAGTTACTACCATGGCTCCAGTGCCAGCCCTTGTGAGGACGTGGGAGTGTTTTGGCTTGCACTTCACTATTTTTGGCGCCATGGGGCACGTCAAGCCAATAATCTGCCTTGTGCAGGAGGCTCATATCTCCTTCGTATTTCAGGTGCTTTAATATAAGCTTTGCTCGCTGGTCTTGTTTAAAGGTTTATTTCCATGTGCAATTCAAAGTGAAGCTGAAACAGAGCAAAGCCGGCGGTCTTTATCAGCAGCTAACTAAAGCTGATGATCAGTCAGCAATGTAGACATTTTGCCAGCACAGCCGTAGAAAAATGGTCATCATTGTCTTTTCTCTCTACCTTCAGAAGAGTCAGACACTGAGTGTTCTTTCTTGCCCGTAGAGCTTATGCAGATTTTTGACAGAAATTTCCACCAGCTATTCATACAGTTGTAAAAACACACAGAGGCAGGCAGGGCTGAGCGTTAAAAACAGAGCAGCATGCTACTCCTGTCTTCTCAGATCAGCTGTGAAGTAAATGGTCTGTCAACATGTTAGCTGCTTCAACTTTAGCATATTTAGCTGTCTCTGTTGTCAACAGACTGTAAAATGGAAAGCGGTGATAACATTGTAATGCTAACAGGTAAAAAGAGACGCCTGTAGCAGTGCTAGACGCTTATCTCTTCCCCACAAGTACCCACATGAACCACGAGTCTCTGTTGGGAAGCCACGTGTGAAGTAAAGCAGGGCGATGTGGAGAATGGCTTGTACTTTAATGTGATTTTAGCAGTGTTTGATTGCCTCATCAGATTTGCTGGCCAAGAAACTAACAAGCAGAAGACACACATGCCAAGGATATGATGCTGATGGCTGCTGGAAACACTGTGATGATGATCAGTGTTAGCATGCTGGGCTGAGAGTTGGAGCCTGCCTGTTTTTCTGTGATGCAGTGAGCTGGCATCAAGAGGCACATTTGGATATCATCTAATTTATCATCATTTACCTTTTTGTACTGGAGAGCTATCAAACTGAGAGACTTTTATTGATGTCATAAGCTATTTACATAGCCATACATGCTGGATAAATATGTGTCCAGCAAAATCGTGTCCCACAGCAAGCCGCCTCCTCACAGTGGCACCTGGGAGCCCTTGAGGTAGATCGTCAACACCCTTTGCAACTGACTGCTGAGCAGCTGGAGGTCAAATTTTCACTCAAGGGCACCCAGATGATCGTCACTGAAGGGAAGAGAGAGCATTTGGTGTTAGGAGTGTCTGTGTCATTCAGTGCGTCCTGGTGTCTCTGTGGCTGAGGTTATGTCTTTTGCCTCTGGCTACTGCCATTTTCCTAAACATGACGTGAGCCACAGACTTGTATTCATGTTTAGTTTCTTTTCTTTTCTTCCTATTTAAATCCAGTCACCTGACAGGCCGAGCTTCTGTCCATCTCCTCTCTTGTTCAAGGCATTGCCTGATTGATAGATCTGGTAATGGCCCTCCAGTCTGACACTTTCATGTGCAGAATTTACAGGCAAAGGGCACTTGCTGCTTGCAGATGGCCCTGCCATCTCCTACAGTAGCCAGATGAGTTCATGTTTCACTGGCTACATATGGATGCGATTTTATTTGGGGTTAAAGTTAGCTTTTGCTCAGGCCTACTTGGTTCTGTGCTTAGTGTCTGTGTGTGTTTATGTATGTGCATAATCTTGGAAATTAGAGTGGAATTTACAACCTACATATGTCCCTGTTTCTTTACAGACTTATTAGCTATGTAAATCCAAGATTATGACATAATCACATAATTTCAGGCCGTCTGTTCCCTCAACAAGTACTAACAACAGCGTTGGATGGTCCTCAGCTGTTCAGCAGACCAAAGCCAGCAGCAGTGCTAAAGTATTGATGTGTTAAACTGCAGTGAAATGCACTACAGAAATATGAAACTTAATCAGTGGCTCTGGTTATTTCAGAATCTCATTTTCATCAAATCAATCGTCAAATTATTTCTTAGTCTAAGTAAATCTTACTTGTGTATCAGAATGCAATACCCTGTTGCCTTGTAATTTGTCTCTGTCTTTCCCCTGTCTCTATAATTTGATCTGTTTGGTACAGAGGCACGTAATAAATATAATAAAATATATATGATAGATAGATAGATACTTTATTGATTGAGGGAAATTCGAGATGCAGTAAGTATAAAAATAGACATGCATTGAAGTACACAGGGGTCCAGTAATCCTCAGAGATCTAATGCTGACTTTTGGTGAGTGTGAAGCCAAACATTTGGTTTATCAAGGGTTGTTGTTTGGTCAGCCTCAGTCACCCTCCAAGAACTGCTCCAGCATTTAAACACTCAGACAGCAAAAATTTACTTTCTAGAAAGTTCTGAGTAAAGGCTACCGAAATATGTGAAACATGCATACATTTAGCAGGAACACCATAATGTAGCTGTTATCAGACTTCATTGTCTTTGCAGAGGTACTGCAGACCGAGCATCTTTTCAGGCTGACTGACTTCATGCCAAGTGAATGTCACTCATGGGTAATCCAGTATTTTCTCAAATAATCTTTGGACTGCAAAGTTATAGGCTCAATTTATCAGGCCAGTTTGGAAAGTACATAAAGCTGCAGGAAGTCAACGAGAGGGAACTTGTTGCAAAGGAAGTAATAAATGTCCTCAGGCATTTAAATGTCAAGCCTTTCTGAATAGATCCCAGGTTTGAGTGGGAGTAATCATAGAAACATCTCTTTCCTGAGTATGAATGTACACATAAAAAGGAAAACAGAATTTTCAATCCTGCCTTGGCTGGTAAAAGAGAGTAAAATTTACTCATCGTAATCGGTTTATTTTATCTCTCCTTTTTCTGACCTTGCATTCAGCTATTGGTGAGCCAGTGAGGCTGGAGTGGTACAACCCCCAGGGCGAGCGCATTGTGCCTTCCAAGCGAATGGCACTCCACACGGAGACGTCACGATCCAGGCTCATCATTTACAACGCCATCATCGAGGACGCGGGTATCTACCGCTGCCAGGCCACTGATGCCAGCGGTCACACCGAGGAGGCCTCGGTCGTGCTGGAGATCTACCGTAAGCTTCACAGATAACATGCACTCACACACAAATTTGCACATTTACCTGCAGATGCTCTGTGTTTGCCTCCCAGGGAGATTTAGACATGAGGACATGAAGAGAATAAACCTCTCACATTACTGTATGATCACAGTGATAGCCAGCCTATTCATATTCCAAGCATCACACAGCCACAAGCTGTTCGAAATGGCATCTTTAGCCATGTGCATTTTAGATCCATGTGCACCTTTGACTTTGTGAGCGAGCTTGTGTGAGAGTGTGTGTTACACTCATTCTTGTGATTAAAGTATAATGACAGCTAGTGAAGCCATGGGACTGGGATCCTGCCAGGCATAATGAGGGATGTGGCACTGACACAGAGCTGCCTTGCTGACCCATCACTATTTCTTGGGCAAAATTTAATGTTACGAGGCAGGGTTGGCTCAGCGGTTACAGGGATTGTCCCATCACAGGGTCCATCGTCACGCCAAGCAGTGAAATGAACCGCCATTTGTCCGGTTAGACTGTCCTTGAGCGAGATCCAACTTAAACCCAACCAGCTCATTCCTGTGAGGGCAAGAATCAGACAAACCACGTGGGATGGGAATTATTGCTACGCTGAAATAATTTCCTCCAAGTATTTTTCTTTATGGGGATGTACAACTTTTAGCAGCTAAGGAGGTGAATTACCCTGCACATCTAAAATAGATATATTTTGAGTAATTTCAAATCAAGAACAAACAAATAATTAAATGTTATGATATTACTCCAACAGAATATTACTCCTGACACCATGGAGAACATTTTGAGACAGGATGTTCAGAAATAAAATTTACTAGACATAAAATTAAACAGTCAGCCTTTAGATGTACACTTCAGACTTTATATTTGAATTCTTGCAAAAGCTTTCCACAGAGTTTTGTGTAGACTAGAACGTAAAGAAAGACTTGTCTGACGAATGTGTTGTGCTTTTTGGTGGCACCACCGTTAGTCTGATGCACATACAAACTCAATGCAGTTCCAGTGACAGTAAAACACTGATGTTTGGCTTCCTTATGGTCCATAATCGCCACTTCCAAAACATTAGTATGATGCTGGTTATGATACAGGCATGCGTGAAGCTGAACTGATTTGAACTGACTGTAACAATATGGATGAATAAGTTCTGTTTGGCAGTTAAACCAGCATTATGCTCACTTGTAATTGTGAATCAATGAGTCCGTTATTTCTTGCCCTGGAATGAGATGAAATACATCATTTACACACTCTAACACTTAGCAAGTCTATGAACTCGTAGCTGCACAGTTTAGTAATTCTAAAAATATTTCCAGCTAGATTTTAATTAAAAAGTTTAAGCTTAGGATTTTAATCTTTTGATGACTACATTGTGTAGGATATCATATTTCTTTGAAAAAGCTGTTCAAAAGTTCTCCACAGACCTTACAATGCAGTTGCATGTATTTCATTTTTTATAATTTTACTCCTACTTCTCGGTTTAGTCTATTTCTGTGATCTTTGCTAGGGCCCTGTTTGGCACATTTCCCAATACAAAACATTCGCTTGACAGAGAAGCATTGAGTTTACATTATAATTCATGCAAAATGCAGGCACAAAAACATTCTGTTTTTGACGAAACACTTCTGACGTGTGAATAACCCAAATACCCAGGTACTCTAGGACTTGGAGTCTTCACTGGGTTTAATTGGAGAAAATCTCAAGGTACTGGGATTTCATTCTGTAACACACACACACACACACACACACGCGCTCAATTATATGTACGTGCACACACACACTGGAAATCATCACCTGCTGCGTGGTTGCCTTTTCAATTCTCGCCCAGTGAACCATTAGGAGGGACATCACAGCCTCAATCACACCTGCCACCAGTCAGCCCTCGCCTCATTCGCCACGTAACCAGCTCCCGAAAACCATTGTTTCCATGGCAACCGGGCGTTACTCACTTGGGCCCTCGGTGTAGATTGCATGAGCAGCATGCTGACAAAAACCTGCCTAAAGCTCAAGACAGCCATTGTGCCAGCACGCAGCCGCAGCAGACGAAGACTCCTTGGGCGGTGCAACATGTTGTACATGAAATTCATGACCTGTGGGAGGGGGAGTGTTGTACCTGCTGACATCGCCATGATGGTCTGTTATGATGATGTTACATGGAGTGGCAGATCAGTTTTGATCAGTGCCTGGACTAGACGCTCCCTTGTGCTTGATTAGCCGTGCTTGTGGCATGGCTCGAGGGATGGCAGTGCTTGGTCCGCCACTTTGGTTCTGAATGAAATATCTTAACAGCTACGGATGGATTACCAAGACATTTAGTACAAACGCTCTGTCCAAAGGATGAATCCTAAAGACTTCAGTGATCCCCTGACTTTTTCTGTCCCTCCACCTTGTGGTTCACATCAGCAGTTTTGAGTAAATTATCTTTACCACCATTAAAAGGAAGAAAATGTGGCACAGACACTCATGTCCCCCTCAAGATTCATTTTGATAACTTGATGTCTGCTTAACTTTTCCATTATCACGTCAAGTCTGGTGTTTTGGTTAATGTCTAGACATCAGTCTCAGCTACATGTTTTTTAGTAATATTTAGTAAATGCTAATATGCTAACATCATAATCATTAGCACCAGTGTGTTCCCATTATCACTGTGAGCATGCTTGGCTAGTTGCACGGCTGTCAAGTCTTGTTCTGAGTTAAAGCTCCTGCTGTCCCACATAGAAGAAGAACAAAATCCAAATAGATTTCCCTGAATGAAAAATCAAGTTCACCGACAGGAAAATTTGAAAATTGCTTCAAATTAACTGCAGCAGTTTGGTGCCTCCACAGCCATAAACAGTGACGGGGAAATTCATAAAAAGTAAGCCAGTACAGTGTTGAAGCGGGCTACTTTCTTTTCCTCTCAGTTTATTAATGGAAATAGCAATAATGCTGCATAAGCCTATTTTCCAAAACCAGCAAAATTGGCCAGTAAAGACAGGAACAAATCTGCATCCCAGCTGAGAGAGGCAAATTGGCTCCTCAACATATCAGACAGTTATCCTCGCAGTGATGTGTAGGCGAACTACGGAAGAGAAACTCCAGAGTGCTGAGAATATTCTCAATTCGCTAGTGTCAAATGTGCAGTAGAGTGTTACTCTACCCCACTGATTCACCTGTGGAACAGTGTGACAACAAAAGAGGAAGGAAATGGATACAAACAGAAGAAACAAGTGACACCAGAAGTGTTCAAACCTGAGAGAGCCAGAGACGGAGAGAGAGAGCGAGTTAAAGAGCAGCACATTTTGGAAATAAAAAAGAAGAACGCAAGGTGGAAATTGGTAAGAAAGCAACAGAGCGGATGACATAAACATGCAAAGGATTCCTTGAAGTTAATGAAGACACTGAGATGCCAGGCACGTTCGGTGCAGTCGGGGAGAGAAAGCTCATTTTAGGGAGCAGTCTGGCATAAATCACACAGCCAAATGCTAATGCTGAAGCCTCGCTAACGAAAGGGACTGATCGTGGAGCTGTCGCTGATTTATTCACACCTTCGCAATACAGCACGCAGATGATAGCTGGTGGTTGCAGCGCTATAGCGAGGCCTGCCCCGGCACACATCAAAGCCGCCTATCTGAACAAAAGCGGGGTTTGAAGAAGGATCACGTGCTGCTGGTGAAGTGCTGGTCCAGGAACAGTGGCCTCATGAAAGCAATTTGTCAAAACACCAAATGTTTGTCAAGAGGGAGAGCGGAGAGTGGAATCTATTATCTGAAACTGAGAAAGAGTGAGTGAAAGGCTGCCTGTGTTCATGTGTGATTCTGCAAGCAGGCAGGCTGCAGCATATCTCCGCTCATTGATTTTTTTTGTTATGGTTGTGATTGGCAGCAGTTAAAACTGCCACCCTTCTGTCTCCTGTGCTGTCTCACCAGAATCGCCTCATCTATGTCCCAGAAAGCAGTCAAAGCAGGATTTAGTTTGTTTTATTGGATTTTGTGACTCATTGTTTCTCATGTGTCTCTTCCTCAGCACTGCATCACGAGCTGTTACGTCACATGACAAGTTATCGTTAAAAAAAGTTTTAATTTAACACCATCATCAAGTTAGATTTTTAATTTGTCCAGTGCATTGTTTTGTGACCAAACACCTGCAAAGCGAATTGCCCAGCAGCCTCAGCTGAACTCGGAAACATGGCAAACTAAGATGGTAAAACACAATAAACACCATACGGCACAAAGACAAATCCAGTTAAGGTTTAAAAACAGCATTCAGTGCTACCATTTTTCCCCTCAGCTTCATTACTTTTACAGGCCCTGTCCTTCACTATTCGGGACAGCAGTGCGTGTTTCCAGGCGGTCAAATAGAGGTCACCTCAACATTATCTGCACTTCCTGCAATATCAATAAAACTAGCCTCTATAAAGTCAACCATACAACTTGCGGGAGGCCAGACAGACAGAAAATTGCAAGGAAATTTATTTTAAAGCAACTTTTCCCCTCACCCTAAATTCTGTCTGAAAACAGGCGTAGTTAACCAGGCCATAAAAGCAGCAGGTTTTATTTCCCTTTTGATGTTCAGACCTGCAACAAATTGTCTGCTCTGATTACCGGCAGGGAAAAAAATGCTGTTTTTCTCCATCTTGTTTGATCTCTCAGAGAGGCTGACGTTTCGGGATGTTCAGTCACCGCAGGAGTTCCGCCATGGCGAGACGGCGGAGGTGGTGTGTGATGTCATCAGTTCGCCGGTGCCCGTGGTGGTGTGGTACTACCAGGACAAAGAGATCACCGAGGAGCACCACAGTAAGATTTCATACCCTTACCTTATTTAGCCCCCTCTTTTTTGGGATTTGAATGGGGGAGGGATACTCCTGAGAATAATTTGCATAGTCAAACATAGCTGAGCCTGATGAAGGCAAAATATGATTACTGCAAACACCATTTGGTCCACATGAAATATATAAAGTACTTAGGGCAAACTGAGACTTGATGAAATACTTTTTGCAAAAACAAAAGCTATTAGCGGTTGAGTTAAAAGGCCATGTGGCTCTGGATTGGTTTCAAAAACTGATGAGCAGCTGGTTAATTCTCACCATCCTACCGATCATTTCATCGCCGACTGACAGACGGCTGAAATACAGCAGCGCGTCAACAAAGGCAGCGTAGAAGAAGACCGAATCTGAACACACCTGGGAAAGTAAAGTGTTTCTCTGTATTATGCTTTCTAGTATTTTGTACTTTCTATTTGTAAAATGCGTGGTTGTGTTCTAATTGGCTTTCTTTTGAAGGCCCTTAAAATATATTTTTATCATATTCACCTTAGTTTGAACAATGACGTCTATTATAAACACAACGTGGTCTGAACAGTTTTGCTTGTTTCACATTAGAGGCTTCTGTGTTTGCGTTTTTGTCCTTGCTTTTCTCACTCGTTTGAGGTGCTCAGTTGGGAAATGATCTCACGTTCTTCTGAGCACAAAAACAGATTTAGGAACGTAAGCAGACCCACGCTATCCTCATGAAGCAGATTAGTTTCTGAGTGTTTTAAATCTTAATGAAAAAGTCCTGAGATTGTTTTTCGTTTTTTGAGGGTTGTTTATTCAGTCATAAATATTTAATGATATCAAAAAATAGATTAAGACTGAGAAACAAAAGGGGCTCCAGGGGCTTTAAAGAGTGACTCGTGTAATATAATTAGCAGGGTAAGTATAAAGTATTGGCTAAGGTAACTTCACACAACGCTGCTCAGCATTATCAGACTGTGTAACTGATCTTGATTACACCATAAGGAGATTATGATGGTAACAAAAGTTGCAAGTAAGCAGCAATCTCAAAAGGATTACATCTGAATGTAAACCTGCCAAATACAGCTCAATATTGAGACAGAAAAATGTTCATGAGTCCCTATGTGCCCAATTCTCTTTCTCACTGAAAAGACACACTAATGTGCCAAAAATACTGTTCTCGAGGAAATGCTATTTCCTTCTTTTGTGTGGATTCACAATGAGACAAGGATATCAAATTCTATGAATAGAAACCCCATCAGGCCTGGAGGAGGCATATAACTTGGACAGAAACCATGTTAACAAGCAGCTGAGAGAATGGATTATGGAGCATTTGGATGGTGACATTGGAAGATGAAGTGCAAACCAGCACCCTGCATCTTCGGCAGAGTTGTTTCCATCAGATGGGTGTATATCAAACTGCCACAATAACTTACGATCACGTTGTCAATCATAGTCTGTCCTCTCTGAGCTAAAGCCGTCATTTCTAAAGCTCTTCCCTGTAATCCCGAACATCTCAGCGCTTTAATGGTTTTAACAGTCAGGAGGGTGGTCTGTTTAAATGTGCTAATGAAAGACACACAGAGGCAGAGACGCACCGCACTCAGAGGACAGATTCACTTCCAGGAATATTATTTTCTGATAGAAAGCAGGTGCAGTCGGAACCAGTAGACTCTGATTCATTATTTCCTCCCCTCCTCCCTTATTTACAACTCTCTACACCACCTCCCCATCCTCCATCCAAACGAAATGCATGCTTGAACACTGATTAGAAAGACTGACCCCTTGAATCTGTCTCGTTTTTTAACTGAAATTCAAATCTTCAGTGCCACGATTGGGATGAAACATGGAGAAGAAGTTTTTTTTTTTTTTTTAATCATTTCACTCTAATTACAATGCACGGTTATAAATATCTTTGCTTGAGAGAAATGAGATAGTGGCCTCATCACTCCTGGCCAATCTCATAGTGGCCACAATGAGAGAGAGAGAGTGGGAGACTATTTGGAACTGTAATTGCGTGAGTGTTTATCTGTGCAGACTTTATCAGGTAAATGGGCTGAAGAGAAGATTGACAGTCTTGCTGGTGAAGAGTGGAGATGGCAATTTTCTTCTGCTGTTTTCCTAACTTCCTTATCTCGCCTCTCTCTCTATCATACACTGTTGTTCTTTTGTCGTTTCCTCTTCCCGCTCTCTTTCGTTCTGTCTTCGCCTGGCTTCCTGTCCACCCTCCTCTTCGCCTGTGCTGTGAAGGCAGGTTCCAGGTGCTGGCAAACAACAACCTGCAGATCCATCAGGTGACCAAGGCTGACGAGGGTGTGTACCGCTGCGAGGCCAGCGTCGAGGCCCGTGGCGAGATCGATTTTGTGGACATCGCAGTGGTTGTCAACGGTGAGTTGCATTTTGAGTCGTTTCTTCAAGATTTGAAAGCAGACAATGCAATGCTTGAGAGGAAGACAATCTGTACACTTCAGGTTTGTATTGTAGAGGCTTTATGTTAAAGTCTCCAAGGCTTTCCTAAGCACTACAATGACCCTGAAAATGACCCTGAAAATTGGAGATGTTATGGCAAACTGATCCTGATGATGAAATTTTATTTCTCCTTCAAAAATCCCATTAATATCTGTTAACGAATGGCCACCAAAAGCTGTTTTTTTCACACAGAAAAACTTGATTTTACCTCCTAAGTTATAGTCCCAGTAGCTGCAGTTATTTTCTTGTCTCATCATTTCCTTTTGGTAAGGATTTTAGAAGATTTTGCTGGACAAAGATGACATAAAATCTTAAGCTTGAGTATGTTTGTGGCACACAGGTCTCTCAGCCTATTACATTCATCCATGGTGTTTCCGGTATGTTCAGTATGTCTCACCCTGGCTTTACCCTTTTCTCTAAATTGACAAAGCAAGTGCTACTCCCAGATTCTGATTTTGATATTCCATGGGTGATGTTACATCCTTGTTTCTCTACAGTCTCCAGTACATGCATTGTTGAGATCTTGTTCTGGTCAGGGCTGAAGATGCATAGGAGGCTAGTTAGAAGGGTAGATTTCGTTGTGAAGCGTAATCCTCTTAGAGTGACAGAACCCAGTAAACAATCTTGTTGCCAAGTCACAATCAGCATACATCTCATTTAATACAAACCTCCAAACCTAACTCTCCTCTGTGGGGCTTCAAGCAGTGCACAAAGATTCCCAGCACTTTTCACACAGTGTCAACAGATTAGCATGCATCAGGCGTCGAGTTTATTCTGCTTTCACACGTTTTGTTGTTGTTGTTGAACATTGCTCATTATTTTCTTTCTGGAGCCTCCAAGTATGCAGGTGGTGAGGGTTAAAGGTACAATAACTGGGCAAGGATAGTGTGCACAGTAGCAGCTTTGCCTCCTTGCAGAAGAAAACAATTGGTATGATACTGATATTGCATTGTATTAATTAGCAGCAATTTGTCTTTTGGTGGGAACTTGGTGCTTTCTTCCAACAGCTGACTATTGTTAGCAAATATGTAGACGGGTACATCAAAATAGCCTCACGATTCCAGATGTGGTCAATTATCTCTGTTGAGCCTGCTAGTAGACTGCTCTAACACCACCTTGAGCCATATCAGAGTTTGTTTAGAGTGTTTTGATCATCTGCAGAGGCAAGTACAGTATTCTGAAGCATCATCCACCAGCAGATACTCAGCCAGAAATTCAGGCTGAACTTACAGACCTTCAGCTCTAATATCAGAACAGAGTTGTCAGCTCTGGCATATTCAGCTCCACTGGCTCAGAAACGTTCATCATTGGCTCAGTTACAGCAGGTCTGCTCTTTATGCTACCATTAGCACTTTTTTTTTTTTTTCTTAAGTGTGATTGAAAATTTCAATTAGCGACGGCTTTGGGCTCTGTGGCCCAAAAATCGAAGGATGTCATTTTAATTTTCTCATTTGTCCTCATTTACAGTGAGTCACCTGAGACTGCTGAAGTGATTGAAATGTGATTTCACCTAGGCCACGAGCATCCCGTAACGCTTGAACAGCTGCAATATTGTCTCTGCCTATGTAATTCTTTCTCACATAATGTAATAGCAGAGCGACCCTCTGCCCAAAAACTGTGAATTGCATTCAATTTAGCACACCACTTACCTCACTTCTGAGGAAGATCCAATAAGTCTGCTCAATGAGGCACGACCTATTATTGCAGCGACACGACACTTGCCATGTGGTGCTGGGACAGGACAGGCTGCAGAGCGCTTTGCTGATCATCCAGAGGAGAGCGCACTCTCTGAGGGAGCCACACCCTGAGGGAGTCACTTTAAAGGGAGCTTTACTTTGCCTCAAGGAGACTCATTCTGTTGACTCTAACGTTTAGACGTACCCTACGCTGAGCCTGATGAAGGCAAAATATGATTACTGCAAACACCATTTGGTCCACATGAAATATATAAAGTACTTAGGGCAAACTGAGACTTGATGAAACTAATGAGTTTGTCCAGTATGGCACCACAAGGCAAAGGGACATCTGTTACAACAGTGCAGTGCAACAGTAGATGCACTTTCAGAACACTTAAAGAATTTCACTTAACGCCGCTGTACTTAATATTTTTATATAAAGACTGATTTAAATAATATGTGTAGTGTGAGAGGGATCACTCACAGTGATGAACCCACAGTATTATTTCTTAACTGCATAAACCCTGTATGGATATGATATGACTTCTGTAGAAAAGCAACCCAAGTGTACTGTTGCTACAACATGTTTGCCTTTTAGGTACACTGATAAAAAAAGCAGGGTCTGGTTTGGACATAATAAATTACACGGTATCATATCAGTGCATACGCTCGCGTGCTGACAGATGTTAGAGACATTTCTGGTTCTGGCATCAGAACAGCCCCAGTTTTAGCATCTTTCAGCTCATTGTTTTGCTTTCTGTAGCCGCATCTTTAATGTTTTGGTTCAGTATCATAACTCTCATGTTAAAAACTAGCAAGTAAACACAGTGAAGCATTAAGTATGAAGCCATGAAGCCACTAAGTCATTCAGGAGTGAGAATTGGACTTAAATTTGTTTAGTGAATGCTAATGTTATTAACGCAAATGTTCTACACAAATTTATATTATTGCAAGTTGACTTTCTCTTTCTTTTTAGTACTTTTTTCACCTTCCTAAATTTGCTGTCCTACAATATCAAAGAAGCATTTGCTCCAAGGTCAGCAGTCATCCTGTGCTGAGAGACTTTTAGGTGAACTTCTAGCATAAAAGGGAGCTGGTTTGATGGATAGAAAGGACATTTAATTAAATGCCACTGGCTGTCATGGGGCAGCCAAATTTGAGCTGTCCACTTCTGTCAGTAGAAAGTAAATTTTTTTTCCAGCCTCTTGTCTTTTCTGCTCAGTATTGTCAGTAAGTGAAGTCTAAGTTGTGAGTGAATAATGTGACGGATGTGCAAACTGGACCGTCCTCCCACCAGAGTAGATCTCGACCGAATGAATCTCTCATCCTGGTATTTGTTGTTGAACATCGACAGAAGTTGTTTTCAGTGCACCAAGGACTGTGGAGTTTGGGAAAGCCATGTTGCACCTATGCTGTAGTCTATAAGCTCGGCCATTTTCACAGGGAAGCCCATGCGAAACATTTCCATTTCCTGCTCTGAAGCGAGAGCTGTAAATCTCTTCTTACTTTGAGAATTCGTGAGGATTATTCCCCCTTCTATGGGTTGCAATTGTGAGGGCATGGTGGTGCAAGAACAGACATCTTGGCTGTGGATTTCTAAAGGAACAGGAAGCCACCAGGATTGCCAGAGAATATACAGTATCAGCAACGTCCTGGTCTGGTCGAACAACACAGAGGCCCTGAACACAAGCATATAGAGATAGAGTAGATTGCTAGGAGGCTCAGACATGTCAGTAAGTGCAACAGACTGTGCTACATGTTTTATCAATCAGCTGTGGACAATGAACTGCTCTGTCTTGGGGTGCCTGGGGATATGGCATTGAGGTAAGATAAACAAGCTGATTAAAAACAAAACAAAAAACAGTCAGAAACTCGACCTTTTTCTTTCTGAAGACAACCTGGAGGAAGAATAAAGGCAGAGGACTGAACAGAAGCAGCTGCAGGGCATCTTTAGGCTCTACCTCATCTCCTGAGGTCCAGTATTCGACACTTAAAGCTCTCTTTTGTGCCAAAGTGAGGACGGACATTGATTTTCGTCCACATTGAAGCAGCCAACAGAGGGGGAGATGAATCTGGACTGCTTTTTAGACTGCATGCTGCCGTTCTTTCTTTTTTTTTTTCTTTGCTGCGTGTGATCACTCAGGTTTGTCTTAGAACATATTGCAGTAGCCATACAATTGAGCTTGAGGAGCCCTGGTGTACTAATCCCCCTTCAGATGTGCGTCTCGCTGTAAGCATGTAAATATATTGGAAATTTTACGTGCCTCTCATCTTAATAAGTGCTCAAGTCACGTTACCATAGAAGTCAGGACTGTAACCTGGTGGGCGTTAGGTGCCACCACAGCAACATACAGGCTTCAGTATCATGTTGATAAATAGTCAATAGACTGAAATTTATCTGCTTTACGAAACTGTTACTAATCACTGTTGAAAACGTGCATTTGCTTTATGAGGTGGCAATGCTAAACGATTTGGTGAGATTCATGGAAAGATTTCTAATCCAAATTAATGAATAAGAAATATGAATCTCCTGCAGAATAAATAAGTTAAATAATCACTCTACTTATGTAACAGACACCTACATCTGAAGCCCAGACGGCCCTTAATCGAAGAGATAAATTAAATCTCTGAACCATCAGTGCACATATCCAACTTTACTTTAAGAAGTCAATTAGAAGAAGAGTCTTGTTGGCTGACTCTGTCAAGTGAAAGGAAAACAGTCAGGAAAGTTTTAAGCTTTTGCCTACATGAGAGGACTCATACTTTTCATTGATGGAGCCTCTCACAGAAAACAGAAAACATTTAACTTCTCACAATGGCTTTGATGATTCCATTACTTTCATCTATCCATAAAAGTGAAAGATTGCCTCTTGAATCAATACATTTTTGTTCAAACGGCAGCAGATTTTTCGTTTGTATTTCTGAATTACTGGTTACTGCACAGCTGCCAGCTGTGTCTTTGTGGTTAACCTTTATTATAAATCACAAACAAACTTGATCACCATCTCTGAGCTTGGTGTTATGCAAAGTTATATCCAGCTTGTAGCAATGAAATAACATCATGTGTGTCATGTGCTTCTTTTGAAAAAGTGTCACTTCTGACTACCAATGCAATGTGTTAGCAGACATTTACTGAACCAGTCGTGCTGAAAAACATTTTGTCCGAAAGCTGGGCTGAAATAGCTTACTGTATCCTCTCCCCCATGTGAAGTCATAAATATTCATTGGTCAGTTGATGAAAGAGTGATGTGTTGCCCATAAGCATGCAGCGAATGATGCGCCGCTGACCCGCTGCAGCTCCCGCTCTCCAATGTATCATCAAAGTGGACTGTAGATGAGGATGATGGCCAATCGAGGAAGAGGGGCCATCCACCGAATGGCCAATCAACCTGAGGGCAAAACAGCCCAGTGTGTGAAAGGGTGCAGAACATTTCAGGGGTTCTTCTCCAAAGTTATCGTCGACGAGTTGTGGAAGACTTTTGTGTACATGAACACATTGGAGAGGAATGAGCTTGAGAACAAGGATTTGGAAATTGATGGGAATTTAAATTGTATTGTTTCTATGATTAGGTAATTTACAGGTGTAGTTAACTCTCTGTGTGCTGTCCCTAAGCTTTCAAATTCAGAGTAGTCTGAGTTCCCCACTCTTTGTCCCTGTGGCACTGGTAGTTCAGTTTATCATGGATGTCTTTGTCCTTCCTGTCATGACATGCAGTAATTTTTCATTCCTGAAGTCTGAGGGGAATCCGTTGAAATGAGACATACTTCTGGTAGATAAATACATTTTTCATCCCTTGTGTAGTATCTACATCAGATAGAGTCATACATGTCTGGCAAGCACACATTCACCCACCTGGCTTGCTTTCCAGCTAGCTAGCTTAAAGGAATAGTTCAACATTTTTGGAAACATGTTGTTTTGTTTGTTTTTTTTTTTTGTCTAACTTTCTGAGCATATTAATTAATCAAACAAGGGTTAAGCACCCTATAGGTGGAGTTTTATGCTAAGCTAAGCTAACTGACTGCAGGCTTCACCTACATGTTTACCATACAGGCATGAGAGTGGTATTGATCTTCTCATGTAACTCATGTAAGAATAATAAATAAGCTTATTCCCCAGAATGTTGAGCTGCTGCTGAAATGCAAATCAGTTTGGACTGATGATTAAAGAGGCTAAGATTATCACTCATATCTCGCCTGCGTCTGCCAACTATTCCATTTTGCTTCCATCAATAGAACCTAATGTTTTCCCTTTATTACCATCAAACATATCTCTTCGCTCTATTTTAATGACCTGCAAGCCACAGTAGTCACACTTTGTTTCTATGGCAACTGATGGTGCTGCAAAATGGAAACTTCCTGAATTCCCATGTATCCCTCCTTGACTCATCCACCTAATTGTCGGTTCACTCACTCCCACACTAGACCCACAATTTCCCCTTTTCAGCTGCCAGTGGAAACTACTGGATGCGCCTTTCAAGATTTCCTAAATTATTTTTGCGCTGACATCAATCATAACCCCTGGATGCTCAAGAGAAGAATGTAAATACAGTCTCCTCTGTGACGTTACATTTCCAATTATAAATCAGGACTGGTTTGATTCTAGCTTGTGTGCTGATCTAGAAGGCAAAACAAATCCCTAATAAGCACTCCAGCAAAGGTCTTGTCTCAAAACATTCACTTGCTGAATTTCTAGTAGGTGTAATACGGTGTTGACATTTACCAGGAACACTTCACGACTTCTAAATGTGGGTGATCCTCACTTCATTGAAGCCCATTAGCACCCAACAGACAGCAAGTCCTCCAGCTGCACACGCGTGCATTTGAATCAGTCTGGGCGAGTTTGTATCTCACTCGGACACTCGTGCTCGTGGGGGATGTCTGTAAACCTCACATTGTCTCCACAGAGCCTGTGAAGTTTCAAGTATATGACTAATACATGCAGAATTCATGAAGCTTGCCAGATTCTTTTTGGACGTTCAAACCCTGTTGATGATTCGCTCTTTTGAAGTCTTTCTAGTGTCTCATTAACCGAGCTGCTTCAGTGAGGCTCACTGGTGTGGGAGTGGATTGCATAGGAAGAGAGCGACGCTGGAGAATGGTGATCTATTGGCGTGGAAATCAATGGTTATCATGTTAGGCAGATGCTCGCTCCTCTCACTCGCCGAGTCAGGATTATTGGAAAGGACTCATAGTGTTTGATTATTGCTTTGGCCATTTTTATCTCCGAAAAGCTTTCTGCACCTTGTTGTGTCTCTCTGTATATCCTATTGTGTGCTGGTTTTGCTCACAAAAAAACGGAAATATTCATTCTTTTTCTTCAGCACACAGCAGTAACTAAATGATAAATAGACAACACTCGATGGTAGATAGATCAGACACTGTGAAATTTAGATGTACCCTTAACATTTTTTTTTTACTTGCACAGTAATACACACTGGTGTTGTTAGCGTAATTGATCTTTTAAGAAAGATTCAGTACACCGCAGTTGTTTGGTTCATTAGGTATCTGCGATGATGCTTTGTTTTGATTAGTATTCCCCATTCATTATCCCAAGTATGTCATTTTTTTCCTCCAGCAGCTTCGCAAGTGTGTTTCATCAAGACTGAATTTTAATGAGTTTAACACTTAATTTTCATCTTTTACTGAGCTGTTTTTAGGTCTGTGTGGAATAAGTGTCCTCCAGGTGACATCACTTGGAGGACAAATTCAATTCATTAACTCTCAATAACTCCCACACCAAATAAGGTGTGTTTACAGTTTTGGAATATAAAACAATTCAGTTTTTGTTTGCCCATGAAATGATGCTTTTAACAG
Organism: Scatophagus argus; assembly: GCF_020382885.2. Taxonomy (NCBI): domain Eukaryota; kingdom Metazoa; phylum Chordata; class Actinopteri; family Scatophagidae; genus Scatophagus; species Scatophagus argus. The sequence continues at coordinate 4,961,305 of NC_058516.1, forward strand.
CTTTTGGACCATTTTTTTCCCTTTGATCAGAGGAAAACAAATGGTTTTGAAATAATATCACTACGCAGCTGCCGGTTGCACTAACACATATTTAACTCAAGTGCAAACATCTGTTAAGTCGGTTTTCATTTGCAGGATGAGAATAGCCAGTTTTTCACGAAACTCAGGAGATTTCTTGTGTGGGTGGTTTTGTCTAACACGTCTTGGTAACACACAGACTCTGGTGGAGTTAACTGTATAGGACATAAAATAACGAACACACAAGGAATCTGTTATAGGAATCTTTGTTGTCCATTTCTATATCCATCGAGGAGTGTAGACATCTTTTACACTTGGTGTTGATGTGTAATCTGTAAACACCTTTGCATTCATACCCTAAAGCTATCTCTTTATCGTGACTCTGTTCCATAGTGTAATTTTAAATTCAACAGGTGGACTACTTGATGCTGGTCTGTGGACCTTAATTACTTTTCCTTTGTTAAGGAGGGAGACTGTAGCTTTTTTTCAGGACTTGACTGACCCAGAAGGAAGGATTAGAGGACCTCTCAGCGTGTGAGGCCAATCATCAGAGGTTACATTTACACCTGGTTGAGATCTCCACCTTTGCATGTGGTGTGGTCTATTTCATAGAATTTTGCATTTGCACCTTTTTTTCCTCATCCAGAGTAGGATGTCCAGGTGTGGTATTTTTTTCTGGTGCTCTGGTACATGCATCTTCTGTCGATGAGAGGATAGAGAGTTAAATGGAATAAATCTAATAGAGAGTTTCACAGCTGAGAGATGAAAAGAAATGAGGGTGACAGAGATGTGGAATGACCCCAGCTACACTTGTTCTTTCATGGTTCTTTCCTTGTAACTCATTGCCACAGTATTGTCCTGATGTAGACAATGCTGCAGATCTGTTGAGGATTTTTGAATAACTGTAATGAAAATACTTTAGATTATACTAGTAGATTTTATCTACTAACAATAGCAATACCACACAACTAAAACAATTATTACATTTCAATCTGTGTCAATATAGTGAAATTCCATATACCTTGTTATGTGTAATTTTACTATGTTTTCAACTCAACATTACTAATGTAGCTTCACATGAACATTGGGACCAGTTGCTGCTGCTGGTTCGTGTTTTCAGGTTCTGCAGGAGCTGGACGGAGCCACAGCAGAGCTGCTAGAGTGCGAATAGAAATGAGCACAAGTCTTCCAAATGGACTTAGAAGCATGATAAACATGCTGGTGCTATAAAGCTGTCATTCCCTTGTCAGTGCAAAAGCCAAATGGAGAAAAGACTGGGTCTGCTCTCTTTTTACCGAATGACAAGATGACAGCCCTCAGCTGATTGGATGGCAGGGACTCCTGACAGCGCTCAACATATACTCCTGATAAAGTCATCAAGACCTCTGCTGTTTATCAAAACTGCTGTTTGGACAGCAGCAAGACATCCTGTGTTTATGTGTATGTGTTCTGTGTACATGTTTAGACCAATTTACCAGCACATTTAAGCACTATTGACTGTTTGATATGTGAAAGAATGCAGGAATAAAAGATTTGTGTTCAGTAGTATTACTTGTATTTTGCACCAGAGAATTTAGATGTTTCTTCTGTTTTCACAAGCATATAAGTAAACTGGGGCAGCAAGATTGTCCTAATTCAACATGAAAGCTGTGATTATCAAGAGCATGAAATTGTGTAAGTTTTTAATCTTTACTGTGCTGTACTGTACCTGAGAGAGCACAGGCTTTTTCAGTTTGCACATGCGTACAACCTTAAAATCACAGTGATGAAGCCTTTCAGATTTTGATTTTTTGTTCACAAATTGTCCCAACAAGACCAACCATGACAGGAGCTCAAACGCCTGACAGGGAATGAGTAGTTAATTCACAAAAGAAAAGCACCGTTTTTCATAGGCGGTGCAGTTGTTTTGATGTTGAAACACATTTTCTGTCTTGCTGTTGTACGTGTGGATTTAGTTCACTGTTTCTGAATCAGACAATGGCATTGTGGTTTCACGTTGTTGTGTTCAGCTCCTTTGTGTTTTTACCAAAGCTGGGTCAACATGTTAGTTGAAATCCCTGTGGGATTACCAACTGAAGGAGCATTTTCAGCGAGTGCTTACAGGCCACTCACAAGGCCAATTTAATCCGTTTGAAACTGCCTTCATCATCTTTGCGGTGCTTCTCAAAGACTGAAATTTCTTTTAGAACGTAGTCTAAAGAACAGATTTTGTTTTTTAGTGATTCATCATATTAACTCTGTCATGCCAGCACTCTTGTCTGTTATTTACCGCCTCTGTTTATGTGTCTGCAGTCCCGCCGGTGTTGTCAGTGTTCCAGCAGTCCTTCAATGCCACAGCTGACTACCAGGAATCAGTCACCTTTGCTTGCATCACCTCTGGATCTCCTGACCCCGTGGTCACATGGCACAGGTACAGTCTACTTCCTTCATACCGAGCCTCAGTCTCTGACATACAGGAGACAGGAAAGTCAGGCTTTGAGGACTTGTTGGCCATCAAAGATGAAGGACAGCTATAAACATCACCAAATATTACATGTAAAACATAAATCTGCTGTTATGGCCTCTCTTCTGAGGAGGCTTTCCACAAGAGTGTGGGTCCTGGCCGCAGGGATTTGCTCCCTTTTAGCCACAAACGCATGAGTGAAGTGAGTGGCGTTCCAATTTATTCTAAAAGTGTTGGTTCAGCCCCCAGCTTTAGGCAGGACAGCAAAACAAACAAACAAACAAACAACGCATGCTGTGGCATTAAGATTTCCTTCAGTGGAACCTTAATTAATGGCTCCAAACCAAACGCCCTCATACTTTTGGCCATAAAATGTATTAAAACACATTAGGGTACACAACGTTTGTGGCTGATGTTTCATGAGCCTCTTCATTCAAATTTCCCTCTGCAGATTTGACCTTCTTTCAGATAGCAGAACATACAGAACATATGTGCCGCAACCCAACATCATTACAAATGTATTCATCTTCATTTCTGTCCGTGGATTTGTAAATATTTCCTTGCAAACAGCCAACATTTGTATTTTTCTTTGCACATGAAGTAGATATTCTTTCACAGTTCTGACTGAGGAATTTATAGTCCTCCCTCGCACATTGCCCTAAGCAACCACACAATAATATCACAGTTCACACAGCGAAAGTGTGAAAATTTGCACCTGAAGAGCATTTGACACCCCAGGATCCACTCCACAGCTCGACATCCAGTAATTAGCTTGTACCCACTCAGCAGGCAGTCGTGACAAGCTATTTGCATCCAAACATCTATTGATAACGCTTTATTGGCATTCCAGTTCATACTTATTTTCCTACAGTGCACTTCTTTTGTCTTCTGGTTAACTCATCCTAATGGCCCATAGCAATGTTGTAGTATGTTTTAGCCCATTTAGTACAGATCAGTTTTTCCTCACATTACTGCTGACTGTTTTCTAAAGCATGCTGTAGTGTTTTCGATTTTTGAATGTGCACTTCCTTGCTTCTAGGCAGCTATTAATTTCACTACAGTGCAAATATCAGCTTGCATGGACTTGAAACTTTCTTGAACTAATCTGTCACTGTAAAGACCAAGATAGTAAAGACTGTGGCTTTTTTTAAAAAATTACATTATCATTGCATGCTATTAAAAGGAGGTGAGGAGTGATGATCTTAACTATGATGTATTCCTACCTCAGGCAGGTTTCTGTAAGTTGTTTTTCATGCTGCACTGACATGAATGGAAATCAATGGCCGCCCTGAAGGAACTACAGGAAAACACATTCAAAAATCTAAGTGTGCTTTGGAAAATTGGTTGTAAGTAAGTCTGACTTGTAGTGACATGCAGAATATGCCAGTATTTTTCCCAAAATATCAGTATTGCTAACTTTCTTCTGCAGAACAGGTCAGAGGGTTTTTTCCGACAGCTCCAACATAAAGAGGAAGGAGAGCTGGTATAATAACACCGAATATAACACGAAGTCGCAGATTAATGTTTGCGCTGAGAAGTCTTGAACACCCACACTTACCTTTAATTCTTAGTAATTTCAGGCTACTCTTTTCTTTCTTTAACTATCATGTTTTTGAGATTCGGTTATACAACGGGGGGGCTTAATGACTACAGTATGTAATTTCCACTTTCTTTAAATAGTCATATAGAATATATAGAATTGTTGCACAGGTTCATCTGTGCTCAATCTGTTATTGCTTTGTAATTTCTATTCTCTCTAATATATCATTGGCATGCAGGTGTATTTTGTCCTCAGCCGAAATAATGTCAGTCATATATGTACAGATAAGATAACATCAGATTCAGTCTTTATTTTCATTGCACAATCACCTATACAATGAAATTGAAAACGGCAGGATATTCTGAGTGCGTAACAGAGAGAGTATATATAACGTGATGTTGAATAGACTCAATGCTCAAATGTATGTGGAAGCGTCTTCGTTTGAAAGAGAAGATGCTCATGGCACAAAAACGAGTCAAACGCATCACTTTGCAAAGTGCAAACAAGATTTGAAGACACAGCTGGAAACAACCTAAACTTTGCAAGTCTCATTCATCTTCCTCTCCAGCCCCAGCAACATAAATTATGTTTACTCCTGGGTGCGTTACCTTGTCTTTCTGCAACAGAGCAATCCAGGAAAATTAGACTTTAATGACGTAACAGTATGCATAATATGATGCAGAAAATTTCTCGGTGATGGGTGAGAACCGCTGTATCGATTTGTTTTTACTTTCTTGTTGAGACCACCCATGTGACAGCTTTGTTCTTCGACATTTACTGCAATCGCTGTCTCTTTTTTGGCAACATAGTATGAAATTGTTTTCAACAACAAAAGGCAATTGAAGTGAGAAGTCTCTTCATGTAGAGAAAATGATTGCGCTTGCTCGATTATCCACCTATTCAGATTTAGAGAAACAGAGCTTTACGGAAGGATTTCAGGTTTTGTATCAGGGCGGTTGTGGCTCAGGAGGTAGAGCAGTCGTCTGCAGTCCACATGTCAGACATGTCTTTGGGCAGCATCCTCAGCCCCACATTGCTTCTGATGGGTCTTCCATCAGTGAGTATGTGTGTGTGTGTGTTTGGATGGTTATCACTCCTGATGAGCCTCTGCCACCATGTGTATGAATGGGTGCATGGTCTATTGTAGCAGGTGTCAAAGCGTCATTTGAATGAAATGTTTTCACACAGGAAAGGAGTGCAGCAGGATTAATCTGCACAGCTTTTCCACATATGTGGTTTTAGATGCTTGAAGACACAGGGTCTGCTCACAAGATTGTTTGCAAGATTGTGCATCATTTCATTCAGTTGTTACTGGCAAACTAGCTAGCTTCTTTAGTTGAGTGGGATTGAAAGTGGATGACGCAACACGGCTACCAAGGCACGACAGCTTCCTCTGTTTTGGAGCTCTGCGAAAGAGCAGCGCAGTGAGGTGGATGCCTGTTGGTCAGTGCGTGAAATTGTGTGGCAGACCTAATGGCTGTTGATGTATGGCATGATGTGTTGCTTTGGTATACCATTCCACAAAAACTAAAAGGATAGTCTTTGTTCACTGTCATATCCCCTTTCCTTTTAAATACTGGACCACTAAAATGTGAATTAAGAGCAAACCACTGCCTCTCACTTTAGAGGTGACATCCCTTCGACTGCAGATCAACACGGATCTTAAACTCCGCAGTCTCCACTGACAGTCAAACATGTCGGTGTATTCTCTATTCTTTATTTACCGGGTCAATAAGTCCTGCTTGTCAATCCGAGACAACAGAATGAAAATGCGTACGTCACAAGAAAAGGGTCGGCTTCGAAACTACAATCACAACCCAATTTAGTTTTCCTTTTGATGTCATCCCCACTCCCGAGCATCCTCCCGCCTTCCCAGTTGCATTTCCTGTCAGTGCGAGGTTTCGCCTCGTCCTCTGTGCATCTTGGGTAATGGACTGTGTGTCAGCAGTCAGTCTGTATAATGACATTCAGTGCTGCAGCCTGTCCTGCACTGTCCGTTCCAAAGATGAGGCCTCTCTTCATTTCCTCTTTGGCTCGCCAGAGTTATTATTACTTGGCTTTGGTGATTCCTCCGACGACTTTCAATTATCCTCCCTCTCGCTTTACAGTACAGTGAGGCTGGTGCCTGGGCCTCACAACACAGTATTACTGCATCTGTGTGTGTTTGTATCTGAGTTGAGAAATCTGCGCATTTGAAATGCCTGAAATAATAAGATTGTTTTTCATTCTTCATTCACACAGTCAACTATACAGACCATATAGAGAAGTCTCTAAATACATTTAGACTTATGCATTATTCTCAGCTCTTATCATTGTTTTGAATTCAATTTACACAGCAGTCTATGAGGTGCCAGTTTGAGATTGAGGGCATTATCATCCGTATTTTCATACCGATTCTTCATATTTCAGGTTTAACATAGTGTTTGGGGTGGATTAATAATAAATTGCAGCTGATATTGCTATCAAAGCTGTAACCCACTGGCATCAGATCAGCTTCGTATTTTTACTTATTTTTTTTTTCTTATTATTATTCTAAGCCACAATAATTTCATTCTTAAGAAAGTCTCTCAAGCACACTCTCATCCAGCAATGCCGCGCTTCACATTCACACAGCTGAGGAGCTGCCCAGTACAACCACCACTGGTCACTGAAGCCGCTGCAAGTTAAGTGCCTTGCTAAAGGACATACAGATCGTAGTTGTTAAGGGAGAGGAGAACATTACTTATTCATTTTGCCGATCTGGATATTCTCAGTTGACCCAGGGGTTCAAACCACTTATCTCACAGCCACAACACAAGCTTACTCCTCTGACCTCCAGACTATGAACTCTCTGTTTCCACTGGATCACTTTGAGAATATCTCCTCTAACCTCTGTTTCTATCTTAAAAAGAATAATTTGCTTTTGGATAATGAAATATATGTTTCTTTTTTTTCCTGCCTTTAAAGGTGAGACTGGTTCACAGATATTTTTTTTATCTCTGTGCAGTTTAATGTTATGAATGAACTTGGCATGCAGCATTATTATGACGGCTAACATTTTAGGACACAGCATTTGCAGAGCCACATTAGTATTAGTTTTGGGTAATTTCTTTCTTGTTTTAGCTCAGCTTTGTTCTCAGCCTGTCAGCCAGATGCTCCACTGTGTTCACCAGCTCATTACTAAATTTGTTTGCCTGCACTCTGGTGCTCAGCAGGGGTTGTGCAGTGGATTGGTCAGAGCTGTTCGAATGAAAACCCGGCTTCCCGCCCTGACTAAAAACATGGTGGATGTGAGCAGAGATTCAACCACAAAATTAAAGTTGCAGGACATTAAATCAAAGGAATTGGTTGAAAAATAGTAAAGCTGATGGGAACTGTCAAGTACAAAGTTTCAATTGATATCTGACTCTTTTTAAAAGAAAAACATTCATCAGTACAGCCTCTGTAAAATAAATTGTCCATTTTTCATGGGTTTTTTAACCAGCCATGCATCTTTGAAGGAGTTTAAAAATGTGTTTCCCTCCTGTTTTGAGTATCGCACTCATTGAGCTCATTGAGTTTATTTTATTCTTTCTGACTGCATGCAGATAGCATAAAAAAGCACCAATGATTTTGTTTAAATCTGTGTTAAGCATGAGGGTAAAAACTGACGACCTCTTTAACCTTATAGATTACACGGCTGGTTAAGCTGCAGTAAATAAACAAGCGGGGGGGCTGTGAACCTGCTTTACACCATTATGCTTCAGCTATGAAGCTTGAATATAGACATAGATCAGTTTAGCTGTTGCTTTTTTCTGACTAATTTCCCTACAGAGTCCAATAAGGAAAGACATTAAGTCAGCACTGTATTCCACACCACACTGGAGTCATTTAGTGAGTGCTGCAGTCCATAACAGAATGTACACAACAACACAAGTGAGCTCAGATGAGACTCAAACGTGACTGAGAATACAAATATTTTTCTGCATGGCGGAGTCTGAGAAGTCACGGCGTTTGAAGAATGTTGATGACACGTTACAAATGATTCGCTGAACTATAGTTATTTAAATAATAGTATGATATGTCTGTCTAAAACAATGCTTTTATCATATTTGAAAGGGGTTTCTATAAAAAGTGCTGTCATGTTCTTTCCTGTTTGTGTGCTATAGATAGAAATAGCTTCAAAGTCAGCCTGTCTGCACTTAGCCTCTGCTTTATGGGATCAGCTGACATCCAAAGCGCTAAGACTGTGCATCTGTAACATCGGCGGTGTGCTGCAGAGGGTCGTTGTCAGGTGTGAATTGGGTGCCGTATTTGTTCTCCCATCATTCATTGTTGTGTTGTGTGCTTCCTTTTTTACTTTTTCCATTTGTGCAGGAAAGGGCAGCAGCTGGGGCCATCAGAGCAGTACATTTTCAACAGGCTGGAGGGCGGACGCAGCATGTTAACCATCCGCAACATCCGACAGGACGACGGGGGTACCTACGCTTGCAAGGCCACCAACAAGGCAGGATCTCAGGAAAGGGAGCTCTTCCTCAAAGTGTTTGGTAGGTGTGATGAGAGACGCTGACACAAGGCTGACAATAAAGCAAACCACACAGGAGAGCAGTGGGTCATTACATGCTTTTTTGAGTTGATGGTTAGAAACAAAATAACTTCCTGTACTGCACTGAGTTCACTTTATGAAACGTTTAGGAAGGAAAAACACACATTGCAGGTGGGTTACATTTTATTTCTACTGTTTACATTGTGATCATTGTGATGCGAGATAACATAGCTAAATTTAAAATGAAAAAGTAAAGCGACTCTCGCTAAGCTCTGGTAGGGCTGAGTCGCGAAAACAATTTTTGAAGGACATTTTCAAAACTGATGGACGTAACTGATTATTTCCCTTTCACTCTGGTTCATCCAAAGACAAAGGTTAACCCGTCATAGAACCTTTGATCTGTCGTAACCTAAAGTATCTCCAAGGCTTCTTGTCATTTAAAAAGTTTGTTTCCATTTTACATTATCTGTCATGTTGTGCTACTGCAAAGCTTTTAAGTAAAATAGCAATGGCCAAGACAGTGAACTGTGTTTTATGTTGAGCCATAAAGCTTTATGGTAAGGACCTCCACAAAGTCCATTTCATAAAAAGCTGTTTTATTTTTATCTAAATATGGCCTTCAGCCCACCACAACAACAGCTGCATCAATATGATATATTCTTGGTGAAAGGAAATATTTCATTTATTGCTTCGTATTTCATTTACTGCACTCCTAATAAAAAAATTTCAATTTATATCTTCATAAACCTGCTGGCTATTTCCTCACAGATCACTCTGATAGTGCACATTCCACTCATGAAAATGTATGGAGATTTGTGCTCTAGTCATCAACATCCTTTCAAGATGAGAGAAGCGTTTGTTCTTCAAAATGCACATTCAAATGAAGAAGTTAAGAGGGAGGGAGGAGTTCTGCTTTTCACCGTGCGGTGGGGCAACGCAGTTGTAAGTTAGTTTTATTACCCTTGACAGCACAGGCGGGAGGAGAACGGGGTGAAGTTAGACGAGGTGTGTGTGCACGTATGTATATGTTTTCCATTTGTGTTTAGGCGTTGTAACACACTGTGAGGCTCACTGCTTCATATTTAATGTCAGTCATGTTTCTGCTTATCCCAAATTAGAAAATGTCATCTCCGATCTCCCTTTATGACAAATGGAGTTTAGCTCATGTCTCACATTGTCCGTTGGCCTTATTCCATTAGCTCATCATCAGATCCACTCTTTTTAACGCCTTGTTAAAGCTTAAACTCTTAGATCCACAAACATGATAAGCAAGCTTAGACAGTAGACATAATAAACGTCTCCTTTCTCAAATATGCACGATTACATGCTTATATGTGATAAAATGAGGTAAGGCAATAGGATTTTCTGCACAAAATGAGATGAAAGATGTGACAAAAGAAGGTGTGATTGAGGGTGGAAAAAGGAAAATATATTCCTTAAAGAGATGGCTTTTCATTTCAGGATGTGGGATGAGATTTTACAAAGCTGCAGCAGCTGCTGGATATTCACTTTCACGGATGGGCTTCGACATGTAGACCCATGACCATTTGTCGCCACAAACAGGTTATTGTGGCAATTAATTGCTTGAAGCCTATTCATTCTTGTTTCGCATTCATACACTTGAACAATTTCACATCTGGAGGCTCAGTATCACCAGTATGCCGTCCGGCTGCTTTGTAGTGTCGCCACAGCAGCCCAGGAGCTGATAGAAGTGTTAGCTCTTTCAGTCTACTGGCATTATGTCAGCTTGTCTTTTTATACTCATTTGCTGCCATAAGAGAAAAACCCACCATATACACCGTTAAGATATGGCTACACTGCATTTCCTGGTTAGTTCTTAAAGTAGCTCAGGAGACTCTTGATTGGTTCTTCTGCCACTTTGGTCCAGACAGAAATATCTCAACAGCTATTGGATGGCTTTCCCCTCAGGATGAATTGCTTTCACAGTGATGACTCCCTCAAGCTTTTGTCCAGAGCTGCCACAAGGATCTTTGTTTTATGACTTTTGACTAATTACTATTTGCTTCATAGTGTTGAGAGTTAAATAGCAATAATTAGTAAGCCGACATGCTAAACTAAAAGGGTAAACATGGTAAGCATTATGCCTGCTAACCATCAACTTCTTAGCAGTGGGAGCCTGTTAGCGTGCTGCCAGGCTGTTGTTCTTACATTAACCTAAAGGAAAAAGTCACTCTTTTACGCTTAATAATAGTGACTTTTTTGGGGCAGTTTTTGTTCGGTGTATTTCTCACTGTTTCAATAGAGAGCTACTGAATTGTAAACAACGGTCAGTGGTTTTGAGAGCAGATAATTTTTCATCTGAAGCATAAACCGTAAATGTCAGGTTTTGGTAAAAGAGCAGGGTGCTTCTATCTGAACTCTCCATTTCTCAGCAGTCACACAGGGAGAAATGTATTGTAGAGGAAGTAAAGACAGAGACTCTAGACTTTAAGTCTTTTTTGATCTGCCATCAGTAGTCTGTGAAATTCAGTGTACTCTTTAACTGTTTTTTTTTAATTATTTTATTATTAATGTATTTCTCATTTATTACAAGTTGGCTGAACACATGATAGCATTGTTCTCTTTCCATTTGTTTACTTTTTGTGGAGTCATAGCACAGAATACACAATTTACTTATGGACAACATAAGCAGAGTGAGACAAGACGGCAAAAAGCAGTAAATTATCGTCTATAATGTGTAGGCAGTCCGATGGTGGATTTTTCAGTTAAACCCACTAAACTTTTTATAACTGTAGAGAAAAAGGCATCAGGGATGACAGACGACAATCTATTCTGACATTTGCTTTGTGGATCTGGAGCTGAAACAACAAATACACACATTATCGTTATCAGCCACAGTCAGTGCCATATTTTGTTTTCTAATACCTGCCAGTGTGTGGGATAGGAGCTTTATGTAACATCAAATATTGCTATAGTGGCGGTGGAAGTGCTGTTTGGCTGCAGAATAAAGCAGCATCTGGGGGATTTTAGGTCTTTTCCTGCATTAATTAATAAAAACTAATAAGAAACCTTCATGTAAATATTACTCATACTTCTCCTCCTCGTCCGTCCATCGCAAGCTAACAGCAAATCATTCCAAATCTGTATTTATGTATGTTTCTAGTGTAAAAAAAAAAAGCTCCATTATGTCATTATGCCACTTTCTGGTCTAACACTGACACCGTTAATGGCTTTCACAGGGTGAGGGAAAGATTAAGTCCGTTTTTTTATTGAGAGAGTGTCAGGACTGACACTCAGAGGTAACTAAATACAGCATTTCCAAGTTTAATTATTACAATATCTATAATTATTATAATGAAGTATAATTATAGTTATTAACACACACTAGAGTAAAATATTCTTCTTCTTTTTTGTAAATTAAACAAGGTTAAAAGAAATCTGTGCTTCAAACTGAAAAGAATAAACTCCATTCTGTAAAAGACAAAAACCTGGAAGGTCAAATTTATTGTGGATTTTTATCTTTCTGCCCCCAAAAGCTTCTCAGTTCTTCCTCATTTAGTGCTGAAGTGTTTCAGATAATTTGTTATTAATAATGTTCCCTGCAGAGTGGTTTTTGCACCATGCTTGATAAGTGAGACATATTCCATTTAATATTTGCATGATGAAGGGCATCTGGGGCAAAATGGCTGCAGATAAGGTGATGATGAAGAACTGGTTCAGACTGGTCTCAGTGCTATTAACGGTTTTATCAGTGCGTTTGCATGTGTGTGTGGGTCTGGCCGTCAGCGTGTGTTCATGTTGTATTATTGAGTTGAAGTGTTCCTGATACAAGAAGCCGTCTCGGGGTTTAACAGATGTGGACGATCATGCAAAGTGCTCCTCGCATCTTCCTCTCTGCAGAAATCATCCTGAAAGCCATTTTGTCTCATTAAAGCTTATTTTTCTCACAACAAGAAAAACTTCCGCCAATATGTTGGGATAATTTCACTTGTTCCTGCTGCAGCTTTCGTCTGTCTTGACGCCAAACAGAATCAGGGAGATTGTTGCACTGTTATCAAGAGGATGACACTTGATTTAGATAATGTTCAAGCGATCAGCTGATTTGTCTGAAAGCATCCATCATTATTGACAAAACCTTTTGACTTGTTTTGGGAAAATCGGATTTTAGGCCTTAATTGTAGACTAATAAATCATTGGAGTGTTTTTTTTTTTTTTGTAAGACGTGTTTATTTTGGAGGATAATTCACATTCGTTTAAATTCTGGATTTATTTTTGTTGTTTTAGCTATCCTTCCTATTGGATATGATATGGCTGTAATTGCCAAGTGAGTTGCTCGGTCTCTTATGGACGAACTGCTAAAACAAAGTTTAACACAGAAAGACGCCCCAGCAGTCACACGCTCATACAGGAGTTAAACAAACCCCCCCCAGGTTATTCAAGCATACTTTGAAGAGAAATTACTGTCATTAGTCTAACTTCCTTTCGAACGTCTTTCATACTGCTTAGCTGCCAACTGACTGGTACATTCCAGTCACACTTGTCATAATCCAAATGACTCTGAGCTGTACCTACCAGTATTTGATATTTGACATAAAGACACAACACAACCAAATGTTTTTGATCCCCTGTATGTAGATGATATGTATTATGTATATGTACGTGCTCAGCTGGACAGATTACAAAATGAACTTGTACCTTAAATACTTTTATTGGGCATGAGGGACTTTTTCATAGAAATGAATGTCTGTCACATTCAAGCTTTTGCTAAACAAGTTGTGTTGATTCAGTCTGAATCAGCATGAATCTCTCTGTGTTTTGTGCTATACTGGAGTTTTTAAAATCTGGTGTCTGTGTTGTGGTAGCAGGACACTCCAGGCCAGTGTAAAAGTCACAAAACAGTCTTTACTGAAAAAATAATTACTGGTATTTTCACAAAACAAGGTAGGTCTTGACCAGATGACTAATAAAAGACTTTTAAGGCAGGTGATCCACACTGACAGGCGACAGGTGAGTGTGATTTCAGTGAACAAAGGATTTCCAACAGGTGAGTCTCAGGAGCATACAGGCTTACACCGGAGCAGGAGCAGGGCAGAGCAGACTGGCAGGAGCAAGCAAATGAACCTGGACGAAAGGCAGATTAAAGGTAAGCACGCAAAAATAGTCAGAGGCTCTAGAAAGTTCACAAAGGAGCCGATCGTACTACCACAAGTTGCAGGGACAGCCTGGCAGCGAAGGTGAGGAAAAGCCAGTCTTATAGAGGTCAGCACCCGGGGACGGGCTGATTGAAGAGAACTGTCAACAGGTGCGCTGGTAGAGGAACTGCAGGTAGGAACGCCCTGTTCTGCTCCGGATTGGCTCACACACACACACACACACACACACAGAGGGAAGAGGGGGAAAGAGGGAATGGAAAAACACCAAAGAAACTTCAAATCCTGACAGTGTGTGGTTAGTTTCCCACGGCACGTCTGGCAGGGTTATGTTTTAGCAAAGCTTGGTTCGTCAGGGCAGAAGTGGAGAGCAGCCGTTGTGAGGGAGTCGGCTCCAGTTATGGGCTACAGGCTGCGGCATCTTGTCTAGGTCTGGTTTATGTTAACACAGCTTTGTATACTGTGATTATACTGTGATCAGGCTCCTCTGAAAACATTATTCACTAGAGATTCAGTGCAAGTGTAGTAATACAAGTTTGTGCACCTATGTGACCCTCGTGTTTGGGCAAAGTCCCAAAATCCCGAAAGATGAATCCTCCACCCCGAGGTGAAGCCATGTGAAATTGACAAACACTCCCCAGATCCCCCCTGGGCGATGTTCAGTACAGTAGTCACTATTTTCCATTCACTTCCCTTTTCCTTTCGGATTTTATGCCACACTGCTTTGCAAGCACCCACTTTAGGACTTAAGTGCGGTGTGTCTGGGGGGAAAGAAGCAATCCATGATTCATGTGACATGCTCTCTGCCCTTGACATGCATGGTGTTTCAGGGCTTGCTTAGAGTATCTTAGTGTGTGCGTTGGGGGGGAGGCAGCCCCCAACAGCACGCTTTGCAGCACTTATCGTGGTGCTCGCTCAGCGTCAAAACCGATTCACGTGGTGCTGTTGAGGCGTGCTCCCAGGTGAAAAAAAATCTATGACAAAGAGGCAGTTTTGCTATGTTTTGTGCTTTAAAACTTTAGCAAAGTCAGTTTTGTGTTCTAGGCCAAGGAATCTGCACAAAATAGGCCAGAGGGCCTGCTTACCCACTATGCCAGCACTGTGGAGTAGAAACTGCAGTGTACAAATGATGTTGGCCTGGACTGTCAGCACCAAAGTCATGCATCACATGTGTATTTACACCCCGCAGTATAGCCTTCACCCCCCCCCCCCTCCCTTATGAGTTAACTCTTAGACAGTTTCTTTCCGGCTCACCCTTTTGCATACTCAGCCCTCCCTGTTCCTTCACAGCTCTTCTCCCTGCCTTTCAGTATACTCTTCATTACTCACTTATCTCTTCTTTCTCTTTTTCCCTCCCTCCCGCGCCCTCGTCCTCTGCGGCCTCCAGTCCAGCCCCACATCACCCAGCTGAAAAATGTGACAGCCGTAGAGGGCAGCGCCGCCATGATCTCCTGTGTGGCTGACGGCGAGCCTCTGCCCGACATTTCCTGGAGGAGAGCCAGCGACGGCCAGACCTTCGTGGACGGAGACAAGGTAGAGAGTGCCAGAAAGACCATCTGGCTCAGTGTATGTGTGCATGAGTTTGGGCACATAGAACATAACTTATAAAGCATATAAAGATGAAGTAGAGGGAAGAAAATTCATCAGCCTTGTTTGAAATCATATTTGATTTCACGTAAGGATTTTTAAGCCTTACTGTCTGGTGAAAACCTTAAATGACTTTGAAATGCAGCCCTGCTTTTAGGCTGATTGTTTCGCTGATGAGCTTTTGAAAGCTTTTACTGAAACAACGGCGTTCTAAAATTACCTCAACTCATGACCACAAAATCATTAAATGGGCTTAAAAATGGCCAAAATTGATGTTATTTTAAAGCAACAGAACACATAAGATGTTTCTTCTGTTTCGGCTCTGATGCTGACCGTTAAAATGTCACTCTTTCTATTTATGTCGATAAAATTGGACTATTTGTGCTTAGTCTGGTTGAGCACTAAAAGAAATAGCCGACATTAACAGGTAATTACTTGTATATGTCCTCATAAAATAAAAGCAGACATAATCATTCCCATCTGCCATACTGTTGCAAATAGTCATTTATTGCTCACAGTGCTGCTCAGGGCCTGTCTGAAGGCAGAT
Source organism: Scatophagus argus (assembly GCF_020382885.2). NCBI lineage: Eukaryota > Metazoa > Chordata > Actinopteri > Scatophagidae > Scatophagus > Scatophagus argus. The sequence goes on from NC_058516.1 coordinate 4,977,055, forward strand.
GCTTATGATATTTACGTTCGAGAGTTCATGATTGATTCCCCTTGATTCTCCTTACGTTCCCTTTGAGTGTAGAGCCTACATGCAGCAAGCTAAAAGCTCACTTGTACAATGCATATGCTTTTCATTTCTATAACTGACACACACAGCCTAAATGTCTCTTTTAATATCAAAGCTGCCCTCAGACAAAACATGCACACTCACCTTGGTCTGTGTTTTTTTGACAGGCAGTGTTTAAATCACTTGACTTTGTTCACATTATTATCTCAAGGGAAATCAGTGCATGCATTCATTTTGATTAGCTCGCAGCACAAAAGAAGCAGCAAGAACCTTGAAGTTTTCAGGGCAAATGCTTAATGCTTTCAGTTTGCGCTTTGTTTTGTGTCTCCCTCTGACTCTGCGACATTTTATGTCCAACTTATGAAATTGAAAAGATACTAAGCTCCTCTGTATTTTTTCTCTCACCATCCGTTATGAGTTTTCGTAAGAACAGACTCACAAATCAGAAACCGAACGAGGTGCAGCCGCATTTTCTTGAAAAAGTAATTATTCTCCAACGGGCTCCCATCAGTGTCAAAATCATTCGCGCTTTCCATCGCAGCTTCCCTGGCAAGGGGCTGAAGCTTTCACAAAAGTGGTTTAAAAAAAAAAAAAAACAAAGATGGCAGTCGTTCTTTTGCTCGGGAAAAAGGTCACCGCAGAGATAAATGAATGTGTGCACTGGCTCGAATCACTCGGGTTGATAAATCACAGCCGAAAATGAGAGTAAGTGCTTCTCTTCCCAAAGCAAATGCAATTATGGAAATGTGTAGTGCAAACCAACACACCTAAACATACGGCAAGACAAACACGGCTTGTGCGGCACGCGGCGTGATGGATGGCTGTAGTCATTTAGGTTTAAGGCAGGATGTTCCTCTCTCAATTTGCTCTCCAATCTGCATATCCAGTCTGCACACACTCCTCCCTCGTGAGAGACATTAAGCTTCAGAGGGTTTAGTTTTACTCACTGCATAATGTTGCTTCCATTTTCCCATTCTTTGTCAACTAACACCTTGACCCTCGGTAAGGGAACATAATGGGATGCAGCTTCAAGAATTTAATTATGAACAGAGGTAGGGTTTCAGTTGGTATTTATGTTTCACTGCTCTGGTGTTGTTTCGCTTATGAGCAAGGTTAGCAAACCGCCCTGTAGCCTCGTGCAAATCCCACAAACCTAAAGAGCTGCTGACGTTAAGAGTCTTGCTTAGACCGACGAGCTGTTTGTGATTCAGCAGAGTTCAACTTGTGAAGAGCTTTTCCTCAGCTGTCTGCAAGTCAAGCTTGGAAGTGTGTGTGCATGTGTTGTTTTGAGCTCTTATCAAAAAGACATTTTGCAATTAAAAACTGAAAAAAAAGCAGACTCCCAAACTTGTTGACATTGTTGTTTTGTTTGCCGTTCGGTACCTTGTCACAAAAGCAGCATTCTGCAAAACACGCTCAGATAACAGATAATAGTAATGTTTAGCTGTGATTTTGCTGTTGCTGCCTCTTCTCGAAAGCCCTTTTTGGCCTTCATTTCCTTGAAAGCCATTATTAAATGTCATTTTGTTGTTGTTGTCATGAGAATGAGGTAACCCAGCGAGCATTAACCCGGTGCAAATATGAACAGGCCGTGTAGAGGCCCCATGCCAAACTGATGGAATAAGCAGCCAGAATTAGACTACAGTGTATCTCCAGCCTCGCTGACATTTATAGCTGACATTTTTAATATCTGAATTCGTGGGCATTTGGACCGCGGTAACACAGGAACAGTCTGCATAATCCCATTTGAGAGATTGCATTTGCGATTCTGCTTCACACGTTAGCTGTACGCGCACGTTCTCGTTTGTGGTCAGATGGATCAGATAGTGGTAGGCTTTGCTATATTCCTGCCGTCCTCTTTCTTTCCTGCTTCTCCTTTCATCTCCAGCAGCTCCTCCATTTCCCCATCTTCAGCATTTCTTTGCCTTTCATCTCTGTGCTTCTCATGTTGTTTGCTGCTCACATGTTTACAGTATGTGTGAGCGAGCCCGCAGTTGCAGGAACATCCATGTCTCCGCAGATGGCCCCTTGCCTTGACATTAGACCGAGCTGCATATCAAGCTGGCCGCACTTTAGGGGCTGAGTTCATCTCGTGACAGACCCTGTCAGTTGGCAAGTGGGGGTGGTGGAGGCGGGTGAGCGAGTAATTTCCTGATGCAGAAGCTCCCTCCTGGAAGACTTCCTCTCTCTCCTGTCTACCCCCCTCCCAGCTTTCCTATTCATCACACACTCCCAATCCCGTTGACCTCAGCTGGCATGGCAAACAAGCAAAGTGTGCAGTGGCAGCACAAAGAGACCAGAACCAAGCCTCTAAAAGCTGCTTCACCTCATTGGTTGATAGCGACGATAAGAGCAAAGATAAGCAATTCTAAACAGGATAATGCTGAAGCAGTCAATGAGTGACAACATAACGAGAGTGTGATTCAGAAGAGGGGGCCTCACGGCCGAGGCTTATGAGGCTTAGACACATAATGAGTATTAGCAGAAACAGGTGGGGGGGTGACAGGAAGGCATTAGAAGGAGCTGGATGTGCATTGATTTACTGGGGGAATCTAGGAGGTGTGCAGAATGTGCAGACATGTCCACACACCTGTTTCACAGACTTGCTTTTAAATATGCAAATACAATACACAAGTAGATGGGAATACAGACACACACAAACATGCATGCAAGGGCTCCGCAGTGCAGACACTGTGCTCTGGAGGTTAAAAAGTGCAAGTAAGGCAGTCACTTCAGCTTAATAATAATTTAGTATGTGTTTTCCATTTGATACCATGAAGTAACAGTCTCAAAGATTTCAGTCCTTGTTTGGTGACACGAATTTTAAGGAGCTGGTTACCTCACTTAGAAGCTGGAAGCATCCTGTGGCCTACAGCTCTTCATCTAACAGCTCACTGCGACTCTTTTATTCATAATAATAATAATGATGCCTACGTTTAAGGGATTGCGTTGAAACATTGAAATTGTTGACATTTTATGCTGTGAAAGCACTGAACTCAGGGTGTGGTTAGGTTTAGCCTCTATAAACACTTGGCTAGGGTGAGGAAAAGATCGTGTTTTACTTAAAACGTCTTTTAAGTCGCCACAAACACGGTTGGTAAATCTCCTATCATGTCCTTTGAAATATCTGTTACAAAATGTCCCAGCGATCACTAAAATAAGTTTGATGAGTTGATTGAAGTGGTCTCAAACAGTGATCAATTTTAGGTTTTCTTTGGGATCTCTGAGGATCTCTTTCACGATTTTAAAACTGTGGTGAAATCCGGGGAGATCCTCATTACATCCAGGCTGTCTTTTCATTTCACAACAAAATGAATGAAATGAATGAACAGCGACTACTGAAACACACGCTGCCTAAAGATAAGACATCGCAGTACTGGAGACACAGTTTGATTGTCAGGTAATCTTTAATAATTTCAACACAGACATGAAATCACCAAAGACACACAAACAAGATGCTGATTATGATGACAACAAAATCCTCTCAAAGCTTTATGGGTTGTCCCTCTGCTAAACAGGCTTACTGACACCCTGAAGTGTCTCTGATTATACAAGCTGGTCCATTTCAGCATTACTTAGCAGTGATAGTGCAGTCATGATACGTTGCCACTATATTTGATGGCCATGTCTTTTCGTTCAGAGAGACTTAGAGAGCCCAGGATAATGTATGCCATGTGCTTTTTGATGGGTACTTATATTGAAAATACCCTACGGCACTCTCAGATTCTATGAATAATAAGAAGAACTCAACGAAAACTGCGTTTCCTATTCATGGTGGTGACTTGTCTGCAAAAAGAGGATGTCAAACTAAGCCTTTCGTTCCTCATTTATGTGAACAATGGAGTAAACAAAAACTTCTATAGCCTGTGTTCGTCAGGTTTTTGAAATAATTTTTCAAAAACATTCCCTGATTTACTGAAATAACAGATACAGGACCTTGTAGAGGCTCCTCTTTATGGTTCTGGATAATTTTGAACAAAAAGGGCTGAGAAAAAGAAAAGTTCAGGATAAAAAGCAACAAATGACCTTGCTTATAATTCTTTTACCCAGTGTATCTGTCCTTCAGTGTTTCTTCCAGTCAAAAAAGAAAAAAATCTGCTGCAGGCACGTAGATCTCAAATGCATCATGGGCAGGACCTCTGAAAAGTAGTTTCTTCGGGGTTACAAAGGTTATCTGTTAGGTAACAGTCTGGAGGCTGCAGCCATATCGTGCCTGCAACAAGGATGCTCCTCGGGTGTTTTTTCTCATTACGAGTGAATGTCGATTACTGGAATGATAGCCTCGTCTGCTGTAATTGACCCGTTGCTTCAAATTGATACCATCTGTCTTCATACAGATGTAATGACCTTGTAATAAATCGACAGTTTATTGCATTAACCCTGGCTCTGTGTGACAAGTGACGGTTGCCTGCAAGGGGGGGTCAAAATGGATCAAGGGGCTGTCATTCAGTCGCAAGTACAAAGTTGGACCTGGAACTTTGTGGAAATTGCTTGGCGACTGAGCTGGCCTTTGTCTTTTCCTGTTCCTTGGGGTGACTTTTATTTGAGCTCGTCTTTTCAATCAGTCACCTGTTTCCCCAGTGCTACACAATCGCAAGTATCTGGCTCCATTTTAAAATGTGGTATCGTATGTAAATTGCAGGCCACATACATAAGAGCTATAATCAATCCCCTCCTGTCTCAGTACCCAGTATCTGCTAGCCGCTCTAAAATGATGTACTCTTGGTTGTTTTTAATCAGAATTTCCACACACCAAACCACTCATTAAGGACAATAGCTGTATGAAAATTACAGGGATGTAAATGTCACACAAGACTCTCCGCAAGTAAACTTCACAGCGAGAATTTCTGACCTTTTCTTACTTGATATCTTAATGGAGAAACGTCTTTCAAGGGCATGGATCTGTTTGTGTGATGAAAGTGGTGCGAGTTTGCTGTGCTGAACAGTGAGCCATATATGTGTGTGTTTCCCCCTTCAGAGTCTTGACGGGCGTTTCGAAGTCCGCGGCCGTCACGGCAAGTCAGTGTTGACCATTAGTGGCGTGAGACTCACCGACTTGGGTCGATTTGACTGCGAAGCACTCAGCAGGATCGGAGGTCATCAGAAGAGCATGTTCCTGGACATTGAGTGTGAGTATATTTATAATCTGATCAGTTTGCAGAGGTCCTGCACATCCACACAGCTGTTTCTAGTTATTCCTGCTAATTAGACCGCACACATTATCCTGAGCAGAGGTTTAATCAGGCAGCTTGTGTTGCCAGCACCTGCGCAGTTGTGCTGTCGACTTGTTAACACTCTGTACATTCGACAAAACCTGAATTTTTGTGCTCTAAGGTTGATAAGTGATGAAAACAAACAAAAATCAGCACTCGTTTTTTATCAACAACCTCATTATTTACACCTTGACGTGATTTTGTTATGGGTGAATGAGATGCGGCAGTCATTGCTGTGGATGTGCTGCCAGCCAGGGTCACAAAATACATAACACACATCATTATTAATGTGGAATACAACCTGAACTGATTTTAAATTACTAACTTAAAGAGCAATTTAACACCCTGTTTTCACAATTTCAAAATATGCAAAGATATGCAAAATGCAAAAAATGCATTTGAATCCACACTCGCACTGCCCACAGCTCACCATGACATTGGCTCTTACTTCAGTAGTATGGAGTTCAAGGCAATGCAATAGAGTTTTCACACAGAGATTTTTTATTTATTTATGTATGTATGTATTTACTTATTTCTGGAAAAGGCAAATAACTACGGTTGCTATGAATTAATCAGTTTGGGTTTTTTTTAACAAACTGTGTTTGATTTATAGTTTTGGACGTACAGCTCAGTGCAAGTTTGGTACAGTGGAAAAAAGAAAATGTTTCTTTTCATTTATTCTGAGCAGGTTCAGTGCAAGAGACAGCAAGAGAAAACCCTCTTGCTGGAGACTGAGGAAGCGTTTGCCAGACAACTTCAGTTTACTACTTTCACTATTAAAAAAGGAAGCGTTTTAAACGTTATTATTCTGAAGGAACTCTGAACAAACCCTGTCTCAAAAGGCAATAAGTCATAATAGGCAATTAAGTCGAGAGCTAACGGCGTGCAGCTACACGTTTCCATGCAGAACTCTTGCTTGTGAACTTTGACTCTGCATTGCGTGTATCAGTTCACATACTGCTTGGACTGCATGAGGCTGACTGTGAAGGTTCAGCGCAAAAATACGAAATAAATCACTAACCTCTTGGTGTCGTCTTGGTGGCACAGGAAAGAAATTTTTTCGTTCAGTGAGTGCACATCAATGACAATTTATTAACCTTTGCTGGAACAGATTTTTTTTTCCAGTGTAGCTGCTTATTCTTTGTTGCAAGAGTTGTAAATATTCACACAACTAGCTGTGTAACATAGGCTGTGGGCAAAATGAACAAGACAGTTACTTATGGAGTCCCCCACCCTCTGCATTACAGATCCTTAAAGTGAAAATGAACACAGCTTTAAGCAGTGAAATGAGCGAACTAGCAAGAAACACGGGAAACCCTGCAGTCTTGTTTGGGGTTCAAAAGTTCAGCCGTGCTCGCTTCTAATAATTCTTTTCACACTGTGGATGTTTTTCTTTCTGAAAATCTTTATATTATTGCAAACAAGTCAGCCCCCCGAAACCCCCCACATCTACTGCACCACACACCGCCTTCAGGAGGGTTAATGAGTAAGAGGATATCATGCATCGCCCTCCGTTTTCCCCCACTGACAGTTCCTCTACTTCCCGATGAGCGCACCCATTTCTCAGTGCTGGTTGTTTGGGGTTATTTGGGGCGGGCTATCCCCTGCCTAATGAGCTCTGAAGCAAAGATCTCCATTTTGGCCTTGAAATGATTAGCTTCATTATGCGAGCAGCTCTGTTGCCTGAACGAGACCAATGGCAAGTGCTTTTTTTTTTTTTTTCGGTAGCAGCATTTCCACCTTGAAGCTCAGAGGAACAACGAGGAGAAAGGGCAGACAAACGAATATCCTCAGAGACTCTGAGGGGAAAACAATGAACACTGTGTCTCTGTTGTCATGTGGAAACCAATTCCTCCTCCAGCTGAGGAGACTTTTGGGTTCATGGATTCCCTCATCAGAAACTGTTTTGCATATTTCTTAAAAAGTCGACATTTTTTGGGGAGAAAAAACAGGTTCGATGGCATCCTTATGTAGAATAAAAACAAACCTCACATGCATGCACCCGCTCTCCAACCATGAAGCAAACTTACTGCCATTATACTGTAAACTTGTTTTGCTTGCTCTCAGACTCAGGCTGTGAGCCTGAGTGTGGCGGGGCTGAGCCACCGAACTAATGAACTCATTTACTAAGTCACTGCAGGCTGCAGGGGGATAACGCGTCCTCGGCTGTGACAGAGAGCCAGGCATCAATCTCTTTAATGGAATCCTGCAAGCGGGCATAAAACAACCATAATGCCTCTCCGACTGAGCTGGGCTGACTAGGCCAAAAGAAATCTGCACGACAGCTCACCGCTGCGATCGTCCATTACTGCCCTGCCTATTTGCTGGGGCAAACAAGCTTCTGTTTACATCCTTTATTTTTATTCTGGGGGAGATGATCGTAATGGAGTGGCTTCGATTAAGTGAAACTTTTTCTTTTTAACACTGCAGAGGGAGTTTGGGAAGTGTTAATGAAATGCTTTATGCTTTTTTTCTTCTCCCTCTGAGGAAATTGTGGGTTAAGCCTCAGCAAGTCATTTTTATGTCTTTGATCATCCAGCTCTGCTTCACCTTTGATTTTGCTGTTTAATTGGCTGACAGAAATTACACACACACCGGCAGTCACTCTTTTAGCAATTTAGGTCTTGGTTAAGTAAGTTAGCATACAAAATGTGGCAAGTGTGAGAGATGATATCTTTGTGTTGAACAGACATACCAAAGTTCCTGACCAACCACACCATCTACTACTCGTGGGAGGGAAACCCGGTGAACATAAGCTGTGATGTGATGTCCAACCCTCCTGCCACCATGTTGTGGAGGAGAGAGCGCTTCACCATCTCGGCAGAGGGAACTGCCAACACGCGGGTACACAGTGCAGAGGGCAAGTCTGTGCTGGAGGTGGGTACAAGCCCAGAAATGTGCCTTTGATCAGCCCACTGACAATGACAGAGCAGGAGAAAGTTCACACACTGCTTGCCATTGCTCATCAAAAGCTGGTGCTGAAATTGAATGTCTTTGCAGTTCAGAGTGCTGGCCAGACAAAAAAAAGAGATTTCAAGACTTTTGTTTGGGCTCTGGTAACTTGTATTGGACTATTTTTCGTTGTTTTGAAATCTGGCAAACCAACCAAAATTGAAAAGCCTAACTTTCAGATCTAATCAAAATCATATATGGCTTAGTTCACCAAAATTACACAAAACAAGAAAGAAAGGAAGCAACATATTCTCACTAACTAAGAGAATATGAAGCCACATGGAGAGTTTTAGCTTCATTTTGTCCAGGTTTTCATTTATTCTTCGTAATAAATCCTACTAAAATAAAAAGAGTTAGTTTGGTAACAGCATAAAATTTTGTCAGTGTGCCTGTTGTTATTATATGATAATTCACAGTGGGGTCACAGATTACTGTACTTGTGCTCTGTGAACTCATCTTTGATTTGGAGTTATTTTTTAGTCCCTCTTGATGAGAGTAAGTCCAACATTAACTCTCCTTTGAGCTCTCTCCTCAAGGAAATGTCTGGTTCATTAGATCCTAAATGCTCCTCCGTGTTCGCCAGCTTGCAGCCAGCTGTGCTGAGCAGGAAGTGCACACTGGGTTTATCAGAGCTGTTTTGTGGAAAACTTGCAAACAAGTTCTGAAAAACCTCAAAGATATTTAATCACTCGTTAGAGCTGAGGGCTTCAAAGTCAGGCGATGATTCTCAGTGGGTTCATCACTACAAATGACAGCTTTCACGAAAGGACCTTTAGTTAATTTGCAAATATCGATTTGTGTTGTTTTAAATGTGATTTTTCACTCGACGAGCATCACAGAACTCTCTTATTTGTGCTGTTAGACACAGTATCTGTAGAGATGTGTAAGAAATACAATTTTAGTTAGAAGTCCATGTATCTTGTTCAAAGCTGACTTGTCTTTTCCGGTTCTAGGTGACTCCCATGTCGGACAGGGACTTTGGCCGCTACAACTGCACAGCCAGGAACAACATCGGAGTTCGATACCAGGAGTTCATCCTAGCCCAAGCAGGTGAGTGTGGTCCTTTATCTGAGATCGTGAAGTTGGGGGTTTCATTTCAAGTCCAGAATGTGTGGAGTCAGGGATCCCACACCTTTCGAGTCACTGTTCAACTGCTGTGTAACCCTCTACCTCTCTGCTAACAGTAATAGCCTTATTTGCAATTCTCAGGAAGATAAATTCCACTACAACTCCCAACTCCTATTCAGCCTAGCTTAATCTCAAATAGTGCCGTCTGATTTACCATGGCCCTCGCTATTTACTGGAGTACCCCCTAATTTACGGTAGCGCAGGCTAATACACAATAGTGCAGTCCAATTATCTTTAGTGCAGATTGAATTGCTCTGGCTGAGGAGAAAAGTAGTGAGCAAAAAAGCTGACCTAATATGTAATCTTGCAGGAAACAATGTCTTCTTGAAGTTGTTCTCACATTCGCAATACACGAATGCACACACACACACACACAATGGGAAACGCCCATATGCAGACACTAATGTAGGTTTAAAAGAGTCTGTAAGGGAGACTGACAAAAGAGACAAACTCCTGTGGAAGCTGCGGGAATCGCAGTCAAAGCTAAACTTTGAGTAAGAACCACTTGCGTCTAAGTAAGTATGTAGTTTAATATAAAGAGGGCCACAAGTAAATACATAAATGTTGCACTGATGCTTTCAAGGAGAAGCACACCGGGAGGGGAAAAAGTGCAACTAAAACAAGTTCAAGGACAAATGAAAGCAGCGGAGTGATCCATCAACTTGCACCAGTAAATTGAGTTAAATTACTTCCAAGGCTGACATCAGTGACTATCGGAAGTTTGATAATGGCGGCGACAGTAGAGTGACAGGTGGTTTGGCAGGTACCTTCGTCATCAGTTCAAGGCATTTCGAGGCATTAAGGAAATTATTGTGCCAATATGAAGATGTGCATGGTTTTAATATTTTTTTTTCTATATATCTAGATATTTATATACAATATACAATACAGTGCACAGATAAAGAGGTATTAAGTTGTATGCACAAGCAAACGTGTGCATGTAACATAGAAATGCCATTGGAGCCGTCATGTGCAACAACAGACATCTCTGATTTCTAAACAAATGGAGTTAGTACGTGTTTGCCAGAGCTGTTGGAAAGCTGTGCATCCAGGTTTTAAATAATGCAGTGTTTTATGGGTAATGACGCGATGGTGGCTGAGTTCATTTTTCTCTTGCTGCACACTCGCTCCAACATGAAGTATAGAAGAGTCGGATCCCGGCTGTAGCCTTGATTTTGCTTTACATCAGTCATTCCCGTGCTGTCTGGTTTTCATTCATTCTCAGATTCAGAGGAGCTCCTGAAACCAAATAAGTGGTTCGGGCAAGACCAAGCAGTTTTGGTGGGGAAATAATTTAAATGCGGTGTGTGTTTGATCTGCCTCATTATTTTGTCTTTTCAGACGTGCCATCAAATCCATACTCGGTGCGTCTGTCAGCCGTCTCCCAGCGCTTGGCCACTGTCACCTTCATGAAGCCCGACTCGCATGGCGGCGTGCCCATCAGCTACTACCTGGTCCAGTACAAGGAGGTTGGCTCACAGGACTGGAGGGACGTCAAGTCACACAGTGTTCAAAGTGAGTGTAGTTTCTCTTCATCCACCTTGACAGGGGATGCAATATTTTTTCTGTATATATGCGCTCATTGTGTTAAATAAAAAGAGCATCCGTTTGCTGTCGAGGTGGGCCCGATTATGTATACTTCTCGTGAATACGGTTGAAAGCCAACCTGACGCCATGTCTGCTTCCATCATCGTTTCCTGGCTGCAGCAGGTTGAATCTGACAGATCAATAAGGACTCTTTCAACTGCTCATATGCTCAGCTCGATTCATGAACGGAGCCGTATGATTTGTTAACAGAGTACCTGTGAGGAGTGGCTGAAAGCCGTGATCAGTGCCAGTGATCATAAGACAAATTACACACTTTCTGGTCCATTGAGCAGAAACCCACATTGTTATGGCAATGGATTGTGGAAGCCGTGTCAGAGACCCTCTGATGTCTTTATGATCCACTGATCTCTGACAGAGGTTGAAAAGAGTCATTTTCTCAGTGCCCCTTGAACATAAACCAGACTATATGCAGGTTTTAGACCATTAAGTCCAGACCACAGGAGCTTGACATTAGAGCTGAATATTTTGTAATCTGCACTCAGTTGTGTTTCTGATTTTTTTTTTTTAATGTGTTTTTGTAGCTTTCCAGACAGCCACTAGTTTCTGTTCATTCATTCTTACGTTATAAAATCCAAATAGTAAGTTTTTGATACTTCAGTTGCACGTTTTTGTCAAAGTCACCATGTTGTTGTCAGGTAACAAAAGTAAGGACTTTCCAAATCAACCTGCGTGTAAATGTAGATTTGTTTGAAAACAGGCCAGAAGGTTTAGACTGTGTAGGTCTCACATACAAATACTACTGTTAAAGCCACACATACATACATAAATAAATGTATGTATAAATTCTTAGATCCTTCCATTCACATAAATAAATTAATTTGATGACCCCTCAGAATGATCAGAATTTGCCAGAAACAACTTCTGCATACGTTCAACTGCTAAATAAGACTCCTTCACCTCTGAGAAACATGAATAACTTTGTAATACACTTTGAAGCTTTGACTTGTTCCACCAGTGGCCTTATCGTGCCAGATTCCATAAAGTGTTCACTAACGTCTCTGTCAGCTAACCCGGCACAATCTCTCATGCGGTCCTTCAAAGCCTCAGCCCTGAGATGTTTTTGGGTCATGACGGACCTCAAACACCTCGTGGGGAGAGTACCAGAACCCATCTGAGCTGGAAGAGTGCGCTTCTCCTCTTCTTATGCTTTACGACTCCAAATTGATTTCTGAGCCCGCCGTAGAAAGTACAGCATGAGGTGAGGGAAGGAAGGAAGGATGGAAAATGGAAGCCAGAGGACTAATGGTTGGCTGATAAGCAGGTGAAGGGCTTATCACTAATATCCCTCATTTCAGAGTCAATTGCAATATGGAAATGCAGTGAGGTGAATACTAAACAGTAGTAGTTTAACAGCATGTAACAGAAATTATAGTGCACATGTATAGAAAAAGAATGAGAGACATGTATGAAGAACTGATTGTGAATTTAATTTCCTGCCAGTTTAGTTAAATTTGATCCTCTATTCGAGATTAGGACCAAAACGCAAAAAATTGCAAGCTGCACTAATTACAAACCAGTAATGGTATCATATTAGCATAGAAGCCACTTCAGATATCCTCAGTAGAAGATCCTAACACAATAAACTCTTCAATTTAATGAGATGCCTGGACCCGTTTCATTTGAATGCTTTTGCCCAAATTGAAATGTCTGCTTATAGCCTGGAAAGTAACCTAGCACTGCTGCAAATTGCAGAATTTGTTTTCAGTTCCAGGACTAAAGAACTGCAAAAGCACCTATTACCATTCAAGTATTTAATTTGTGCAGACTGACAAAAACAACAACTTTCACTCAAGCTCATTACGCTGCCGACTCTCTGCTGCCTTTCTGAATACTGCAGGTTATGTAAATAGACTCTTGTGACTGTTGGATTTAAATAGGAATCTCTAATGTGTTCTGATAATGAGACTTTCTGTTTTCTTCAGTAATCAATGTCATTTACACCGTGAATTCAACACATTACACTGTTTTCACTCTCTCCATAGTTCTAATGTTCTGCATGATGATGTACTGTGGTCTCATAAGATTCACTTCACATCTCGTCTTTTATTAGAACGTCCTGTTTGTTATTGCTATAGGTGAACGTCTCTTTAACAAGTTACCAGACACTGCTCTTCTCCTAGCAGATAAATGTAATGTTTACACTGTAAATGTCTTCTTGCATTTGCACACTAATAATCTTTGTGTTCTTCTTATTACTAGTGTTTTTTTACAGGAATCCTCCCGCTGCTGTGTTGAAATTATAATTTAGGAATGCAGCTACAGTTTTTGTACTGATATATTTACAACAAATGAGAAGAAATGATGAGATCAACGTGCCAAATGAATAATTTCATATTTAATTTCAACTTTAGACTTGAATAATAGAATAGCCTTGAATAGCCTGCTGCTCCACCTGCCCCACGTGGGCACATATTCATTTGTGACTGTTGAACCTCTCATTCATTGCTAATCCTTCAGAGTGAAGCTGCCAGTATGCTCTAACCGAAGTGTTTTGGGTGGTCAAACAGCATCTGAATCTCCATCCCTCACACCTTTCTGAAGTTAGACTTCAGGGGCAGTTTCCAACAATTTTAGTAACTTTTTGAAACCAGCGATTTGACAAGCACAACCACATGTCCAGGTCCAATTACTTCTGTCACTTTTCACGTGAACATCCAGCGTTACTTGGAAATAACATGAGTTATTTAGTTTGAAGCATCCTGACACCCTTAATCTTCTGCTGTAGCAGCCTCCACTCTTCTGGGAAGGTTTTCCACAAGATTTTCGAAACTGTGTTGGTCCCAGTTAAAAGCTAAAGTGTTAGCTGGGGTTGAGATCAGGCCAGTGAAGTTTTCCACACCAAACTGGGGATATAAAACCATGTCTTTGGCTATCAGGGCATTATCATGTGTAAACAGGAAAAGCCTTCCCAAATATGTCCACAGATAGGCCAAAAGAAATGAACTCTGATTTTACTATTAATATGCCTGCAAATTATTTCTTAAATTTTGTTCAAGGGAAGCTGGTCTTGATAACAAACATTTAAATATAAAAGACTTACTAATGAAGAACTGCAGCCGATCCTTGGAAGTAGGTTGCCATGAGCGACTGCAGGCAGGTTATTAACATTTGGTGCTTCATGACTGCTGATTCTTTTCCGCTGTGGCTCAAACTGTGAAAAACTCATTGTAGTGATGATAAGCTCTGCTGTCTCTCAACGTGATTCATGGTCGCTGCATATTTCTTGGTTACCTGAATTCTGGTACCGTCCCTCTCCAGCGACGGTGGTGCTGACAGGTCTGGAGCCCAACACGACGTATGAGGTTCGAGTGGCAGCTGTCAACGGAAAGGGTCAGGGAGAGTTCAGCCACACGGAGACCTTCCAGACTTTACCCATCCGTAAGTTGGTTCTTCCTCCAGCCCAGCCCTCCACACCCACACACACATAAAGCTCATGTCATGACGCATTGTTCAAAACAAACTTTTCAACTCATTTGGGATTTTCAGATGTGCAGCCACTTGCATATGTATCCAGTCCTAATCACTTTTATTCATTACTGCAGTGGCTTTATATCAGTCTGGGCTAATTGTGAATTATTGGCACATCGCAGCATTTCACTAATGTTGATGTGTGGGAACTAATGTTATTTGCACCCTGGTAATGAAATAATAATAATAACATAAAGCTGTGTGATAGAAATGCAAACATGCTGCAAAATCTAGTCAAAGCATCAGCACCTTCGTGAAATGAGACCTATTTGCCATCTTATGAAACTCTGGCGCGCTTATATTTGAAATGGTTACAACCTCCTCATATTTCAGTGATATGAATAGGAATAGATCCTGTCAAATTTGTGTCTTGATATAAAACTGCTGCATTAAAAGTTATATACTGCAGGGGTTTTATGATAAGCATTTTATATATTCTGGCAATCGTGCACAGCGGGATTGCAGTAAATCCAGTCAGGCTCATAGAAAAAAGCATTTCCACCGTTAATATTATACAGCCGTGCAGCTACTCAGAATGAATGTTGGGAAGAAGACCCAATTAGTAAAATACAGTGAATAATAAGAAGCTCCAGTCAACATTAGTTATAGCCAGGCAGTGGGAGTTGCCTTGTAATATGAATTTAATTCAGCTTAAAACCGTCTCTCTCCCCGTACTGCGTCCTTATCTCATATCTCACATTGCCACCTGCTCCCCTCCCTGTCAGTGCACACACAGCCGCACACACATCCTCTCACAGAAACAAAACACACACACACACACACACAAAGACACATTGTTTTCGTATGTCAGCTGAAGCCTCCTACCACATGTCTCCCTCAGGAGAGCCGAGTCCACCAGCAGTCCACGGGCAGAGAGGAATGGGCAAGGCCTACAGGCTGGGGCTGGTCAAGCAGGATGATGGAGGGATGCCCATCGTGGAGTATATAGTCAAGTATAAGACTGTGAGTGTTTATGAGTGGTTTTCACTTCAATCCACAGCTGAAAATAGTCATCTAGCAGTCCCAAACAAACGTGCAGTTTACACAAAGCTTCAGTGCCTGGCTCCATGAGGAAATTATTCTGCCTTCTTTAAAGATTTACAAACTGTACGTGTGCCCATAGATGGAGCCTTGCGGTCTGAAAAGAGTCGACTCAATCCAATAAGATCCAACCAGAATCACCTCGGCACCACCACCTTGTCCAGATGTGGTTACTTTTGGCTACAAAC
Source organism: Scatophagus argus (assembly GCF_020382885.2). NCBI lineage: Eukaryota > Metazoa > Chordata > Actinopteri > Scatophagidae > Scatophagus > Scatophagus argus. The sequence goes on from NC_058516.1 coordinate 4,992,710, forward strand.
AACCGAGAAGACGACGGCCATAATGTCCGTTATTTATTATGCAGCTCGTGTGTGACCTGTTTACATGTTAAGCAGGAATCAATGGGTTTGACAGATTAGGGGAATCTGAAAATAATGAGACAGACATGACACTGAGTGAGAGGGGAGAGATCAATATCATATATCAATATTTCTTTATGACCATTTTTACTCGTAGTTATCCATAAGTAATTGTGACATGCACAAAATAATAATGATGTGTCACAGAACAGCCAACAAGAGGGCTTGAATAATCAACAGATGTGATGATAGCCGTCTCATAACTTTCATATTCGTCCCAACAAGCATTAACAAACTGGAGGGACGAGGGCTTTTCTTTCATTTTCAAGTACGTTATTTTGTCTCACCTCAAAGACACCAAAACAGCTTGAAATCATAGGTTTTCTTTTGTGTCTGACACAACAGCGACACAAGACGTGATACCGGGAAAGCACTCTCCTCCCAGCGGAGTGCGCGTGACTCGCTAGCTTAATAAGTTCCTGTCGATTGAGTTGAGTGGGTGCTTTGGTGGCAAAATGAATAATGTTCTGCTTGAGATTCTCTATTTTTCTATCCTTGTGTCACTTACAATTCATGTTTTAAATGAGAGTACACACAAGCACTCAGAGTTCACTCATCCATTTAAGTCGTTGATTTTCTTTTTGTGTGTGTGTGTAAAATAGCAAATAGCAGCTTAAACTCGCAAGATAAGGCGAGCGGCTGAGATGGAGCCAGGAAGCAGAATAGATGGCACTCGTACAGGAGCTCTCCGCAGGACTAAGTGGATTTGAGCTGGTCCAACTCTCCTCTTTCCCCCAATGCTAATGTGTCCAAGCAGGCATTTCTCTGTCTCATTGAGAAAGTGACAGCGATTTAAAATAATGCTGCCGCAGATGAAAACGTGCTGTGGAAGAGACGGTCAGGAAGTCTCAAAGAGGCTTTTGAAGGCCAGTGCAGGAGAAAAAGCAGGTGCTTCACATGCCAGTGACTTCACAGCCTTGTCTGGCATCAATAGCACACAACTGCCTCATCATGCAGAAAGGATGAAGACCAATCATAGTTGGGTGAAAATCCAAACAAATGTCACATACATCTGCTCTCTGGACCTTGACTTTATAAAAGCCCATTCCTTCCTTTAACATTTTAGGTAAAAGGTGCAAGAATGGTAAGCACGCAGTACATTTTTCATGCTCTCAGCGTACATGCTTGCGGCCTAAAAGAAAGAAGGAAGGAATGCAAGGCAGAATGGGGAAAAAGTTGAAAAGGCTGCAGCCACAAAGGAACAGAAAGGCATCCGATAAAATCTGTGAACCTGATGAAAACAAAGGATTACCCTTTGTTTTAACTTATGCAAGTGCATCGAAGTAGGCGTTTCACAACTGCTACTCAGTTTCTTATTGCAGCAACCCTCCGAATCCCCAGATTAAAAACACAAAGTGTAAGCTGCTGTTTGTCACATAAAACGACACTTCCTCAGCGCTCCTTTGATGCTCGCAGACAAAAATGAAATGTAGAGCACTGAGTGAAGTTATTTATTCAAGTTTATGAGGCCTTTCTTTTACGCCCTCCCCCCAACCTTCCCCTTCTCTCCTCTCAGGATAAAGAGGAGCAGTGGATGACCAAACTAGTCCCAGGAGCGAATGACTTTGCGATGCTGCAGCCGCTGCAGTGGAACACAAGATACGAGGTGGAAATCACGGCGCGCAACGTCAAGGGTCTGTCAGAGCCCACTTTCTATCAGTTCTTCATGCCACAGAAGCCTGACATTACAGGTAAAAGCGCGATAAAAGAAAACTTTGTGATGTAATGTGCCTTTTTAATTCCACTTTTCCTTTACTTGCCAACTTCTAGCAGTTATTCAGTGCCTTTTGAAAGCCCCCAGAGAACATTTCCGAACTTGTTGTGCTAAGCGGTGTGTTATTCATACAACTGGAAAGAGGGAAAGCAATGGCGATAACAAAAGCAAGAGAGCAAGATGTACCAGTCAAGATAAAGAAAGCCTCAGAGCGCAGCAGGCTTCATAGCTGCATTGCTTTCTGGACAAATGAGGCTGCTGTCAGTGGTAGAATTGGTGCCTGTGCTTCTCTTGCAATGGATTTCTCTCCTGTAAGATTGTTGAATGGCGTTCAAATGTGGGAGACTGCTCAAAAGTTGTTTTCTTTCGTTGTTTTGAAAAGCTGGACATTTTTCTACTGTAAAGCTTCCTCGTAGCAGCACCAAAAGCCTCTGTGTCTGTCACATTTGGCCATTTTTCTGCGGGACTAAGAAAGAAATGAGCCCATCACTTCAAGGTACATTACAGATATCTTGCTTCTAAGTGTAATGGAGTAGTAGTTTTGCACTTTCAGAAAGCTGCGAGACTCATAAAAGTACTTTCAGGCAGAGGTTGGAAAGTCTGTTATTTTCAATGAAAACAAAGATCCAGTGACAGTTAGAGAATGTGCAGGACTCCTAACAAAATCTGGGACAGTAAGCGACCTTTATGAGGCAAGTCAGCAAAACTTTTTTATTAATAGTGTAACATTGGAAATTATTTTAAGCCATAACTTGCTCTGTTTGGCTTTGTCATGGAATTATACTGCTGAACTGGTCGATTGACTGAAAAATAATCACATTCATTCATTTGGACATTCGCTTTTTGTTCTGTTTATATGACTTTAAGTCATAATGTAGTTGCAAAACAAGACTTAAGACCTCACTGTGGGTTCCAAAAGCATGTTGCACTGCACATTATATAGTCTTGGATGTGGACCAAGGCTCTCCTGCTCGGGCGTGCTTGGTGTTGGCGTCCACACACGGGATTCATTCACACCTGTTCAAATAAACAGCAACAAATGGTGAAATCACACCTCAAAGCAGCAAATGAGAAATACCCTCAGGCTGTGGTTTGATTCTATAAAATATTCTTTAAACATTCTCCATTTTGTCTTTTCTCCTTTCTGGTTCTGCTGTGGCTCTCCCTGTGGAGCTACTTTGTATTTCTGCACCAGCAAGCGACGCAGACCGAATGCTTGTGCATGGCTAGTTCAGCTCATTTCTCGTTTGAAAGACCAGCACGCAGATGCTCGCATAAGCCATTGCACAAACATGGGCATCTTTTTTAGCTCTGTGTCATGCTTGTGTTGACGTTACAGTTTTGCCTCATGAAAAACGTGTGTGTGTTTGCTAGTCTTGTGCTTAATGTCCCAGAAAAAAACAAAACAAGAAGCAAATGGAATGAAGCTCCTCATTTCCAAGTCCTCCAGGCCATTTGGGATAACATGCAAATTCATACACGTGTGCAGAAATGCACACAGACTTTGAAGTATGCATCATGCATCACCTTTGTTTGGAAGCTAGCACACACGACTGCATACATATAGATACACGTATTGTTGAAATAAAATTGTTATGTGCACTTCCCCCTGCAGAGCTCACAATCACACGTGGGAAAAAACAGAAAACGAAATAAGCTTGTTTCATCGTTGTACTGCTCTCCTCTCCCAGCCTGTTACCACATCCATTTGTGCTGGTTTGGATCTAGCGAGTGTTTGCCTCTGTCATTACTGCACTGGCTAAATGGCCTGTGAGAGTGTGTGCTGCTTTTCAAACAGAAAACAAGGCTGGGGGAAACGGCAAGCTTAAGGCGGGTCACTTCGATTGGCTGTCCTCTCTTGTTAGTGAACAGCGGTGCAACGTGGGAAAGAGCATGGAAGAGGGAGACAGAGAGAGTGAGGGAGAGAGAAAGAGATGAGGAAGAAATGCCTTTCTTTTAATATGAAGACGACAGCAAGCTTTTCGAGCCAAACATGAGCCTGAGAATCAACTTTGTTTCTCGGCTCAGGACTTTGCAATCACTCAACCAAACACAGCAGAGTTGAACACGAGATTGCAGTTTGATAATAGCAGTTTATGTTTATCACGTTTTTTAAATCAAATACAAGCATCAATATTAATACTTTTCAGCCAAAACAACGTTCATTTATTGATGTAATCTCGCAAAGTTGTGCAGGTTAAATAGAAAAACGCCCAGCATGTTCTGCTCCGCTGAATCAGATAATATGCAGAGCCGCTGACATTTTCTGCCCTCATTTGGGTATGCTACTACGTGTTACCAGGTAGCTTTACTAGCTTTACTTAAGTTAAAGACAGGACAGGAGAAGAAATCTTCTATCAGCATTTTTAATTAGAAAAAAAGGGAAGGTGAAGCACACCAGAGGCTGCAGTATTGCAGGGATTGCTTGTGTTCAGCTTTGTTGTGGCTGCTGTGTTTTTCTTGGCTCTCTCCTCTTCTTCCAGTCATGGCCCATAAAAAAAACTTGATTGAAACAGGCGTCATAGATTTTGTTTGAGCAGCGTTGCAATAATCTCATCAAAGCACTTGAAGAAATAATCTGCAAAGGCTTCTCTCTTCTCCCGTGAGCCGCACTGAAACTTTTCCTGGAAGAGAAGCCAGCAAATCAAAATGGAAAATGAGTACTTTTATAGCTGTCCATTACATTAATCAATTCCCTCATAAATTCTCAGAGTGAAAGTCATTATTTTTAAAGCACAGTAATGAAAAGGATCCGTGACAATCAACACTGTTGTCGTTTACTGTATAAAGAAGCTACTCGTTCTGTCTGAGGTAAAACCTTTTGATTTTGTAGTTATTCCAGTTGAGAAAGTGTTGCCTTTTTGAATAAGCACTGGTGCTCTGAAACTGACATCCCAGAAACAAAAACACATCTGTTGCTCAAGAGATGTAACTGGAGATATTCTCAGAATAATTCATGGGCTCATCATAACAGTCAAATATATGAAGAGATACAAACAAGCTGAACCACAGGGGATTTAAATGTAAAGTATGCTGTCGTCAGTGTACTTATCTCATCACTTAGCTGAGTAAAGGCTACAGTCCTTTACAATGTGATACAAGATCAGGGATGATGTTTACATGTTTACTTGTTCTTTTATTTATTTACCAAAGATAATCCTGTTTAGATGAAAGAGTTGTATTTCTGAGGGAGCATATTCAACAACCAACAGTATTACAGTATCACAGTATCAACTATGTAAATATTTTATCATGAGCAAGAGAAGCAGACGTCCTGCTGAGCTGCAAAGAACAGGAACAGCGTCACAGCTCTGAAACAGCAGTCAGCTTATGGCAATTTGTGTTTTTCACATGATCCTGAGCTTTGATCAGTGAGAAACTCTTTTGAGGCGCCCTTCTTCATATACTCGTGACTATCCTGGGCACACTGAGCAGCGTTAATAGAACTGTTTCTGTCACTAACCCCTTATGAAGACAGAGATGTCTCACGATGAAGCTTAAGGTACTGCACCACTAAAAATCCGAAAGAAATGTTGCTCACAAATCGTCTTCTAGTTTTATTTTACTTAATGCTGCTTTTATATCCATTTACCCTCGATGTCCAAACTTTTTGTTTTGTAGTATTGTTAGAATGCTGCAATAAACAAAGCGTCCTCCAGCTATTTTGTAAAATACAGTTTTGATAAAAGCTTTACATTGGCTCTCTTCAGATGTATATTTTGGGAAGATGCTGCCTATCGTTTTCCTTTTCAAAAAGGCACATTTCAAGGATAACTGTTTTTACTTTGGGCCTCTGTCATTTTCAGCCTGAAGTAGTTTTGCTCTCTACTGAAATGGGTTGAAAGAGATTTGTTTTTGCTCAGATATTTGAGGGAAGCTCAACCCCAGACGCCTTCACAGGGACGCAGGGTCACTATGATGATTCTCATTTAGCTTCCAACCAAGTGACTGTGGTGAGTTTCAATGAGTTTTATCTGATGTGGTTGTGCAGAAAGTTAATTAGTAAAGTTAATTAGTATGCCAGCTTCCCACTGACCTCCCTCTGTTGAGACTGAGCAGTAACACCTTGTTGTACACCTACTTTCTGTCTGGGAGTCGTTAAGAACCAACGCTGTGCTGTTTAAATATTATCATACCTAAAGCACTGTTTGAAGGACGGAGTGAAGCAAGGAGAAGCAATGAAAAACAAATTAACATAACCGACACACTAAATAAATGAATACGAAACGTGTCATTTCTTTTCTCTGCTGCAGGTTCAGGTCTTGGCTGTGAACTACAGAAAGTTTCTGCAGTTGTTTCTTTTTAATATTCCCAATTATGGGGGCTTTTAGCGGCACAATAGATGCCAAAAACACACTCAGTAAAATAAAGGTCTCGTCTTGCCTCGTTTTCTAACAGTAATCTATAAATCTTTTAACTATCTGAGCCGTTTGATCCCTTTTAACAGTTTAAAGCCTCAAAAACCTTTTGTTGTGTGCTGCAGGTCATGCACTTAAATCTTCGTCCTGTCCTCTTGCTGTTTAAACTTGAAGTTCGACTTGAAAGATCAAGGTAGAGACTTGAATTACTCCCATAACAAGTTGTAACAGTTGAGACAGCAGCAATTACAGAAAGGTGGACCAAATTTCTGTGAAGTCTTCTGAGGTTTATTGTTAAAGATTTCATATTCTAGAGTAATTTCCCATGGTTTTTCATTTCGAGTGCTCTCGAGTCACATCAGGGCTTCCTCCTTGGGAGTGGATCCCTCTCCTTCAGCACCGGCTGGATTTAATGATTAAGTTTAATTCTGTGAGTGCCTCCTCAGACAAACTTTCCCTTGAACGCTCCAAAGTGTGCACTTAAGAAGAATCCTCACTCGCATCCACAAATGATTATGTTTATCCCCCCACAGATTAGCACCCGCCACCTTCCCAATCAATGAATGCCCGTTAGGTCATCATTAATCGAGTCACTTCCTCTCTGATCCAACCGAAGGACGGTCAATCACCGCTCAGGCCTAATGACTTTGTATTGTCAAAGTGAGATGTGTATGAATGACTTTAGGAGCCACTCAAGTATTTGGATCTCTTCAAATTGAATGAAACCTCTAATGGGCCTATATATCAACAAGTAATAAGAAAAAGTCAGTAAAAGGGTTAATAGAGCGGAGAAATAAGAATTAATGACTGCTGTGTTTCAAGAATTAGAGAGTTTGTGGAAACTCAAGTGACACAGAACAAATTAGTTATTTCCACAAGGTGTTGAGGAAACACTTTGGCGATAAGCAAGAGTAAGTACCTCCGGAGCTTTAGTTACAATCTAAGAAATAGGTAAGCACCTCCTCGCTCTTAGGAAATTAAGTTAGCTCCACGCACTGAGCTTATTGGAAACACTTGTCTTGTAGTATGTTGCACCTTCTTTGGCCTTCAACAGTCATTAATTTATCTGGAGAACTCCACAAGATAGTGGACGACTTAAATGTACTTTTGTACTGTAACCCTGGATTCTCAGTGGGTCGAGTCCTGCACGGGTAGTGGGTCTTAAGACGCCCGCAGTCTCTCTTTGTATAAATCTTTAATCACAGTCAAGAGTTCTTACACACCCAGCTTCTTTCTCTCAGGGTTCACGTTAGACTCACGACTCTGACCCTTATAGTTATTCCCATTCAGACAACAGCAGGTAGCATCAAACAGTACCCTGAGGCAAGAGAAGAAGAAGAATAAGCAACTTAAATATTACATGTAAACAGTAGTTACATTGCTGTCAATGCCAATTAAATAACTGTTTGACTGTTAATAAATTAATAACCAGGGAAACAGTAACTAAGGTTGCCATACCATGCAGAAATAATTGCAATGAGCCTGTGTTTACAGTCTTGCTTTGTAAAGCCATTTACACCTGATCCCAGATATGCTCTGGGGGGGGGGGTACAGCGACCAATCAGGACACAGAAGCAATGAAACTACTGTCTTTATTCGCCACGCTGTCTGCTTCAAATTACACTTATCTGGAACTAATTTGCATCAGCAAATAAGGGTTTAAGGGAAACGTTTACAATTGTGTTTTCTCTCAACATAATTAGGAAATGTTATTAATTAACATAGGAGGAAAGTTATAAAACCATTGATACTGAACATATCAGTGAAATATTCACGGACAATTTATTTAATTGGTTTTTTGAAACTGTTAATCAGAAAAAAAAGCCTTTTACTTCCAACAAAATGGCTATATGTAATGACACAACAACAGAGCCAAACAATAAATCTATAAAGTGAGTCAGTGATGCAAATGTAAATCTACCAAAAGAGTAAACAAAAAAGTCTGAAAGAATGAATAAGTGTGAATAAGTGTTCTAAAGGTCTGAAAATTAATGAAAACAAGCCAGAGGGAGAAAGGAAACAAGACGGTATCGTGATAGTAATTTCTGCTCTGACATCAATCAATGTTTAATCATGAGTGTTGATGTTGTTGGTATGAGAGCCTGACCTCGATGTTGATACGAATAACGAGCACCGCATTTGTTTTTTGACGTGAACATGCTTGACAACAATTTTTCAAACTTCACATCAGTCTATAGTATCGACCACACCCCTGACCTTGATCATAATTTCCTCTCGTGTACAATCGCAGCACAAAACATGGACTCTCTGCACCTCTGGCACTTTCGATCATGTTCAGGAAATAATGAAATAAATCTCATATCCTACTCCTTCCCCCTGTAAGCCAATCATCTGCTTCATGACAGCCGAATCAGGAAACATATCCAGCCAATCATGTTGTTGCACTGACGCAAGTTGAGATTCCAGTCAGTCTGCTTTGGTGGCAGATAGAAAAGGGAGGCTATCATGCTAATGCACAGGCTTACCAGGAAAAGTGAACATTTACGTTACCCATGTTATCTCCAGAAAGGGACAAGCTGACGGCATCATGCTGTGGCTCTCTGGACTGGGTCCTAAATGGGTGTCGTGAAACCTTGAGCATGCGTAGTACAAGTAGAAGAAAAGCATTTCTAGCTGTATTTTGAAGCAAAGTCACCAAACTTTATAAGCATTTTTTATTAGAATTGAGTTTTTATGTCTTTGACCGTTCAAAGTGAAGTCATGGCCCCCTGCCCATTCATTTAAACTGGAGGCCTGGTCTTGTTAGCCCAAAATAACTGGCCAGGGGGATGTTGCCAATCGCACTGCTGAGTGACAAGACTTGTGTATAAGGACTTAGGTTAGTTTGCAATGTCTGCTCCCAGATGGACCTTTTAAATGCATAAAACTTCAAAAAGAATGAACACCTGGCATCTTGCACATGTGGAATCATAGCAGTGGTGACGCTTAAAAGTTTACGGATTTAACTCATGAAAAACAAGAGAAGATCCCTCTCTTGTATTTACATCCAGCATTCAGCTTTGGCCCTCAAGCCCCTGCAGGCAGTTTATCATTCTGACCTGTGGGTTATTACAGGAGGAGGATGGTTTTCACAGCCACCGCTGGCTCGTGCATCAGTTTGAGTGCAGATGATCACTCAGTACCAAGATGAGAGCAGCATTGCCCTCTATTTTCTAAAGGAGACCCTGCCATCGAAATGACCCCATTACTTCTCTTTACTCTTACATTGTAAATCAAAACTGGAGCCATAGCTGACCACATTTGTTGTCCGACGCATTACATAGTTTTTACCATATTTATTGTTTTGTGTTTCCTTTTATATCAATATATTATGTGTGAACAGCGTGTGCACATAATTTCCTCTTGTTTTCCTCTCATCATCATGTTTTTTAATAACAGTGTCAGACGCTGGAAGGCACCTTGGCTGCTAACTTGAAACCAATTTGACTCGTGGCCACACATTTCTTTGGCTGTGTTTCATCTCTGTTTATTAAATTTAAAGTTAAGCCGCTTGTCACGCCTTAATTCCCTCTGCAGAGATGTGAGCTGTTTCATGAAGGGAGGCATCTCGTTTCTGGCTCGCGGGATAATGTAGCAAAACTAAGTCTCAGGGAAACAATATTGGAGCACTTCTTTTAAATACTATCAATTCCTTTCATTTTACAGTCCCGGCATGGATAGTTCTCCATTCACAGTGCCATAAAGGCATCCGTCAGGTAACCTTGGGTTCTTCTACTTTACAAACAGAAACATTTTTATCTGAAGAAATGCTCTTTATAATTCTTTACAAAAAAATGTTCAGCACAGGAGTCTACTTGTGCTTGTACCTGCAAAATGTTCAGGTTATAGAGCTGCTGCTGCATGCTGAACTCAAGCTGAAAGGTATAGGACTTCACTACAGCTGAGAAAGTGGCAGGATTGTTTTTTCAAATTGCAAAATTTGACCGTCCGTGGGTTGGCTAAGGGGTAGCAGTTTGTGCAGACATGACTGTGACAATGCAGAAATATGAGAAAAATAGAACATTTTGGTGAAATTTATGGATAAGGTCAAACTGAGTTGCAGTAAGTGGGAACTGTACTTGTCTTCTAACCACTGGAATTTCACTTTGTTCAAATCTTTCAGTTTCTAAATATCAGGCGCTGCAGTGGATGCAGATTTGTTTTTGGCCCCAAGGTGCAAGAAACGACAACAATGGACGAAACAAAACACAACCAGCTTTCAGAAAATATTTCACAAAACAACATTTCAGAAAATTGAACAACTAGAAAAACAAGCATATGAACAAATATTATTTTGTTTTTTCGTTTTGCTGGTGTGTTTTCTGCAATTTCTTTGTCTTTCCTTGTATGTTTTATATTTTTTGTTGTGTTTTGTCCAGTGTTGTTTTGCGCCTCCGTAAATTTGCCATCTGTTTTGTGTAATGTCTGTAACGGCACTATGCATTTACATGTTGATATTGAAACTTTTGAGTTGCTCCTTCAGTCGGTTTTTAATGCATTTCAGTGTAACTCTGACTCTGTTCTTTTTTAAATGATATCCAAACTTGGGAATAAATGTATAAAATGGCTGGCAAAATGGCTACAAGTTAACAGGCGTGTAATATATCAATCCAACCTCAAACTGTCAAGCTGCTGCTAAGCACTTTAGAGTAATACTCCTTATCGGATGAAAGTCTGATGTTTATGGATTTCAGTCTTTCAGGCTGGAGAGCTTTTGCTGGCATCCCAAAAAAATGACACTTTAATAAAATCTTCATCCAGGCAAATAGATACTTTGGACACTTCTTCAAATAAAAAATGAGTTCTGCTAGTTTTCAATTTGCGAGCAAATGCCTGCATTTGAACTTTTTAATTTGTGTTTTTACACTGCAGTCATTTCACGGGGTCAAAACCTCAAACAGTTTTATGGTTCGCTGTCGGTTTGACTTGATGTTTTTGTGCATTATGCAACAGTTTTGCCTAAAATCATTACAAGTGCCCCATTACTTGCAGTGTCATAAGTGTATAAAACAGACCAAGGCTTTTTGTGATGGAAAAATGTAAACACTGATATGAAAAGCTTTGGGGCATTGCAGTCTTATGATGAAAAAGAGTGGAGTGTGGCTTAACGAATGGATTAGAATTCTCTTTGTCTCCTGGAATATGTGAATGCTTCAGGGGAGCTGGAGAGGTGTTGTTTACCGCCTCTGAATCTGTGGCTTCAGCAGCCAAATTAACTCAGATAAACTTTCAGAAGGTGAGATACATAACAGTTGCCTGGGGTGGTGAGAAAATATTGATCCAGCCTACAAGTTTCAAATCCCACATCCCCGGATTCACAAAAACGCAAAGTGTTTTAATTAGAGCTCCTTTTGCCACAAGGTTCCCGCTCCCTCTCTGGCTCTCTGTTTGTCTCCCTGTGCTTTGACTCGCTGCCAGCCTCCGTTGTCTGCAGTCTCAGCTGTAAGTCAAGAACAAAGTCACCAACATGAGAGTCTTTTAGGTTGTGACACGCAGAGAAAACTTCCAGTGTGGAGAACAGGGTACTTGGAAGTTCGCTCACTTTTGTTGTTCTGGCTCGGTACTCCAGCACACTGGATTTGAAACGAAACTGTGACTGCGAGGTTAAAGTGTTGACTCTCAGCTTTAATCGGAGGGTGTTTTCAAACAGTGGAGGCGTAGCAGCTTCATTGTGTCATTGCCCACAGTCCAATTTGTATGTTTGTGAACTGTCGTCCTAAAGGGGCACTGCACCAGTTTTATACATGAAAATCGGCTTGCAAAAACACTTTTATTTTAATAGAAAGCTTTAAGAGTCCGAAAGACATGGACATTTCTTATCAGCTCAGTTCAGAAAACTTCATTTATCCTCAGGGTGCAATTCCAGAGACGGCCGTAGCAACGTGATGGGGTCCTAAACACTTACTGATTGTGCAGTGAGATCAGAGACCAGAGGGTTGGCTGATGATTTTGCAGCAGGTATCCACAATATTTTGCTTCTTGTGTTGGATTGTGATCGAGTGAAGTAGAGACAGTATAACTAAATGCTGCAGTTTGAGAAATGCAGAATCCTGTGTTTTTGGGGTCAAAGAAGTTACAAAAAGTCAGACTATCTTGGCTTTTGTTGCACTGATTTTGACCTTTTTTGGCAACTCTAATAACTTTAAAAAGTTATGTTGCTAAAATCAGTGTGGAGTCTTAATTCATGATCAAAGAACCCCTGTTTGTGTGCAAGCCTTGACACACCCAGTAAGTGGTTAATTCTCCTTAGCCTTTCTGATGACATGTCATGATGAGGTCCCATCTGAAAGGCACTGTTTTTTCTATCGGAGGTGTTGAAGTGTTTAACCCACTTTACACAGGCACAGACGTGGTAAAAATTGTTGTTTATTTTTTAAATATTTATTTCCGTGTTCTCTTTTGCTTGATAAAAGTGCTATTGGGACCTTAAAATAATTTACGCTGACAGAATCCTGCAGCCTCGTCACCAGAATAAAAACGTTGGCACAGTATATGGGGAGAGGGGATAGTGGCGGTGTGACACCTTGGCAGATGGCTGCCAAGTGCGACTCCACTGTTCGCTTCCCATTTTAAATGACAAAACTGGATTAGGACACTGTGATGTTTTTCAGCCATCATTGTGGCTATAAAACCAGATATTTTTAACGAGATGTCAGGACATTTTCCAGACGCGTTTGTGGCGACAAAACACAGGTATTTCAAGCCAAAGCATGATCTTTTCCTCATCCTGAGCGAGCAGTGCGTAGCCACAACATGAAATTGAAATCTGAAATGGCAGGGAACATAACGTTTAAAACACATCTGTAGCTTTACGCTTTCAGAACAGTTTGTGTGGTGAGGATTCCCTTGGACACCATCCATAATCCAGCCACACCTTGGAAATACATTTAAAACACACAGTATGTAAAATATACAGTATTCAAGTGAGAATGTGGGGGATGACTGAAGACGGGCTCCTGCATTCAGCTCACGTTCGCTTTATGTTTCGCCACACATGAGAGGAGACGGTAGAGAGAAAAGCCCTGTCAGTATTCACTCCTCACTCACCAAGGGCTTTGTTTTAACTTGGAGGTGCCAGACTTCACTACTGTCTGTGGGTGCTTACACCTTCATATTAATGTCTGATCCTCGTTTTTAACTCACAGGCTGCTGAACACCCATATGAGAGCATCTTTAAGTAGGAAAGTTCATTCACTCTCACTCTTCCATCGCTGATTACTCCTGGCAAGGTCTGACCCCCAGCTGTCAACACTGATCCTACAGTGGATGTTCAGTTTGCTCAACCCCAGGATCACTTAAGGGCACAAGTCTATTCAGCTGTGCCCAGTGGGAGCCTCTCTTTGCTGCACTGCCTTCATTTTCTCATTACTTTCAATTGAAAGCAGGGACCGCTGCTTGTTCCCGACTGAGCAGAGAGCTCGGTGTGTTTTCGAGCACAGAGTGCTGACCAGTCTGGGAGAAAGCATTTCAGTACTTAGCTGTAAATTCCTGCTTTGCTTCCCTTGTGTATCTGTTTAGTGCTGCGAGCTATGAAATAAGAAGCACCCAGTGGACACAGGGGCTGATGCATTGGTATGGTAATGCTCACGCTCGCTGCCTGGAGATGGTATGATATAGCTGAAACGTGTACACTTACTTCTGCATCTGAGAAGCCAGAGCTGTTGACTCTTGGCACATGATAGAGAAGGTAGATGTACAGCCTGAGGGCAAACACAGAAGTGAAAATATGTTATATTCTGTAGTTTCAGGCTCATGGATCGGTTTTGTCAAAAGATTACTGTATTTTTAAGTTCTCAAACACAGGAAACTACAAAGCTGCTCATATTACAAATAAATCACCAAGTAAATCCTAGATCTCCTTATTCTCATTTAGGTCTTTGAAACTTTTATCCCTTTGACTGGATATAAGAAAAGTTTGTAAGGCTGAAATTGATTTGTTTTGGGGGGAGATTTGGTGGAATCGCGTTAATAATCGAGATCCTCCACTGAGGTTTGCGTGCAGTCGAGGCGTTGTGGATTAGGACTTATCTACGTGTTGGAAACTATCCAGCTGGCTCCGGAGGAATTCATTGACCTTCGAGTGGTTCTCAAAGTAACCACAGTAAAAGTTTTTTTTTGGGCTGAGTGTGCAGCACTTTGGTACAGCACTGTAGTTTTCTGGTCTCACATTTGCAGCGCTGTTACACCCTCCATATATGGATTTAACAGGGCAGGTAGCGAGGAGGCTGACCTTCAGCCGGGGGTCAGACCTCGTCCCACCAGGCACCCAACCAGAGCACGCGTCCTTGAGGGACCTGATGAACACATACCAGCTCCAGTGATGCTGCTCTACACCTGACCCTGACCTCTGTGTGTACGAACCAAACTTGCTAACAGTGCTTTCCCCTTGTTGTGTGCTGTGTGTCTGCGTGTGTGTTTCACTGCCTTAGCAGAATCCCTGTTCAGCGGCCTGGGCCTGGGGGCGGTGGTGGGCCTTGGCCTGGGAGCGCTGCTGCTGCTCCTGGTGCTGGTGGATGTCAGCTGCTTCTTCCTGCGTCACTGCGGTCTGCTGATGTGCATCACGCGCACGCTGTGCAGCAAGAAGACGGCCACCAGCGGCAAGGGCAAAGAAATCGAGGAGGGCAAGGCTGCCTATCTGTGAGTCCTTTCTTTTACATTGTGGTTTTCCTCCAGGTATTTGAACTACCTCAATCAAAAGGCCACTCATGCTTGCAGAGGGAGCATCTGCTGTGGGTGTATCTTGATGCTTGCAGGCTACTTTTTGTCGTTCTGGTAGCTGCCGTCTTTGTTATATAATTTTGTGCAAAAATTAGCTCTAACAACTGATGGATGAATTGATAAACAAAGAAACTTCCTTTTTTTGCGGGAAATCTAGATTCACATTTGTGTCACATTTTAAGCAATTATTCTGTTAAAAAGTGTCACAAAACCTTCTCAGTTTTGCTTTCTTTGTGCTCTGAATTATTTTCTGGAAAGCTGGAGTAATTATGATCAAAAGACAGCCTGGAATCCTCCAAAATATTTTTTACTGTGAATGAGAAAAGAACGAGGAGACTTACTTTTACCATTTACTGTAGGTACACCTACAACAGCCGCCCAACCACCCTTTCAGCCACAGTATGTCTCTGATTATGTCTTCTTCACTAACATCAGTGCGTTTCATACAATGTGCAGTGAGTTCACCTTTGAAGTATCTCTTTTGCATGCGTTCATATGTGCATGCAGCTTTGTGTGCCACTTTGTTTGTGGTTGTACGTCTGTTTTTATATAAAACGCGCATGCAAATATCCTCATATTACTGCATGTGTGTCTAACACAAGCAAACACATACGCTGCCTTGTTTTTTTGTTGGGGTTTTTTTTGCCCACTTTCATCAGCGTGCAATTTAAAAGGCGACCAACCCCCTCCCCATGAAATTCATAGTGTAATCGATTTTCAGATTTGGTCTCGGTACCATTTTATGCAGGGTGCAAGCCAAAGCAGGGTTTTGTGAGACAGCACCCACAGAGTGTGATTCACTGGCCTCAACAGTGCCATTTTTGTGTTAAAACTGTCAGTGCGCCAGTCCAGTGTCTGGGATGCAGAGAGGGAGGGAGAGAGACAGAGGACACAGAGAAAAGAGGAGAAACAGGAAAGGAGGGGGGGTGACTTTTGCTGAATCACTCTGCTCACAGTGCTGGAGGGCTGAGTGACCGCCTGCCTGGGCAGCATGCAGAATGTGCTTCAGCTTTATGTTTGAGCAGGCGCTGCAGCAGCAACTCACACAGGCATTTACAGGCCATGTGAAGCTTTATGTTGCCACCACGACTTCTTTATGGCTATATTAGAGGCAATGATTTGGTACAGTCGCATCAGAAACACAAAGCAGGGTCACAGACTTACAGTACAACCCTGTGCTTCACATAAATTGCAGCAGAAAGGTGCAAAATGGTCCCGACAGGCGGAGGTGGTGTAACTCTTTGTTTGTTTTACAGCCTTGGCCTCATTATCAGTTTTGACCACCGTTTATGTTGCTTATGATTTTCCTCCTGCTGCTGAGACACAAATACATGGACACAACTTAATCAAACAAGGCTGGGGTTTTCTATTTACTAACTTAAAGGTATACTCAGGAGATCTTGTACTCTATCATTGCCAGACTATAAAAAACACAGATATCTACAAGTATGTATTTTTGCAATACAGTACATACAAGTTGATGTGTGGCTAATGTTAGTATCAGATCACCTTTCTTGTCCTGTGAACTAGAACAGCACCGCACTGTATTGTTCCAGCTGGAGTCTCTGTATCTCCAGATTTCTCAGCAGAGAAATTGGTTTCATATCTGCGACAGGACCGAGTTTTTCTTCAAGCTACGCTGGAGAGAATGAAGTAATTCAGTGGCCATCGATAGGATGAGTCATACCAGAGAGCTGAAGTGAATATAATGAGATAACACTTGAGATAATGCAAAGCCCAGACTCTCCTACTGAGTTTTCAAGATGTCAATAGTGCAGGTCTGAAGGTGCTGAGGGGTAATAAGTTGTAAAGACCAGCAAGCTCTGTGCTGCAAAATCAGTGATATCGATAAGAGTGTACACAGTGATGAATAGCATGAGGTGAACTTTAAATTAGGAGGGTGATAAGTGGCACAGATCAGAAGGTGTTTGTGTTTAGAGGAGGTGAGCTGAGCAGTGTGTGCGCCTGAGTGGAGATTTTTAAGACACAAGTTTCTGGGTTGTCGGGGTCACAGAGGGTCTTCGCTGCCCGATTTCTCACTCGATGTGGTGCTGGAGCCAAGCAGGGAGCGGCCAGCGTCCAAGTGCCCCCTCAGCAGTGCGGGCTTAACTCGGACCCGTGGACCGGCGGATGATGGAGGATGTAAAGGCGTCTTTCTATTATGAGTCTGTCGAATTGCGCCAAGATCAGCCGGGTCGTACTGGGCTCTGTGGTCGCCTCAGAAAAGTTGAAAGATTCTGAGGTGTTTGCAATGGCCCCGTTGACTTTAAAAGTCGCTCCAGTTTTGAAGTGTTAAGTGTAAGTTCTTCACTGTGCACAGTGATGTGGACAGATGGAAACATACTGGCACACCTTGATTCTGGACTGCGGCCTGTGTGGCGCAGACTTAGTGATGTATTGCAAAATAAAGGGAATATTTCACCTTTTTATGGAAGACACGCCTTTTTCATGATAGTCACTGCGGATGATAGTCACCGCTGGCAGATCCGGTCCCATCCTGTCAGCCAGTTATCCAGGAATAGATCTGTGAACCTGTCTGGCCCTTCAGCAGTCTCCCAGCAAGCACCTGAGGGACTGCGTCATACAGAGGTTCAGTTTTGCTTACTCTTTACTCAATTTTCTATGATCAGAATAGTTAATAGTTGCTGATTTTTAATTATCAGATGACAGAAAGTGAGTTTTTTAGTCAGTTTCTTTCAATACCCAACACAAATAAAGTCTTATTTTTATACTGCATCCTGGTGATGCAGGTGTGTGCTGGCGTCAGAGAACAGTTTGCTGTTTACTCAGACTTGGTGTGTTAGAAGAGAGGCTCAATGACAGATTTGACAGACTTTTGAGCGTCTTCATACTGTAATGACTCACAGCAGGAAATATGAAACAGAATGCCAGATCGTGCGTGGGGCTCCTGTATCCTGCAGTGATACACAGATAAAGAAGCACATCTACAGCGCTGTCAGACACTGAACAACAGTTCATCCAATTTGATATTATTATTTAGACTTTTGTCAGCTCATACAGAAGCTGCTGCTGGATCACTGTCTGTCCACTAACAATGTGTGGTTTAATATTGTAAAATAAAGAAGAAACTCTGTTTACCCAGCCACAGCTGCCTCAGGTCTGACAGATAAAACATGCTGCGGCCTCCAGGATTCTTCTGTTTACCATCTGAACAGACTTCACCTCCTTTAGGTTCACAATCTGAAGTCTGGAATCTTGAACTTGATGAACTTTTTGCTAAGAAATAAGCACGGGTCTGATTTTTCAGTGTTGTTTATTTTTCTGCAGCGGTGGCGCCGGCTACGTTAGTGTCTGTGGATGAGCACTAAAGAATGCTTGTGAAAAGACTTTAACTGCCAGACAGACAGTTAAGCAGCTGAAGTCCAGCATTAGCCAGTGCTTACTCTCAGCTGTGTTTAGCTTTTCTCCACATGTTACTCCATGACGCAGCTATCGCTACCCAGCCTGCTGCTTTGTATACTGTGGGAGCAACACAACAACACAACGCTGAGTGTGTAGGAGCTGCTGATGAATCAGAAAGTGTTAAAAGTGAATGAAAAGTAACATCAAGTAGGAATCATTGTTAACATTAGCAAGAAAGGCTCCGTAACTTCTACTTTACGACTGTAAGCTGGTTAGCCTAACTTGTTAACCACGACAGCTGCTCCTCAGTGTCGATCGTGTACAGATATCTTAAATTACTGATAGTGCTGTACATAACCAGAGCTATGTTAGCTCACATAGCAGCCTTGTAGTTTAGACACAAATGTGTCTGAAAGTTTCTACAAATATGTCAAAAACATTGTGAATATACAGCTTCATGTGGTTAAAGGTTATCTTGTCTGACACAAAAAAATGAGAATTCATGTATGAGGTTGACATAAAGAGGCATTTCAAGGTGAGCGTGTAATGACAAGTTAGATATTTTTTTGGCTCATTGTTAGTGGAAATGTAACAGCAAGAGGCCCGTTTCCACATGTGTCCATTAAACATTTAGTTTAGTGATGTTGAGTTGCAGAAACACATGATTTGATGCCCTACTGTAATTACTCCGTTAGCTTTTTGTGCAACATTGTGTTTTATTATGCAAGCGGGAGCATTTTTCCACCTCTTTGGCTCCGTCATGCTGGTGAAAAAAATAAAAATACACATCAAAATAGAGATACAAAATCTCTTTCATTATGGAGATGTTTTTTAGAAGACAAGACAGTTTGTGTTATTGACATGGAGAAAGCACTTGAATTTCAAATTCTGGAGTGGCAGGCTCAGATGTCTGACATTTAATTAAGTGTGATTTTGCAGTGCTCCGTCTGAACTCCGGAGCAAACAAAAAGCTTGAGAAGCTAAAAGGCTTTGTAAAGAGAACCTGATTTTATAAAAAGGCGAAAACACACACACATTTGGCGTTGGAGAAGAGTTTCCCCCACAGCCTTGTCAGGCAAACAAGCTGCTTTTATAGCAGGTCAGGTAACAAGATCCCAGTGTGAACATCCAAAGTGTCCATCAGCAGCTCCGTCAAAATGTCCTTGACAATCATCTCTGCATCTTATATACTTCAAGGCACTGGGTGTCCGGCAGGGCAAAATATGCTTTCTGAAGGAATGAATGTAAATGAAAAGATTCAGATTAGAGTGTAAACAAAGACCCTGGGACGTGCTGTGGTTTAGACCGCAGGCAACCTAATTTATCTCTGTGCAAAGCAGGGACTGTAGTCAGCCTTTATGACCTGCCGTAGATGGCCTTCTGCTTAATTAACGTCAGCAGAGGAAAAGAACAAGTTGCCCCTGCTGTGCTTTGGTGTCACTTAGAAGCTTACGGCTTACAAATACACATCTGCATACACACTCTTACATGTCCCCAGCCCATCATGAGGTGCACACAGCTGCTGGCTCTAACAGCTGCAAATCAAAGAGGCCTGTCAAGACCCAGTAGCATTTCTGTTTGCATTGTGTCCTCAACATTGTTTTAAATGTAACCCTGTGTGTGTGTGTGAAAACACAAGACGAGGAAGGACACTTTCTTCTTATGCCACTTTATACTCCTAATAAATTGAATAACATAAAATAGAAAATAATTATAATAATTAAAAAAGTTGACAGATCTAGCCGTGATTTAAAATAGTCTTTTGTTTCAGTTGTAGTCAAAATAGTTGAAATTAGCTCCATCTCAACCTACAACAGTAGAATCCTGTTTTTACATTAGTGCACAAGTAATAAAAATGTATTGATATGTAATGGTATAATGGCCACAGGGGACATTTTTCTGCATTGACTTGGAATGTAAAAACGCGGGATGTGATGTTATAAATGGTTACTTCCGACTCCCATTAGCCTCCGCCAACCACAGCGTATCAACTTCTTTAATGACAAACTGTATTGGTATGTTGGTTCAGTGAATGCATCCATGATTGCCTTGATTTGGCATCCACAGCGGCAAGTGGCAAGACTTTCCCATATGTTGAGAGAACCTCCCCATCTGAACATAAGTCCAATCTGGGTTTGCATGAAGCTAATGGGACATGAAATTGGCTCCTCTGTGCAGGAACTTCAGCATCCACCAATCAACCAAAGGGGAACCCCCTCTGGCCAATTGCAATATTTGGGCTTATTAGGTACAATATCACGCAGGGCTACTGTTTTACATTCATGATCTCAGTCACTGAAAACTCCCTTGGAGTTTTAAACATCTAGTTGTTCGAGGGTGATTTTGTACCAATATGAAATGACTTTTAAAATTGACAGTTCACTGTTTATGGAATGCAAAAAAATGCAGTATTGTGAAACATCACCGCTGGGGTCTAAGACATTCAGATAGTGAGATAATTGAGAAAATAGATTCTGTTTAAAAGCTCTGTCACATTAGTTATGGGCATTACTAACTAATATTTGATTTAGGGTGAATAATAAGCAACATTAAATACCAAAATGAAGAAAGTTTTGCCCCAAATTAAAGACATTTTTTCTCATATCTTTAGTTTGCCAGTGAGATATTTGGAGTTTGTTGTCTGTCAGGGCACATGAAAACTTGGAAATACAAAATATTTTCTGTTTCAAGGCTAAGCGAGGGGGTAGAGCAAAACTTTGAGTCAAAAAACATCGAAGGACAGATGGTTTGTTTCTCATGCAAGGTGAGATTAACAAGAGCCGGAAGTACAACCGTTGACTGCACGATGGACGACATGGACAGGGCTGTGACCCAGTCCCTTGTCCCAGAATCTCTTGATAGAAAAAAACTACACTGGAGGGACAAAACACGAGGGACACAAGAGCTCTGATGAGGTGAATCCAGGTAAAACCTCCAGTTGCTTATTGATTCCCCTTATTAAATCTCTACCAGTCCCAAAAGATGCGTCGGAGAAGAAAGGATTTTGAAGCTTTGATGTGGAAAAAGGGCTGCAGCTCAATATTTCCCTCCATATTTTGCACTTTCAGTGTTTATTGTTATCTGTGTTTTCTTGTTGTTAAGGCGTAGAAGCGAGCTTCTGCTGAGGGACAAATTGCCTTGAGATGTGCCTCGCTGAAATTTCAGCACATGGCTTTATTTCCAAAATGAAACAACAAAAGACTGACAACTGGTTGCTCCACACGGGGTTTGATGATGAGTGGTTTTTGGTTAGGCTTCCGTATTTTGGTACATAAATTTGCCACTGCTGATAACTTCTTGTAAATTTTTGTCCTCGTGCAGATGTGAAAAAATGCATCAAAAGATTGCGGCTTTGCAGAAGTAGCAGGCAAACCAAAAGAGCCACCTGTAATACCAGAGAAAGAGGATTTATGCTGCTTTTGTTATAGCTACTGCCTAATTATGGGACATTTCAAGTGAGTTTGAGAAGAAAAAAATATACCAAACACCTAATACATATTAGATAATTATTCTATTTAAGTCACATTATGTCGCTGCTTTGTTCTGTTCAGATTTTTATCCCGTCACTGCTTTAGCTGCATTAGGCTAAAGTAGTTTTTTTTGTGCCAAATGCAGATAAAAGCTCTCATACATCATCAGTGGAAACACAAGCTGGTTCGAGTTTCATCTCGTGGACACATTATCACAAAGACAAAGCTGTGATGGCCTTCTGCTGAATCCCTCGAAACAAGGCTCGCGCAGGATGAGATGAAGCAGCGCGTCTGTGAAGAGGCACTGAGCCAATCAGATGGCTCATGCTTAATACCATATGCATATATATTTGATTTCTTTTGCCCTCCTCCTCCAAATGAATCAAATCAAAAGCATACGGAGGTGTGCTAGCTCTGATGTTGTTCGGGTTGGCGCAGGCAGGAAAATGAGGAACAAGCAGCATCCAGTGAGCGAAGGAAAGCTGATGTTTTAAATGTGACTCTGTTATTATAAAATGTTGATTTTTCTCCCATAATAATCACACTAGTAGTCTAAAATCAAAACACACGGGATCAGTGAAAGTCGGGTACAATTTTACTTCAGAGCCCTCTGAGATTGTGTTTGTCAAGGGCATTCTGTGCATCCTATATGAAAGCTGACGCCTCCACGTTCACACTAAGGGGTACTTGGACTTCCATGACGCCTGGGGACAAATTTAAAAAAGAACAGTCAAAACTGAAACAGCAGATGTAGAGACAGCCTTTCTTTTCATCCAAGGTCTTGATCAAACAGCAAAAATGCTGCATCCTGCTCCTCCCATAATGCATCTTTTCTTTCAACCCTCCCTGCCCGGTAAATCCTCCCTCATCAAACATGCTCCTCGTTTATAATGCAGGCTTTCTGTTAAAGGCTGAGTGGTGCTCTCCGTGACTGGTAAACTGATGTTTATATGTAAAGTAAGTGGAGTGTTGCATGATGGTTGCATGATGGCTGCATGATGATTGTGATACCATTTTAACCCTTTGGATTTTGAAACTGTTTTGCTGTGACCCAAAGTCATGACTGACCCATGACGCTGCCTCTGCAGCCTGCTCAGTGGTTGGGTTGAATATGTTTAAAGTGTGATTTGTCAGTTGTCAGTTGCAGTAGTCTTTTAGTCTGGAATCAAATTCCAATAGTGCTAATCCTAGACCATCCTTCTAATTTTATTTTAATTTTGTTTTTGCCCAAAGCTTTGTTAAATCAACACACCTGTTAAGTAAATTTTTGTTATGGGGATTACTGCACACACAGAAACAGGAATCTACTGCTATTTAAATCTGCACGTTTTGATGCTAGGCCTCCAGTTTCTTTGACGTGTAACTGATGACTTGTGTCACTCATGTTCTTGTTTAACCCTTACTCAGAGGTGTCTGTGTCTCTTTTGGCTCTTTCAGTTGTCAGTCTGGTTGAACTACTGGGCAGCCCTTTGTTCTCCGTGGGCAAACCGTTCATAAATAACATACATTTGTATAGAGGACTGAAAGACCATTAAAAAATATAGAGCAGTCCTCTCATCCATCTGACCGGACAGAATCAGGCTTTTGGTACAAGAAAAAAACGTTTCAAAACTTTTGGGCTGTTGTGTGCAGAATTATATTAATAAAAAACATAATCCTGGCAGTAGCATTACTGTTATGTTGCAAATCAGGAGCATATAAACGTGATTTCTATGAGGCAGGGCTGAATTAAAACTGAAAAATAAGTTTCTCCTAATGTTCTTGTGCCATTCATATAAAATTATTATGTCGTAGTTATTCTGGAAAAGTACACTTGAGTGCCATTCATCTCAACACATGCAGGCAAATTGATCACTATTTTAGGTTAGGTCTCCAACCATCCAGGCCATAAAGGCATGAATATGACTAACACCACCTTCTTTAGGCCTGTGTGGTGCCCTGCAGAGGCTTTTATATTTAATATCCCTGCTGCCTTTTCACTTCAATTAAATTCAGCTTTATTAATCCCAATGGGAGCAACCCATTCATGCACCAAAGGGTCTAAAAGGTGATTACTGGAGGGCTCTAAAGCAGGAAAGTACATATTTTGTGGAGAAAATCATTAAGCCCACGCTATCTCATGGCAATAATTCAGTCCTAATTCAGCTAGCATTTTCTATATGTGCCTGCTTCATACAAAAGCATCCTCTAGGTGGTCACTCTGCAGTCTGTGCCTGTACACATTAACCGTGTGTGTGCTTTCGGTTCCTGTAATCAACCGGTTGGTACGCGTGCACGCTACAAATCTCACATCTCCCTGTTGTGTCTGCTCCTTCTACCGCAGGAAGCTACCGCTGAAGGAAGAAAATGGAAAAGAGTCTCTCAAGCCGGATACGATTGAAATCAAAGTGCACAGTGACAACAGCATCCACACAAAGCCCGATGACAGCAAAGCGTAAAAGGGTCGGTCCCCTTGTCACCAAAAGAACATTCGGATCCCGAGACCAAAACCCAGAGAAACTACAATACTGGAAAATAGTGGAGTGAAATACCATATCTGTTTATAACAATGCCCCTGTGAAAGGCATGTGTAAATACAAATAATAGGAAGAAAATAGAAAGAGAGAAAGGGTCAACCTTTTAGACACCCTGAGTGATAAATGTATCATGTTCTTAAAAACATGGCGTCAGTGGAAAGCTTGTTGATCAACGATTGTACTTTATTTGTCTCACTTTCTGTTGTGTCCGCTCATAACTGTCGTCTCTCCGGCCAGCTATCCTTTCCTGTTCGTTTTCTTGCTCTTCAACCCGCATAAGACTTCACGTCTCCAGCCCCGACTTATGACTTCCTCCCACGAACCCACACCAAGTGCAAGCAAAGCTACCATGCTAGTGTGCCCCCAAGCTCACGCCGCTAATGCTCTTTTTGTCAGAGCGAACGCACGGGCCGACTCTCACCGCGGGATATCACAACGTTTCCAACCCAATCGCCTGTTTCCATGCCTGAGTGTCACACTACAGCAACCCTTTTATGCCTTTAATAACCGAGCCGAGGCAAATGCTGAAGCATTGTGTATCGAGCTGGCTTCAGTAACATAAAAGGTAAAACCACTCTTAATGAGATTTCGAGGGTGATGACTCACGGTTCTTACGAGAGGCATTTGTTTTCTGTAAAACATCAAGGGTGAAAATTGTGCAAAACAGCCTCTGATCATTATTCCTTAAGAGGAATTAGGTCTTGATATCTGATGAATAATGTTATCTGAAGGGCTATTGTGGATCATTGTTCGTGCTGCAGGAAAACAAACAAACAGAAAGAATGTGTTGCCGTCTATGAAATATTCACTATAATACCACACATGTGCACTGATGTCATCGTTAGCAAAGCCTTTTTATATCGACACTGAATATTGTTGACACTCTTCAACCATCTCATTCTTGAACAATGTATGTTTTATTCATCTGTGTGCAAACCGCCCAGGAAGCACAGCACAGCGTGCTGTTGGTTAGGAGGCTGACTGCACTGTGGGCTCACGCGAGCTTCGCTTTGGCTTGACTTGGTGATAAAATAATGTGTCACAAGGTGTCCTCCACAAATGCCCTGAATGGTGTCACGTAATTGTTGCTATGTGTAGGAAAAGCAGACTCAAGGCATGGGAACAAACGAGCGAAGCTACGCTGACGAGAACTAAATCAACGTGTGTGTGTCGTGTGTGTTTTTAACTGATTCCTTCACTCATTCCCATCTCAGATCTGCCTCAGATGATTTTTTTTTCTATTGTTTCCGATCGCTATTCTCTCTGATGTTGTCATGTGTTGTACATAGGTGGGAAAAAAAAAGAATATTTTACAAAGCTTTTATGTAAATATACCCTAAAGGATGTGTCTTTTTTTCAAAATGCAACAGGCTTGGCTTTTCTTTGTGAACGCTCCGCACATGAAAAGGTGTTTTGTTTTTTCTTTTCTTCCTTTCTTCTTCCTCCTCCTTCTGTTGTGTTTTGGTCAGTGATGGTGTAATATTGCTTTTCCTAGTCATTTGCTTTCCTTACAGCAAATCCATGCCCTAAGGCTATTTCACAGCATTTCAGTGGAAGCAGTAATTACGGCATTAGTGTGCCTTTGTTTTTTTTTTCCTTCCCTCCTTGTGGCCCAGTGCTGCTGCAGCAGTGCAGACCATCAAATGAGTTTTTGTTCGCCGCTTTTTGCCACAGAAAATGTCAGATGATTTTATTGCGATGCTGTGAATGCTGGGAAATGTAGTCCTAGGGGTTGTGGGTTGTGGTCGACAACACTGGACAGAAACGAACGTGTATAACTACCTGGACGTTGGGTTGCAAAGAGGGCCTTTACAGAGATGGGCTGCAGAAATCTGGCTCTAACGCAGTGCAGTGCATCATCGTGTGTGTGTGTGTGTGTGTGTGCGTGCGTGCATGTGTGTGTGCATACATGCATGGGTGGGTGAATAGACTTGTCTTCATGAATCAGGTTGCATGTATGTCTGTTGAATGTATCTGCACGTACTGTAAATCAACTCTGTGTGTGAGTGTGGGCCCATTTTTCACAATAAGAGTCTCCCATTTTCAAATAATATCCCAAATGAAAGAGATAGGAAGTCGCTCTCGTGCTATTCTGTCGTTTCTGGTCTTGTAATTTATCTGTTCGTTTTGTTGAATATTTATTTTATATTTAAGTATATTTTCGAGCGCACTTTTCAGTTCCACGATGCATTGTGCAGCTCTGCGAGTCATTGCAGGTTATGACGTGCAAAGTATGATTGTCCGAGTGCTGTGAGCACGTTCCTCTCTGAGCGACCTCACCCCGACTTTCAAATCGCGCTCTGATAGATAAAGCCTGATTATGTATTTCTCGACAGTGATTAATCTCCCAGGCTGCAGCACACCATGCATGTGTCTGCCAGCCCCTCCCCCCCTGCCGCCGCCGCCGTCGCCGCTCCCTCGCCATTATCCCCTGCCTCTCAGACTCCATTGGTCTTTTAACTCAGACCCCATAGCGCTGGCTTTGTTTTCTCACAGCGAGCACTTGTACCTGCATATCTCAAATGGATGGTCCTGCCATGGAGTGGTTCCGCTGCCTGTTACGATGACTGTAAATATGGGAGCACAGTGCCTGGAGGCTATACGATTTGTACATGTTCTTTTGTATTTGAATATAAGTCTAAATTCCCCCCCACCCCACACCACCCGCCCCTCCCCCTCGCCCCTCCCCCTCATCCTCCCCACCCTCTCTCTGTCTCCTCCGCCAGGCCTTGGTCCTTTTTTCTGTAGGGGGTTAAACAGGTGTGTTTGAGCTCAGTGTACAGTATGTGTCCTCTATGTCCCCATGCTCCCTGTGTCCCTTGGACCGTCCCCCGCTGAGTGTGCTTTGTGCAGGAGGTGGGAACTATTGATGTCTCTCTGTACGTACCTGTGGAACACTTGTGACTCCTGTCATATGCCGCTGTAAATAAACATGTCCTGGTAGAAAACAGTGAAATGTTGTCATTCATCGTTTCGTTTTTGCCTTTTCAGCGGCTCTCCAGCTTGAGCGTGGCTCTCCTCAAGGATCGTGCAGGTAATTTGTGAGCTGTAGCTACTGTCAGAGGTAATAATTTGGTGAGATAATGTTGCCTTGAATGTTCACGAGCACATGGCCAACTTTCAAGATGAAGATTTCAGGCTGTCTGTAGAGTCAATATGAAGCTCTGCTGGGAACGGCGCCTCCAGCACCTCTAAAGCTCACTAATAAACATGTCATATCTTGTTTGTTTTGCAGGGCTTTAGGTGCCAGACTATTTCTCAGTGACTTCTTGAAATGTCTGCTGGTTGCCTTCTGACCTCACAGGTACGACGACACACCAAACAGGATCTAATATGTTAATTGGAGAGCTTTAGAGGTTGGCTGGTCGGCACAGAGTCAGGCTAGCTGTCTCACCCTTTTTCCAGTCTTTATACTAAAGCAAGCTGAACTAACAAGCTGCTGGCTGAGGCTTCATGCCTTGCATACAGACATGAATGGTGTGTCAGTTTTCTCATCTGAGCATATTTTCCAATTTCTTTTAAAGTTTAGTAGGCTAAATATTTTATGTTATTTTATTTTGTTAACCTCAGACAGGCCACAAATACAGCAGCAGAGGGAAAACTCGCCCAATCAGAGATCATTTTTGAGGTATGAACTCTCTGAGTTAAACGTGGCACTTTAATGCTCACATCATGAGAACAATGTGTTGGATTTGAGGTCTTTTTGGTTTTAAATAACTTGAATTAACTGATTCATTTTTTTAAACAAAATGAAAACTGAAATTCACGTTTTTTCCTGGTCCTCATTATGAGGTAATGTAAGACCGGCCAGTACGGTGGGAAAAAAAAGATACTGCCATAGATACTGATACTGGGTGAGCATTTCATTATAATCCTCTGCTTTGTAATGGGATGTGCTGTGTGATAGTCTGGTGCGGTTGTGAGATAAAAGCAGACTTCTCCACACAAAGACACAACTTTAATAGCTTTTAATTTTTTCACCATTGAAGTCGACAGATCTCATTTTTTCCAGAGGACAGAGTGCTGTTTTCATCAAGGTCATTCCTAAACCTCCATTACTCCCGTTTTAAATGGTAACTGTGTTGCATCCAAATCTGGCCTCTCCTTCTTGAAACAGTAGAAATGCTTTAATGATTAAAAAAAAAACAAAAAACAAAACAGAGAGACAGAGAAGCTGTGCTCAGAGAGGGAATTAAAACAATTCTGAAGAGCGTGGAAGAGCCACAGTGTTCCTCAGCAAAGCTGCCCTCTCTTCAGCGCTCATTTGAAGTCAGCCGATAACGTTTCCCAGCCGTCGAGGGAAGCGGCAGGCTGCCTGTTGGATCCTGGCTGCAAGGGCCTCTGTTAACAAGGGGAACAAACTTCAACTTCATCTCCCGCAGGGGCTCAAAGGAATTCTGCACATCAAACACAGAGTCTCATTTGGATGAGGAGATGCAGATGCAGTGTTGGTCATTCTGGGGGTGGTGGGGGTCCTGATAGAGAGCATGACATTTGCAGGCAGAAAAGAAATTCTCTCCTTCAGTTAGTCACGTGGTAGCCTGAAAGTCTTCTGCCGTTGATTGGGTTTATTTTCGGTCCCCCGCAAAGGAAATGACAGAAACGTTGGACGGCACGCTAACTCACACATAAACAAACAGTGTGTTTTAGTCTACTGAACGCCGCTGGGAAGCCACACACCATGTGAAAAGATAGCACAGTAAGCCTTCAGGTAATATTTCTCCCCTAATCTTTCCGTTTGCAGAGGCTCCCATGATAGTGTTCGCTGACAGCACCTTAATCCCAACCATAAGAGAAGTTTGGGAAGTCTGGGAAGAAAGCTCCTCACCATTGTTGAAGTTTTCTCTCTCTCACGCTCACAAGCAGTCAGATGACTGCTCTCAGACGCTTGCTCATAGAATTCCACAGTGAGACGCACACACAAGCTAATTTTGAAAGCTTCGCCAACATGCGAGGAAGGGGAGCTTCCCCCCAAATCTTCGCCACATGGGCAAATCCAACGGAGAGCTTTTTGGCAGGTTCAAACGTCTGCTTCCGTAATCTGCTTGATTTCAGGTTCTCCCAGCAGAGGTCCGACACGCCTCTGATTTGACAGGAGAGAAGATGGGAGGCAGCAGGTATGTGTGTGCATTAATTGGAGGTATACTGACTAATTTTCATTTAAGGGGGATGATGTAATAAATCTGCGATGGCAGGAAAGTATTGCACTTTTCTCACACTTGAAAATGTCACTTTGGTTGCACTTCTGAGCACGTCCAGCGGTGCTGTAATGTTTCACCGCATTTGGCTTTTTGTGTGAAGTGGAGGTTTATTTTTACATCCAGTAAATAAAAAAAAGCACAGCAAAAAGCATCCATTAGGCCTGAGAACACGTTGCAGTACATTTACTACTTACAAGGTTGATTTTCTTAAAGTATTTTAAAACTTGGCTAACTGGCAGTCGTCTTCTTTCTGCCCTCCATCCATTCCATCAGTGAAATAGCTTTACATTAGCACCAGGACAGTCAACAACGTTGGCTTGTGTTGACACATATGCAGAAGAAACAAACTGAAGGAGGCCCTGACTTCAAAACTTCACAAGGAAGTCACAAATATTCACTTTAACAAGCCAGTTTGACCTTAGAATCCAAAAATCACCATTTCTCTTTCAAATGGAGAAAAAGTGAACCAAGCAGATGATATAATTCTACTTGTATTGAATTTATGGGAGTTTTAGTGAAGTATAGTTTGCTTGATGCATGCAGGTGTGCTTTCTTTGATAGCCTGGAATAGTTTTGAGAATCCCTGAGAGAACTGAAAAAATAAGGAAAACTTTTCTTCTTTGGCAGAAGAAACTCAAGTTGACATCATGGCAACTGAGCAAACTCCATCAATTGCTCAGTCGAATTCTGTTTGGCAACATTATTTTGTAGAACTGCGGTTTCCAAGGTCAGTTTTTTCTGTTAGCTTCTGGAGTAGGTATGATAGTGACGAGTGCTTCAGAGTGTAGAGACATGTTATCATTCTTGAAGTGGTCACTTTCATTTCCTACGTCCTTTTGTATGTGGTGCAAGGAAAGTACTTGTCTCTTTAGGCACAGGACACTTAACCCGAGCAGCTGAGGAATTTTCTTTTTATAAGTGTTTAGAAAAGCAAGAACAAAAACCTTCTGCATCCGGTTAAAGCTTGTATTACTACAATATGATATCAACTGGTGGTGGGGAGCAGGAAAATGACATTTAATTAGAAATGTTGCAGGTTATTACTTGAAGATGAATGTTGTTTTGACAGGTCTTATATTAAAACACTGGCTGGCCACTCAGTCATGTTGCAGGTAAAGCTGCCTAAGGATGGATACAAATATTTAAAGTATTTAAAGCACCGCAGAGGCAGCTCACACTTGGAAGTCTCGTTTGACGCCTAGAAGATGTGTTTGACTTTTCAGAAGATTCCTGTAGCAAAGATTAAGCAGCGCTTCCCCACAGTACTTCCATCATGAGCATTTCCAGCCAGTACATTCAACATAGAAGCATCACTTAGCATTTCTATGAAAGCTATTACAAGCACACGTCCTCATTCGTATGGAGCTCCAGCTGAATACGCCAGAACATGACTTCTCGTGCATTCACATCTGTCAAACTCTGTATAACCCTATTAAGTGGTGCAAAGAGGAGCTACCGGGCGCAGAATTTGTACTATCTTCAGGACCTTGCTGAGCTGAGTTTTATAAATTCAAGATGAGGTCACGTCAGCACTCAAGTCTCTTAAATGGTCTCTTGCGGAAAATATTGCGCTGTAACAACAGGGAGCAGAAGTGGATAACATAAATCGCTTAGAAATAAAGCGAAGCTGCACCACCTCTATTTTTCTTATTAAAAGCAACTAAACATCAAGAGATAAACAGTCCTCATGCTGTCTCTCTCTTTTTTTTTTCATCCCAACAAGCGAGCTCTGGAGGGAGCTGAGCCACAATCCGGATGACAAATGAGAGCTTTATGGCTGTTCGCACCACAGGCTCAGTGTTCAAGGACACACTGGGAGGATTTTCCAAGGGAATAGGCCTAAATTACTTCAGGTTGTAGGCTAACTCTTTCAAAG
Organism: Scatophagus argus; assembly: GCF_020382885.2. NCBI lineage: Eukaryota > Metazoa > Chordata > Actinopteri > Scatophagidae > Scatophagus > Scatophagus argus. Next base: position 5,024,025 of record NC_058516.1, read on the forward strand.
TGATGCAGTGCCTTGACGGAGAAACACGCGAGGTGTGATGAGCTCATGTGAGAAAGGCCTTTTGATATTCAGCACAGACACAGATAAATACATTAGTGTGGAAATCTTGCGAAAGTCACGTACGCCGCTGCTTTATCTCTCTGTGCTGTGATTCAGGGCTCTTTCATTATAAAGCTCAGACCTACTGGAGACATAATTGAGTCTGTGCTTATACAGCAGAGTGGTGAAATACCTTTTTGTGCTGTTTGAAAGGACGCTTGCTTGTGCAATAGAGACCTTTCAGTGCACTGCTTGGCGCGAGTTTCTTTGCTCATTGGAATCAAATCACGATGAATGGACTTTCTGCTAGTGGTCGACTAATAAGCAGTCCTATGCCTAAATAATTAAACGCTGTGCTGTCATTTTTGCACTAAAGTTGAAAACATTTCAGATGACTGCTGCAGTTATAGTTAGTCCGAAATCAAGATCACCTTCCTTTCATAGAGAAGAGAATATTAGCGATTATGTGAAGTGCTAGTTTTAGCAGTACGTCTAATCTCTTGCATTCTTCTGTTTTCTGATGTTAAAATTAATTGTGCATTGTACAGAAAAGGCCTGCCGCAGGCACCCTCGAATGATCACACTCAATTAGACATCATCAATTAGTGATGCTGAGTGCATTGTTTCACAATCACATGTGGTTATTACTTTGCTGTTGCAGAAACAGCAATGAAAATGTAGTAATATTCGTATTTATCTGTGTGTACATTTGGATGATGTAACAACAGAGCCAAGCATTTAAATTGATCAAAAGCAAAATAATAGTCAGCTGCTCTCTGACTGTTGTACTGCATTAGATCACTAGATTGTTTTTAGGATGGATTTTCATTTTTGGACATTCAGGATGAGCAGAGAACTATGTGTGTAACATACATAAAACATACAAGTTCAGTAGTTATGACCACTGCTATATGTAAGGATGGACGACACACCAAAACATCGCGGATACAAACGCCGTTGAAACCATCTGTGAATACAGTCATCGGTTGAGCCCGTGACCTGACGTAATGATTAATGAGAGCTAACGCTTTATTAAATTTACGCATTCCAAAAAGTATGTAAGATGAAATTGTCTATTAGTTTATGTTGTCTAAACCTAACTTACTTTTCCAAGTACATCTACTTTAAGTAAGCTGTACTGTCCCAGTGTGACTTCAGAACCAGCTTCATGTGGGACCTGATTGATAGCTGTGACACCTAGATGTAGCTGTGACCTTTGACCTTAGCTAACGGCTAACAGTCAGCTAACAGCATAACTGCTGTAAGTTCCACTTGTCGACAAATTTACATTAAAACTCGTAGAAACCACACTAAAGGTCGGTAACGTTTGCTCAAGTTTAAATTCTCCCCTTTCTAAAGTAATTTCGTTCATAAAGTGAATTAACCACAAAGCTTAATTAAAGATGGCTAATGACAGCTAATCATGATCATGCATTGCTTTTAGGATTAATGAGCTGGCGCACGTCACTCTCCCCTCCAGTAAAATGTGTGTATATGCAAAATTTAATTTTTCCAGGGGCTAAAGACGGCAGGTTTGATTTAAGCCTGGTGACTGCGTGTTTGAGATAAAAGTTACAACGATATTGATGCCTTCAAGATTTCCTCCAGGAGAAGCCCTGTCAGAGCCAGAGCCAAACAGGGGCTCCTTCATCCCTGTGAACCGCAACGTGTTGCACCCAAGGGCCCCGAGGTATGTCTCTCCACACTCTGTGTTACAGTGTGACCTACTGTGTGTCATGTAGATAATAACCGTCATCTCAAGTGTTGATGACTGTCTTTCCATGTGTGTCTCAGTTAACCTAACAGTTTTAAACCTTAGTAATCTTGGGACCATACAAGTACATGTAAAGTACATGTAAAGTAACTGAACCTCAGCCGTCTATTGATGCCATTTTATCGCATTTAGTTCATTTGTTTGTTTAGTTAATAGCACGGTTCAAGGCATGACAGTGTCAGTTCCTCTGTTTTAATCTAAAATATCTCAACAACTATTGGATGTGTTACCGCAAGCGATGTTTGGTAAATCTCATGACACGGTGAAGTGATGAACCCACACTCGTTTAGGCTTTTCACAAACCACAGCAGTTGAAAGTGAACATCATCATGGCATGAGTCAGTTATTACTGCAGATGTCTGTGGGCCTTAGCCTTTTGCATATTATTAACTTGCCCATTCAGATGGTCTGAGGAGAAAGCAAAGAAACAAAAAAGTCACAAGATGTTTGTGTTGTGTTGTGAGTAACAAATTTATGTATTTCAGCCACTTCAGCCACTGTAACTTTACATATGGCTTTATCATCATGTCATTTCTTTTAATTTGTCCAGTAGGTTAATTTGTGACCAGCATCTGCAGAAGTAATGACTAACTGGTGTGGTTGTAGACTAAAGGCTTTTTTTTTCCTTTTGTTACCCTAAAATTAGTGTGTATATGCTGGCTATTTCTGGATACCTGGAGCCACATGACTTTACCACGATTTGATCAAGGAACAGCATGCCTGGAGGGAAAGTACTGCAGCTGAGATTTGGGGTAAGTTGTGTCATTAATTTAAACCTGTCGCCCTACACTTGTGACTCCTTCTTTGCTTTGTCTGATCAGTCGCTGAAGCTTCATGGAAACAGTGATGTTATGATGTGATGATGTGATGAATGTTATGGTGGTTACGTATATATTTATATATATATATAACAGTGCTTAAACACTTCATAGCATCAGGAAAGGATGCCATGTTTGCATTAATGGGAATCAGAGCTGGAGTGGATAAGTACGTCTGGCTACTGCCTTTGACCTGCATTTGTTAGTGCCTGTTAGTGGGGAGTGGAGTTGTGGAGTGGAGTTTTTTTTGTCCAGTGTTAAAGAAGTATCGGTCTTCTGTGTTACAAACTCACTTTGCGGCCCAATATTTTAAGATCTTTTTTAATTCGAGTTAAAAACTGAATTCATCTCACGTAATTTCTGTGTTGTTAATTCAGCTACTCATTCAGCTACAGGGCGTTGCTTCAGCTTAAAGTAATAACGGTCATACTAATTTTGTGTCAAATAGTTGAAACCAGATTTTAAATCTATAAATTGTAATCATTTTTAAAAATACATTATACAATCTGTATCATATGAGAAGCCAAACTTTCCTATCACAGAAGATTATCCGGCTGGCTAAGCAGCTAACTTAACTGGCTTTCTCCATCAGCTGGGGGATTGTAGTTTGAATATAACAGACCCAGAGGCAAGTGATTTAAATCAGAAGCCCTGGGCACACAAAAGAAGCCGTCCGCTCAAGTCGTTCACGTTTATACATTTCGCCGACGTTCCTACCAGAAGTGAAAGCACGCGGGAGGGGATTTAATGCTTTGCTCAGGAACACTTTATAACCCGGGCGACGCTGAGGGATTTGACATGTGAGCTTTCAATTATGATGCTATCTCACTTAGCACTAAGCTATCCTGCTAAGCACACACTTCGGTCACCGATCAGCAGAGCATGTGTTACGGTGTCCCTTAAAGCCCATATAGATCATTACCATTTGCAGGAAACACTGTGCACAGCAGAGCCTAAGGATCAAATTCTCACCCAATAATTGAGTGCGTGGCGGGGTAAATGTCAAACTATTTGCAAGTCATTCGTGCGCTGTGGTATTCTTCTCTATTAGCCTAATGTGCCAGACTTACTCATCTTGGCTTTGTGCAAATTCATATTGGATTTTTATTAAAACTCAAACCAACAGTAATAGATGTGCCTCTGGGATAGCTTTAAAAATCAATTTGCTAAACAGGACAAAATTACCCCATAATTGTCTCCTTGGACCACATTACCCATCGAAGGTGATTCTCATTCGAATGTGAGTAAACTTTGCTTCATCGACCAAATCGTTCCCTCACTCTGGACTCCAGAGCCATGTGTTCCTTCATTACTATAACCACCCAAACAGGCAAACGGGATCCTGCGCTCGCCACTGACAGGAAAATCACAACCCAGATCCTGCCTGTCAAATGGCCCTCCAGCGATTCCTGCTGCTAATGAAGTGAAATATTCTGGCATCTGAATCTGAAATAGAGCTGTATATTTGGACACATGAATATGAATACAATCAGCTAGACTTGGCTCATTAATGAGGCAGGGAGAGCAACCAGCAGACAGGATTAATTAATTACAGAGTGACATTTATGGATAATAACCTTCTGGTGGATATCACGGCTAATGAATATGCATAAGACTATCAAAGGGGAAGTATCCAGCCAAGATGAAATATCTATATTCAGATCCATGATGGGGTTACTGCCGCATCATGTGAATCAGCAGCACATCATGATTTCAAAGCATGTCATGTTTGAATGATTCTTCCCCAGCTCGCCATGTGATGAGACACAGTGTAACTGCCTTCAAGCAGGGTTGCGTGGCACCTTCTGTGGCACTAAATTTGCAGTTGGTGAAATAAGTTGATGTTGAAATTCCGGAAAACAGCCAAAGAGTTGAGCCTCTGTGACTAAAGGACTCTGATTTGTGTCTGTGAAGATCCTGGTGAATATATCCTATGGATTTGGTGATATTTTGCTGTACTGTTTCAACCAAGACCAGTGGCTGTGTCATTTCTCCTCCTGAGGGTCCACTGTGACCACTGCTGGTAATCAATGAGCAGAACTCCTTTCTGGGCAATATTGGATTTGGAGGGGGTTTGCATTAATGCGTTGAAGCACATTAATTGAAGTCTCGTGTTTTTAATTAACTGAAAACTGGCATCCCCATCTAGTTATTTTATCTATAGCATCTTAATTGAATTTAGAAGATTCGATGTAATTGCATATACTGTGATGGAAGATTTCATATCGCACATAATCAGTGTAGCCTAACTCTTGTCAGTACTTCCTATCTCTTACAACTGGCAATAACAAATCCTGCTTCGCAACCGTCTTTGTTGCTTACTAAAGCCACAAATTTGATACCATTATGGCAAATTATAAAGTCTTGCTGGCAGGAGTGTGAGATTTCTAGATTATTTCGCCGTTACAAGATGCAGCTTGGACTGAGCAGAGTTGGGATGAACCTCAAATTCTACTCCCCTTGTAGCCGCAAGCGTCTGCTGGCTTGTGTCTTCCAATAAGCAGAGCCTAAAATGTGTTGCTGTAGAAACTGCAAATCATATGAAAGGGGCTTGTAGTGAAGAACCCACAGATAATTATCACTTGACTCTGCGGTTCCTCTTTCAGCTCATTGTTTCGGTTTTGTGGCCTGTGACTCCACTGTCGTATGCTCAGCACCAAATAGCAGAGAGACAAAGCTGCTGGTGAACTAAACGTTTCTCGTGTGTATTATTAAGAGTCATTTTACAAGAGTTGCATTATAAGTCAACTCCCTGTTACCTGTCTGAAAGGATGATTAAACATCTTTGCTGTTGACAACCTCCCTTCCTGCTGCTAGGCAACAATGGGTTAATATGTTTAGTAGTGGCTCAAGTTGGAAAAGCCAACTTTTAGTAACTTGTGAGCAAAGAATTATTAAGTTTAACAACATGTAAGGTTAAGTTCATTGCATGAACTGGAAAACAGCACTCCCACTAATGCATTTCTGCTAGTGTACAGCACATAATTAACCATCAGGGAGAGGCAGCACCTTGTCAGTGCAGCAGATGGTAGATAAGAGGATGAAAATATTCGTTAGGAACAAGGGGCTATTGTTGTCCTCGTTGCTTGTAAGACACTTTTTCTAGCACAGGTCTTAATTGAATTCCCTATCGCAGCATTAATGTGATACCCCAGTAGGTCAAACTAATTAAATGGTCATAATCAATAGGATTATGCAATATGAGTGTATTAAAGAACATATGAGATCCCTGTGTAATAATAATTATCATTCTGAAGGTCAAGTTAATTAATGGCCCTGCCTCATCATTGTGGGATCTTTTACTATAATGTCCAGACTCCTAAAGCCGGCTGAGCTGAAGCGAAGGGACAGAGCGGCTTCATTGTCCACACCACTGACCTTCTGCAAACGATGATTGATACTGCTCCCCTTATCTCATTGTCTCCTTCCTCCACCGTATCAATCACTAACAAGAAATAATATGAGATGTTCATTGTTCTTCGAGTCGGATAGAGGTTAAACGGAGGAATATGCATCAAACTGTCCAAATAAAGTTGTGAAATAAGTTGATGTTACAGGTCAGCTGATTTAACATCACAGCGGTTCGATTTCGAGGCACCAAAACAATGTGAACTCGTTTTATATTTCACAGCAGGACTCACAATAGGCCCGTGTGCAGGAGTTAATCACAAGTTAGCACAAGTAAACCATCACAACAAGTAAATCTGCTAAAACGTCATAAAACATGACAGCTGAAATACTTCCCTACGTGACCTCAGAGTTTCGAGAAACTTTGAGAAACTAATAAAATATAATACCTAATTATGTATGAATACTGTACCGCTAAAAGAATAGGGTGAGCTTCTGCTGTTAGATCAGCTTCAGTCCTTCTTCAGCTGTGTGTTATGGGAGATTAGATCACTTCTTCAAAGGGAAAAGCTTCCAGTTCTGTGAGAGGTGAAGGAATTGGAAATCTGCTCGACACCCTGCACTCCCCACCATCCTGTGCAGGTTTATTGATATTCTGATGTGAGCATCAGGAAGGCGGTTTGACTTTGTCTTGCTTTTCATCAATCCTATTTTATTTCTGCAAATGTCCTGATATAGAAATAAATAAATGTTGTGTCCAAGGCTTGATGGCAGTCCTGGCTAGTTTTGTAAAGATCATTGCATTGAATATTTTCTATTTTCTTTGAAAGTGTGCTAATTTTGTAGAGATTTGTAGTGTGTGCAGTGTTGGCTTGCAAATGTAGTGAAATGTGACTTTGGTGGAGAGGTGATCAGAAGTGTCCCATATGTTCCTCGTAACTCTTGTTCAAATTATGCGCTCAAGAGTGGCATTTGAACAATATGAAGGACACGAAGCTGGAAGAGTGGAGTTTGGTGTTTTAAAAGTTTTACGATCTTTAGGGAGTTAGCTTGGAGAGCAGAAGAGGCTCATTTGTGCTTGGCTCAGAAAGTCTGCATATGTGATGGTGAATACTGCATTGTATATTGCATTGCATATATATATTACATATTGCTTTGTCACATTCCTACTTTTGTTTTACAGTCTCAAGGCTGTTGTATATTTGACTGTTGATTTGCTAATTTAGTTTCATATGAAGGTCATAACTCTAAATTGTCCCTCGGTGTGAATGTGAGAGTGTGTGGTTGTCTGTCTTTGTGTGTTGGCCCTGCGATTGACTGGCGACCAGTCCAGGGTGAACCCCGCCTCTCACCCGTAGTCAGCTGGGATAGGCTCCAGCTCCCCCGCGACCCTGACGGACCAGCGGTATAGAAAATGGATGGATGGATGGATGAAGGTCATACCTGCTTTGTGTAACTTGCATTTGCAAAGGCTTCAGAAGTATTCAGATCATGACGTTACTGTTTGGACCTGCATACGATGGCACTGCTCAACCATGCTTTCAATTTTGCAGTGGACCGGATAATCAGGAGGTAAACCTGGAAGCTAGAAAACTTTTTTGGCATGCAAGCTCGGAAAAAAGGGTCTTAAATAATTTATTTAGCATAAAAATTAATCAGCACATCAGGGAACATTTCATCCTTAAGTTTACTTGAGCAATTCAGAATCACAAAGTTTGGACACAGGTGGTTTTCACATTTTATTTGAATCTATTTGAAATATTCACAAATTGTTTCTCGTGTTGTTTTTGCAGAGGTTACTTGACCTTTTATTGAACGTGTTATTGCTATTGATTCAGCTGCGTGATCCCGTCAACATAGCAATTTGCCCTTGAATCTTACCTAATTATGCAGTGTGTATCCAAACATCAGCCATCGAGTGACATTTATTATGTATCGTTAACATATCTGTTCATTTTGGGCTCCATGTGTCAGTCATTTTATTTTGCAGTACATATTGGTTCGGGTGCACATCCCCGGAGTGCTCCGCTACAGACAACCTGTCCGTCTGGCAAGAAGGATGAAGCCTGTCACCTTTTAGTGTGCGCCGAAGGTGAAATGACATTTGAGCGCCGTGCCAAATGTGAGTGCACTCTCCACTCATGCGCTGCTGTCAGGAGTGATCACTGTTATTTCAGCTGCCCGTTCAAAGAGGGGTTCCAATGGCTCACCCCTTTCGCTGCGTTCAGGGTAGTGCAGATAGCAGCCCAGCATTTGCCCTCGCTCTGCAAATCTGATTAGAGGGGCTGTAATAGCAGGTTGTGTGGGAGAAAGTACGATATGAGGAGAGGACAGCGCAAACACACAAGCCATCTCTTTGTCTCCCTCCCAACCCTTTATCCTCTCTCTTCCTGCTCTCTCTTCAAAACAACATGAAAGTGTATTATAGAGTATCACGCTGTCACCTTGGGATGTGACGGGAAATAGAATGGACTACTCAATAGACCGCTAAATTAACTTACTTTAATTTTAGAGACCGTGCAAGGCATAAAGGCGGAAAGACGCGTACACACACTTACACACACTTGCACACATCCGTGACTTAATATGCTATATGGATCTCGCTTCAAAATGAGATGTCCACCCTCTGAAAAGGTGACAGATGCTATTTGAGAATGATCACTGATGCACTGCATAAGTGGAAATGTCTGCATGTCTCCAAACACACATGAATCATCCAGGTGCCGCAGTCCAGATAGTGCCAGTCTCCCTTTATGGCTCACAGGATTTTAAATTTGCTTATCGTCACCATTTAAATAATATCCACAAACATGGTGTCAAATCAACAAATAAATGAAAATTTAAAAAAGGAAAATAGTTTTTCTGCTGGAAGTGTTTTTCATTATTCATTTTCATTAGTGGGTTTTGAATTGCAAAATAACATTTAAGGGTGGCAAATGGGAAATGGGAGAACATATTATAATTGCAATCACTTTTAGCTCTAATCTAATGTTTGTGACAGGGATACAGTCTCAAAAAAGCAAGCTGGGACTGTCTGTGGTGTTATTATCATGCAAATGTCCCCTTTTCATGTGGTTTTAGTTCATGTAGAAGTTTTAATTATAATACTCCCATCAGGTATATTGTTACAGTTGTTTTGAGCATCACATTGTCCCCATAATAGCCCCAAACTTTTGCACCAAACTTACCCACACATAGTGAGAAATGTGACAGTATTAAAGTTGAGTGTGCTGTATGAGACTCTTGGGGTCATTTCACTGATGGTATTTCTAATACATTTTTAACACCATACTGTATGACAGTGAATTCAGGAGAAATAATGGCTGATGAGTCACTGACTGATAATATACTTTAAAACCAAGTAGGGATATTTGAGACCACGGTAGCTCCTTTATAATGTAGATGATTAAATCCACCTTGTTAACTTTATGGTTCTTGCTCCTCATCCTCCTTCCCGAGACTCTGTAAGTCATCCTTTAAGTCATGCTGTGTGGAAATCTGAGGCTATATTCACTCTGCAGGTACCAGCTCAGCTCCAAATTCCTCCTCATATCTCGCTTTTCTTTTTTGGATATTCATGCCTATTGTAGGATGTACTCCTCTGTTCATACACGTTTTGGACTGAGAGTTTTTGTCATTATTTCTTGACTGAAATAAGGCTCTTCCCAAAGGGCTGTTTTTTGTTCCTCTTTTGTGTCTTGTAGTCATCTAACAAGGTGGCGTCGAGACAGATTGGAGAAAAGGTGTACCAAAAGCGACAGACTAATAAGAAGCACTGGGCTTCTCGTAGCTCCTGGATAATATGTTGAAGTTCCTGTCAAACAGATAGATCCTCACTTTTTTCAGGTCCATTCATCGTTGTTGTGCTTTGTCAGAAGCATAATGAAAATGCTTTGAAATGTAATGTAAGCCCAGAATCTGCTGCTGCTTCACAGTGAAAGCCTTGACGCAGCACCGTGACACAAAGAAGGCTTTTAGACAGGGTGAAAGTAAACATTGTGTGGGAAACACAATTATTCACTTAATTGTAGAGTGAAGATAGCAGTGGTGGAATGTAGCTATATTGTACTATTCTATTACTGTGTTGCTGATTTTACTTAAGTAAAAGATCTGAGTACTTCTTCCACCGCTGGAAGATTGAGTCCTTTCTGCACAACAGCAGCCAGTTGACTTAGCTTAGCACAGTGCCTGGAAAGAGCTAGTCCAGCAGCCAGCAGAGACTCCGGGAACTGGTTGGTCCAAGCTGAGAAGTAGTCCAACACATGACCGACTGTGAAACAAGGTTTTAGAGGTACTGTCAGGCAGATATTCACCTATGGCTGGAGCCAGGGCGGCTGTCTTTATGCTAAGCTAAGCAACTGCTGATGCCTCTTGGGTGTGTCTCATCTGTTTATATTTTTTTCTATTAGCTCATTCATGATTTTTATTTTTAATTTTAATATCATGTTTGATTCTATGTGCACTCATTTAACCGTGGCTTGAGTAACTCAGGGGTGAAAAATTGTTTTTTTTTTTAGAATTTCATTTTGGTCAAAAGCTGTCCTGCCCACTCTTCTCTCTGTCCACTTCCTGTCCATTCACATCCTCTGTGTTTCCCTCTTTCCTCTCAGTAGGGACTCCCGCCTTGGCCTTTTCCTTCGATCTGATCTTCACTTTCATCACGAGTACATTTTTCCAGCTTCAGTTCCTCCTCTTATAAACATTCCAGACCAGTTTAGCTGACATGTTAAATCATGTTCTCTGTGTGTGCTGGTTTACCTGACTGATCATTGCTTTATGTGTTTTTTTTAAGCAGTAAGGAACATCCTGTCAGCACACTTTGACATTTTATGATGCGTTAGAATAATTAACCTCTTTGTGTGGCCTCTGGGCCAGCTGAAAGGAGAAATCGTGGACAGCCAAACAGGGTATGTAGCTGTTTGATCTAAAGGGTGGGAACAGCTTTTATACCATATTAAAATTTAATTAAATTGCCTTCTAGCTGATTTTTCTTCCTTGGCTACAGGTTATGTCTTTAGCTGACATTTGGGCATTGCCTTAATGACGTTATGTCTTTTTTTTCTAAATGTTGGGCTGGGAGTGCTCCCATTAAAATTGATATTAATGTCCTTCTTGTTAGATTTCTCCCTCCATTTAAAAAAAACCACAACAGCAAAACAATCCTGGTTGTGTAACTTGAACCTTATTTTTCGGGGGGGGGCGGCCGTGGCCTAAAGATAAGGGAAGCCGCCTGTGAGGGTCGCTGGTTCGATTCCCCTACCAGACAGGCAGGAAAAATTTGGGTGTGGTGGAGTGATTCATGAGAGAAAAATGCCCGCCCCCCTCCATTAGCCAGCTGATGTGCCCTTAAGCAAGGCACTTAACCCCCAGTTTGCCTGACAGTGGCTGCCCTCTGCTCCTGTGTGTTTCACTGCATCTAATTTGCTGGGTGTTGCATGTGTGTGCTACTAAGGATGGGTTAAATATAGAGGAAAGATTCAGTGTGTGTATGAAAAATATATATACTTTTTTTTCTTCTTCTTCTTCTTCTTCTTCCATTTGGAAAACATAGCAGTCCTGATCCAAAAAATGTACATTTTTGGGTTAGTTTTTACAGCTTATTTTACATCACAGTGCGCCATGTGGAGGCTGTACACCACACAACCTCTATCAGCCTCCAGCACTGCCGCAAATGAAGCAAAGCAGTGCATCGCAAGCCAGCATTTTTCACTTCTGTAAACAAACACTTCCTCTACCTGCCTACCACTCTGCCACAATCACATTTGACCATGAGATCTTTTTATAAATAACCCCCTGGGGTGTCCCAGTCACCAAATCAGCATATAACATCTGCTTCGCTTGGCTGTCAGCCAGCTTGAGCTGAGGCAGATGCACCCCACCATCCCTCCTTTTCTTGTAGTCCACCGGTGTCCTGTCATCTTCGATGGCGCCCTCTCTGCCTCATTTCCCTCCCCGATCCCCACGCCGAGCCCCCTATCAGGCCTCTCGGTGAGCCAGCAGCCTGCCGAGCCACCCCGAGGTCGCACGCGGTCACGGCTAATGTGACAAAGCCAGCTGCTCATCATTGCCCAACCAGCCTCTCACCAGCTGTGATTGGATGTAAGGGGTCGCCCTGCTTGGCCCTCAGGGGCCCAGGGCCAGATCAGTCAGCTCAGACATGTCCTCTACACAGACAAGTGAGCTGAACTGTGTTCCTAACTTTGAAGCTGCGTCTGTGACTAAAGTTGATTTTTTTTTTTATTGGATGAGTAGAGAAAAGTTTATTTGAGTGGTCTGTCTTGACCCATAGAGTAGATCAGAGGAGAGACAAGGTATGATAAGGAGTGGAGACTAAAAGGAAAGGTCAGGCGTCTGCGAGCAGCATAAAAACAGCATGAAATTGAAGGATAAAATCTTAAATGTACAGTGGAACAAATGACTTTTCAAAGCAAGTCGCTTATTATGTTAGCTCTTCTATTTCATATTTTTCAGCCTTTTGAGCCCGTTCACCTTTGTATGACTTTATGTACTCAGATGTACAGCACCTGATCTTGTCTGTCATTTATTCAGTGGTGTTTCTATACTTAAATCTTTGGCAGTGCTCGACATAGTATCAGAGATTTTGAGATTGGGGTAGGAGGTTGTGCTCAAGATACATAAAGTGTTGTTAAGTGAAGTTGACAGATGTTGAAGTAGAAAAGCTTGTGGTCCACTTAAGGCCCTGATACATCACTCTGTTTAATCTCCAATTTAGCAGTCTAAGTGGTAAATTAACTCAATTATTGTGTACAATTAAACACCAGCTTTAAATGCGTTAAATGTGGTACCGTTGGTTGTAAGTTGCTCGTCACTGACCTACTGAAACGTTCTTATTACTGTGAAGGACACATAGACATGGGAATATGACAATCTCGCAAACATCTCCCACAGTGAGTGATTATGAAGTACATTATTCTTTATGTAGCCCACCCTTTATGGTCCCCAACATGCCAAAGATATGAAATGTTATAGTCACAATAAAATTTAATCTTTAAATAGAAGTGCAGTGACATTTAATTTAAATTAAACTTTCATTAGTGTCTTTCAGGGAATATGCACACTGTATTTTAAATGTCTGCAGATCAACAGACTGTAATAAGCTGAGCCAGAAGACTTAAAATAAACCTATGAGTCATGTGTGTAAAACAATATTTAAAATCCAGTTTTAATGTCTAAACTTTGTGACCTCATAGTTTGGGTTTGTCTCCTGTGAAAAGTGCATTTGTCAAAATCCCCCTTTGGGCAGTGACAATCAGTATTGAAGACAATAGTCAGACAAACAACCCCAGCTGCCCAGGATGCCACTCTCAAAACAATCAGCTGCAACAAAAGCTAGAGTAAGCCCCCTCACCAGCACTAATTGTTAATAAGGGGTTTCAGCATAATTGATTTTTCTTTCATTCAGTTTCCAATTTGCTCCTGTTGCGATGGTATTTGTGTCCCTGGGGTCTAATCTAACGTTTCTGTTTGAACCCGCAAATGCTTTTGCAACAAACAGCCCTGAGGAGGAGGAGGAGGAGGAGGAGGAGGAGGAGGATGCAGAGCTCGAAGTTGCTCAGGTGCCTCGACAAACCAGATGTATTTCATATGGAAATGTCAGGGTACCTCAGAGACTTTGCTCATGCTGGAGATGAAAATGTCGGCCGCAGCGCACTTAGTGAACTTGTGTTTTCTTCATCCCTGAGTGTATCTCTGCGTGAATTCAGCTGTCATCCCGCAGCTTCCTGCTTGCTACATCAAATTAAATGGTACTACAGGTAGTTCGTTTAAATTAGATGGGGGTTAGTTATCGACACTATTACATGACAGCCGCCTGGGGATGTTGCAAGTTTTAAAAGCCCATAATATGCCAAAGACGTGTTTATCAGCTCCAGGTACCATATTTTACCTTAATGGTGTGCAGCAGGAAATTGCAGTTTTGCATTAATGAGCTTTTACGAACACAGACGTTGAATATCAGGACATAATTGAAGACAAAAGCGGATTTAGAGTCAGTAAGCCGTGGCGACGATGGTTTCTCTAACAACTCATATGTGTGCATGCAAGACATATTACGTGGTAGCTTCATGAGCTTTAGAAAAAGCTTTAGAAAAACACATCCTCACATCCTCAGAGCTTTGGTCACGTTGCATTTGAAACTGCTCACAACCAAATGAGATGTAAACCAGTTCATGTTAATGCACTAGCTGACAACTTCTGTGTTTGGCTTGTTGGACGACAGTGGTGTGCATGAAAGAACAGATGTCTTCTTATTTTTAGCTATTTTTTCTTTTTTTAAAAAAAAAAATAAATAAAATAAGTCTGAAAGAGGGTTTTCCTGAGGGCCCGGCTGTAACGGGGAGCCAGATGCTTCTTTTAAATCTGTGCTGAATTGTGCTTGAATTCTTTGATAGCGCAACGGCAGATAAGGCAGTGCAACTTATCTTGGAGCTGTCACATATAAACAAGCGTGGCTGTACATATGCATTGATAAGCAGGCCAGCCTTCGGTGCTATCTACCCTTCCTTTGGCAGTATCACGAGTGGGCTACTTTGAAAATGCTTTATTTTTCCCTTTGTTTTTAACTATGTTCATTACTCTGAGACTGTTATTCTCGCATCTGTTAATTGAGATTAACTTTATGGGGTGTGCTGTATGTAGTAGAAGTTCTCAGTACTCCAACATACTTTTCCCCCCTCAGCTGCTGGTGGTCACTACCCTTAAGAGTGATTTCTTTTTGGGGTTTTTTTTGTTGCGCTGCCCTGTCAAACACTCACTTTATTCACGCTCCGTGATGGAAGCACTGTGCAGAGGTGCAACCAATCTGAAGCGCAGTTTGAGGCTTTGAAAGATATTATTAACCTGTAGGTGACTTGTGAAGCCATATGGGTTGCTCTTGCATAGCCTGAGTCATTTGTTGAATTATCCATCTGAATCATGCCCTGTAATTACTTAAACAATAATTACTATTGCAGTTATCACACTGGGTTGGTAATTTAATTTGGTTTTGAAATAAATAGAAATGTTCACACTGTCACAAATTAAGTTGCTATTTTGTGTTTCTGTTCCACACCTCAGTAATTATTATGTGATGGGATATTTGGAATATTGGAGAAGGAGATAGATAGATAGATAGATAGATAGATAGATAGATAGATAGATAGACAGACAGACAGACAGACAGACAGACTGACTGACTGACTGACTGACTGACTGACTGACTGACTGACTGACTTTGTTGATTCCAGGCTGGGAAATTACAGTGCAGCAGCAGCATTACACACAATAAACTATGCAAAATATGTTAAAAATGGCAACATACAAAGCAATATAAAAAGTGTATATACAACAGGCTACATGAGTCAGTGCCTTGCAAAATAGCACTTCAGAAGGATGAAAACTGGCACTGATTTACACAGACCCCCATCCACACGTCCAAATCAGTGAAAGCAGGGTTTTGACCCAAGAAAATGACAGCATTAAACAGCAAAGCCCTCTAGTGGCCACATTCATTAGGACAGGAGCAACACAGGACACATAGGAAGGAGGTCGGGATGGATGTTTAGCTCCACAGTCTTTGACACAGGAGGTTGCTGTTTGTTTGCACTCAGCAGTCAGAGGAGCTCAGACTTTGATTGCTCCTGAGATGTTACCCAGTTGTTTGTGTGCCTGTAACAGCCAAACCGTCTACCATTGCTTTGTTGCATCGTAAGACAGATTAACACCGACTGGAGAAGGTTTTGGAAGTCGGACAAATGGTGCAGCCTCCATCTATTTATATGGACAAATGGCGTGTTTTGTTGTTCGGTGCTGATGGCTGCTGGGACATGGATTTTCCTCTCACTGACTTGGAAGAAGTCAATCAGAAAAGATCCAATTTTTTGTCACTGTTATGGTGTTTTGTTTATTTTTATCATTCGAAGAATAGCTGAATCCTGTCCAGTTGTATTAGGGCTCTAAGTCACTGAAGGTCGAAGACTCAGTACAGTATTGGCATTTCAACATAACTAAATTTTCTTTAGTGGACTCACATAAAACAAAAACATAACGGAAACCTCTGGACATCACATAACCGCAAAGACATAAAACAGTGGTCAAAGCCTATAATGAGCAAGTCAACCAATAAATAAGCCTGAATAGCAGAATAATGAAACAAGGATCAGCACTGGATCTCCCATCACGTACATACCATAACAATATGGACAAGAATACAAATAATACCACTGGATATATCACCACTGAGCTAAGACCATTTAAATCATGTATCGTGTTGATTAGCAGCAGCAGCTTTTGCAGGATCGTCTGGTGGTAATTGCTCAGTGTGTCAATAGTATTTAACAAAAGTATGCTGTGCAGACAGGAAATCAGTTTGCCATATCTGCCTCGTCAAAATGCATCAAATTTGAGAGAAAACCAGATGACATTTAGTGGTGAAAAACGTGATGAAAGCGACTTTTCCATACTTAGAAATTACAGGTCTTAATTAAGTAATAACTCAAGAACGACTTTATGAGATTTCTGGTGTTCGTATCGCCTCTGTTTTATCAAATCTGTTTGATTTTTTTTTGCCTACGGCAGCTGTTGCTTGCTGTTTCACCTCCTTTAATGCCCTTTTTTCTTTTTGCTTTCCTCTGTTTTGGAATGTTCAATACCACAGAAAATCCATACAATTAGCCTTTTTTTTGTACTCTTTGTTTTGACAACAGTGGGTAAAAGTGGTTTCTGAGCAGTGCTTCAGGGGAACACAAAATGCCTGCAATAATGAATGTGTTGTGGGAAAACGCTTACAGGTCAAAGTGCAACCGATTCCTCTTCTAAGGAGAGCGCTGATGCAAATTAATGAATAACTGAAACAAAAGCTGCAGAATGCTACCTCCGAAGATAAAAGACGAACATTAAACAGATGTGTTTTCAGGTGCTTCTCTCCTGGGAGCTTGTTACTTACGCGTACCCTGTAAGATGGAGGTCAACAACCAGTGTTTGGAAATCAGAGCACCCCATGGCGAGCTCATTTTGCCAAAGCCCCAAACATGTTTTCCCCTGTTCATACTCGCCTTTCTTTACCAGCCTGTTCTTAAAAATACCAAAGCGTGTCTCACAGGCTGAAACAGATGTGGTACCAGTCAACTCTTTCCTTCCTCATTTGTATTTAATTAGAAAATTAATTCTAAGGTATCAACCAAAAAGCACATAATTAAATTAAAACTGTCACACCGTCTGATTCATTTATCATAGGGGCGCTGAGGCGGCCTGTGACAGTGGGGACTGTATGTAGATGAGGGAATAGACTTTCTCTGTCAGTAACAACCCCTGGGAGATCACTTTTTTTAAATTCTGCAAGGCAGCTCGATAAGACATGTATGTACGGGTAAGACGGGATGTTCGCCTGTTGTAGGGTAGCGTCTGCAGTGTTTTTGCAATTAACTAATTTTGAATCTGTTGCTCTAAATCAGTCAAAGTTTCTCATAACTTCTGGGCATACAATGCAGTGCTTCACTCATTAGCCCGGCGGAGAGAAGGGCATGCAAATTTTCATTGCTGCATGTTTTAACAGCGCTGCAAGTACATGTACTGGAGTACTTGTAGAACAGATTTGACAACAGTATACTGAATCATTTTCAGGTTCACTTTGAATACTGAATTAGTGTTTGTTTAAGTAATAATTCACAAACCAAATAATTCATTGATAAATCAAGAAAATAAGCAGCAGATGAATAATCTATAATGTGGCCTGAAATGAAACAAATTTTAGATGTTAGTGCATCAGTGATATTACACTGAATATAATAGTAGCTGTAAGTCATTGGATAAATAGTACAGGACTTCAAGTTATAATAATAATAATATAGTAGCAGTAGAGTACTTTCAAAGTGTGGTCTTAATACTTTTACTTCAGTAAAGGATTTGATTATGTTCTCCATCACAGTATGTAAAATAATTCCAATTGAACTTGACGTCTCATGTGGACCTGGGAGCTAACAGTCTGAGTATAAAAGTACAGCTTGTTTGACCACACTGATCTGGCCATCTCCATGACAGCTGAGCTGACCCCACCTGCTGAAAAAGACCAGGAGATCTGGCCAAAAGCAGAATTTCTTGTCAGGAAGGATCCAAATTGCACACCCATCAGGTTTACAGGAAACAGCGCGCGTACCGACTGGACCTGATGCAACAGATCGACTGTTTTCACATTTACAAACTTTGGCATGTTTGCACATTTTTGCCCTCTTCAGTTCATCGAGTGTACTTGCTGTAAACTGTCAAGTGGACTCCAAAACGTGCCAGCTACCATCTGTTTTTCATGAGCTGCCAGGGACGCGGTCTCACAAGAGACTTAAAGCAGCAAATACCAGTGTATAATGATGCAAAATTCTTCGTAACCATGGCAACACATATGATTCCCCCCCCATGATACAATCTCACTCTCTTATGTTCTCACTTACTGTTACCACCTTAAATGGGAACAGTTTCTTTTGAAGTCGCATGTCACTCCTGTTTATTTGGCAGGAGATGACACTATCTAACCAGACCAGCAATGGGATGCCTTTTCATACCGATGTCAACACAGCAAGGCAGGGGACAGAATATGCAATCAATTGTCCTCTGCATTCTGTAGGATGTCATGCTGACAGACGCTGTAACCGTGCTACTTAAAACCATAAAATACTACATTTTCATGTGCCATAACACAGGAAAAATGACTGACAGACCATTCAAACGGTAGAAAAAAAACAAACAAATGGTTCATTCAGCAAGGTTAGTACCCTGATGACCTTATTTAAAAGCCATGTCTTTTGTGAATGTATGCATCGGTCTGATATAACCCGCATATATATATATATATATATATATATATATATATATATATATATATATATATATATATATATATATATATATATATATATATATATATATATATATATATATATATATATATATATATATATATATATATATATAGCCAGCAATCACTGACAGCACATACTTTTTTTAATTGCAGAGGCCAAAGGTCTCGGTGCAAAGGCAACAGAGAGCTTGGCCTGAGTGGGTGAGAGTGGGTCAAACACCAAGACACTGAAGCGGTGCTGTCGGTGGGAAATTCGATTTTCTGATGCATTATGCGGTAGACTTTGTAATTGTTGCCCTTGAAGCTAAAGGAACAATGTTGTTTTTAAATATTTATAGGCATACTTCACTGTGAAGAGCACTTGATGGTAGGATAAAATAATTAATTAATAATGCGAGCAACCTCAAGACATAGTTAAAGAGAAAGGTCTGGCTGTGCTCGCAGGTAAACACATATTAGTGCTTCATGTTCAAGGAGTTTCTCTCCCTTTTTTAAAGGACTTCTATTTTGTCAGTCTCATTACCTTTCCTCTGGCATCCACCTACAGACATTTGGCATCAAATGGCTTTAGCTGCAGGAAACATTTGCTGGATGGGGAAGCATTGTTTGTGCCTCCCATTGTTTGAAATAATGGGAATTGAATGGATTAGACGTGGCTAATGTAGCTGTCAACTTTATATTTTTTTTTTCCTGAACCCTCCTCAGGTTTCATTAATATCCCCAGACCATAGCACCACAGTGGCAGACTACACTTGCAGTGTATGAGCATTCATTAAGGAGATATTCAAATGTTGCTCTCTGGGAAATTGTCAGAGCAGATGGGTACTATTCCAGGCCTAGGGATAGGGAACAGACGACAGTGTTTATCTGTTTTGATAACTGACTTGCTGAATTGAAAACATGTGAAGCCTAGTTTAATTTTTTTCATTTTGCAGCCACATTATTTTTTGCATTATTTGTCCTCTGGTGATGCACCAGGAAGTCAGTTAAGCCCACAGTAGCCTCTTCTAATAGCAAAGGAGCAGGACTATGAGATCTCGTGAACAATGGATTCTTTTTGCCACCCTTTCGGTCCAATCAATAAATCCTTTTAGATGGAATAGCCTCTGAAAAACATTCCCCAGCTGAAACAATCAACACATCAACTGGCAATACAAATTCAGAGCCTTTGAAGGCTTTTCTGAGATGCACTCTAGGGAGCAACTCTGAAAAGAAATTACTTGCTGAGGGTGGAAGAAGAAGAATGCCACAAGGGACCAAATTAAGAGTTTTGCCTCTCAACATTGCCGAAGACCTACAAACATGACGCCGTGTTACTCCTTTAATCTTTTCAGGAGAAATAACTCAAACAAAAAGTGTATTTGTTGCCGATATGTCAGACATAGGAAGCAAAGTGCTTTTGAGTTGTCAATAAAAAGGAGACATCATTTGTACCAGTTCCAACCTTTCACTGGAAGTGCGGTTGTGTCATGCATTGCAATATGGCTACTCCATTATTGCTGAAAGTGTATTGTCGGTTTGCAAATGAGCTAATTAAACAACATGAAATGCACTATGCTGTTGTACACACAAATACAACCAAAGCCTTCCCTATCGCGTTCTGTTCACTTCTCATTATGGCTCAGCAGGGATTTTTGTGGCTTGGAAGTGTTGCCCCATTTTGTGACTCAAAGCAGCCACTGTGTATCTTTACACATGTCTGAGGGGAGCTAAGCTTCCTTTCCTCTGAGCAAGAGGAAGATGGCATTTTTTTAAACATATATATATATATACACAGAGAGAGAGAGAGAGAGAGAGAGAGATATTGTTGCCTTGGTGGTGATCCAGGGGCACGAGTAAGACCCAAGCCAGGGCTTAGCCTTTCTGTGTTCTATTACAGAAAATGGACGATCCTATTACATTGCTTGTAATCTCACCGGGGCCAGACAGGATGTGTGGGATTTCCCATCCACCCCTTCGTCTCCTCTGGCTAGGAGCACGAGCGTTGCCCACTGACCTTCTGGAGTCCATTTTCCGACAACAGATCGACACCAATAAACATTTCTTTGAGCCGCCTTGGTGTAATGTGCAGAACACACGGCAGATAAGATGGGAAATGTTGGACACTTGGAGTTCATGTGATGTGCTATGTATTAAAAAAAATTGGAGACCAGTTAGCTGCTGGTGGAAAGTAACTAATTGCATTTAATTTTCAATTAATGTCTACTTCTCAGTTAAATCTCCATAAAACGGACTCAAATAGCGACTGGTTCTTGTTGTTCTTCAGTTTGGGTCCTTTTTCTTGTTTCAGACAATTCAAAAGAGAGATTTCACTCCTAAACATTTCAGATGGGTTTGGTTCAATCTCTTACTATTTAAGTATTTAAACACTACAATGTCCAAAGAAGACAATTTGTTCATAGTTTCAAAGGGCAAAGATACGAGTGTTGGTTCTGGAACTTTTTCTTTTGGAACATTAAACCAAACATTAAATAAAAATTAAGTCCGCTAATTATGTAAGTTGCATATATTTTGTTGTATCGTGTACACAGTTACTGTAAAGTTAAAATAAAACATGGAAATGAGACTTGAGGCTCCCATCCTCAAAGCAGCAAAGCAGCAACATCCTTCATTTTATACTTCTTGCTTATGTTTTTCTTGTAATACAATATAGTTTTGTGCTTTTATTGATGGAGGACTTAGACTTGTGATTGAGTATCTTCATATGTGCTTGTAGTGGTTGTATGTGGGATCTGGGAGTTTACTTCCATCACTGAACAGCGCTGTGAGGAGTGATAGTCATCAATACTTTCTGCGCTTAAGGGTAAAGCATCTTAATTATCTTCAAAGTCTGAATTATGACAGAGAGCCAAGTGAGTCCCCGGATTGCCTTCCTTTACAGTACCAGATGGCACACTAAATTACATGTGAAACAGAAAAATGAAATGTGAAGCTAATGATATGAATTTTGGCAGCTTTCGTGCATGAGCCGGGCCGTGAGATTTGATAAGGATTAAATTAATTTTGCTTGAAGTTCTAATTAATATATTGTTGTTAAAAAAAAGAAAAAAAAGAAAAAAATTAACATTTTTTTCATCAGATGCTCTGGTGTGTTTTGCACTTTGATTTGATCCAATTTGAGAGTGCTTAGATTTTGAGGAACCGACGTCGGAAAGAAAAGGCTTAGAAAATACTTAATCAAAGATAATCACTCTGAATGTTTCTCATGGGGGAACTGAGTCGTGTTTATTCAGTTTCAGTCTCCTTAGGCACCTATGAATTATAGATAGAAGGTGCTTTAGCGCTGTGATTTAATTATTAGTATTTTCATAATCACGCTAACGTGCTATAATCCCTGAGCAAACTTCTTAAAATAGATGTGATGTTCATTTCAGCACGGTCTTCATCTCGCCTTTTAATATTGGCCCTTATCGCCCCGTCAGACTCGGAGGCTCTGGTTCATTATCTCATACAGCAAACTATTGTTTCATATTGAGGCAGGATTGCTGTGATAGAGGTCCGTCACCCCCTTCACTCTGGTATTATTACACGTGTTTGTGTCTTAAGTCGCAATATTAAATGATCCGATATCAAAGTCCCAAATCAGTCAGCAGTAGATGTGAATCTTGCAATATACCTTTGAACCCTCATTAAGAAATAAGGAGGGAAAACTGTCTGTCCGTGATCACCTTTTTATTTTATTTTTGTTGACATGAACGAATGTTTATTCTTCAAACCACCAGAACAGAAAGCATAGCTCATCCTGCCGTGAAGTCTCTGATGTCATGCCAGTGTGCAGCACAACTCCACAGGGAATCAATTAGAAAAACTGGGAGAGAAGACTTTGATACTAAGTAGGATGGCGTTTTTAGGGATGTGAGAGCATTTCCTGGCTCAGCCTCTGTGGTGTTAATGTAGAATCAAAAGCCGCAGCTATAAGCCTGCAAATTCCTCTGACTGTCGAAGGAGCAGCACAAAAAGAAATTTGGGGTGGAGGCTTTTTTTTCTGGCAGGGATTGTTGGTGTTTTCAAATGTTCATCAGGTAATTGCCTCAGAATCTAGGTATAATTTGAGTAATTCTTTAAATTGAGTTTCACGTCATATATGCAAATTCGTGTCGATTTACATCGAGCTGCCTGCCAATCTAAACCGAAGCTTTCTCCCATCTTCTATTTGAACCAAGTCCAGCAAATTTCTTTTGAGAGAGAAAACTAATTTGTGCTGCAAATATTACCTATATCCCAGGTCTGCACTGGGAAGAAATGACTGACAACATGCACTGTGAAATTGATAGCAACAGCAAACCTACCTGGCACCCAATGGTTTGGCCTCCCTCATGTAAGTCATATTATTAGCCAGTTCAATGGACTGCTTAATGAAATAGTGGTCTATTACACTCATGTCTGTAAATAGAGGCACATGTTGCTGGTGCCAGAAATCTGCCCGTCACAAACTTTGCCTTTATGAATGGAGTCTCCTTAAAGAGTGTGTTTCCACAAGTGAAACAAAAAGAAAAAACATACCTGCTTAACTCCTGCGTGTTAGCTTTGTCATGGCTGTTTGAGTTTTTATTTGAAGTAATTGAAACAGTTCACCAGTATGACTTTTTTATGTTGCTTTGTGACCATGATGAACAGAGTGTCCATATCAAGAAGTACCAACATTTTTTCTCTTGTTTTGTCTGGATAAGCAGAGAACATTTTCATAAGGTATTTCCATTCTTTGCCTGCAATTTATACATGAGATTAAGTCAGTGAGTGAAAAAGTAGAAATCGAAAATATCGCCTTTATTCCCTCCTGTGCCAAAAAACTCACCAGCAAGTATTTCTTAAAAGCAGATTTTCTCCCAAAGGGAACATCATAACCCTTCCAGTGTAAATGTCTTTGTAAAGACAGTCTTTGTGCTTGTGCTTTATTAGACAGTTCACAGTGAAAAGAAGGTGAAAAGAAGGTATGTAACAAGCAGTGAAGGCCCAGGCTGGTTATAAAGTCAGAAAAGTGCTTTTACGTTGTTGTATTCAGTAGCTGGACTGTAGAAGTTACCATTTTAGAGAAGAAAACTTCATGTTTGCCTGTGTCTAAATGAAATAACTTCCTGTAGCATCCCGTGAGTCAAAGTAGTTAGTTTTTAAACAGTGGGACTTTTTTTAAAAGCTGACTTGACATTAAATATCCTCAGCTGCCTTCCATTTACAGTATATTTTATTGTGCTTGCTTGCCATTTACAATATGTAAGGCCATTTTAAAAATTGTATCCCTCACAATGGAGGTGATCTATCACCCCTGCCTCATTTTTAATCCCAGGTGACTGAAACATTGGTCAGGATGACTGAATGTCGATAGAGCGGTACAGCGGGGAGAAAGGAAGTGGAGGGAGAGGAGGAGGGGATGCAGGTCCTGCCAGGAGTGATGGCTTTGAGACAGCCAGAATCTCATATAGATACGATGAGTATCACTCAACAGCAGGCTTAGGTGTGTGTGAGATATAGGACACACAGAAACTTCCTATAATGTATAAATAGATACTCATTTTTCTATCTGATGGATGCTTTTATCCATAACAATATCATTGCTGTATGTATCAAGGTGGCACCCAGCAACCCTGGCAGAGATGGTGCCATACTTCATTTTTTACTGATGGTATATGGTGTATATGGGACCAACAGATGGTCTACTGGAAGATGTGTAACACATGACAACAGCCCCCCACGGTGCATTTGAGGGCAGCTGTACAACAGACGCTCTGGAGTGTCTACCTTTTTCTGTCGTTAGCTGACAAGGTTATCAGATATTCATGGAGCCTAATTAAACAAGCACAGCCTTTGTGTTTAGTCCCACAGCACATTTCTTAGTAATGACACACTGACCTAATTAATTTTTGGTTTATTGGAATATGATTCCAGGTCTTGGGCTCTCAAATCCATGAGGTGGCACCTCCTCCCTGCTGCAGAAAATGCAGCGATGATGAGCTCCATGGCTTGTCTTCTTCTGTGGTTGATGATTTCTTACATGTTCTGAAATGCAGTCTAGTGGACTTAAGCTGTGTGGGTTTTGAGAAACTGACTTAACTATTATCCGACTGCTACCTCCCCTGTGTAGGCCTGTTCAGTCCAGCATCTCTGATAATTACATCCATAATGGATGATTCCACACCTTACAATGAATGTTCAGGGCTAAAGCAAGATGTTGGGTGACCTTTACTGAATACAGTAAGGCAGGGAGTGAGTGTGTGTGGGTCCCAGTGGTTGGTGGATGTGTAGAGAATTAAAAATTTATGCAGGACTCTGTTACCAAGACTCTTCTCTAACCTTAAAATGGCCTTTGTAAACAAACATGGACTTAAGAGTTTACATCCACTACCACACCACCTGACAAGGCAATACTATCTGGACTTTGTAATGCAGAGCGACCTGAACCAAACTGACATGCATATGGATTCACTTTTCATTCAAGATTTAGACAGAGAATTCATGAACAGAAATTACTTCGCTAAGGTGAGGAGACAAGGCGAAAGAGAAGACATCAGACTTAGGTTAAAATGTCAGAAACTGCAGGGCAATTCCACTTACTTCCGTAATCCTTGGAAATGTTCATTCGCTCAGAAAAAGGACTGACAGATTGCAGAGATGCCTGTATTATGGCCTTCAGTCAGACCTGGTTCATGTATATGGACTCTGACTGACAATCATCGACTTTGTGTCACCTGCGGGGAAGTTTGAAGTCTACAAAGTATAAGCGTTTTAATTAAAAGTCATGACAGGAACAATAAAATGTGATTGTGTGTTTAAGATGTGCGGGGAAGCCTCACAAAAACTCTGACTGACCCTGATTGTAGCTGTCACATTTGAGGCAACGGTTAATTGTTCTTTTGTGCTTGTTGTAGTTAACGCGTTGACATGTAAAATACGACTTTATAATAATAACTTATTATAAGCAGAAGTCAGTAAACCACATAACAAATAATAATCCAGTAGAATTATTGCAGTGATAAATCATATTTGTAACTCTGCAAACCTGAGGTATGGTCCTCCCATCTGCTCTAATATAAACTGTGCTGCGGGCTTTTGGATTTGTCATCAATTAACGCTCGCACACCTGGGAAGTATCTGACTTCTGTTTCTTTGTACAGTAAATTCCCCTGGTCAGCCTTTCCAATGTAAATGTCATACAATCAATTTGCTTTTCCATTTGAAGACGAGGAAGGATGTTAAAATTCAAATTACATTCCCCGACATTTCCACAACCTGCTCTCCCTTGCCATGTTGCCAACTGCTTGCATAATTGATTAATAATAGTAATTGCTAATACATAATGGATAATAATTGTAAAATGACAGTTAGAAATGAGCAGGCCATCAGCTGTTTGCTGAATTTAAATCTCAATTAAAATGGCTTAACAGACTCTGGATGCAAAGGATTTAGAACACCTGACAGGTCATCCGTACGTGCAGGCTGCATCAGCACAGGTCAGATCTTGGTGTTTATAAAGATGTAGACGGAGTTCACTTAGAAGAGGGGGACTGGGGTCATGGTTGTGTTGTTCAGGTGAAAGATTTAAAAGGCTGGGAGGTCTTGAGGGTTAAATCATCGAACAGAAGACTGTTTTGCTTTTAAGTCACCTTCCAGTTTGAGCCGTGGCGCTGAGCAGCAGTATCATCTGAGCCTTATTAGCAATCCAAACAGGCTGCTGCTCACTGCTCTGTGTATCTTATAAAAGTTGCTAAAATCCCAGTGAAGGTGAGAGGAAACGCTGCCTGGAAGTTTAAGTGGCCAGCCTGGACAGCCACCTGCATCTATTCCTGTCTTCTTTTGCTTAATTAAGATACAGATGTTGGTTAATGAGAGCGGACGCCGCTAATGAGTGATGCTAAATCCAATGGGTCACAGTTGGCAGTGCCGCATGTGCATCTTTTGATCATATTCGCTTGTGTCTCTCCTCCTCTGGAATTACACAGAAATTATACCCAGCCCAGGCTATATACTTAATAATTTAATTATTTGGTGTTTGTGTTGTTTCATTTTCCTCACATGGCTGCTTATTTTGTCAGATTCACTAACATTTCTGTCAGTTTGTGGCTTTAAATCACAGCTAGTTGCTATTTTCAGAATTTAAGACCGGTTAAAATTGACATTTTTTCACCAAAACTGCTCTCCCACGCAGGCACATTGGAGAAGCTTCATTCGACAGGATAGAAAAACTCATTTCACCTCTGTCACACAACATCGGAATTAAATGAGTTTTCCCTTTAAAAGTACAGCACAGCACTTTCTCTTTCCACTGCGCATTGCTTTTTTTATGGAAAACTGTAAAGTTGATGTAAGTATTACATTAAATTGCCTGTAAATATACGCGTAAATGCGTACAGCCGAGAGTCCTGACGAGTCTAAGGTGGATAAATGAGGAAATTCATTTTGAGAGAACCAGAGAATGAGCCATTAAGCTCGTGTTTGCACACTTTTCTGCATTCCAGCCACTTCCACACTGTGAGATGGCATCACGATTCACATGGCATCCTCTGAAGCGCACACACTACTCCCACTCTGCTGCAGAGTTCTGGCTAATCCAAGACCTCCATAAAGCATGTGTTGGGCCTTAGCGACACATCTGTCATTCTGACGTCCGCTAGCATGGTCTGGACTGTCGGTTTCTAATCCATCTGTGCTCTGCAGAGACAGTCTGCTGCCAAATGGATCTTAGCTAAGCCTTTGGAGAAGCTGACTGAACGGCAGCTTGTGCCAACTTGATGAAAGTTTTTATTTCTATCTGATGGTTTATGTGACCATTTTGTGGTTCCTTTTTTGTCCACACTTGCTTGGTTAAGCGAGCATGTTGACAAATGTTTTTTCTGATGAATCAGATGCTTTGATGTTGCTCAGCGATCAGGAGTCCATGAAAAGAGGGGAACTTTAATCCCAAGCACCAAAGGCAGAATAAGGCCAATGACTTTGATCTCCCTCATGCAAAAGAACCCGGTAATTTTCCACTGCAGTGCCACCATGCTGGTAATATTGGATTAAAAACTCCCTCTTTTCTTCTGCTGTCCACTCATGTATGGCCTAAGGTGTGGATGAAGTCTGTCAGGGAGGCCTCGGCATACTGCACAAAAGAGATAGAGAGTGAGAGAGAAAGAGAAAAAGCAGTTTTGACATGTCTGGTTTGACAGTTCAGCACTGTAGAACAACGTTTTTATGAGGGCATAGGAACCCAAATGGACACAGTCTGTTAATGAACAACCTTTTGCCATTTTTTAAAGGCTCTCCCTGTTCATATGCATCAAGCCTGTTGGTATGCTTATGGGTACATAATGTAAAAGCAATCAGATTGTAAGGATGTGTGTTTGTACCTCAGGCGCAAGCGTGTCGCTTTTGTGTTAGTTTTCTGAGGTCAGAAAGTGTATTTGCAGCCAATCAGAATCTTTTGAGAGAGCAGCATCATTTAAACAGCAGGGATGTCGAGGGGCCAAGAGTGGAGCCAATGGCTCATTGCACAGGGGTCGAGGACCTGAGGTGAGCGCTTATACATGTGTACGCTGGATGGAGATTCAAGACAGATCCAAGGGGGAGGCAGAAGAGCAGAAGATAAATGTCTTTCACAATGAGGCTGCGATTTCAGTACCATGGACATTTCCATGTATTCATCATTAAGCAGCGACCTGCTGGTATTTAAGCAGCACAACTGCTGTTAGGTCATTACAGAACCACAACATGAATTTTACCAATAATTTGCTCAAACCTCAGTCATATAAACGGTAGAGCAGATAAACCTAGCAGAGCAGCGGCCATAGACAGAAAGCAAATGAATCCACGGTTTGACATTCAGTGATGCTGGATGCCCTGCCATTAACATTACTACAGTAAGCAAACAGACATGACGGTATGCAACACAAGCAACAACAAGCATACTTTTTTTTTTTTAAATGACCTCTCTAACATGTAGTTGAGAACAGTTCCAGATATCCAAGGTGGTATGTAGTTGTAGAATCATGTGCCTGTGAGCTGTCATTTTCTGATTACATCAGGGTATGCTGTGCTGTGGGCTGGATTCTTAAATTAATTCACAAATGTCATTTTACCTTGACTTTTCCTTGCATGATTTGCCTTTGAATGTTTTTGAACATTTACTCTCTGTCAACATGTTTGCCCACGCATTTCTTGCACCTTCAGTGGAGGTTGCACTTAATCTTTTAAATACAGCTTTTATCATCCTTTCACGCCCAGGACAAGTGACAGCTCCGGATTCCACAATCATATTTTGACATCAAACCTTCAAAACAAAACATTGAAGATGTCATGGTTGCTTACTGATCACGCATCTACATATGTCGGTCACAATGTAGCTCCGCAGCAGGAGAACGTGACATAAATGTACTGCATGTTGGAGTAAAGAGGCGAATATTTTCTGGCTGTGGTTGGATGTATTGCGTGATCTGGAGAAAATGGTTTGGATGCCAAGCATATGGCTGTGAAAGTCCACTGTGAATTGTGGTGCTGCATCAGTTGCTTTTCAGATATCCACAAAAAAAATGACAAAGATTGCATTTCAGAGAAGAAGAGACCAAGAGGCTTAACCTCTGACATGGCCCAGGTACAAAGAGCTGAGCGATCTGTCTTCAGGGTGAGCGACTTTCCTAGTTTGGGACTGAATAAGAGATTCTGGGAGGCTGAGGCGACACGAGTGCGAAGGAAAAGTCAGAGAAGATGCAGAGGTGAGAGAGAGAGGAAATTGGAGTAGCAGGGTTTGAGACCGTGAGTTGAGAGAGGTGCGACAGAGAGTGCAGCGGAGACAGAGATCAGGTCATATTTCATCACTGTATGGACAGTGGAGGTGGGGGCGGGTGTTGAAAGACCATCAGAAAGGCCATGATTGAGAGTCAGTCCAGAGCTGGAAAGAGATTGTCAGCTCTTGGTTTGCGGTGCCAGTTTGCTGTGCTGATTTTGTTCACAGAGAGGACAAGAGGCAGGACTCATCAAACAAACAGATGAATTTTCTCATGCCTGTGGGTGAAAGTTAGCTCAGAATCCCCTGATAACCCTCAGATCAAGGTGTGTGTGGTTATCTGTGCATTTATATACCACAGCTGGTACGCAGCTACATGTACGGTAATGTGAGATCAGATTTGTTGCTGGTTTGAGATCTCAGTGCAAGAGTCTCAGTGTGGGTCTGGTTATGAGAGGGAAGCTAATGAATGTGGAAATGCCTCTGAAAGCAGCTCCCATGTTGTGATCAGATTACTACCAGAGCTATAAATTTTAACACTGCTGCAAATTATTTATACAGTGGGTGTTTTATTCATAAATTCATTCATAAGCAAGAATCCACCTCTTCATTTCAGAGTTTGGCTCTGACTGATAACCATCCATTCTCGGTTTGGGAGCATAATATGAACCTAAAGTATGGGTCAAGCACCAAAAACACAGCTTCCTCCATTTCCATTTTGTTAGAGCCTCATTTCCTTCTAAGTGCCCACATCTTTCAAGCGCCATCCCAAGTTTGTAATGCTTTCTATTAAGCCACAGAAGGCTTTAAGCAAACTTTACCATTACCATTTTGAAAAATTATATTAGTAGCATTTTAACATTCCTGAGTGTGGCAACCCCTAGTGGTAAAATAAGAAGACACTGTGACAGACAACAGTGCAACTACACAAAAATACTGCACTAGTTTTCACTGATTGTCTTAATTTTCTACAAGCACAAAAATTTTAAAAAATCACAAGAAAAATCTACACATTGGGGCTTAAAATTTTGGCATTGTAGTTATTTATTTCCTCATTTTCTCTGTTTGTCCAGCACATTCTCATCCCAGGACGTTAGATACTTTGTCACCCCCCTGATACCTGGATGAGAAAGGGGACATATTTGACGCTTTTGGAAAGAGACTAGGCTAAGGTTTGTCACCTTAATTTCCAGTTCCAATTTATGCACCAGTTTTGTAAATTTTTAATATAAAAGATAAAATAAACCCTTGATCTCCCTACACCTTTGAAGTCGCTGCTTGCATATTACTGTAATATGAATTAAGAAATTTATACATCAATTGACAACAAAATCCAACATCAGTCTTACAAATATGCAGATAAAAGTCACAGAACTTGTACTGCACTTTGTATACAGCTATCATTATCAGGCTGGTTATCTTTCTCTATTAGATTTAAAGTCTCAGAGAGAGAGCTGAGGGTTTAAATGGATCGTTGTCTGATTCTGTGGCGACCAATTTTTCAGTCTTGTCCTGCGATCGTCAATGTTTCTGGTCCCCCCTCCCAACACCAGATCTGCCCTCATCGATCACAGTGGATGCTTTGGTCCAGATCCTGCCTTTAAGATGGATGAATTCACTTTCTTGGACCTTCTGAGATATGGTACATCCCATACCGCATGTAATAAAACAATCGATGAGGCGCTCTCATGCACATGTACACACTTTATTTCTCACTCCTTAAAGGCATCTATATGCGTCAAGTGTGTTTCTGGGTGGAGCATTTTGAGCAGAGTCTTGATGTTAAGACTCGGCTGTCTTTCTTCTTCAGTGCTGCCGGATTGGCACTGACGAGAGGAAATTTGTTGGTGAGCAGCAGGTGGTTGGGTTAATTGCCCGCGGTGCTGGTTGGAGAGAAAGCGTCTTGCTGAGTGTGGAGTACCTTCTGCACTGGCAGACCTCGAGTCCGGATAAAGAACAGCAGTAAGCATATTGTCATCTCCCACCTCACCACCCTAATCAGTACTGCTATGCACTCCCATTGTTCAACTGAACTGGCTCGCTTCCCGGAGGAATTCTCACTTTCTCTCTCCCTCTCTATCCTTTTTCTTATTTCCCGGTGCCACCCACCGCCCACATCCGCTTCTTTTCAACCCCTTTCATCTCCAAATTCACTTCCTTTCTCCATCTCTCTGTTGCTAATGCCGCTCGATCTCCCTCCCTCCCCCGTCTTAAGCATTGAACTCCCATTCGTCCAGATCAATCCTCCCATCTCCCTCTCTGCTTATTACCTTTCCTCCTTCATCCTTTCTCACTGTGCACCTTACCCTTATTTCCTGTTATATCCTGCTCCTGGCCTTTCTCCCTCTATCTCCACCCCTCTCCCCCCCCTCTCTGTCCTTTATTTTTCTTTTTCTTCCCAGAGGAGCGGGATATTGATGTAAACACACACAGAGCTCTGAGTGGTTCTTAAGCTGCTCTGACCGATCTCCAGGCCTCCCTCCATTGTCCTAGCAACTATAGGAAGAGACTTGATTTCAAATAGGCTTATCCCACCAGTCCTCCCAGTGCCGTGTCCATAAAAAATACGGTGAGGGGTTTGAATAGATGGCTGTGGGGTTTGGCTGGACTGAGCAGGCCTGGCTGTCAGTGTCACAGCTCCACCGTGGTAATGGATCAAAGGGATGTGGGCGGCGGGTGACAGGCAGTGCTGTAATGAAGTATTTGAGACCACGCTGACAAAAATAGAAGTGGAACTAAAAGGATGGTTATGGCGGTGACGACTAAGGAAGGCAACATTTGATGAAATCAAGTCAAACTTTAAACGCCGATTATGCACCGCGGACATGAATAATGTGGAGATTGCGGCCCTCCAAGCGTGAAGGCAAAGAGTGGAGAAAAGCATTTTGACTGGTTCAGATCAGATGAACAACAACCCTTCAAACAACACATATTTCCATTTTTCAAACACTTGCTGTTGTAATGATGTGTAGTGGAACTAGATGGACATTGTTGTTACACTAAGGGAGGAGGATTTGGGTCAGCAGAACGATTGACTGATGCAAGAGACTGTGCTTCATATACCAACAGTGTTGGTTCAGTGTTTTTCAGACGTCATCCAACTTCAGTTGAAAGCCACTTGGAGAAAACTTTGATTTGATTGATTATTGCTTGGAGTTGACCCTTCGCTGTGCAAGCAAGTACAACTTTTTCTTGTATTTAAGTGATTTCTTTTTTATTGTTAGCTTCATTTGGGTGGTTTCTTAGTTTTCTCTTGGTTTTTCCTTTCCTGCAGTACCACAGGTAGCTGCAGACACTTTCTAACGCTACCTGTGGATGATTACCTTTGTATCAAGGTCCAGAATGACACCCCTCTGTGCCCCTGACTGTCTGTCTATAATATAGACTGGAAATGCATTTCAAGGCCTGTCTGCACAGTGACATTTCTTTTCACATCAGACGAGGTCTGCGTTCGTATTGATGTAGCTTATGTGTCTGTGTTTTTTTTTGTTTGTTTGTTTTTTTTTTTACTTAACACTTTGAATCTGTATTTTTCTCGCCAACCTTTCTCTTCAAAGTGACACAAAAGGCGCCCGTCATGCCTGACGATCAAAGAGCAACAGCCAGAACTCTGGCTCTCTGTTGTGCCACTGTCATTTTCACTCTTTTCAACAACAAAATAACAGAGACCTTCAAAACTCACGGCCGTTGCTGATGAACATGTAGCAGTCAGTCAACAGTCAGTCAGCTCGGGAGTTCTCAACCTTGTCTCAGGTTTCTGGTTTTCATCTTTTGATATGAGCTTATCATCAAGGTGGAGTTGACATAATTGCTCTTATAAGAGAGAGATCACTTCAGGAGTGAGAGCTCATTTTTGTTGCCAGGCATTAAAAAACACTTTGTTCACTGGTGTGCCAGCAGTGGGGAAGTATTAGAGGCTGCTTAGTGATCCAATCACAAGTAGCCAAACTGAAGTATGTCAGTAATCTGTCTCAGCGTGCAACTCCCTTCCCTTCTCATTATGCAAATACACTCGTATGTTACCTGTTTTTTATGCAAAGAAATAAATAAATGTATAGTGTATAAGATTTGCCAAATTTATAAGAAATCCCAAATAAATAATAATTTGTCATAGAGAGCATTTCACAAAGTTTCTCTTTACCCGTCAACTCACAAATTTACGAAAGGAGTCTGTGCTGTCATGCTTTGCAGACCTCACTTGTAGCTGTCAAAATAACATGAAGAAAACATGCTAAATATATTATATGATAGAATGATATTATGATGATGATGATGCAGTGGTAATGATGCTAGATGTTAGCACTGTCGCCTCATAGCAAGAGGGTCTCAGGTTCGAATCCCGGTCTGGGCCCTTCTATGTGGAGTCTGCATGTTCTCCCTGTGCCTGTGTGGGTTTTCTCCGGGTACTTCGGCTTCCTCCCACAATACCAAAAACATGCACATTAGGTTAATTGGCTACTCTACATTGCCCCTGGGTGTGACTGTGAGAGGTTGTCTGTCTTTGTGTGTTGGCCCTGTGATTGACTGGCGACCAGTCCAGGGTGTACCCCGCCTCTCGCCCGTAGTCAGCTGGGATAGGCTCCAGCTCCCCCGCGACACTGATGGATAAGCGGTATAGAAGATGGATGGATGGATAGAATGATATGGAATAAGTCTTGTTCCTAACTGTTATGATGGACACTTGTCTTGGAGCTGCATTGTAATTGTTTGTGGTGAGACGCCCTGCAGTCTTTTGTGAGCTGATAACAGCTGTGTTTGAACTAGAAATTACAGCCGAGTTGCTACAAATGACACATTTGTTTGTGTACTGGAAATTGATCAGCTGTTACACGTTTTTTGCAGGAGATCCACTTAAAAACACACCATAATGAAACATTAGTTTTATTTTTGCAGCTAATTAACCTAACCTAACCTAACATGTGCATGTGTTTGAAACATCTTTATTCAAGTTTTCAAAGTTTGTAGTGAAAGCGTCTACTGAGACCATAACAATTTGTTGAAACAAATTCCTTGTTTCTCAGTTTAAAGACGGAGCTTCATCAGTTAGCTCCGTAGATCATGTTTTCTTTGAAGCCTGCATCTCGTGGCCGTTATTCCGAGTTCGAACTACACGATGCCAGACTTGTAACAGACCAACGCAACAGACAAAAATCGTTTTAGCCCTCGTGGTGTAAAGCGAAAGAGAGATGTTGTTGGTTCTGCAAGGTGGAACAGTGAAACAGAGGAAAGGTCATACTTGTTTTCTTTTTTTGTTTTGACACTTTGTCAAACACTTGGTTTGTTCATATTCTTGTACCTATAAGTTGTGAATTACATTTTAGTTGTGTGATGCAGTAGATTGTTGGAGGAAAAAAAATGCGTGCAACATTAGTTAAAAATGTCTTTTTGTTTCATGTGCAGTAATCCACATTTATTTACAATTGATCATGTAAGGGTAAATACATTCAGGTCATCAGGACATTTTAGGGTGTACTCAGCTGTGGTAAGTCATTACTCGTCAGTGAGGCTGTCGGCACTGACTGTCAGTCTCGGAGACGATGTGGATTCTTGCAGTGGTGAACATGAATCGTCCACACCGCGAGCAGCTGGACTGTCAGAGATGCATCAGAAAGGGATTGTGTAGCTCTGACGGAGACACAGAGGATAGAGACATGCTTGAAAGGTTGAGGTATTGAATTTTACTTCCTGACAGCTGAGTGACCTTTCAGCTCTCAAGGGGGACGAGACAGAGATGAATTTCGCTGTCGTCCGCCTTGCTCTCCGCTGCTCCTCCCACAGGGTTAAGAATTAATGCTCCTTTCTGCCTCTCTGCTGAGCAAGGAGACTCGAGCTGAACTGCATCGCTGAGCACTCGTGTGCAGTGAACACTCGGAAGAAAAGCCTTACAAGTGGCTCTTCTCGTCTGGGCATGAGCAATTAAAGCAGAATCGTGCGAATTAGCTGGACACGAGAGCAAACTGTCTTGTTCGTTTGCATTGCAACAGCTGTGGAGAGCAGTCTGGCCTGGACGGTTGAAGAAAGAGGGCAGCAGACTCACACTGTAAATTGCACCCTGTTCTCACTGATACCCGGTTTCCTTCTTCACACCTCAAAAGATCTGCTATTCATAAATATATGCGGCATGACTAGGCCAAGTCCCATGCTAATGCTCTGAATACCAACGAGACTCGTTTTGACTCTCAGGCTGCGAGGCTGTTCTCTTCTTCTTTGGTGCCTCTGGGCAGAATTTACAATCTCACATCTACTTTCTGCGGCAGTAAGGTGAAAGTTACAAATCACAGTTTCATCTGACGGCCCCGCTAACTCTCCACAGGATCACCTGTGTCTTAAGGAGATATGAGATAAGAATACACCTCAATGAGCTGACTTGTTTTGTCTCAGCTGTAGTGCATCTCCTCCTCACTTGCTTCAAGCAGTATTTCCCCCTTAAAGTTCACTGACTCTTGGCTTTGCTGCTGCTGCTGCTTTGTTCCTGCAGAGTGTACAGAGAAGGTTTGGAGCTGCTTGGGTGGTGTAGTCACGTACTCCTGGTCTTCCTGGCAAAGTGACCAAGTGCTGAGAATGATAGACTTGAAATGACAGCGAGTGATTTTGTTCTCCATCTATCTTTCAAAGCATCACACGTAGTGGCCAATGTGGCAGCTGTATATGCCCCATTACTCCAAACTGGCCAGCGAGCCGTCCACATGAATAGGCTCATTGATTCCTTTTTACTCATGCTTTGTGAAAATATACAGAGTCGGCTGGAGTTAAATACTGATGCATCAAGAGGCAGCTCACTGGGCTAAGACAGAAAACAGCCAGTGGAACGTCAGAATGCAGAAAACCTTCACTTTTTAGTGTGTTTGTACTTTTCCGGTCAGGATTTAACTGGACTGGAGGAGCACTGAGGTCAATGGTAAAGATTCAGCGTCTTGCTCAGGGACATTTCAACAGCACAGATTGCTTGCCATCACAAGGGACTGAGCCCAGATCATCCTGCTGAAAGGACAGCGTCTGCTGTCTCCGAGCCACCAGACTGCTGCAATTTTTACTATTCATAGGATTCAGAGCGTTCACCATAAATTCTCCATGAGCATGTCAAAACGTTGTTGTGAAAAAGCACTTCTATATTTCATACCTTGCATTCATTTGAGCAACCTGTCAGCTACAATATCTGTGATATATAAAATACTTTGACACTCAGCACTCATTGGATGCAATGAAGAAATGCTGCACAAAATACCTGCTCTCTTCTCCTAATTAAAATCATATTGAGAACAGTACAACATCATGTCACCACAGCCAGGAAACAAAGGGTCCAACAAAGATCAAGTATGGACATTAAGGCACAGCACATCTAAAGTTTAGATGGTTAGTTAGAGGCTGATGAAGGTGTGCTTCAGTATAGTATAAGCTTGTAGTGTGTGTTTCGACCCCACTTATCCTTGCCACTCTCTTTATCTACACCCTTAATCTCAGCAGCGTGTCAATGTCAATCCTAGTGTGATATAATGAGAGTGTGAGGATGGAGCCGTGGAATATGACAGCTGGAGGCACGACTATTGCTGGCAATAAGTAAGAAACCAGCTCAAACTGCCACCATACCCTGGAAATGCCCCTCTGTGACCCGTTCCTGCCCACACCTTGACAGCCACTTTACTCGCCCTGGGAAACGTGTCTGATGAAAGGTTAAAAAGAGGCAGAGGCAGGAGGATTGACGTGCTGTCGTGGCGGGTGTGGGAAGAGTGAGGAGGGAGTGAAACAACTTTGATTTGATGGGTTTGAGTGGGTGTTGCTGCGGTCATTGGACCGGAGGGAACCCTGATTCCCACAGGTTCAGCACGCCGGTGTCATGACCCAGTCTTTGCTTTCTCCTTCAGCATCGGCCTCTCTGTCCGTCTGTCTGTTGAGACTCTGTCATGTTACACTAATATTAGCACTGCTTTCTTGCTGCCGGTGTTTCCATGTGTGACACATGAACCCAAACGTGATTTATTGCTTATCATTCATCTACATCAAAGTGAGCTGTGGATTACAGGCAGCCTTTATGCTTATACTGCAGCTTTCTTTGAGGATGACTAATATCATGAATAAGTCATGCGCTATATATTATTTGATATGTTTGATCTGGCTGTTTGTGCTGCGTTGGTTTAAGAGCTATATGTTTGGTTTACCTACTCTCAAGGCAGTTTGTAAGATCTTATCATCCTTAGATAGTCTTCTTTTGTCTCTGTGATGTAGTATTCAGTTCGACAAAATAAGTGAATCGACATCAAAACCCAGTCTTTCAAAAGTGCATCAGTAAAAGACAGAAATCAGTAGTGTGAATGAGCAACATCTAATATGAAAGGAAGTCTAGAAGGTAGAGGAATCCAAGGTTATGTCCTCATTTTTTCTGGAAACATGTTAAACATGGTGGTGTTTTAGTGCTGATGAACTTCGGGTTGTTCTTGTTCAAAAAATTTCTTAATTTTAAACGCGTTTCAGTGGGAAAGAGAACATGTCTCTGCAATCATTTTGAAAATACCAACATGTAGGTAGACCTGACTCCACTGGTATCTCCATCGCAGACCCCTGACAGGAGTGTTTCTCATTTAACTGACACATGGCTGTCTGTTGCTGTGTTTCAGAGACTGTCATTGGTACACTGCAGTTCTGATATGGA
This sequence comes from Scatophagus argus, assembly GCF_020382885.2. Classification (NCBI taxonomy): domain Eukaryota; kingdom Metazoa; phylum Chordata; class Actinopteri; family Scatophagidae; genus Scatophagus; species Scatophagus argus. Next base: position 5,062,194 of record NC_058516.1, read on the forward strand.
AATGCTCGACCAAGGTGTTGAACTTATCTCACTCATGTCTTGCACCACATGGACATGTCAACAAGGTTCAAAACTTGATTTTCTTTAGAAGGGGATCTTTAATGGCAGGATTTAGATCCTTTCCTATGCTTCACATCTGAGCTGAGTAATATATATATATATATATATATATGTAATATAGGATATGGCTGAAAACACTTATTCAACTTTTGAAAGCTTCTCTTCTAAAAAAGTGAACTCTTGATTCTCACTCCTGTAGATTATCAGACAGTACCAAATTTAATCAAATCTGTCCATGCTTAAGTTCACACTCCCTCATCTAAACAATAACCGCGTGATAGTCATCTTGTTTTCAGACAATTTCAATGCTTGTTTCATTATATTCCAAAAAAGTGGACAAGAACATAAAATCAAACCAAGCGTAACAACAAAGGCTTCTGCAAAAATATGTTACATAACTCTGAATAATGAAAAAATGCTGTTCAGTTGGGCTGTGGGTGAAACACAATTTTAAGAGAAAGCAGTTTATGTAAAAATCCCTTGATATAATTTTTTCTGACTATTGTCTCACATGACGAATGGCGCTGTCTTTGTGTCTTGAACTCTCCTTTGTGACAATTTTTTTTTTCCTCCCTGAAGCCCTGAAACATCCATAATTACATTTCCCCATCTGTCTCCTCGCACAATCCCCCATACATCACCATCACAACAATTCCATTTACTCCCGCTGCGTTAAATAAAGAGACAAAACAAAAGCGAGGTGCATTCATAAACAAATAAGAGATGATACCATTCAGTCGTTTGGAGAATATGTTTGACGAGGTTAATCCCACAAAGCCATTTGTTTGGAGATGTTTTGAAAGAGATGCTATCGTAGAGAGGAAAGAATCAGCAGGCTGCGTTTCAACCTCTGCTCTCTCCTCCTACCTCCCTCCTCTGTCTTTGTCTCTATGCCCTTGGCAGCAGCAAAACTCCCCCACAAGATGGTGAAGTGTAAAGCGAAGACCACATGGGAAGTAATTACGGCGAGCTTAAAGTGCGGAAGTGTTCAAATGAGGAGGAAAAAATAAGTTGATTGAATGACAGAACCAATAATGACCAAACTGTTTCATATTCTAATGGGAATCTCTTGACAAATTACCGTCAAGGTTTGTAAGCAGAGACAAACATGCATTAATACACACGTATGCGTGCACACCAGGCGCGTGCACGCGGCAACAGTTCCCAGTAGTGTTACACTTGAAAAGATACATTCATGTTCACTTATTCTCTGTGTTGATATTTAAGTACGTATTCCCTGCAAAAGCTTATGCCTCTTATATCAGCTTAAATCCCAGAGTGGTGCTTCAGGAGAGAGGAGCGACCTTCCCTTGTAGATGTGCTGCATTGTCAGAATGACTGCAGGTGAAAGATGAACAAACATCATCGTAATCAACAGTTGTAATTATGTTGTTCTTTCTTTAAAATGAGAAATAAATATGACGGGAATCACAAAATGGCTAACAAAAAGGCTCTTAAATTTCAACGTGTCTGTCATATTCACCTGCTTTTTTGAATTAAATAGCTGGACATTTTAGGAAATATTCTCATTTGCTTTCTTGTAGGTGTTAGACAAGAGGATTTGCTCTCCTGTCTGTGCATTAAGTATGAGCAGGAGGTGAGGAGCTTAGTGTAGGCTGGAAGCAGGAGGACAAAGCAAGTCTGGCTTTATCCACAAGTCCAGCACTTCTAAGGCTCACTCATTAACCTGTTGCATCTCATTTGTTTAAAGCAACATTATATAACCTTTTTATCTTAAAAGAACTGCTTTGAAATCATTTTCGTGGATGACTGTGGTCAGTCACGGGCCCCACTCTCTCAGATTGGTTTTTAGTTGTTGTTGAGGGCTTTGCAGAATGAAAAGGTACAAGACAAACTTTGAGCTGTGTGTGTGCTGCCTTGTTGTTGGACTACTGGTTAATATTTGCTGCTTGGTGTATTGTGTGTTGTTACACTCGCCTGGTGTTTGTCTGTGTGAGCAAAGTTGTCCGCTCCCTACTTTTTGATCACAAGCCAAGAAACGATTGTTGACGATGACAGGACATTTGAAGTAAAGCGCTCTTTTACTTATAGCCTCATATTTATAATGCATTTAGGTTTGAGCAACTCCCATTGGTGGACTCTGTGTTTGATATCAAAGATGCCCAGTGTTTAAACTATGTGCTTTTCATTTGGTAGACACCACACCAGTCAATAAATCGATCACAAGTTGTTTTTCTTAGCTATATGGTTTTATTTTGTTGACTATAATGGGTAAGAAAAGTCTCTGGACTGCGGTGTTTTTGTCCCAGGGTGGACTGTAGATAGAGGGAGGGAAGGGAACAGACTGGTGTTTTATCCTCAAAACAGAACAGTCTGTTTTAATTTCTCCAAAACAGTCAGCAGTTTAGTAAGAAGGTTGGAAAAGAAAATCGACTTTCTGACCTTCAGTAGTGATGTTGTCAAGGGAGTAAAGCATTTTCTTTCCACTTTCCTGACACTGATGTTTCCCACATCCCTCCCCAGTAATATTATTAAAGTGAAATGGACACACAGAAATATTTTTAGCCACATTTGAAAAAGGGATTCTTAATGTATTTACACATTTTTCTTGCTTTACAACCCCGTTTTTGTTTTGTTTTGTTTTATTTTTAAACTCTTTCAAATCTATCAATTATATCCTCACACTCTTTTCATCATCGAGCACCTAAAAGTGTGTTAATCAGTGTTGTTTACCCATGGGAACATAAAGGCCTAGAAGCACAGGTAACATTTAAACCCTCAGTCACCCCCACACACACACACATTTATAAACTCACTCACATGCACAGACGGTGAGGGAGGCCTGAGATGGATAGTTGACTTAATATAGTGTGCTTTAGACAAGGAGGGATGGGGTACAAATTGGAGACGGATGTACAGTCTGAGCCAAAATCAATAATAAAGACTTTCATTTCCAAACAAAATGAGGCGCCGGCAGTTGATGTATAGACGTGCGGCTGATGTACGTTCCTGGCTGCTGCACGTCCATCAGAGAGACGGGAAACCTGACCTGTGACCAACTTCTGACAAATGACTGACAGAGTCAATGCTACATTAGTTCCATATTGGTAATCAGATCAGAGTCGTGGGAGATGGGGAGTAAACAGACGATCTGTAAGGGACCAGTTCGGCTTGTTTACTTTGCTGGAGTGTCTCTGTAGCTGTCACTCACCTCAAACAAAAACACATAATAAACTGTCCTGTGCAAGAATATAATAGCTTATTTTTATGGATGTTTGCAAATGTTGGTACAATAGAAGCTCGAGCGTAAATGTGATATGTTGTCTGCAGTGACTAATCATGTATTCATGCTGCAGGCAATGTGCTCAAGTTACTTTAAGTCCATTCTTCTCCTGCAGTGCTGAGCAACAGAGATTTATTTTTTGATAAGGTGCCAAGTTTAACCAGTGTTCTACTTAGCAAGGGCTACACCAGTGAAAGTATTCCTCTGTGCATAAAAGAGAAAAGTCTTTTAATGAAATATTGAGGAACAGGGAGGATTAGACTTTTGTATTTGTTTTCTGTCTAATGGCAAGATTTTTATTAAACCACTTCATAATGCACACGAGTCTAAGTGTTCTTTAGATCGTGTCAGTGGGGATTTGAGAGGGGTTCAGACAAAGTGTGCAGTATAATGAGAAGCAAAGAATCCGACACAACAGCTAACTAGGATGCTAACCATCTGTCATGCTTCGGGGTTCTGACTCAAGCCTTAACAGGATCAGAAAGTAGAGTTAAAGGTTCCCTGCGGAGTGCAATAGAATGGTTTGTTCAAATAAAGCAGTGGTGTCATACTGTTACACTGATCAACAGGTGGCTCTAACACACCTTGTTGCATTGCAGTTTGACAGCCAAGACAGGGAAGAATACTGCAAGATAGTAAACGTGATCGTTAACAATGTTGGACTTAAGTAATTTAAGTAACAAAAAGCTTTGCAAACAAGGGAAACAGGAAAAGGGAAATGTCTATAACACGTTTGTTAGACCGTGAGTGAGCAAAGCAAAACACAACTTTTGTTTGTTTACAAGCAAACTCCACATAGCAGATAATTCTGAGTGATTAGATTTGTTTTTTATTATATTTTATTGGGCTTATTTTTTGTATTTAATTCATATAGAACAGCTGAAGATATGACAGGAAGTGGGGGCAGAGAGAGGGGATGACACGCAGCAAACGAGCCGTGAGCGGGAGTCGAACCTGTGGCCACTGCAGAGGGCAGAAATTAAACCTGAAGTTGAACTTGGGCTGTAGAAAAATCGGCGTAGCGCAGCACTCGACCATCTTCTTCCACAATACAAACAATCTCATAAAGTTCTTATATTTTTTTCTAGAGAAGCACCTTCCCTCTTTCTTTTTCACTCTGTGAGTGAACAGACAAGAAGTTGTTTTTTTCCCCAGCCTTTCAAAGGTTTCCAGTCAGGTACAACTTTTATTTAATTATTTACTTTAATGACTGCAGCAGTATGCGTCCCGTAAATGTTTTGGACAATGGCTGCATCCATTATTGGACTCACTGAAAAAGCTTTTAAGTCCTTCCTTTTTATCCTGTTCATCTCAGAGTGGATTAATGCGTTTGGTACGTGCAGTAACTACCTTTATTAACTCATTGCCACATTAAAATGCATTGGGTTATAAAAGGCAATAACAAATCAGCATACAGGTATTGTCTGTTTTGTTCACACATACTGTTTTGTATGCACTTAAAAGCTTCTGCAAAATCAGCGTAATGTAACATGATCACTGCGTGCAGGTAGATGCCCCCATATTTCAGCTGCACAAAAGAGTCTCAAAAGATTTCACACAAAAGCAGCAGTAGTCATAATTACAAGTGGAATAGCATGTGACTCTTGTGTCCATTTGACAGGGCATGTATTTGGACATCAAAACAATCCTCAGTGCTCATTTATGTCATTGTGAAACTGCACAGTGGTGTCGGTTTTAACACGTAGTCTGTCATTTTGATGGTGTGGTAGAATAATTACAGGAACATTGCCGGTTTCATTCATGGTTAATAGAGATTAATAAGATCATTTCTGCATGCGGGTTGAAATTAATTAAAGTACAATGTTCTGATGTTCTGACCTCAATGCTTGCGACCTCCAACATCCCTAACCACATCAGGCCCTTCAATTATGTTTTTGGACGCTCTTTTCACTCTGTGTATTTAATGATGGAAAATTACATCCCACGCTTTGTATGCATGTGCATTCACACAGCTTCATATGGCTAATAACATTTTTAATGACATTTTACTTTTATTTGTGTGCATAATTAGCTCTTTTCTAATTTTCTTTGACATTATAGCTATTTCTTTTTATGCTCTTTCCTTCTCTTTCTTTTGTTGGCCTCAAAGTGACACCAATTGAGTTGGAGCATTAACGAAGCCTCACTGAATGTAAACAGATGTATTTATATCCTCATCAAACACACACATTTCATTAAGCTCCCTCATGCTGACATGTCATTCTATATTTCATATTCAGCCTAATATTTACTTAGTGTTGGTCACAAGGCATTACATGATAATTTTACACAAATATAGGGACTGTGTGAATATGATTGGCTGTGGGGAGGGGAGTTAAACCCCCACAGTGTTGTTATTATTTTCTGTTGACCTTCTGTGCAACAACTGCAGATATTCTTATTTTTTTATTGCAAAGAGTTAGAGGACAAGATGGATATCTGCATTGTAAACATGTAGCTGTAGACAGGAGCCAGTTAGCGTGAAGATGGTAGACGTGTAGTTGAGGATATGTATGTTTGCTAAAAATCAGCAAGTCCAAGCAAAAAGTTTTTGAGTTCGGTTCACGGCGTCTTTCTGTTTGGAGGTTGCATGTTTTCCCTGTGCTGGTTTCCCCAGCCAGAAGAAAAACAAAAACAAAACAAAACGCTGTGTGCACCCAAGCCCTAACGTGGTGGTGGTCCCATGATATCATCACATGACTCATCAATACCACCTGAAAATATTCTTGCAAGTCTAACTTTAAAAAGTCTAGAATGTAGTAGAGATGGTCCGACTAAAAAGAGCAGTCACTCTGAGAAAAAATATGCAACCCATTTCTATACTGTCCCTTAAGTATCATTTATTGAATTCTCATTTATATACAGCTTTAGTTTCAGTTTAATATTGAGCTCAATTAAATTGAATTTGATCAATGCAGAGAGTGCGTATTTATCCTATAGGAGAGCTACATGAACACTGAATGAATCCCTTTAGAGAAAAATGTGTTCACTGATTTTATAACTCACAGTAAAACTTTTTTTTTTTTTTTTTTATCTTACCACCACATGATTTTGATGTTATGACTCAATCATTCACCCCTGTTGGATGCTGGTCTCCTGCAGTGAGGCATTAAGAAAAACACCTGAAGAGCGTTCTTACGTAATTACAGATACCGTTTGACGACTGAAGTGCTGTCAGCAGCGTTTAAGTACCTGTAATCATGGTAAAGAATATCTTGAAGGTTGTTGAAGCTTTTATGTGGCGAATGGAGCAGCATGTGTGCTTGGTAGACTTTATTTCTGAAATGCAGCTCAAAACACACACATGTGAAAAGCAGAACGGGCAATAAAGCTTAATAAGAAAAGAGAGGGAAGCATTAACAGCTGCAGTATTGCAAAATGATTCATATCTCAAAGTCAAAGCAAATCTCAATATTATTTTTTTATCTGTATTATAGCTTAATGAACCAACTGGGAACTCGGTAATTTAGAGATACTGAATCATAATCTGTACCCAATTATATTGTTTCCAATTGAGAAATGAACTTATCATATGTTAACTCTGGTTTAGGGTGGATTTCTGTTTATCAAGAAAAAAAAAACTAATTTGTTTGACGAGGATTGTGTGATAAAAATCCAGAGTTAGAAATTAAAGGTACCTGCGGGAAAATGACTGCAAAGTGATTAAAGTATGGCAATTAAGTATTTTCTCTTTATTATGCAGCACACTTGGAGTGAAACACATTTAAAGTGAATGATCTTCTTATTTGCATTTGGTGATCTGATCTTCACAAAAAGATCCTGATCACAACAAAAATGTGAATACTACACTGTGTGTGTGTGTGTGTGTGTGTGTGTGTGCGCACTCACATGTTTGCGTCACCCTCACCCTCCAGCCACTTCATACTCCCATATAGACACCATATCACTTCCGTAATGCTCCCTATCACGTTAAGCCTCTCATCCCCATTCAAACCCTGCGCCTTCTTTTCCATTTCAATCTGCACTCAGTGTAATAGAGTTCGCTGTAACCTGCTCCCAATGGGGCAACTTTGCCTCCCAGCCAATCTCTTTAGCTGTATGTTTTTATACTGTCCCTGGGTGTGAGTCATGGGTCAACAATGAAACTGTGAGTACTCGCCCTACCCCTCCCCTCCTCCACTCCATCGGCGCTCCGAGACCCCGGCGCCTCGCAGAGCGTGGGCTGCCCCATGTTGGATCGTTGGAGCGCTGCAGTGTCAACAACCTCTTCATGCGTCGTGCAGGGGTGAATAACTCGGGGCGTCCCAGCTGAGATGTGTTTCACTTAGAGTCGCGTTGCGGTTCTCCACCCCGGTGTAATCTGCAATGATGGAGCTGTTGTGATGTAAACAAAAGACCTCCCGAGCTGGCGCCTTTTCATCACGGCTTTGTGTATAGCTGTGGCGGCAGAGTCAGTAAAAATTGAAACGCCGTAGATATTAATAAAAGACTGTCGCCCTCTGATTACAAAATAGTGTTTCTCTGAATATTCTTTCAGCTTTCATTTTGACCCAATATACATTTTCGAATTGCTGGTCTTTCAGTCTCTCTTCACGGGAATTAATTCAAAGTCAAACTGTTGGTTCCTTTCAGAAAACCACTTCTTTATCAGATTCCTCACTGTTCTCCAGAAGACATATTTTTTAATTTAACCCACTCTTGATTGATGTGCCCAATTTGGAAATCCAGAAGTCATTAATAGATTAATCAACAAGTTGATCAACAGAATATTAATGGACAACTATTTTGATATATGTTTTGTTTTGTTTTTTTATCTCCAGACCAGAATAATTTGTATTAATTAATATTTCTAATAATTCTTAGTAGCAGCCCTAAACTGCTAGACTTCTTAGATTTCATAGCTAGAATCAAGCAGCATTTTGTTGAGGTTGGAGGTTGTTTTGTTGTGTCAGAAGCAGTTACGTGTTTCTGGCGTGTTGGCAGTGAAGTGGCATCTCCTGATTGCGAAGATTCCACACATTAAGAAGAGTCACGGCAATCGCTTGATTTACGTGTGAATCTGTTATTCTGATCTCGCAAACAATCCCCAATTTCGGAATCATGTAAAACTGATTGGAGTCTCTCCAGAGGGTGTGTCGCTGTGAAAACGGCAAAGCGAGGCTGATTAAAAAGATTTACTGTTGTTTTGGCGTGGCGTGCTGATCAAAACCAAAGGCCGTGCTGTGATGCGTTAATCAAACCACGCATGTGGAAAGTTCCTGTCACTGATAAAAAGGAGACTGATAGGTGCGTTCAAATTGTAAGGCATAAGAAAAACATCCACAGGAATAAAAGCCCTTTTTGACAGTGTCTTCATTAAGCACTTTGATGTAAATGCTCCATCGTTACTGGAACATCTGTGCTGCTTGGTAATGGCTGCTTTTAAGAGTGATATTTCAGTGTGAAATGCAGATTTAAAGCCATTCGACTCCATATAAAGAACAGACTATGTCCCATCAACCAAACATCCTCCGATTTTCACTGCTGTTTTCAGAATTATATTACAATAAAGCAATATCAGTGAGGCTCTTTAAACAATGTGGAGACTGTGTTAACGTCTCAACCTTCACGTCTCTATAACGTGTGCCAGTTATAAGTTAATTTCATTTGATTTCAGTGTCATTCACTTCATGCCATGCTGAGGTCATGTCCTCTGTGTTTGTTCTGGATATTTCGTGGAGATATGACACGTTTTTTTAAGTTTAACATTTATTAAGCACGTGTGACACATGAATCTAATGATTCAGAAAAATAAATATGATCCAGGCTGAGGTTTCCTGTGGCAGATTAGGTCTGTATAAACCTAATTTCAAGGAGACAGGGTTGGTTTGGAAAAAATACCCTCAAGTATCCCACTGTATTTCTTTACTTTGGCGTACATGACGAATAAAGCTCTATTCTTCCCTGTCTCTTCACATATAAAGCCCAGAGCAGTCTCTTGGCAACTGGCACATTATTCTGTTCTATTAGGGGCTTCAGTATTAATAATTATGGTGGTTAATCTGAGGCATGGCTAGTGTCCAGTGCAGCTCCCACTGTGCTGTTGTGCATTTAGGTCCCGAGCGAGCCAAGAGGTCACACAGGTCTGCAGTGCAGCGTCCTTTTAAAGAATGTCAACAACTGGAGAGGAAAATCCAATGAGGAAAGCGCAGGTTCTCCAAATAAAACAGTTTACCCAGAGCTGGGGACCTTGACTCAAATCCTCCAAAGCTGGGAGCTAATTAAAAATGTGACCCCACACAAAGAGGAGCATAAACAATTTTTTATACTCTTAAGTCTGCTTTGGCGCCATTTCTTTCTCCATCGGCCCGGTACAGAGTACAGCTTAGCAGAAATGATGCCCTCTTCAGGCTTTGGCTGTAGGGGTTTCACAGGGCCTACAGCCAGGGCTGCTCTCACTGATCATTTAAGTGTCATAAATCATGTTTTTGTGATCTCTCTAAATCTATTGACAAACTGCATGTGCATGAATTAAAAATGTTCCTACACATGCACACACGTCCTGCTTTGAAGTAGACTAATCACTACTATAAGATGGGCCGGTTGATACAACATCGACCAATAGCTTTGGGAGAAATACTGGAAATTTGTCTTCCTGTGTACTTCACACCAGCACTGATTATACTTTGTAAAAAGAGGATGACATTTGATGAATGCTTTGATCAAACAAGTCAATTGAACTGGATTCTGGTGGCACAGTGAATCTGAATGCCAGTGATCTCATCGTTGTGTGAGCATTACATTGTGCAAACACTATTTACTTCATAGCGTTATGTTGAAGCAGAAAAAAAACGTATCCGTTGCTAATTTAAGATAAATTAAAGATTAATCCCTGCATGATCTGGCACAGGCATCAAACTGATGAATTTAGATTCCCAAACAACATCTAGTGTAGTGATTTTTTGTTTGTTTTTGCCTTTAAGATATGTAGCTGTCAGTCGGAGTGACAGAAGGTGGACAGGAAGCAGTTCAGTGTCTTGCTGAAGGACATTTCAAGAGGATAAACGGCTTTCAATGAATACACACTGGCTGCTTGCCAGGATAGAACCTGTGACCTTCCCGATAAAGGAAGGTCTCTGTACCCACTCGGCCACCTCATTTCTTTTTTTATAGACAAGATCCGAGGTCAAGAACATGTATGTGTCATGTTTGCAGTATGCGAGCGCATGTGGAATAGACAAATGGGAGGGATGAGCAAATCTGCCCACGTTTGATAGGATAGTTGATTGTGACCAGCAGTGGAAAGTAATTCCATGTACTCTCTTTACTTTAATGAAGTGCTTGTTTCATGCACTTCATGCTACTTCATGCTACTTCCACATAAGTACATTTTTGATGCAGTATTGTACTCAACTAGTTTTGGAAAAGTAAAAAAAAAAAAAAAATCCTGTTCTAAGTCGGATCTTTCATTTCATCTTGTAATCTGTTTCTTTTTATTATACTTTACAGAGTATCACTGCAATGGATATGGATTGGATGCTCATATTAAAAGTGTGAACTCTGATGCTAGTTATCAGTGTTAGCTCTCCAAATAAATGTAAGCACACATTGTAAAGATAACAGGGAAGCATGGTTGTTTACCTCATGTAGCAACATAAGACTTGCATTTGGTAATTTTCCAGTTGTGAAGTCCTTTTTCTGGGTGTTAAAAAGATTATGAAACACCAAACCGGTGTTCTGGCATCTGTTCACGGTAACCTGTTGCTCAAAATGAGTTTCCCCAATCATGTTTCACTGTCAACCCCGTGTGTTGTGTTCACGCAGGATTGTTTTTGGTCTGAATGTAACTCAGTTTTCAATCTCAGCTGCACTGTGTGTACATCGTTAGGTGCTCAGTCATCCATCATGGGCATAATTCTTAGGGCAGGAAACATAGGCAGTCACAAGATCAGACCATAAACAAACCCTTGAGTGAGCCAAACTTATTTGGAAGAGCAAATAAAGGTAGTTTTACTTTCAATTAATGTGTTTCAGATCATCTGAATTAACTGTTGGCTTGTCTGACTGCTCGTGTTTCCTGCCATCTGCTTTCATTGTAGTGATGTCGCATTCCCAGATCTCAGCACTCGCTTTTCTAAAAAAATGGAAATGATGGCCAAAGGTATGAAAATAGACCGATCCCTCTACTTTGAGAAGAATAATTTAGCACCTGTTCCAGCCTGGATCATCATTAATGATGCCATGTTGTCTTCATGCTTGAGAACTTAACTTTCCTGCTCGTACTTTGGGGCTTAAAACCGGCACTCACCGAAATGATCAGAGAGTCCCTGTCTTTGGATATTCTGGTGGATCATTTGTCTGAGCCACCTCGTCAAAACCGAGTCACTCTGACACATCGTCTTACCCAGCATTCCTCTCTCTATCAACCGCAAAATAAAACATGTAAATGTAATACAACAGTGGCCACCTTACCTGTCTGTGTTGATTGTTTAGAAGCCCAGTGATGCAATAATTAGATCGAGATAGAGGCCAACAAAGTAACAGGTTATTAATGAGGCTTGAAGTCAAGAGTGTTTTTAAATGTCCATGGGTGGGTAGTCCAGCAGGCTGATCCCCCACCTCCTCCTGCACCACAGTAATGAGACCAAGTGAGTAGAAAGGGAGGCAGCAGGGAAGCTTTCACTGAGCCAGAGATCTCTGCATCGCCCTGAGAGGGCTCACTCTTCTGATGCTTATTAATCCAGAGAATGAAATGCGGTTAACAGCACTGAGCGCTTCGGAAACAGCCGTCAGCGGGGTGGTGTGATTTTTATCACCGATTATTATCTGTGGACAGATGAGACCTCTTGGGTTTTTGAGTTTTTCAGATATTGTTGTAGACTGTTTCCCCCAGTTGTAGAAACAACTGATCAATCAAAGCTTTGTAGGCGCACATGGCACAAATTGTGACAGAAAAACAGCAACAAGCAGCATGTCGGGGCAACAACAAATTCACTATAGCAATAAGAAGTCCAGAGCCACTGAGAGTAGAGCGTTGAGGACGTTGACGTTCAGCGAGTCACGTCAAAAACAAACACTTTGGCAATACATATCAACTTTGTACTTCTGCATGAAAATAATCTCCAGAAACAAAATATTGACGATTTTGGGTGTAGTTTGTTAAATGTGTCACCATCACGTTACCTTTTAATGTGCTTCTCATTCACCTGAGGAATTTTCTCTGTTAATGGTCAAGTCAGGGTTTTTGTGTGGAGTTCATAGACTCTCAGAGTGTCAGTGTATGTTTCGTGCTTTATTCTTACGCTCTAATGCTTCTTGGTTTTTTGTTTATATTTCTTAATGCATGACATTAAGCAAAATTCGATCATTCAGCTGTGCTGCTAACACTGCGCAAATTATTGCTTCAGCAATTTGCCTTTCAGCCCTCTTTGATTTTTATCTGTAAGACACAAATTAAGGGCTTTAATTTCATGATTCATACTTATCTCTTTTGGGCGTAATCTGTTGGTAGAGCATGGGGCATGTTGAAAAGGGAACCTGAGTTGTTTTCCCGTTGTTTCTTACTTGGATATTTATCTTTAACATTGCTACAATCAATATGCAATATGTTTGCTGTTTTGGTTCAGTCTCAGTCTCACCGCTCTCATGAATGTTGGTTTCTGATGAAGCTGGTTTCAGTAGAAAAGTTCTTAAGTGCAGAGCTGGAATTTCATTCTGTTGGGCTGGTTTAAGTGAAGTTTGAGCTTCTGTTTGTAGAGCTTTTTGGTCATTGTTGTACATGCATTGCAGAGAAGATTTTTCCAGGTATCTAAGAAGTGTGGCACCAGACAAAATCAGAGCAAAGCAAAGCCAGCATTTGTTCAAAGAAATAATGAAGTGGTTAATTACTTAGAAACTGACCCTCTTTTGGAAGAGACGTTGGAAGATTGGTGATAAAACCTTTGAAACCCTGTATGAAGTCATTAAACATTAATTATGGATCCTGTTATCCTCATGAACATAGAGGTGGTTCGGCAACCAAGACAGAATATGTTTCATGCTAGAAAATGTTCAAGGGCCATTCAGAAGTCTTTCATAGGCTGCAAGCGGCCCCTGAGCGGCACTGTGAGTACCACTGATCTGTAGTACCGTGTGTGCGCGAGACCATCTGAGTACGTAATTAACTGGAGGAGTTGGCTCTTCTCGCTCGCTGTGGTGGCGAGAGTACAGAACTTTTCTTCAGTGCATGTTTGCATAGTGATAAGGAATACTTTATTGAAGGTGCGATATGGCCTCCCCCACAGAGGATGGAGGTAGTCTCTGCTTAAATCAGAATCACACATAACGAATGCAGGGCAGCGCGTTGACAGCTCTACAGGCGAGATTGCTTACGCTCCCCTCAGTGTCTGTACTCATCCAGGAACACATAAGTGAAATAGGGGTCATCGCGCCGCTGTGTAGTCCCACAAAGTTTCCTGTGTGGGTATGTGTGTGAGTGGGCATAAGTGTGTGAAGGATGGCGAGGCAGCAAATCTCTGAGCAGATCCTTTGGCGTCTATTTATATATTCTTTTGGAAATCCTGGAGCTCCTCTCACTCTTCCGCTTGCGTAGTGAATACAAGTTTGAAATGTAGCACCTCTACAATCCTGCACACTTTGCTGCTGCTGCAGTGCTGTTTTTATGGACAACAACAACAACAGCTAGCCATCATGGCCAGCAATGCACACATGGGTCCTGTAGCAACTTGATAAAAGGTACTGTTGAGAAACACTGCAACAAAACAGACAGTGTTATTCATTACCTGAATGATGCTACAGGACCTTGGTATAGTAGCCAGGAAATATGAGGGCCCATGTTTCTGCCCCATTGGCTAAGAGGAACATTGCCCCGCAGTCTCACGATTAGTTCGCTGGCCTCCCCACACCCGCAAGCTGTGATTCTCCCGTACGGCTGTTTGTCAGGCCCGTGTGAAGTATTGCCCTCCGGTCTCTTGCCGCAGTACTAAAATGCATCACATGGCGAGTTTGTCAGTTGAGGAAATATGAACATATGTGGCGCTTTATGTCTGCTCACTCAGCTGCTGAGTGTTACGACACCTTAAGCCAACCACGCCGAACAAAGGTAGCTTCTTCCAAATCAGGTCGTAGCATTTGCATAGAAATTGGTTCTAGATTAGGCGATGGTCCCTTGAAAATGCTCTCCCACTCGGTTTCTGTGTCACACACACACACAGAAAAATAAACAGAGTCATAAAGAGAGACCATTCCTTTAAGGCCCGATCACTTCAAGACATGGAGCAGTCCTCAAGGAAGCCAGACGGGAGGACATGATGAGAAATAGATCTAAGACGACCCTTCATGTTTACCAAACGGGTGAGTGGCAATGAGAGAGGATTTAACACGCAGGATTTCTCTATACGGCATTCTCTTTTAAGATATCTGTAATTTACATGCCTTTGGTCCTCCAAACTCCGTCCCCACTTGTTTCATATTCATGTGTTGATTATATAAAGATGTACATAGAGTTTATCCGCCTTTAACAGCAAATGTCATTGTCGTTTCTGCCTTCTTGGAGAGCACCCAGAGAAGATTGACTGGGCAGAAGGGTGATAGAGAGCTTTCCTGTGCCGTCAGCAACAAATCCTCCGAAACTCGGTTTGTCATTGCTTCCTAAAAACAACGCATTAGAGTATTTTCTTGGGGAATTATGACAACAATGCCACCATTCATTGTTTAACTCTCTCCATCCACACTGTAGCACAAACGCACCACTCATACTGAGACACAAACTCGAGAAAACTGTCTTCATCTTGTGCGGTGTTTCTGTACAATTGACAGTGCACTGTACTTTATCTCCTTTTGGGTTTTGGTGAGCTGCTCTGAGCCAAAATTCCCAGTCTGTCCTTTTAGAATTTCCTCTCGGCGGCTTCTTTCTAAGTATAAAGCTGTTTGCATATGGACAGAAATCGAAGCAAATGTCACTATCTTTTGCAGGAGCTTGTGCTTCTGGACAACAACATCGTTATTTAGAGGTCTTGTCACATTATAACAATGTCCCATTCATTAAATGTCTATAAAGATGGATGACATGAGAACTCCCCAAAAGAGCTGAAATGTGTGGATCGCCCCCTGGTGGCTGGCTGGGTTGGAGGTCATAAACTCTTTCCCTTCCAAGTAAATTTTTCCCAGAGATGATTTCTGATCACACTCATATATGTTAAGGTGTTAAATCTTTAAATAAGTTTGGTTTTAATTAGTTATTAGATGCTATAAAAACTGGGTGAAAAGTCATGATTAATAGCTGAGCCCTGCTCCTGATGGGTTCAGGCAGGAATATGGGCAGCTCAACCTCCCAATCACTACTGAACAAACTGCACATGATATCACCAGTGCAAGATAGCAGCACTCAGAACAGTGAGAGGAATTGGAGTCACACTGTCCATCTTTATACACGTCAGTGATCTAATTAATTCCGCCTTTACTTCTGACATACAATGATTATAATTTACAAAGCCACTAAAGCACATAAAAAGGTGGTTTCAGGCTTATGAAGTGCTGTATTGTTACTTGTGAGCTTTGTCCACTGGCCAACATTCCTGGTCAAATTACTCTCTGAAAACCCTCTACTGCTGTCTTTATCTGTTGTTCCCATTGCCAGACTCTCACAACCAGTGCAGATATAACAGGTAACTGGTGTATCAACCTCAATAAATCTTTGTGAAGCCTCCCTGAATTTTTATCTCTTCTTCCTGGATGGTGAAAAGGTGTTTTGGAGGAGCCAGGGTTGGAGGGAAGCTGATAAATGTCAGGGGTTGATAGCTAAACTGCGGGCCGAGCAGCAGGGGTCTGGAGAAGCAGAGCAGCGAAAATGGCATTCTGTTGTGGAGACACTCGGCTATAGTGACAGCTACCACAGCGGACATCATGAGCTAATGCCAGGCTGTTTGATGCAAGTGTCTGGACCTAAAGAGCACCTTTCAGTTACAGCTGCCATATCAGCATGTGAGGGCTGAGCCGCCACGGCAGCTCGGCCATGTCAGAGATGAAGCAGGGCGGCAAGTTAACAGATGGAAAGTTTTCTTCTCGCTTTGTGAATGTCACACGTGTGATTTGGAACGTCGGAATGACTATTTTAGGCTGACATCTCCGGAGAAGAGCTCATCACCTTTACGCTGTGATATATGAGCAGGGATCAGGAATCGTCCCTGTGTCACAGAAACCTGACAAATGTCTGGCAAAGGGAAAAATCAGCCAGCTCGAGCAACTTTATGGAACATTATCTGCCAAGGACAGTTTGTTTTTGCAGTTAGGTGATGATGTATAGCATTTCACAGCGAGCTTAGACGAGCGTTTCTTCTGTCGGGAGCCTAATCCTGATCAGACGTGATAAAAGGCAATGAACTGTTTTTCAAGATTACACAGAAACTCAAAAAGTACAGCTTCATATCAGGTGCATCAGACATTCATTAATGTGACCCAACAGTGCTTTTATCCATGTGCTGTATGTGATACAGAACATAGTGTCTGACAGTCACAAAACACGGCGCAGTGCTTCTCAAAGATGTAATTGAAAGTGGCAGACAATTTGAAATATTCATGAATGAGCCATGTTACAGAGTTTGTGTCAAGCTGTAACAATTCATGTTAAGTGTTTGGACAGTGGGAGGAAACCATGTTTGAATTTTTTATGAATTGGTCATTGAAATTTTAAGCCTTTTATATCCTCAGCTGTGTTATAATCATACCATTTTGTAGACATCCACAAGCTGGACAGGAACGAAGCGCCAGTGAAAAAGACAGTTGTTTTTTTGGCTTTAAATTTTCCTTTGAGTAGACGCAAATGCACAAAATTCAGCTGGGCTAAAGTCTGAAGTTATTATTTATCTTGAGTGATTAAATGTGACTTTTAAGCACGCTGCAAAGTGGCTGACACACAGCATGGTGACTCCAGGTGCTCCATCTCATTGAACACAGTATAATGGGCTCCTAAATAAAAGAACAGAAAGAGAAAGGAAACCTCCTGTTTTCCACTAAAAGAACAATCTGTGCTATAAAGTATTCACACGTAGGAACAGACCATTGATGGGATTTTGAATAAAAAATCAGTTTTTGACATCTGTGCTTGGCAGGTTCAGGATCGTGTCTCAGATCCAGCTATGTTTCCCTCTATAATTTTAATTACCGGAGGATCATGATTTTTGATCATGACTTGTGAATAAGTAGAGCTGCCACTTAAATGTTTCCTGGAGTGTGAAATTATGTGTTTGAGAAAAGACAAAAAAGCGCTGTCCTCGCAGAGACTAAATGTTCTTTTTTATCTATGCGTTGCCATTTGAAATCCAGAGAAGTTTTTACACTGAGGGTACATCTGAACAGGCTGGCTCCTGCCTGCTGTAATTGGCCCACATAAAGGTAACAGTGAGGCATGTTTAACAGCCAGCTGAAGTGAAGAATGTGAAGTACAAATCTCATGGCTTCTTGTGGCTTTGTAAGGACCTTAAATTTTACAGAGTATGGAGAAAAGTCTGCCATGCATGTAGCGCATAATACCAAGCAAGGTTGAGGTGAATTCTGTCCAAAATGGATGCCTTCCAGCTCTCTAAAGAAATTCATCCCCCCCCACTCCTCTGCAAACGAGCCAGGATGTTAACGCTATTGACATTAGCACTGTAGGCGTACTGGGCCGGGGAGGGGACAGCCAAGTGTGTGCTGAAGTCCCTCCGGCAGTATTCAGCGTTTGTCTCTGTGACCCAGAACTACCTCCTGACAAGAGTGCTACCTCATTTCAATGCTAATGTGCTGTTATGGGTATTTTCAAAGCGTTGCTGCTATTTATTATGAATCAGCTTACCTGAGAGGCGCCGGTTAATCCTGTAGATCCCTGCACAGCTGCTGTGCACCAAGAGGTCATGGAGATAGTGTTTAAATAGACTCTGCCTCCATTATTATTCCAATGGGACGACTGCAGGCCTGTTCAGAGCTGACAGATTCACTGTTTTCCCCCTTTTTTTCCTGCACATCGTGTAAGTGGAAGCAAGGTAAAGATGACAGGATTAGCTAAGACTCCGTTTACACATGACAGCAACTCCTCTGATTGTTTCGTCATTTCTCACAAGCGTTTTTATCCCTGCAGCTCGTAGCAGCCAGTCATAACCCGCAGGCTTGTGGGAAACTATGACCAGCAATGACACGAGCGAGTTTTGTGTAGAGGACAGCAAAATAAAATGTATTTGGACTATGGACACTGTGTAATGGGAGAAAAAAACAATCTCGAAGAGCCTCCAGCTGTTCTCTTTAATAGACATTAAGATAGTGGAAAATGTGCATGTCTGTAAACATGCCAGAAACAGAATGGTAAAATATGTTATCTGAGTCATTCTTATAGCAAAATGTCAGAAGTTTTCCACGTTAGTGTTCTCGTCTATTTGCATCTCTTTCATGATCTGTGACAGATTCTTTTCATTTTATTCCATAGCTGCATATGTAGCTGATTGATCTTTAGCTGCAGAAGGACGGTCTTAGCTTTCCTTCTCCAGTGTCACTCATTGTGGAGGAAATCGAATTGGTGTGTGGCTGTTTATTACAACAAGGACACAAGCTTTGTTTGTGAAAAGGCTGCAGGTAGCTCTGATTCTTTCTGACCAATCGATGATCTGCACACACAAAACGTGTTTTAACGCCACCTTTTATGGGCTGCAACCTCAACAGAGGTGTGACGAGAAAAGCTTAGAGCCAGAGGTCGAAATGATGAATCACTTTTCTGTTTCAGATTCAGTTCGGTTTAAATGGCAAGTTACAATATTTTTTCAAATCTCAGCAGTGTTGTTCCAGTCTTCATCTTATCCTTAAGTGGTTGTATCACTATTTAAAAAGCTGTGACACTAAAGTGTCCTCAGTGCCAAACTAGCCCTACATTTGCACTGTTTATAAGGGTATTAGCTCAGCCGCTTTCTGCAGCCGCTCTGCATTATCACTTTACAAAAGCCCTTTCACTCACCAGTGAGCTCCAATGCTAAATGCTACTCAGTTAGCAGCTCTGATGATTGAGTGCACGTAGCTGAGCTTGAGGATTTGGTGTTAAAGATGTGTTTGTAATCAGAGCTGAATGTGTCTTTCTCTGCTCTGAGGCGCAGTGTTGAACCACTGCCAGCTGCTTGATGGGAAGGTTCGGGATTGTTTTAAATGCTGCGTCCAGACCCCTTCCTCCATCCGCCTTGCTTCATGTTTCAGTCCTCTGTTTGTGTTGTGGTGTTTGTCACATTGATTTAGAATGGAACAGAAAACTTTACTGTCATTATACTGCCTGGTGTGCTCACAATTAACTTGCGCGCCATTTATCGAACATTTAACATAAACATACATGAGGCATGGAATAATAGATTAAACAGTAAAGATATGTTGCACTGTTAAGTGAAATACATTCAGCTTGGACAGCTTCCTGTCCAAGTGGGTCTTCCTGAGGACCCTCAGGAGGTTGAGTAGGTGCTGTGCTTTCCTGATGACTGCCGTGGTGTTTGGGGTCCAGCAGCGGTCAGTTGATATGAGGGTGCAGAGGAATTTGAAAGTGTGAACTCTCTCTACACAGATGCTGTTGATGAATGGGGGAGTTGTTGGTTTCCTTAGTCTTCGTTGTGTTCAGTGTCAGGTTTCTTTTTTTTTTTGAACACCTTGTTGTTAGTCTCAGGACCTCATCTCTATAGGCAGCCCCCCCCCCTTAAAAATTAGTCCCACTACGGTTGTGTCATCAGCGAATTTGATGATGGTGTTACGAGGGTGGGCTGGAGAGTCCAGGAGTGGGCTCAGAGCACAGCTTGGGGAGAGCCAGTGCTGAGTGTGTGGGTGGAAGAGAGGTGGGGGCCAAGCCTCACAGTCTGGGATCGACAGGTCAGGAAGTCTTTGACCCAGACATGAGTGGAGTCAGACTTTAATGTGTGTGCTTTCACTTTTGTATGCACAAATATGGTTTATTGTGTTGCATGTATGAGCCCTGGTTTCACCTCATCTGTGCTTGTCTTTTTGGTAACACGCACCATGTTTCAAGCAACCCTCATGCCAACTTTATTCATATCCCTTTTCAGAGAACAGTATTGATATGTGTATTTGTTGACAAGCATGATGACTAAAAGCCTTGCGATCACTTCATGGTAAGAAAACCCCTCCACACGGCTTTCAGCTCATCAGCTCCTCTGCATCTGCAATTGGCAGAAGGTGATGTTGAGGTGAAGTCTGCCTTTGAGAAACTGAGACAGGCTCTCCGTTTTCTATCTTTCATCTCAGACCTTCCCCTCCTACCTCATCTCTTTGTTGACATGCTTCATATCGGCTGCCGGGTCACGTTCGGAGAGCCCAGTCGGGTTTAATCACACTCTGCTTGTAGCGCTTCCAGCTGCTGTAGCTGCGGCAAACCAGGAGAATGTGGAGGTGAGACGAATACCAACGGGGATTGAAGGATTCCTGATTACACGCAGTGAAAACTGATCCTGGATCCTGTTCGGATAAAGTTACTGAGGGGAAGATCAAAGCAAGGCGGTCAAGAGGAAAAATTAGACTGTCTTAATAAACCAAAGCTCTTACAGTCTTTGTTTTTTGTGTGGATAATTTTAGGCTTATATCCCTTTTCCTCCACCAGATGGCATTGGCCTCCTTTTGCTCCTTGTGTTCTTCCAGCAGGAGCCAAATTTGCCTGTTTGTACAATTCATGTCAAAAATAATTGGAGAAAACAGTTGTCCTGTGGGAGTGCTGTTTGGATGATCTGGAGCTAGTAATCTGCTGTGTTTAATTTGTGCTGTGCTCAACTCTACTGGCCCGATTTTCATTTCTTGGGGCTCCATGACTATTTCTCAAGCTTAAATACAAGCAATAAAAACGTACATGAGATCTCACAAGCACAAACTGAAATTGGTGTAAAAATGAAAAACAACAAAATAGAAAATAAATAAATAAATATCCTCATTTCAGCCTCCTCTCAAAGAGCCTTTGCTCCTCAGGAGTGAATTTAGGTTTGCTCCCCTCTGTACATTTCACCCTGATGCCCCCTCCTCGTGTGATACCTGTGCGTGACATAAAGATGGATCCAGCCATCGGCGACACGCTGCACGCCGCTGGCTGTTCCACAAATCAAAATGCCATATATGTGACTCCACTTTCCTGCCGTCTTCCCACACGTACTGCTCTGCTCCTTGCTGCAGTCCGGTGGGGCAACACTGACATCTCTTGGCCCTGTGGAAGACAGCCACAGGACCGCATGAGCATCTTCTGTGTGCCTCTGGAGTCAGTGGAGGAAGTATTCAGGTCCTAAAAGTACCATTATATTAAAAAAAAACACATCATTTCAAGTAATGTAACACAATGGAGTGGTGCTATTGGTGCTTTTCACAACTTTTTGGTGGTAATGAGCTGAACCGGACATCAGAACCGGAGGAGCAAACGATGAATCACTTTGCTGTTTCGAATTCAGTTCAGTTTAAATGCCCACCTGAGCATTTTTTCACATCTCAGCAGTGTTGTGCTCATAATGCTGTGACCTTGAAATGCCAAACTAGGCTTACGTAATCATATGTTTTTCAGTGTAAAATCATAATCTGAGAAGTACAGAGTTACGAGATGAATGTAGTGCAATGACAAGTCCAACCTGTCTGCCTTAAGAGACCCCCACGATTAAGAGGTGTCTTAGTGTGGAATCAGTTTGTTTTATGATTATTTGTAGGAAATGTACTGAAAGTTTGTTAATGTTGTTGTGAATCTGATGATTTGTTTTGTGAACTGTCCTCTTTATTTACTCAAACATTGTAGTTAAGGACAGTTTCACCTTTTGTGTATTTGAGTATTTCCATTTTACGTGACTTTATACTTTTTCTCCACAGCATTTCAGAGGGAAATGTTGTTCTTTTCTCTCCACTGCCTTAACTTTGACTGATTTGTAGTTACTTTACAGATTCAAATATGATCCGCATAATGTATGCTGTATTATTACAGCTTATGATATCCAACAGTAGGCTACATAAAGTAGTTGCTCTTGCTTTTTGTCTACTTTTGGCACTTGAACTTTTAACAGAGTGTTTCTACACTGTGGTTTTGCTGCTTTTACTTAAGTGAAAGATCTCTGAGTACTTCCTGCACTGCTGTCTGAGACTGAATGTTAGCAACAAAATCCACACTGCGTTTTCTCGTAGTCCAGAACTGCGAGCAACATAAATCATTGCTTGTTTGCTGAATAAATAAATTCTGCTTTGTCCTGCATGAGTGTGTGTAATTACGTGGACTGACAGAGAAGACTCATACTGTTTAATAAAAACACATCATATTTATACAAGACTTCCATGTAAAGAAGAAACACGGTGGAGACAAGTTCTGTAACGTCTCAAAGATCCCATGAACAACAGACATAATTAGGATCAAAACACACTGCTGATGTAAAAATGTACATAAATCACATTGCTGAGCCAACTCATGTGTCTCAGCAGTTTGCTCAGAGCGAATTTCCACCTTAATGTTGCTGGATGAAAACAATATAGCTCCACTGTGAATTATTCATGTCTCCGCTTTAATGACACAACTGTGGCCTACCGAAAGTCATTACTTTGCCATTCTTTCCCCCTCGTTAATGATGTTAACACAAAATATCAAGAGAGATGTAATTTGATGTTCACAGTAAGGGACAAAAGACGTAAGATAGAGACACGATTAAACATTAAATATTTTTATCAAGGTTTTGACACCAGTGCCTTTAAAAAAGATACACTTGAAACCAGTCAAGATATGTAGATATAAATGTCTTTCTGTATAAATACTGTTTAATTAATACCACTATGTTTATTTTTCATATAAATGTAGTTTTTTGGTGGTTTTTCACTCCAAAATAGAACTATAATGTGAATGCGTCCAGCAGGGGTCGCTGGTGGTTGCTTTGCCTTTCTGTCCAGCTGGTAAAGAAAGCAGAGAATGAGGAACCACATGCGGTCTGCGCATGTGCACTGCTCCATTGTTGTTGTTCCTGTCAGCTTCTGTCAGTCAGTTTGGTAGAGGGTGAATGGTAAAGACAAATCTGTACCTGTAATTTTAGTTTTCATTCAGTTTAAATCAATAGAGAGACTTCTGGCAGCAGAGGCCTCACTGAGCAGGATTAGTAACATGTTTGCTGCAGTTGAGATTCAGAAATGCAAGTGGAAATTAGTTTTGTTGTAAACAGTTTACTTCCTGTGCTACATTCACAGGTACGTTATGTTGTGTTTGATCCTGTCTTCCCTGGTGAAGCTTTCAGATGGAGGAAGAGTGTGAGCAGGTCTGTGAGGAGGAGGCACGAGCAGATGAAGCCATGCTGTGGTCCATCCGGGAGGCTCTGGAGAGGCAGACCCTGCAGATAGGAGCGTCCGCCTGCGGGGCCACGGCTGTGGTGGATGTGCTGAAGGCGCTCGGCGTGGACGTGGCCCCCGAGGAAGCAGACCGCTGCGTCCAAACACGCCTGAGGAGGAACGAGTCACCGCTGCCGGACTACCTGCTGTCCCGGAGCGAAGCCGGTAAGTGTACTGATGTACAAACACCCGAGCTGAATATGACATGAGTGTTGAGGTTTTTACTCCACTTCTCAAACCATATGTTAGTACAGTTGTGATCATAGAGTGAGGACATTTCAGGCACTGACAGGACAAGATACACTTGACAACAGAAGGTGAACGTAAAGGAAAGAAGAGGATTAGCCTCTGGGAGACTCAGTGTAGCACCATGTTTAAGTAAGGCCTAAAATGTCATTTCTGTGAGCTGTTGAAAGTAAAGCGAGTCTGCCATAGATCAGCTCAGTGTCCTCTGCAAACTGTCCTGTGATATTTCAGGCACAGAAATATGAATACATAAACGATGACTTTGTAGAGGTGCCTATCACAGACAGGATTATGTCCTCACAGATCCTAGCGGGGACTTAGCAGATGAACGAGGCTCTATAATGTCTTGAACTCATAAGTGCAGTTTCCTGCCAGTGCGACAGCTGGATGCACTGCCAACCGGGCAGATTCATAAGAGCCCTCTTGAATTAGACAAAGACTTTTATGTCTCTCGGAGGAGCACACAGTAATTGACTTCTTTTTTTTTTTAGCCGTGTTGCCCAATTTTTCACGTTGACATTTCAGGCGTTTAACTCAAGCTGTCATCTTGCACGCCTCGGTGGAAATAGACACACCTGTAGCCATTTGTCTGCCTATAATAAAGCATTAGCTCCTCTACTGCTGGAGCTGAGACGAGTATTCTGACTTGTTTTAGGTGCGACTCACGCTCAACTCATCCGAGGAGCAGAGGAGGCCAGTCAGGACCACGTAACGGGTCGCTTCTTCCACTTTCACCCTCGGCGGCTGGTCAAACTGGTCCCCTGGCTCGCACGCTGGATCCGAAAGGGTGCCGTTCCCGTGGCGACCATGAACATGCAGCTGGCTGTACCCGAGGGAGAGGAGGTGCCCGACGCCTGGCACCATCAGCTCATATTTGGCGTGGCGCCAAATGCTGTTTTCATGACTAATCCTTTAGATGTAGGTGAGTAATGGTGAGGACAGAATTGTCGTTTTGCAGGAGAACCTCTCGATAAAGACGCGTCATGTTTTGTTTTGTGGTACATTTTCAGTGAGCGAGGCAGAGTTACACCAGAGACTCTGCAGTGAATCTGTGCTGCTGATTCGCCGAGAAGACGTCCTGCAGCGGCTGACAGCAGACACCTGTCTTTCCAGCCTGTCGGACCCGCGGTGGAAAGCCCTGGATGTCGAAGGTGAAGCAGTTCATGATTTGTTTATTTATACTGATTTTTCACCTGCGCTCACTCATGTCCTCAGTGGGGATTTGTTCCCCATTTTCCTTCTGTTAGGTCAGGTGAGGCAGATGCGCCTAGAAGAGAAAGAAGGTGGAGCCAAGTTGATGCACATCACGATCCCCGCAGCGTACAGTTCAGGCATCACAGTCTTCGCACTTCAACAGTCGGAGTTGGGACGGGAACTCCTCAGTGCTCCTGAGCTCCCTTTGTTGTGACCAGACTGACGCTGACCGACTCGGGGCTTGTTTACTGTGATGTAACAATAGACGTGATAAACAGTTCTATCATGCATCATCTATCACTCACTGTGTCCCATGCATTGGAAACAGTGTATTGTGAGTGACTTTCTTGAATAAACTAAGTTTCAAATAATGAGAGGAAGCAACACCAGATTTGTTTTTACGTCTTCTCTTAACTGGAATTAAAATGCAGATCACCATTTCGCCACTTCACACCATCTCCCGGTTAGCTTTAGGATTGACTTTCATAATGCATGGATTTCTTCTGATGTTCTGCAGTCTGAGCTCCTCTGGTTGCTTCTCAGGCCACATTAAGCTCTCAGGGTGGTGGAGTCAGTGCAGCCAGGGTGCCAAGATGATGACACAGTAAAAGAAAAATCCCCATCTGTTTCCCCGCTCACTTTTCACCATATCAGATCCTCTGTTTAAGTAAAAATACATCATTGGAGTACAAAGAGCAAAAATCATTCACTGTGGAGCTGGATGGTTCGTATATTTTTTTGATTCTCCTTATCTCCTTACTTGAGTCAATAATATAAATTTATTTGCATTTGTACCTTATGGTTTATAGTACAAGAAAAACAAAGAATCGATGGCTGCATGTAACAGTTATTAATACTGGTTTGAAAAATGAGTGCACTGGCTCTTATTCTTTTTGTTAATAAATTAGATGTATTTTAAACTAACTTTTCCTCTCGTCTCTTGCGTGAAAACAAGGTGAAGGTGTTATTTTCTGGAACACACGGCACTGGTTTCTGTTAAACTACAATTCCCATGATGCACCGGGTAGCTACACCCCAAGGAAGTCGGGGAAATAACCCCAAACTTTGTCGGTAAAAAAGTTTGGTCAGCGCTTAAAGGTCAGGTGAGGACGTAAATACCGTAAGGACGCTGTAGATAACCGCGGATTTGACCCCACGTTTTTATGTTACGTTGCACTTTTAGCTCGCGGCTAACTCGCGCATCGTGAGTTATTGGAACCACGTGGTGTGCGCGTGGCTTCTTTCTGTGTGTGATAACATAATTTCATATTCCCGGTCAGTGTGCAGTGTGTGAGAGCCGAGGAGACTCTCCTGACCGCCGACCTGAACTGGGCTCCGGCTATTTCCTGCTCCGCTGCATTCACACATCACGCACAGGTGAGCAATACAAAACAAAACAACAATAAGAAAACGCCGTATGCTGCATTTTATTTTATGCGCTAATGATGCTACTCAAAAAAAGTTAATTTCAAGCCGTCATGGATTAAATGTGTCTTAGTATGCTTGTGCAGAAAACCCATTGCGGTTTGTTGTAAGGTATTAATTGAATATCGACGTTTTTTGGGGGGAATTTTGGAGGAAATTGCTTCACCATCCATTTAAACTGCAGGAAAAGTCCACGTAAGGTATATTATAAACACGCAGCCATTTATTGTTATTGAATTGCTTGTATTAACTTACTTGACATCATGTTATAAAGTAAATTTGCAGTTTGTTTGTAATTTCATTTTAGTTACACGATGCGCAAATGCACACAGTGAGATAAGAAAATAAAATGTCAACACCTCAAACAGCACGAGGTGTTTTTTAAAAAAATCCTGCATTGATGGACTCTCAGTTGTCTGACGTGAGTCACATGAGTGGATGATTCAAATAAAGCCAGTGGTTTGACTAATTGTAGAACATGTGGGCCCACTGTGCAACACTGACCCCTTTGTACATTTATCTGTTCCTTAATCACATAAAATCCTTAGGAGTTCAAGTCAGTGGGTTTCAGGTCACTGCAGATTGGGATGGGTCGAACTCTGACACTGATTTGTTTTGACTTTTGGGAGTTTTTACATGCAGGAAACATTGACGCTGGTATATTTTTTAATAAATTAATGAACAAAATGAAATTAAATCAGTCGAGTCGTTCAGGTTTTTGTCGCAGTGATGAGATTAGATTGATCTGAGTGAGTGTGAGGGACTCTGATTTGTGTTGAGTGAATTTACACTGTGACTCTGTTTTACTCGAGATAACAGCTTCAGTGTGGTGTCCTCTCAATTAATTATTGAGAAATGCTTTCACTGGTTGCAAAGGTCATCAGTAAACGAAGCATCTCTAAAATCAGTGTGCTCTGTCCCAGACGTGGGCAAATAATAAATACTCGCTTCACAGATCATTGATTTGCTTCAGACACAAAAATGTGATGCAGTAAATGAAACCCCCAGAGAGACTGAGAGGCTACAGAATAACTGCAAGCCGAGGCGAGTGGCTTTACTGTACATCAAACTGATAATGGTTTTGTTTTTTCATGCAAATCAGCCCGTTTGCAGTTGCTGGTGATTCGGCTTCGCCTGGTGACCACGTCATTTAATTGTTCACTTGTGTTGTTGTTCTAGTTGATTGGATCCATGTTAGTGTGGCATTACAAGATAATAGAAGACCTCGGGCCTCAGAAAAGGTCAGCGCCTCCTCACAGCTTAGGGAGCGCCTTTCGCTATAGGTCAATCTTTGCATGCAATTAAACGCGTGCTTTACGAACAGACGAAGAGTCACAAGTGCTGGATGTTCGAATAACCTTGACAACGCGAATGCTTTTGCTTTTAACATGACAGCTGTGGAACATCGTGTTTTCCCGTCACTCAGGTACGATGGCAGAGAGGGTTCTGGTGGTTGGCGGCGGTGGGCGGGAGCACGCGCTGGCCTGGAAACTGGCCCAGTCGCTGCAGGTTCAGCAAGTCCTGGTGGCCCCGGGAAATGCAGGCACAGCCAGCTGTGGGAAGATCTGCAACTCTGGTACATACAAACACCAAGACTCTTTAGTTTGCTCCATTAAAAACATACAGCCTAAAGTCCTGAAAACTTTACAGAGTTGGCATATTAAATACAACACACACAAAGCCAAGCTGTTGCCCCCGGATTCATGGACCGACAGCCCTTTCTTCACTTTGTTATTTAAAAACAATACATTACATATGTCTTCCTTTACGCTGCAGGTTCTCCCTGCAAAGAGTTCACATCATCCATGACAAATGTGACTCCTTGGTTTACTGATTTATATCACGTGTAAGTGATCCTCTCCCTGGCTGTGTTTCTCTCCATGCAGAGGTATCTGTCAGTAACCACACCATCTTGGCCCAGTTCTGCAAGGATCATCACGTGGGTCTGGTTGTGGTCGGACCTGAGGTGCCGCTGGCCGCAGGTAACAGAGTTCCACCTTCTTAACTCATGTAATTCAATTTTATTTGGTCTCTTTCTGCTAACTTTGTCGTCTCTTCCAGGTATTGTGGACGACCTGACAGCGGCCGGAGTGCCTTGTTTTGGCCCGTCTGCCAAAGCAGCTCAGCTGGAGGCCAGCAAAAGCTTTTCCAAGGCCTTCATGGAGCGTCACGGCATCCCCACAGCCCGTTACGGCTCCTTCACTGACCCCCAGAAGGCCTGCGACTTCATCCGCACGTCAGTACAGTAGACAGGCACAAAGTCTTTGTGTTTGAAGAGAGTATTTGCGAAAAAGTTCCATTCAAGGACACTTCATTATTACTGAAGGATTTAGCAGAGGGAGTTTTATGTTGATGATGGGACAATAACATCATTTTTATCAGTTTTGATTTCAAGCTGTCAGAGTTTTCAGAGCCATTAAACACACTGAAGATGCACCGTAATAGAAAATGAAATCGTCACTGAAGTTTGTTTTCTCAGATGGTTTCATGAGTTAATGATCTAAGATGCGATGATTGCCTTTCGTACGAGAGCGCCCTCGAAAAAGCCACAGAAACCCAGCCGCCATAAACAAAGTTGTAACTTTTACAGATAAAGAAAAAAAACTTGATACACTCAGGGGAAGTCATTTCTTTGGTCATATAAAGCAGCGTGGGCAGACAAACAGCTGCCATATTCTGACAGCTGTCATCCATATGGATCCCAAACAAACAAGATTGTTCACTGCAAATGTGAAATGGGCCCCCAAAAATATGCCTCGTATCGGCCATCTGTTCCAGATGTATTTCCTGTGAAAAGATGTTGATTCTGGCTACATCACTGAGCTTGTTTGGGGTTTTAGGGCCGACTTCCCGGCGCTGGTGGTGAAGGCCAGCGGTCTGGCAGCAGGGAAGGGAGTCATCGTGGCAGGAGACCAGGACGAGGCTTGTCGGGCTGTGATGGACATCATGAAGGTATGACGCTGTCCCACAGTGTGTAGCTAAAAGCTCTCACTCAAATTCAGTCGCATTGAGATCTGGCAGCTGATCGGTTCCAGCGACAACAAAAGCAGGTTAAATGTAGTGCACAGAGAGCGACAGAGCTGAAACTTTGCCCAGCTGATTTGTGGATTCAAACCAACCAATAATCAAATTCTGCAGAGAATTTTATTGTGTAGCCAGCAATCAGTTTGTATAAAACTTGATGTAGATGCTGTTTCTCTCCCCTGTAGCCTCTGACAGTGAAATGCGCTGCAGGACAACATCTGCCTGAGATCCCGTTAGCTTTGTCTAGATTTTTCCAGTTTTCAATGTCTTCATGCTTCAAGGTGAATCTGTGCATTGCAGGATGGAGCCTTTGGCTCTGCAGGGGAAACCGTGGTGGTTGAAGAACTTCTCGAGGGAGAGGAAGTGTCTGTGAGTCAAACTTCTCAAGTGAAATCCACAGCGTTAACTGAAGACATGTATTAGTGCAAAACTGGACAGGATGTTAACCCTCGTCCCCCTCGTCTTGAAGTGTCTGTGTTTCAGCGACGGCTCCTCAGTGTCTCCGATGCCCCCGGCGCAGGATCACAAGCGTCTGCAGGACGGCGACCTGGGCCCGAACACTGGAGGCATGGGGGCCTATTGTCCCACCCCTCAGGTATACACTTCCTCCTTCTATTGTAGTCTTTGCAGGACACTTTGTCCCTTCGCTGCTGCTCGTGACTCTGCTGATCTGTCTGTGCTGCGCAGGTGAGCCAGGAGCTGCTGCAGCAGATCAGAGAGACGGTCCTTCAGAAGACCGTGGACGGGATGAAGGAGGAGGGAACTCCTTATGTGGGCGAGTGCTCTTTTTTCTCACAGCTCCCCTTCATCTGTTCGTTTGCAATGAGTTTCTGGTGTCAGATGAATGAACCTGCGCTTTATTTCTGTTATGTGTTCCAGGCGTGCTGTATGCAGGGCTGATGCTGACCAAGCAGGGGCCGAAAGTCCTTGAGTTCAACTGTCGGTTTGGAGACCCTGAATGTCAGGTGGGTTTCGTCATCTGTGTGCCTGTCACTGGATCCTTCCTTTAAAAACAAACGCTAAATATCCAGTGTGACTCTCTCAGGTGCTGCTGCCACTCCTGAAGAGCGACCTGTACGAAGTGATCTTGAACACCATGAATGGCAAATTGGCCAGCAGCGCCCCCGTGTGGCACCAGGACAGCTCTGCAGTCACTGTGGTCATGGCCAGCGCAGGTTACCCCGGCTCCTACAAGAAGGGAGTGGAGATCACAGGTGCGCATGACAAAAGCTTGTGATTTTTCTTTCATAGGCTTCATCATACTTGCTTAAACATGTCTGCAATTGAACTGAACTAGAATTGTTAACCGTGAATTTAATTTTTATTTGGTGTCTGAGACGTGTCCTCCTGCATTCATCTCAAATTCCCCCCAAACTTCATTCTTTTTGATCTGCTGTTACCTGATGCAAAGCTTTCAGATTTTTTTTGTTTTGTTTTGTTTTTTTAAACTATCACAACAAAAAACAAAAGGACCAAATGTTTTGGAACCGCGTGTTACTAAAAAGTGTTTTTTTCAGTCAAGAGTGAGCCTAGTTTTGGAGTTTTTAACATTACACACAGTGTGATTTCAGTGAAACTTTTTTCACTGATTGTCCTCATAATGAATTAGATAAATTTGTCTCAAAGTCAACATGTTCTGGAATTGAGTATTTTATTTGTATTTAATTTTCTTCAGACCAGTTTTCAGCAGGGTTGTTTTTCTCAGCTTCTACATGAACAAAAATGTATGAATTGTAGGACTGTTACAGCTGTTAGTTGTAATAACCCTTTATAGTCTTACTCACAATGCATTAAATTGTAAAGATCTTGAATTAATCCTTGTTAATGTTCTGTGTTCTTATGTTTATCTTCTGGCTCTGTTGATCCTCAGGCCTGTCCCAGGTTCAGGACTTGGGGCTGCAGGTTTTCCACGCTGGCACCTCTCTGAAGGACAGAGGCGTGGTCTCCAGCGGCGGGCGGGTCCTGACCGTCACCGCAGTCGGGGCGTCCCTGGAGACTGCCCTACGGGCGGCCAATCAGGGCGTGGCGGCCGTCGGCTTTCCGGGTGCGGTGTACCGCCACGACATTGGCCACAGGGCCATCGCCTACCTGAACCAACACAGGTGTGTGTGAAAGTAGAACAAGATGAAATCACAAGAGAACTAAAACACTTAAACATTCCCCTTCTGTTTTGGAATGTGTTTGTACAGCACTTCTATACTGTTTATCATAAACGTCTCTATGAATAAAGAAAAGCCTTTGGATATTCCCTTGTCCTTGTGTTTCTTTAAATTACCAAGAAAATAATACTATTTGCCCCCTGATTTTTTTATTTATTTTTAATGAACCTGCTGTAGTTCATATAACACTTGGCCTCTCTGTTGGCCGCCTGAAGACCAGTTATTACTTGTACAGAACAGGGGGGATTCAGTCACAGCTTCTCAGTTGGCTGGTGTTTCACTGTGTCTCTGACAGAGGCCTGACCTACAAGGACAGCGGAGTGGACATCGCCGCTGGTAACAAACTGGTGGACACCATCAAGCCTCTGGCCAAGGCAACCTCCCGTCCTGGTAACTTAATTCTCTTGTACAAAAATTTTAAGGATGAACCAGAAAGTATGCAGTAGTACATCCAAGTAATGATTACATGCTTGTCTTTAGAAGTACAGTTTTTGGTAATTGTATTTGACATTCAAATTGGAGAGCCTGGATGAAGCAGTAACCAGACTAATGGTGATTGGGATTTCTTTTCTTGCGTTACCAGGCTGCAATGCAGAACTGGGAGGCTTTGCTGGGCTGTTTGACTTGAAGGCAGCAGGTTTTGATGACCCGATCCTGGTATCTGGGACAGATGGAGTGGGGACCAAACTCAAAGTAGGACTTTAAGTCCGTCATCTTGTTTTTTTTTATGCTAGATTTGCCACCATCTGCCAAGAGTCGTAGTGTTGATAGGACCGAAAATATTTTGTTTGTCATCCTGCAAATATGTGGAAAACTGCCAAGTTGTGGAGCTAAAAAGAATCAAATAAGTATAACAAGTATTAAAACTTCGACTCTTGGCTTTGGTAGATACCAGATTGGCCAAAAAGTAAAGTAATTCATGTGCTTATCTGTGAACAGATTCAAAGGCTTCCACTGTGTCATCTTTAAACCACTGAACAGAAAAAAAGAATTTAATTCATTTCAAGTGTGGAACATCCAGGATTATTTCCTAGAAGCTTGTTGTGAGTCTTAAATCTTCACCAGTTTAATTTGTCATCAGATCGCCCAAGCATGTGGCCAGCATGGCGGCCTGGGTCAGGACCTGGTGTCCATGTGTGTGAACGATGTGCTGGCTCAGGGCGCCGAGCCGCTCTTCTTCCTCGACTACTTCTCCTGCGGCCACCTGGACGTGGACGTGGCTGCCGCGGTGGTCGGTGGAATTGCAAAGGCCTGCGAGATGGCTGGCTGCGCTTTGCTGGGTGAGAGCTTAAAGATGAGGATGTATATGCGATATCATCGTCTGTTAATTCATATATTGGTGCATCTGTCGTCCAGAAAAGATCCAATGTGACTTATGATCTTGATGTCATATTCTACACCAATGCCTCTCTCTGTTCAGGTGGTGAGACAGCAGAAATGCCAGGTGTCTACGCTCCTGGAGAGTACGACCTGGCCGGGTTCTGTGTCGGAGCGGTGGAGCGTGGAGCCCTGCTGCCCAGGCTGGAGGACATCACAGAGGGGGACCTGCTAGTCGGAGTCGCCTCCTCTGGGGTCCACAGCAACGGCTTCAGTCTGGTCCGCAAAGTCCTGGAGCGGACCGACCTCAGCTTCAGCTCCCCTGCTCCTTTTGGCAAGTCGGGACAGACTGTTGGTGAGGCACCTTTTGGCGTTAAGGTGAACTGATGTGTGTTCTTAATTCTTCTTTAATTTTCTATTTCTAGTGACATTAGCAGTTTAATGTGAAATGTTATTCAGATTAATTTTCCCCACAGAATCAGTTGGATCATTAGTAGTACAGTATGTTATCAGTGGGAGCTTTTTAGCTCAAAGTTCACATGTAATCATCATGTTGTGCAGACGTTAATGCAGGAAAGTCTCTTGCAAGTTAACGCCAGTCTATGTTTCTCACTAATTGGCATGAGAAATTAATGACTAATGTGAGCCATCATTATACAAGCTAAACAACAGGATGTTCAACATCAGCAATTTTTCTGTCATTT
This sequence comes from Scatophagus argus, assembly GCF_020382885.2. NCBI lineage: Eukaryota > Metazoa > Chordata > Actinopteri > Scatophagidae > Scatophagus > Scatophagus argus. Next base: position 5,095,838 of record NC_058516.1, read on the forward strand.
TTTCCTACTTGGCTTTCTTTGGAACATTTTTTCTTTTCTTTTTTTTTGACATTTTACAGATACACAATCGAGAAAATAATTGATAGCTCGAATCAATTGATAATTGATCACAACTAAGGTTGTCTCATGATCCTGTAATGTGACTGCTTTCCAGGGGAGGTTTTGCTGACACCAACGAAGATCTACAGCCGTCTCCTGCTGCCGATACTTCGCAGCGGCGCCGTCAAAGCCTACGCTCACATCACAGGGGGAGGCCTGCTGGAGAACATCCCGCGGGTGCTGCCCCGGGAACTGGCAGTCGAGTTGGGTGAGATGAAAGCGCACAGACACTTCATCTTCAGATGCAGCATCAGCAAATAAATATGTTGTGGTGAGCCTCTAGATGAAGCTTCAGACTGAGAGTCTGCAGTTACATGACCCTTGTTCACACTGAAGCTAATGCAGATATAAACATGAAGAAACAGCATTCTTTTCATGTTCAGCTCAGCTCCCCTCCACTTGTTGTTGTTTGCATATTATAGTCAGGACTCTTTCTCATTCACATTTACACATTGCAAAACTCAGATGCCTCTCGATGGAGCATCCCCCCTGTGTTTTCCTGGCTCCACAAGGAGGGCGGTCTGAGCGAGGAGGAGATGGCCCGGACCTTCAACTGCGGTCTCGGGGCAGTGCTGGTGGTGTCACCATCGGATGCTCAAATGGTCCTGAGCCAACTTCAAGCACATGAAGAGGCCTGGATCGTGGGTTCACTTGCCCACAAGCAGCCTAGTGAGACGCCAACGCTTAAAAAGAATTACAAGATGGCAGGAAGGTTTTTTAGTATTTTTATTTACATGCTTAATGTTTTGTGATTGCAGGGGTGGAACCTGTGGTGGTGCGCAACCTCAAACACAGCCTGCTGAATGCAGGACCCATCTGCACAGGAGAACTGGCTGTTGAACCTAACGGTGGTTGCCACGGTGATGGGAGCACGCCACGCAAGAGGACCAGAGTTGCTGTTCTCATCTCCGGCACAGGTGAGTTCTTAATTGACCTGGCAAGGATGCACATCGGCTCCCCAGGTCAAGAGTTGGTTAAGAGGACCGGTACCTCTCATGTCTGCATAGTGGCCTTCCTGCTCAGGAGTTCATGTCTTTGCTCATGTGGCGTCTCTGTTCCAGGCACCAACCTGCAGGCGCTGATTGAGGAGGCCAAGCGTCCATCCAGCTCTGCAGAGATTGTGGTGGTCATCTCCAACAGACCTGGAGTTCAGGGTCTGAAGAGAGCGTCGCTGGCCGGCATCCAGACACGGGTAAGAAACATTTCCTAAGAGGTGTATAGTAGTACGAGTTACTAGGTAGTACCTAATACGACCAAATACCTCGTGCTACAAGGTAGTAGTTTACGTCATAATGTTATATATATAATGTGTTGTGTGTGTGTGTAGTAATAACTGCATTTCTGTGTTATTACTACGTTAAATAACACAATAATAAATATATAATGTAGTGAAATATGACATGATATAATATCACCGTAGTAATCTTATTGTTAGTATATAACATAGTAATAACTATATGCGTATGGACGATGATCACATCCCCTGAAAGCCAAGTCCAGACCTAACAAACACACAACGTTTTCCGGTTTGAAACGTATTAAACACATAAATATATAAGTGTATTTACGTGTCTTATCCCAACTAGGTAGTGGACCACAAACTTTATGGGAGCCGAGCAGAGTTCGACGGCACTATTGATCGCGTGCTGGAAGAATTTGGGGTGGAGCTGGTGTGTCTCGCAGGATTCATGAGAATCCTCACTGGGACTTTTGTCAAGAAATGGAACGGTGAGAAAATACAGTTTCGACGACATTTAATCCAGATCTAATGTGTCAAACAAGCTCTTAGACATTTGGTGTTTGATTGACTTTACAGGAAAGCTACTGAACATCCACCCATCCCTGCTGCCCTCGTTTAAGGGTGTGAATGCCCAGAAGCAGGCTCTACAGGCTGGGGTGCGGGTGGCCGGATGCACAGTCCACTTTGTAGCAGTAAGTCCAAAACCCCAGTGGAAATGCCAGACAAAGTACCAGTACCTTAGTGAGTCACATAGCCGCTGTTTTCTTTGCATCCAGGAAGAGGTGGATGCGGGAGCCATCATCGTGCAGGAGGCGGTACCTGTGCTGGGCGGCGACACAGAAGAGAGTCTGTCTGACAGAATCAGGCAGGCGGAGCACCGAGCCTTTCCTGCAGCTGTGGAGCTGGTGGCCAGCGGCGCCGTCCGGCTGGGGGAGGACGGCCGCATCGCCTGGAAGTCAGATTCACAGAGTTAATAAACGGAGATGAACCAACACTGAAAAGAGTTTACTTTTTACTGACAGCTGGTTTTCTGATACTGAAGAAACACTAAAGAAACTGCTGAATTGAAAACATTTTCTGTTCTAAGATATTAGCATTCTGCTGCCACCTTTTGTCTGACTGTTTGAGTTTGGGATATTTCTGAATGGAATGTTTAAAGCTTGTAGTAATAGATTTAGTAGTCAAAGCATTTCAGCATCTTAAGAAGCAATACAAAAATTGCATTCCATTAAATTGCACTGAAGATAAACTAATTACTAACTGATTTTGAAATAAAGTCGTCGTGGTCCTGCTTGTAACACTGTCCTGATGATTTTTGAATGTTTATACAGCCCAACTGTTCATTAAACTTGTGTGGATCAATGCAAGCACTTGCTTTTTTGTGACATTTCTCCTTTAAAGAAGTCCATAGCCTCTGCATTTGTTTAGGATAATTCTGCTGTGTTGTTTTGCTCCGGATGTTTTGCACACTCACGTTGTCACCTGCAGAGGCGGTGAGTAGCATTGGTTCAGAGGCACATTGATCAGCCTCATCACTATCACCTTCTCTGGCCCCATCTGCTCCTTTCAGTTTCACTTTTATCGCATCCCACCTCTCCTGAAGGATCCTCTTGTAAAACAGGACCCGGGGACCATGATGGACAGCGTGCAAATGGTGGCGCCAACAGTGCGGGTTTTCAGATTAACTGCTTAGAAATTCTGTGGTTGTGTTCAGTTCTTGTGAGGCTCAGTTTTATTGTGATTTTTACGTTAATTTTATTTTGTTTTCCACACATCAGGTCATCTGTTCAGTAAAAACACCTCGTTAGAGTACAAAAAGTCAAAAGCATTCTGTGTGGGCTTATATGTGCAAGTAAATACATTTTTCTTATTATACTTAATGTGTTGCCACTCCATAAATGTTAATGTATCAATAATTTAGCACCCGAGCCCCTCAGTTCGTTTGTCGTTTGAGACAAAACAGCAGCAGAGTCACTAGAGGTTCCACAAATGGTGACTGTGCCATTCCACGCTGCAGAACCTCATGTGGTCAGTCTGCCTTCTCTTGCAAAGGAGCAAAGCTGTGGAATTCCCTGCCAGCTGAGCTCAAGACTATGTTTGAGTTTAAAGCATTCACCATCAGGGTCAAGTCTTGGCTTACAAGTAACCAAATGTGTACCCATTTGTAAATATCACTGTGAGAGTGAGCGGTAAGTGAATTAGTGTTTTTAAATTTTGTTGGTTGTGAATTACCCTTAGCTATAAACTCTTGTGCAACGCATCAGCTGCAATGCTTTTTTTTGTAACTATGTTTGATTGCACTTGTCCCTGTTAAATAAAAAATAAATAAATAAAAAATCTCATGCCGTGGTAAAAAAACCCACTGCAGTTTGTTGGAAGGACGGCAACGGAACAAACAAGGTACGAGCCCGAGAGAGACGTTTAACCCGTGACAAAGGAATAAACTGTATTCGTGCGTGCTGAGCATTTGGGTTCGTTCAGGGTCCTCTGGGCGTCACAGGGCAGCTTCACTCGCTCAGCTCCGAGTCCGAGTCCTGCAGCTCAGTCAGCGGTCAGTCAACAAGGCCTTTGGACGGATTTCGGACGCCAAGAAGTGGTACTGGCTCAAGAGTTGTTGTCCCCCCCAAACAAGTTCCAATTTAATGTGTGTGTGTATCATATGTTTCCCTTCCGCTTTCTAACCAAAAACAACCCCACCTGTCCTCAGGTGACGTCTGCATATAGGGTTGACGCCCCTCTGACAGCATCATTGCATTTCCGCCATATCACGGCATAATCAACAGTAAATCATCATGATTTGATATGTAAATGAAAGCATGATTACAAATTACTCACATTTTTATAATAAATATGGTATAGATAAAACACAGATCAGTTCAACAGTGTGTATATATATGTATATAGAAGTAGACTGAGTGAGACTACTTAGTGAAGTAGTTCCCTGGACTCTTATGTGAGTACGTGTTTCTTTCTGCAGTGAGGTGGTCCCACGGTGGAGGTGTGAGGAATGTGGGGATGATGCTGCGCTGCCCTCTGCTGGCTGCAGAGTGGAAGTGTGGCATCTTGAGAGCAGGGAAAAGAGAGAAAGAGTGTGATGAACGTGATGTGTCAGTATTTTGGGGTTCCATTAGGTTTGTTAATGAGTCCTGAAAGTGTTGAATGTGAACGTGTGCACAAAGTGTGAATTTACTGACTTTACTTGCTAATTTACTTATAAGATGTAGAGTGTATCACATAAAAGTAAGTATGTGTAATATAAGAGTGTGTATATATATAAATAAAAGAGTGTATCATAAGAGTGTATTATCAAGTATAATTGATTGTTATGAAGTATGTAGAGAGAGATCTCCAGCAGTATTATGAATGGGAAATAACGACAATGTTGTGTGGCTCCATGTGCCAACATGTGATGATTATTATAATTTCTGCGTCAGTTAAATTCAATAAAAATGGAACGAAGAGGAACGTCGTCAATTGCGTGTATGCACATATTCACTAACTGTTCATTAATATGACACGCAACACGCAATAACCGAACGCGGGGCCACGGCAACACGGAGCGCACGCACTACCAACTAAGCAACAGGTGCAGTCGCTTGGAGTGGGGTTCTCTGCGCCATAGAGACAGGTGTGGTGCCAAATTAAGAGCGTGCCCCAGCTCACCATGGATTAATGGATCTATGGGAGCCGGGTTCGAATCCCACTTACGTTATCACGTTTGGATGTGAACCTGCAGCACCTGTGTGGGTGCAGAGAAGCAGATGTCGTAGTGTGTTAAGCGTTGCTACGGCGAGCAGGAAGCACGTGGAACTGCATATGTGACAGGTCGTGTCTCTCCCTGCCACTATGTGGCACTGTGTTACTGCACTGAGCGCCCTGATTGAGGGGCGGGACAATGCGTCCCTGCGTGTGTATATATAGAGGTGCAGATGCACTTGCCTCTTCCTCTGCATCCTTCCGTTTCCACCTGCTTGGCGTGACCACCGTGATTGTTTGGCGTGGCCGTTGTGGGTGCGCGATCCTCTTCACTCAGGTAAGGCATTCTGCTATTCTTCCGTTGCTCGTGTGTGGTCGTTTTGGTGACGTTTTGGCTTTCTGTGGGTTTTGCTTCCTCTCCTGCTTCTGTGTTTTGTGTTTTGTTCCGGACTCCGGCGGCTGGCGTGACTGAAGCGCCCTGCGCCTTTTGTCCACGTTGTTGAGGCCTGCCGGGGCCTGCTCCGTGTTCCTCGCTTGAGCGTCAAACCGGCTGTTTTGTGACTGCGTAGTGCCCACGCCAACCGATACGGTCCCGGTGGTGTTACGCCATCTTCTATAGTTGTCGTTGTTGTTCTTTTCTTATAATTGTGCTGGTTTTCTTTTCATTGCATTGATGAGTTTATTAAATTGTTTGCCCTTTTTCTTGTCTTTATTTGGGTAAATGTTTTAGTTCACACCAGCTCTGTTGAACTTTTATGTTTGTTTTGTTAACTTTGTTTCTTTGGTTGCCAGGTGTTGCGGGCTCCCTGCGGCAGTTAATTCGTGGTGGTTTTGCGCTCTTCATCATCCCCCTGCCGCACGGTAGCCCCAGCCCGGTTTCACTCATCGTGCCCAATGGTTTATTTTAGTGTGTGTTTAACTGCTGTGTGACTGGTTTATATTTTGTCAATAAAGCTTCCTTGATTTGGAACAGTCTCGCCCTGTGGTGCTTAAACCTGTGGTCCGAGTTTACTCGTTTAGAGCGTTGAGACGCAGTGTGCTCCAAATTATTATTTTGTGCTTTGGTGACTGTGAGTTTTATGTTGTGTGTTAAGCGTTGCGACGGCAAGCAGGGAGCACGTGGAATTGCATATGTGACAGGTCGTGTCTCTCCCTGCCACTGCGTGGCACCGTGTTAACGCACCGAGCGCCCTGATTGAGGGGCGGTACGATGCGTCCCTGCGTGTGTATATATAGACGTGCAGCTTCGCTTGCCTCTTCCCCCGCTTCCTTCCGGTGGCCACCTGCTTGGCGTGACCACCGTGATTGTTTGGTGTGGCCGTTGTGGGTGCGCGATCCTCTTCACTCAGGTAACGCATTCTGCTATTCTTCCGTTGCTCGTGTGTGGTCGTTTTGGTGACGTTTTGGCTTTGTGTGGGTTTTGCTTCCTCTCCTGCTTCTGTGTTTTCTGCATTTTGTTCCGGACTCCGGCGGCTGGCGTGACTGAAGCGCCCTGCGCCTTTTGTCCACGTTGTTGAGGCCTGCCGGGGCCTGCTCCGTGTTCCTCGCTTGAGCGTGACACCGGCTGTTTTGTGACTGCGCAGTGCCCACGCCAACCGATACGGTCCCGGTGGTGTTACGCCATCTTTCTTTCTTTGTAATTGTGTTGGTTTCCTATTCGTTGCATTGATGAGTTTTTTTGTTTTTGTTTTTAAATCGTTTTCCCTTTTTCTTTATTTGGGTAAATGTTTGTTTAGTTCACACCAGCTCTGTTGAACTTTTGTGCTTGTTTGTTTCTTTTGTTGCCAGGTGTTGCGGGCTCCCTGCGGCAATTAATTCGTGGTGGTTTTATATGAGGTGCCGTTTGTAAAGTTGCTCATGCTGAAAATAACAGCAACATTTTGTCACATTTAGCTTCAAATCATGTTTTAAAAAGTGGTGTGAATTTTTGAAAGTTACTGTTTAGCACATTTAACACAATATTTGTTAACTTCGAAAATTTATTAAGTAATTAATTCTAAATCTAAATGTTTACTCTAAACGTTTAATCTGAAAGTTAAATCTAAATCTAAACGTTAAATCTAAATGTTCTGCCTAAATGTTGAATCTAAATATTTTGGGTGAAACTAAATATTTAGCTAATATGCAAATTCGAGTTGCCGGCAATCAGAAGTGCCGAAATAAAAGCTCGAGAAGGTCAAAGTGTGTTTATAGTGTCAAATAACAAATAAACAACGATCTTTTCTGGAGAAATTGACTCTTGAACATAGATTACAGTGATAACTACCCTAAATGACAACCCGTTTGGAGAAACAATATTTTACGAGTACCTTGAGTTTTTAGTGTCACTTTTTGTGGGGCTTATAACCTGTAGCCACTACAGTCAGTCTCAGGGGGGCGCACTTTGACTGATCCAAGTGTGTTTTCCAAATCACGTAGCATCGGGTGACGTTACTTATCCAGGCGAATTTTACAGATTTTCTATTAGTAAGAAGAATGTCTGATGGGGGACAGAGTCCGATTTCCATCTGGCCAACAATTTACAGTGTAATTTGATGCCCCGAGTAGTGCGCCCCCCTGTGACTGACTGTAGTGGCTACAGGTTATAAGTCCCACAGAAAGTGACACTAAAAACTCAAGGTACTCGACATATATTGTTTTTCCAAACGGGTTTGTCATTTGGGGTAGTTATTATCACTGTAATCTATGTCCAAGAGTCAGTTTCTCCAGAAAAGATCGTTGTTTATTCGTTATTTGACACTATAAACACACTTTGACCTCCTCGAGCTTTTGTTTTGGTACTTCCGGTTGCCGGCATCTCGAATCTGCATATTAGCAAAATATTTAGTTTCACCGAAAACATTTAGGTGTAACATTTAGGCGTAAGATTGAGATTTAGATTTAACATTTCGATTTAAGTTTTAGATTAAACATTTAGAATTATTTAATACATTTTCAAAGTGAACAAACATTGTTAAATGTGCTAAAAAGTGACTTTCAAAAATTCACACCACTTTTAAAAACATGATTTGAAGGCAAATGTGACAAAATGTTGCTGTTATTTTCAGCATGAGCAACTTTACAAACGGCACACCATAGTTTTGCGCTGTTAACCAGCCCAGTTTCACTCATCGTGCCCAATGGTTTATTTTAGTGTGTGTTTAACTGCTGTGTGACTGGTTTATATTTTGTCAATAAAGCTTCTTTGATTTGGAACAGTCTCGCCCTGTGGTGCTTAAACCTGTGGCCTTGGTTCATAGAGCCAAATGCCTTCTTGCTCAGATTTCCTGGGGTGTAATTCCCCAGGTGGCGCTGTCGCAGATATAATCTCCATTCTCCATCGGTCACACGTCGCCACACATACACAAGTTGTACTGAAATGTAATGTCTTCGTTGTGAATCGTTGCTTTCTGAAAGTCAAGCAGTCGTTGGTAATGCTGTAATGCTGTTTTTTGGTGATGGTGAGTTGTATGGTGCGTTTGTGTGTACGGGGCTACAGTCGTTAGTAATGCTGTCAGTGACGTTAACCTTTCAGGTGAGGTTTATTTTTCCTCTCTTTAGACTGGTCTGAGTTTACTCGTTTAGAGCGTTGAGACGCAGTGTGCTCCAAATTATTTTGTGCTTTGGTGACTGTGAGTTTTATGTTGCGTGTTAAGCGTTGCTACGGCGAGCAGGGAGCACGTGGAACTGCATATGTGACAGGTCGTGTCTCTCCCTGCCACTGCGTGGCACCGTGTTAACGCACCGAGCGCCCTGATTGAGGGGCGGTACAATGCGTCCCTGCGTGTGTATATATAGAGGTGCAGATGCACTTGCCTCTTCCTCCGCTTCCTTCCGGTGGCCACCTTTTTGGCGTGACCACCGTGATTGTTTGGCATGGCCGTTGTGGGTGCGCGATCCTCTTCACTCAGGTAAGGCATTCTGCTATTCTTCCGTTGCTCGTGTGTGCGCAGAGCGGTCGTTTTGGTGACGTTTTGGCTTTGTGTGGGTTTTGCTTCCTCTCCTGCTTCTGTGTTTTCTGTGTTTTGTTCCGGCGGCTGGCGTGACTGAAGCGCCCTGCGCCTTTTGTCCACGTTGTTGAGGCCTGCCGGGGCCTGCTCCGTGTTCCTCGCTTGAGCGTGACACCTGCTGTTTTGTGACTGCGCAGTGCCCACGCCAACCGATATGGTCCCGGTGGTGTTACGCCATCTTTCTTTGTAATTGTGTTGGTTTCCTATTCGTTGCATTGATGAGTTTTTTTGTTTTTGTTTTTAAATCGTTTTCCCTTTTTCTTTATTTGGGTAAATGTTTGTTTAGTTCACACCAGCTCTGTTGAACTTTTGTGCTTGTTTGTTTCTTTTGTTGCCAGGTGTTGCGGGCTCCCTGCGGCAATTAATTCGTGGTGGTTTTATATGAGGTGCCGTTTGTAAAGTTGCTCATGCTGAAAATAACAGCAACATTTCGTCACATTTAGCTTCAAATCATGTTTTAAAAAGTGGTGTGAATTTTTGAAAGTTACTTTTTAGCACATTTAACACAATATTTGTTAACTTTGAAAATTTATTAAGTAATTAATTCTAAATCTAAATGTTTAATCTAAATGTTAAATCTAAATGTGACGCCTAAATGCTGAATCTAAATGTTTTGGGTGAAACTAAATATTTAGCTAATATCCAAATTCGAGATGCCGGCAACCGGAAGTACCAAAATAAAAGCTCGAGGAGGTCAAAGTGTGTTTATAGTGTCAAATAACAAATAAACAACGATCTTTTCTGGAGAAATTGACTCTTGGACATAGATTACAGTGATAATAACTACCCTAAATGACAAACCCGTTTGGAGAAACAATGTTTTACGAGTACCTTGAGTTTTTATTGTCACTTTTTGCGGAACTTATAACCTGTAACCACTACAGTCAGTCTCAGGGGGGCGCACTTTGACTGATCTAAGTGTGTTTTCCAAATCACGTAGCATCGGGTCATGTTATTTATCCAGGCAAATTTTACAGATTTTCTATTAGTAAGAAGAATGTCTGATGGGGGACAGAGTCCGATTTCCATCTGGCCAACAATTTACAGTGTAATTTGATGCCCTGAGGAGTGCGCCCCCCTGTGACTGACTGTAGTGGCTACAGGTTATAAGTCCCGCAAAAAGTGACACTAAAAACTCAAGACACACTTTGACCTCCTCAAGCTTTTATTTTGGCACTTCCGGTTGCAGGCATCTCGAATTTGCCTATCAGCTAAATATTTAGCTTCACCCAAAACATTTAGATTCAACATTTAGGCGAAACATTTAGATTTAAAATTTAGATTTAGATTTAATTTTTAGATTACACATTAGATTAAACATTTAGATCTAGAATTAATTATTTAATGAATTTTCAAAGTTAAGAAATTGTGTTAAATGTGCTAAAAAGTGACTTTCAAAAATTCACACCACTTTCTAAAACATGATTTGAAGCCAAATGGGACAAAATGTTGCTGTTATTTTCAGCATGAGCAACTTTACAAACTGCACCCCATAGTTTTGCGATGTTCATCATCCCCCTGCCGCACGGTAACCCCAGCCCGGTTTCACTCATCGTGCCCAATGGTTTATTTTAGTGTGTGTTTAACTGCTGTGTGACTGGTTTATATTTTGTCAATAAAGCTTCTTTGATTTGGAACAGTCTCACCCTGTGGTGCTTAAACCTGTGGCCTTGGTTCATAGAGCCAAATGCCTTCTTGCTCAGATTGCCTGGGGTGTAATTCCCCAGGTGGCGCTGTCGCAGATATAATCTCCATTCTCCATCGGTCATACGTCGCCACACATACTGAAGTTGTACTGAAATGTAATGTCTTCGTTGTGAATCGTTGCTTTCTGAAAGTCAAGCACTCGTTGGTAATGCTGTAATGCTGCTTTTTGGTGATGGTGAGTTGTATGGTGTGTTTGTGTGTACGGGGCTACACTCGTTAGTAATGCTGTCAGTGACGTTAACCTTTCAGGTGAGGTTTATTTTTGCTTCATTTCATTGATGAGTTTTTTTTTTTTAAAACCGTTTTCCCTTTTTCTTTGTTTGGGTAAATGTTTGTTTAGTTCACACCAGCTCTGTTGAACTTTTGGGCTTGTTTGTTTCTTTTGTTGCCAGGTGTTGCGGGCTCCCTGCCGCAATTAATTCTTGGTGGTTTTGTATGAGGTGCCGTTTGTAAAGTTGCTCATGCTGAAAAGAACAGCAACATTTTGTCACATTTCGCTTCAAATCATGTTTTAAAAAATGGTGTGAATGTTTGAAAGTTACTGTTTAGCACATTTAACACAATGTTTGTTAACTTTGAAAATTTATTAAATGATTAATTCTAAATCTAAATGTTTAATCTAAATGTTTAATCTAAAAGTTAAATCTAAATCTAAATGTTAAATCTAAATGTTTTGGGTGAAACTAAATATTTAGCTAATATGCAAATTCGAGATGCCGGCAACCGGAAGTACCAAAATAAAAGCTCGAGGAGGTCAAAGTGTGTTTATAGTGTCAAATAACAAATAAACAACGATCTTTTCTGGAGAAATTGACTGTTGGACATAGATTACAGTGATAATAACTACCCTAAATGACAAACCCGTTTGAAGAAACAATATTTTATGAGTACCTTGAGTTTTTAGTGTCACTTTTTGTGGGACTTAACCTGTAGCCACAACAGTCAGTCACAGGGGGGCGCACTTTGACTGATCTAAGTGTGTTTTCCAAATCACGTAGCATCGAGTAACGTTACTTATCCAGGCAAATTTTACAGATTTTCTTTTAGTAAGAAGAATGTCTGATGCGGGACAGAGTCCGATTTCTATCTGGCCAACAATTTACAGTGTAATTTGATGCCTTGAGTAGTGCGCCCCCCTGTGACTGACTGTAGTGGCTACAGGTTATAAGTCCCGCAAAAAGTGGTGACAGCATTACCAACGAATGCAGCACTCGTTGGTAATGCTGTAATGCTGTTTTTTGGTGATGGTGAGTTGTATGGTGCGTTTGTGTGTACGGGGCTACACTCGTCAGTAATGCTGTCAGTGACGTTAACCTTTCAGGTGAGGTTTATTTTTCCTCTCTTTAGACTGGTCCGAGTTTACTCGTTTAGAGCGTTGAGACGGAGTGTGCTCCAAATTATTATTTTGTGCTTTGGTGATGGTGAGTTGTGTGTTAAGCGTTGCTATGGCGAGCAGGGAGCACGTGGAATTGCATATGTGACAGGTCGTGTCGCTCCCTGCCACTGCGTGGCACCGTGTTAACGCACTGAGCGCCCTGATTGAGGGGCGGTACGATGCGTCCCTGCGTGTGTATATATAGACGTGCAGCTTCGCTTGCCTCTTCCGCTTCCTTCCGGTGGCCACCTGCTTGGCGTGACCACCGTGATTGTTTGGCGTGGCCGTTGTGGGTGCACGATCCTCTTCACTCAGGTAAGGCATTCTGCTATTCTTCCGTTGCTCGTGTGTGCGCAGAGCGGTCGTTTTGGTGACGTTTTGGCTTTGTGTGGGTTTTGCTTCCTCTCCTGCTTCCGTTTTCTGTGTTTTGTTCCGGACCCCGGCGGCTGGCGTGACTGAAGCGCCCTCCGCCTTTGTCCATGTTGTTGAGGCCTGCCATCTTTCTTTCTTTGTAATTGTGTTGGTTTCCTATTCGTTGCATTGATGAGTTTGTTTTTTTTTTTTTTTAAATCGTTTTCCCTTTTTCTTTATTTGGGTAAATGTTTTAGTTCACACCAGCTCTGTTGAACTTTTGGGCTTGTTTTGTTTGTTTCTTTTGTTGCCAGGTGTTGCGGGCTCCCTGCCGCAATTAATTCTTGGTGGTTTTGTATGAGGTGCCGTTTGTAAAGTTGCTCATGCTGAAAAGAACAGCAACATTTTGTCACATTTCGCTTCAAATCGTGTTTTTAAAAAGTGGTGTGAATTTTTGAAAGTTACTGTTTAGCACATTTAACACAATGTTTGTTAACTTTGAAAATTTATTAAATGATTAATTCTAAATCTAAATGTTTAATCTGAAAATTAAATCCAAATCGAAATGTTCTGCCTAAATGTTGAATCTAAATGTTATGGTGGAGATCAAATTTTGTTTATAGTGTCAAATAACGAATAAACAACAATCTTTTCTGGAGCTGTTCACCATCCCCCTGCCGCACGGTAGCCCCAGCCCGGTTTCACTGATTGTGCCCAATGGTTTATTTTAGTGTGTGTATGTGTGTGTGTTTAACTGCTGTGTGACTGGTTTATATTTTGTCAATAAAGCTTCTTTGATTTGGAACAGTCTCGCCCTGTGGTGCTTAAACCTGTGGCCTTGGTTCATAGAGCCAAATGCCTTCTTGCTCAGATTTCCTGGGGTGTAATTCCCCAGGTGGCGCTGTCGCAGATATAATCTCCATTCTCCATCGGTTATACATCGCCACACATACACAAGCTGTACTGAAATGTAATGTCTTCCTCATGATATATAGCCACAGGTAGAATCGGTCTGACTAACTGTTAATCTTTAAATCTCTGTCATGGCTAAGCTGCTATAGGCCTATGCTGCTGGGGGACACAAACATGATCCACCAAGCAGTTTCCCCTCCTTCTCCTCTTCTATCCTCTCCCCTCGTCAGATTAACATGCAGTTCATTATTTTATGTCACTAACTGTGTGTCCAGTGCTCCTCGTAGTCTTGTGTCTCTCCCTCTCTCTCTCTCTCTCTCTCTCTCTCTCTCTCTCTCTCTCTCTCTCTCTCTCTCTCTCTCTGTATCTTTCTGCAGGTATCTCTCCATCCAGATCTTCAAGTTGAACTGTAGCCGGCTCTATGACCAACCCAATGTGTATTGTTGACATCTGCCTGTCATTCCCCTGTGTACCGACTATCGGCGAGGTGGTTCTCCCTACAGGCCGAAATCGAACTGATAGGATAGTGATTCTCAACATCACATAAAAAAAGAATACATGAATGTTACAGCAGTTCATTATAATTTTCATTACTATAATTTTCTTATAACTTGTGAAATGTTAAAATCATATTGAGGTGGTAGCAAAAAGTGAAACTAAACAGTTGAGATTTTGTTTTACTTATCTTTTTAGTAATGTCATTTCTCATGTTGTAAATTGCTTTCCTGCCTGTACAACATCCATTGCACGTCTGCCCGTCCTGGGTGAGGGATCCCTCCTCTGTTGCTCACCCTGAGGTTTCTTCCATTTTTTCCTGTTAAAGGTTTTTCTGGGAGTTTTTCCTTAGTCTATGTGAGGGTCGAAGGGCAGAGGATGTTGCTGATATGTTAATCCCTTTGAGACAAACTGCTTGTAAAAATGGGCTATACAAATAAAGTTGACTTGACTTGACTTGTCTTTGTTGTGACTCGTGGCTTTCTGCAGCACCTGTGTCGATGCAGTGCAAAGAAGCGATTGAACGCCAAGGCGGTGGGTGTTCAGCGTTGCAAAATGTTGTTGTAAAACCTTGTCACGGAGCAGGGAGCACGTGGTATCAGTGCTAAGATGCTAATGAAGAAGCACAAACAGCGTTAACCTCCCAGATGTTTATTTTTGCTTTCTTCTTTAGACTTGTCCAAGTTTATTGGTTTGCAGCGTTGGGACGGAGTGTGCCCCAAGTTATTATTTTGTGCTTTGGTGATGGTGAGTTGTATGTTGTGTGTATGATCTTGGACTTGGTACATTTTCAGAAATGTTTTCCATGTGGTCAGTTTAATCAACACCAGGCTGGGCTTTGGAAACTTTAATTGTTCAGATCTATGAACCGTTTCGTGCCGCATTTGTGGGGATGTGGTCATAGATCGATCCGCCCGACGCCTGCGAACTGGTGAGACCTTGTTGGTCCACGGTGACCTCGATAGGCTGATTTTCATGTGTTCTTCATTTTAGTCTCCCATCCTTTGAACCTGTCCTTTCCTAATGGACAAGGAGCCATGACGTTTTGTGTTTGGTGTTGATTTATGTTTAAGAGTAATATGGATGTTATGTGTCTGGTTAAGTTACTGGTTTTGGCCCCTAGATGGCAATGATATGTTTGACTGCACAAGAAGTGGGAAGTCATGGCTCACAGGTGAGGTAGGGTCCAATAAGGTGACACAGGTGTGAATAGTGCAGTGGAAAGGAGAGCGCACTGGTGAATGACAGTTTGTACCGTGACAGTGATTCACAACATTTTTGGATTTCCTTTCCTTTATGTTTTTGTAATTGATTTCACCATCAGTTGACTGGACATCATCCTTATCGATAAGATCAAGCTGTTTTTTGTCATCTGCCATGGAAACGAATCTATTGAAAGGCAAGCTGTTTGGACCTTCTTTTGATGATTGCATTTTTGGACATGCGTTAAAACTTCCTTAAACACATGCCGCAGATGCCACAGGTTCACAGCCGTTCCTATTAAGTATACATCAGGCATTTGATTGCAAAAAATTTAAAGCCTTATATAAGCCTTGTATGAAGGGAACACAGGCTGTATGTGTATATTAGTTTAACAACATGACTAATTAGGCTACAAATACATAACGAGCATTCATGATTAAATGTCTATTTTGCGTGCAGCGCACCCTGGAGAGATTGACGCACTACACGACGACTGTGCTATACGATATTTGGTGCTTTAAGTTTAATTTCCATTACAATGTTAACGTATTATGTCTTCTTCTTGCGGCCCATCAGAGTTCACATATCCGCATAACAGCGCTGTCTGTTCGGTATCGATCACATCGCACGACTCCTCAGACAATTGAGCACGTCGGAGCTGAATTAATGTTCTCGATTTGCCGATCGGCGATGTCGCCTGCCATTTTAATGTCTCTTTCCTTCACCGTCTTTGCGGAGAGAGGCATGTCTTTAATTTTCTGGATTATCTCGGTTTTGTTTTGGAAGTCGGGAAAGTGGGCGCTCTGATATTGTGATGAATGAATCCTTCATGTATTCGCTATCTGAACGGTTTTCCACGCTTTATCTCCCGGGTTGCAACAAAAGTAGCAGCAGCAGTGCAATCCACTTCTTAAATCTATCTTTGTGGCGCTATTGAAAACGGCACTAAACGTCACGATTGATAACTGAACTGAACCGCTCCTCCTTCACGTGAGAAGGAAGGTCTCGCGGAAGTACGAGTACGTCATCGCGTTTCTTGGTCGAAAGCACCTGCAGCACCTGTGTCGGGATGTATATTATTTGTTTGAGAGTAATGTCGCCATGTTTTTTGTTTTGTGGACCCCATCAGTTTTGCAAGCTAACATGCGCTATGCAGCGATTCCAGAAGGAACATTGTTGTTTTTTTGTCCATACGATCACCGTGTCAGTGTCGTCAGTGTCAGTACAAAGTATAGACTTTCGTACTGTAACAATGCAGCGGAGGATTTCCCTGAGACGGAGCATTGTTGTTTTTTTATGTATTTATTATTTTTTGTCCACATCAGATGACAATCCTTCCCCATTGTTCCTTGTTGATGCAGAATAAACCTGCTGTTGCCACCACTTGGCCAGCTCCAAGAGATTCATTCACTTATCCAAATGTTTTTGTTTGTACTCAGGTTCCTGCTGCAGGAGTTCAACAGCCAGCTCATGTGATGTCACAGAGAAAAAAAAGAGTACGTCTTTAAACCATTTGAATATATGTGTTGACGTAAGTTTGTTTAGATGACCCTTGTTATTGTTTGAAGTAATACTGTCACATGAAACGAGGACAGTGACAGGAGTAAAAAGTTGAAAAAGGGCATTCTCTGTTTTTGAAAATATTTCCACATCGGTAAATGTTAAACGGAAAATGTGAATGACTAGTGGACTACCAGTTATCTTGAATGAGTGTTGTTTTTTTTTTTTTTTTTGTTGTTGTTGTTGTTGTTATTGTATTGGAACTGTCTGCTAGACATCAACCGCACGCAGGAGACAACGGCTGCCGAGAACCGGCTTTCTCTACCGTGACATCCCAAAAGACGAGGCCTTGGGAGGTACTTGCCCAAACCCTGCAAAAGTAAGTTGCTTGGCGTTAGCTGTTTGGGAAAGGTTTTTTTTTTTTTTTTTTTTCTTTTTTTTTTCAGCCTTTTGACAGAAAACTAACTTACTTGCAGCTCCCGAGTCAACGGATGCGGACAACGCAGAGAGCGGGGGCCACGTGAAGACGGAGGTCATTTCCGTGTCCGAAGGGTAGGCGTCATTCACAGCCAACATACTTGCGATTTTTAGCGTAAAGCGACGTTTTCGGAACTGTATCGTCTTACAACGATCAAATTGTTTATTTCTTTTTCAGATGACTGCAGAGGACAGCATTTGACATTAGAGGACAGCAGAACTTCATCCATGTTTTTTAGATTGTACTTTGGTCAAGTATTTTTAAAGTGACTAAGAATAAATTCCCAAAAAAAGCAGTTATGTGTCCTTGTAATGTGTTGCTCATGAAGAGTGGTGTTGCCTCTTTGGAAGTTCTGTTTGTTTCTGCCTTTTGACACAAAAGTGTTGGGTTTTGGTTAAACACTTAGGAAATGTAGTTCAAGGTTAAAGTGTTTCAATAATATATTAAGTGTTTCAAACTTTGTTAAAGGTTAAAACACCTGGGAAATGTTTTGTAAGTGTTCAAAAAATATGTAACTGTTAAACTCACAGGTAATTTGTTTTTCAAGGTAAGTGTTTTGAAATGTTTAAAGGTTAAAGTGTTGAAAAAGTATGTCATGGTTCAAAAATACATTTTACAAAAGAGTTTGGAGACGGTACTTAATGTATTTTTAAAGCGGTAAAGACGAAGAATAAAATGCTTAAAAAAAACAGTACTCTGTCCTTGTAATGTGTTGCTCATGAGGAGTGGCGTTACCTCTTTGGGAAGGTTTTGTTTCTGCCTTTTGCCACGAAAATGTTTGATTTTGGTGAAACACCTGGGGAAATTATGTTCAAGGTTAAAGTGTTTAAAAAGTATATAACGGTGAAACACTCGGGCGTTAAGTGTTATGTAATTTCTTTTTCAAGGTAAGTGTTAAAAAAAAATTTTTCAAGGTTAAAGTGTTACAAAAGAGTTTCCAGATGAGAGTAAATTGCTATAAAAGCATTACTCTGTCCTGGTAATGTGGTGTTTATGAAGAGCGGTGTTACCAGTTTGGGATGTTTTTGTTTCTGGCTTTTGACACAAAAGGTTAGGTGAAACACTTGGAAAATGTTTTGTTTTGTTTTTTTATTTTATTTTATTTTTTTATTTTTTTTTTCAAGGTTAAAGTGTGTAAAACTTTGTTCAAGGTTAAACATTTGAGAAATGTTTTGAAAGCGTTCAAAAACTACGTAACCGTTAAACTCGCAGGTACTTTCGGTTAAACACTTGGGGACATTTTTTAAAGGTAAGCGTTATGTCATTTGTTTTTCAAGGTAAGTGTTTCAAAATGTTTAAAGGTTAAAGTGTTGAAAAAGTATGTCAAGGTTCAAAAATATATTTTTACAAAAGAGTTTGGAGATGGTACTTAAAGTATTTGTAAAGCTGTGAAACATGGAGAATAAATTGCTTTAACAAAAAAAACAGTGCTCTGTCCTTGTCATGTGTTGCTCATGAAGCTGAAACTGTTGGGGAAGGTTTTGTTTCTGCCTTCTGATACTAAAGAGTTTGGTTTTGATGCGTTTAAAAAGTTTGTAAGTGTTGACCACTAGGGTCAATTTAGTAAAGGTAAGTGTTTAGGAATCTTTCAAGGTTAAACACTTATGCAATTTCTTTGTCAAGGTAAGTGTTTACTGAAGTGTTTAACCTTTAAACATTTTTAATGTCTTTCTCAAGGTAAGTGGAAATCTTGAAAGGTTAAAGTGTTGAAAAAGTATGTAACACTTGGGAGATTTTTTTTGAGGTTAAAGTGTTTGAAACAATGCGAAAGGTTAAACATCTGGGAAAAATTATTGTTTGAAAAGTATGTTTGGGTTAAATACTTGTTTTTTGTTTTATTTTTTTAAGGTAAGTGTTCAAAAATCTTGAAAGGTTGAAGCGTGTTCTGACACAAGTGTTGGTTTTGGTGAAATGCTTGGGAAACTTTTCAATGTTGTCTTGTTATTTTCAAGTGGTCAAAAACTAAGTTTACAGAAAAGTAGCTGATTAAAATAGGTTGGACAAAATTAGCTTTCCAAAAATAGGTTCACAACACTAGTTTTCCAAAAGTAGGTTCATAACATTAGCTTGCCAAAAATAGGTTCACCACACTAGCTTTCCAAAAATAGGTTCACAACATTAGTATTCCAAAAAATAGCTTTCAAAAACTTAGCTTTAAAAAACTTAGTTTTCCAAAACATAGCTTTCCAAAACTTAGCTCTCCAAAAATAGGTTCACAACACTAGTTTGCCAAAACTAGGATCACAACATTAGTTTTCCAAAACATAGCTTTCCAAAACTTAGCTCTCCAAAAATAGGTTCACAACACTAGTTTGCCAAAACTAGGATCACAACATTAGTTTTCCAAAACATAGCTTTCCAAAACTTAGCTCTCCAAAAATAGGTTCACAACACTAGTTTGCCAAAACTAGGATCACAACATTAGTTTTCTAAAACATAGCTTTCCAAAACTTAGTTTTCTAAAACATAGCTTTCCAAAACTTAGTTTTCTAAAACATAGCTTTCCAAAACTTAGTTTTCTAAAACATAGCTTTCCAAAACTTAGTTTTCTAAAACATAGCTTTCCAAAACTTAGTTTTCTAAAACATAGCTTTCCAAAACTTAGTTTTCTAAAACATAGCTTTCCAAAACTTAGTTTTCTAAAACATAGCTTTCCAAAACTTAGTTTTCTAAAACATAGCTTTCCAAAACTAGGTTCACAACACTAGTTTTCCAAAACTAGGATCACAACATTAGTTTTCCAAAACATAGCTTTCAAAAACTTAGTTTTTCAAAACATAGCTTTCCAAAACTTAGCTCTCCAAAAATAGGTTCACAACACTAGTTTGCCAAAACTAGGATCACAACATTAGTTTTCCAAAACATAGCTTTCCAAAATTTAGCTCTCCAAAAATAAGTTCACAATACTAGTTTGCCAAAACTAGGATTACAACATTAGTTTTCCTAAAACATAGCTTTTAAAAACTTAGCTCTCCAAAAATAGGATCACAACATTAGTTTTCCAAAAAAATACCACTACAAAATTAGCTTTCCAAAAATAGGACTACAAAATTAGTTTCACAAAAATTAGCTTTAAAAAAAAAAGTAGCTTAAATTAAAAGTAAAAAAAAAAAAAAAAAATTTTTAGGAAAAAAATTTTTTTTATAGGTTTATTCAAGGTAAGTAGTAAAGGAAGGCACCAGGGGCCCCACGCATCCAGGGTGGGGGCACCAGGGGCCCCACGCATCCAGGGTGGGGGCACCAGGGGCCCCACGCATCCAGGGTGGGGGCACCAGGGGCCCCACGCATCCAGGGTGGGGGCACCAGGGGCCCCACGCATCCAGGGTGGGGGCACCAGGGGCCCCACGCATCCAGGGTGGGGGCACCAGGGGCCCCACGCATCCAGGGTGGGGGCACCAGGGGCCCCACGCATCCAGGGTGGGGGCACCAGGGGCCCCACGCATCCAGGGTGGGGGCACCAGGGGCCCCACGCATCCAGGGTGGGGGCACCAGGGGCCCCACGCATCCAGGGTGGGGGCACCAGGGGCCCCACGCATCCAGGGTGGGGGCACCAGGGGCCCCACGCATCCAGGGTGGGGGCACCAGGGGCCCCACGCATCCAGGGTGGGGGCACCAGGGGCCCCACGCATCCAGGGTGGGGGCACCAGGGGCCCCACGCATCCAGGGTGGGGGCACCAGGGGCCCCACGCATCCAGGGTGGGGGCACCAGGGGCCCCACGCATCCAGGGTGGGGGCACCAGGGGCCCCACGCATCCAGGGTGGGGGCACCAGGGGCCCCACGCATCCAGGGTGGGGGCACCAGGGGCCCCACGCATCCAGGGTGGGGGCACCAGGGGCCCCACGCATCCAGGGTGGGGGCACCAGGGGCCCCACGCATCCAGGGTGGGGGCACCAGGGGCCCCACGCATCCAGGGTGGGGGCACCAGGGGCCCCACGCATCCAGGGTGGGGGCACCAGGGGCCCCACGCATCCAGGGTGGGGGCACCAGGGGCCCCACGCATCCAGGGTGGGGGCACCAGGGGCCCCACGCATCCAGGGTGGGGGCACCAGGGGCCCCACGCATCCAGGGTGGGGGCACCAGGGGCCCCACGCATCCAGGGTGGGGGCACCAGGGGCCCCACGCATCCAGGGTGGGGGCACCAGGGGCCCCACGCATCCAGGGTGGGGGCACCAGGGGCCCCACGCATCCAGGGTGGGGGCACCAGGGGCCCCACGCATCCAGGGTGGGGGCACCAGGGGCCCCACGCATCCAGGGTGGGGGCACCAGGGGCCCCACGCATCCAGGGTGGGGGCACCAGGGGCCCCACGCATCCAGGGTGGGGGCACCAGGGGGGTTTTTACGTTCCAAGTCATTTTTACTTTTTTTTAAAAAAAGGGACTTTTTTTTAAAAAAAGGGACTTTTTTTTTAAAAAAAGGGACTTTTTTTTAAAAAAAGGGACTTTTTTTAAAAAAAAGGGACTTTTTTTGCAAAGACTTTTCCGACGACTTTTCCCTGTCGAGACTTTTTTGGCAAAGACTTTTCCGACGACTTTTCCCTGTCGAGACTTTTTTGGCAAAGACTTTTCCGACGACTTTTTCCTGCGACTTTTTTTTATGCACTGGCGTTTTTCCAGTGAAATTTTTTTTGCACTGGCGTTTTTCCAGTGAAATTTTTTATGCACTGGCGTTTTTCCAGTGAAATTTTTTTTTTCACTGGCGTTTTTCCAGTGAAATTTTTTATGCACTGGCGTTTTTCCAGTGAAATTTTTTTGCAGTTGCGTTTTTTTTCCCGTGAAATTTTTTGCAGTGGCGTTTTTTCCAGTGACCTTTTTGGTTTCCGGTGACTTTTTTTCTAGTTGATCCCTTTTTCTCTGGGGCAATCAAGCTCTCTCATGTGCCGCAGAGCTTCAGTACATCAGCTCTTGAATGTACTTTACTTGGATGAGCTCCACTCTAAACAATGCATTTGTAGCCAAGATGGGAAAGTTTCCCGATTTACTTTACTTTACATTTACTTATTCCAAATCAGCTTTAAAATAATGTAGACACACTGAACATATATTACCTCAGGAGCATAAGTAATACAGAACATGACACACTGAATACTAGCTTGCAGAGGGAGGGAGAATACAACCCCAACCAAATTAAAACGTGTCATACCAAATTATGCAGAGAGAGGGGAACCACCATCAGCTGCTCAGCTCCTGCCCTGGGAAAGAAAGAAACAAACTACAACACTTAAGATCATGCAACAGTCAAGAAACAAAGAAAAAGCCCCAAACTCAAGAGAAACTAAACTAAGCCACATGAAATGAAACAATTTACTTCCAACAATGAACCCTTTCCGCTAAAACGGACACACTGGTTTCAGCTAATAAAGTAGCAGACGACACAGAAAGGGAAGCTTGCCCGGGCCCCACAGCTGCACACATGGGACCACTGACGCTGAAGCGGGATCACAAATCTACCTGTCGCACATTCACATGATGCGCTAAAATGCATACCATAAATACTTTTCAATAAATATGCTTTTACTTCCTTCCTCACAGCAGCACCTCAACTTACCATACAAACCACTGGGGCAGCCGGCAAAGACCGCACAGCAACGTGTGCGCGTACCAGACAAATCGCATGACGGCATTGCACGATCGCCCTCAGGTGGGACCAATGACTGGACTTGAAGCACCACTCTACCTGCCACACGGTCAGACGACGTATGAAAGCAGATCAGTAAACATTTTCTAAAACACAATATACTAATGCTCCTGATACTTACAGACTAATATTTACTCCACCACGGCATCTTGACTTACCACACAAATCACCGCTCGGCGCCAACCACCGGAACATGCCAAGCACCCGCCGGGAAGAACATAGACTAATAAACAGGTGACACAGGTGGTGGGCCCGACGACAGTGGAGGTGGAGCAGCGCTCTACCTGCCGCACATTCACGTGATGACATACAAAACAAATACATATAAACAAAATAAATACATACCAAAATAACTCATTTACATACAACAGTCACTTACATACTTCATAGTGGCACCTTGACTTACCATACAAACCACCAGACCAAGACCCCGCCAGCGCCAACCAGATGGCAACATGTGCACGCTGTCAACAGCGCTGACAAGTAAACAGGTGACACTGCTGCACAATCAGGCTCAGGTGGGACCAATAAGAATGGAGGTGGAGCAGCATTCACATGACGACGTACGAAAATAACTTGCACATAAAGTCACATTGACTAATATACTTACACTAATATACTTACTCCGCCATAGCAGCACATTTCTCCACACAACATTCACGCTAGCCTCGTCGGCTACTCCACATGGCCCCTTCGTGTGACCGAGCGAGCGATTGACTGGCAACCGATCCACGGTGTACCCCGCCTCTCGCCCCGAACGCTTTTAGTGTGACTAACCACACTAAAAAAAATAAAAAATAACTGACGCACGCTACAGCACACATACACACCTTGTTAGCAGACACACTCGCACAAGAGGAGGGAGGGAGAGACAGGGCTCCAAGCAGCCACCGGTGTTTACGTGCGACCGCTATAGTGTTAGCCACCTGCTAGCATCGACCGTGCTCAAAGAGAGAAGACGCTTACCTCGGCCAACAAACACCGCGCGTGTGTGGGCGCACCGGACGATGTGAATGATATGAGGAAATTACTTAGTAAATTTAGCAGTTGCCGGACAACGCCACCCTCGGAATTTCACCCAGGGATGTCTTATAAGTACACTAGCAGGAGACCAAGGAAAGAAAGGCATTAAGGTTTGTTGCAATAGACACAGAGACCGTGCTTTGAGGTTATACAGAAGTGTTTATTAACAAGACACAATTTTACAAGAAATATTCCGGTACTAAAAATCACTCACTGTGGGGGACAACAGGAGCCAAACATGGCTGAGACCTACTGGGACTGAAGGGTCCAAAAGAACAGGGATCCCAGGGACACCACATGTGAAGCAATTAAAAGTAAACAGAAGAAATCAACCAAGTGCAAAGCAATACAAAGGGAACACCACCACCTGGACACCAATTCACCACCGTAGGCTCAGCACCTGAATGGAGGAACAGAACCATAGAACCACCGGTTAGGCAAATAATGAACAAAATAATCTCCAATAACAGAATAAAACAAAAAACATTTAACTAATCACAGTAAACCAAACCAATTATTACACACACAAAAAAACAAAACAAAAGTAAAATAAATTCCCACACTGTTCCCTGTCTCACACAGACAGGCAAACACACATGTATTTAAAATACAGCAACACCAGCAAAACCAGGAACTGTATTGTCAGGTCTCAGGTGGGACCAATGCCAGTGGAAGTGCAGCAGCACGCTACCTGCCACACATTCACATGATGACGTACGAAAACAAGTACATATAAACAAAATTAATACTTATATACACTAATATACTTCTGATACAGAGTCCATGTCCCAACACGTGACGTTTGGTGAACGTCTGCATAGCTTTCATCACACACAGCAGTTATAATAGTTATATATAGTATTTAAAGATAGTTAATAGTATTTAAAAGTAGTTATAGTACTTAAAGTAGTTATAATTATATAGTATTTAAAGTAGTTATAATAGTTATATAGTATTTAAAGATAGTTAATAGTACTTAAAAGTAGTTATAGTATTTAAAGTAGTTATAATAGTTATATAGTATTTAAAGATAGTTAATAGTATTTAAAAGTAGTTATAGTATTTAAAGTAGTTATAATAGTTATATAGTATTTAAAGATAGTTAATAGTATTTAAAGATAGTTAATAGTATTTAAAGATAGTTAATAGTATTTAAAAGTAGTTATAGTATTTAAAGTAGTTATAATAGTTATATAGTATTTAAAGATAGTTCATAGTATTTAAAGATAGTTAATAGTATTTAAAAGTAGTTATAGTATTTAAAGTAGTTATAATAGTTATATAGTATTTAAAGATAGTTCATAGTATTTAAAAGTAGTTATAGTATTTAAAATAGTTATAATAGTTATATAGTATTTAAAGATAGTTCATAGTATTTAAAAGTAGTTATAGTATTTAAAATAGTTATAATAGTTATATAGTATTTAAAGATAGTTAATGGTATTTAAAAGTAGTTATAGTATTTAAAGTAGTTATAATAGTTATATAGTATTTAAAGATAGTTAATAGTATTTAAAAGTCGTTATAGTATTTAAAGTAGTTATAATAGTTATATAGTATTTAAAGATAGTTAATAGTATTTAAAGATAGTTAATAGTATTTAAAAGTAGTTATAGTATTTAAAGTAGTTATAATAGTTATATAGTATTTAAAGATAGTTCATAGTATTTAAAAGTAGTTATAGTATTTAAAATAGTTATAATAGTTATATAGTATTTAAAGATAGTTAATGGTATTTAAAAGTAGCTATAGTATTTAAAGTAGTTATAATAGTTATATAGTATTTAAAGACAGTTAATAATATTTAAAGTAGTTATAATAGTTATATAGTATTTAAAAGTAGTTATAGTATTTAAAGTAGTTATAATAGTTATATATAGTATTTAAAGTAGTTATATAGTATTTAAAAGTACCTGGAATTTGGTTATTCTCAGACTGATATTTTAATCACAGTGGAATGTGGTTTGTCAGGTAAAGACTAACAATACATTTGTGAAAAGTTGGCCAGCAACCCAGTAAATTAACTTTGAGCTGTATCTTTATTGTGATGAGGTCACATTACAAATTAACATGCTCACACCCTAACAATACAGAAAATGACCAGGACAAGACTAACCTCTGGCTTTGACACAAACAAAACAGTCGCAGGGAAACACACTTACAGGAAAAAAAGCACTACAAACCAAATCAAAACATGCCATACCACATTATGGAGAGTGAGAAGAGAAGAACCACCAGGGACATCAGCCACTCAGCCTGCCCTGAAAGAAAGAAAAAAAAATTAATTAGAATATCATGATACCGAGAGTGATTCAACAGTTAAGGAGAAAGCCTGTACTGTACTGTGGGGACAGTGATTTAAGCTAATAAACTAGCAGACAGACAAAGGAAAGATGACCGCAGCCAAATAAGTGATTTTTATTCAAAACAGCCAAGTTAAGCAACTACTTAACAAAAAAAAAAAAAAAAAAAAAAAAAAAAAAAAAAAAAAGAGTACAATTTACCCCCAACAATCACCCAATTAAGAGGAGGAAAACATAAAAACACCACAGCAGGACAGACCGTGGAGACACCGATTTAAGATAAGAAACCAGCACACAAAGAAAGGGAACCTTACCGTGCACAACGCGGTCACAGAATGCACGCCAAACACAATCCTGACAAAAGGAAGCAGCAGACGCAGTTGTAAAGCAAAGACGTAACCCCCCGCTGCCAATGTGATTACTATAACCTTTATCTGAAATGGCGGCATCTTGGCTTACCGTAAATCATCGTTCACCGCAGCATAACAGGAAGCCCCCGCTGAAGAGAGCGCGGCCAAATAAACAGGTGACATACAGCTGCACAGGTAGGACCACTGCCAGTGGAGCTGGACCAGCAAGCTACCTGCAACACATGAAGTACAAAAATACATACAATACATGCTTCTATAAACTAATATGCTTTTACTTACTCCAACATGGTGGCACTTTCACTTACCATACCAGCCCCCGCCAGCGAAAACCACACAGCAACTTGTGCGAGCGGTCGACAGCGCGGCCAAATCAACAGGTGACACAGGTGGGACCGACGACAGTGGTAGTGAAGCAGCGCTCTACCTGCCGCACATTGACAGGATGACATAAAAAAATAAACTAAAATGAATAAATATTTACTTATTTAATATATACTTAGACATCAATAGACAAATATACTAGCTCCGCCATAGCGGCACCTTGGCTTACCACACAGGAGGCCGCCACCGGCGAGACCGCGACAAATCAACAGGTGATACAGCTGTACAGGTGGGACCAATGACGATGGAGGTGCAGCAGCGCTCTACCTGCCACACATCCACATGATGACATACCACAATAAATCAATAAAATACATACATATTTATTTGTACTTAAATAGACAAATACATTCCATGTCCCCATAGCCAGAGTTTTTGTCCGGGATTTGGGTCGTGGGTCGGGACGTGGGCCTGCGACAGAGCGGGCCCACGTCGCTTATTCGGGCTGTACCTGGCCGGGTCCCGTGGACGGAGACCCGGCCATCAGACGCTCGCCTGCGAGCCCCAAAATATAAATACTGAGGCTACCACACAAATCACCGTTGGGTCCCAACTAACGCAGCACCACACGAAGCAAAACCAGAGAGAGAAATGAAAAGGCCACACCGCTGCACAATCAGGCTGGGAGCAACGCTCTGCCACACATTCACATGATGCCGTACGAAAAGAAATGAGAACAAAAATACTTACTTATACTTAAATAGACAAATATACTTACCTCGCCATAGCGGCACCTTCACTTACCACACAAATCACCGGAGCACAAGACCCAAGACCCCACCGACTAAAACACGTGACACAGCTGCACAGGTGTCCCAACATGTGATGGTTAGGCTAATTTCTGCATGGCTTTCATCACACCAGTGAGGGTTTCCTCCTCGGGAAATGATGCGGCGCACGCTACAGCACACATACATACCTTGTTGGCGGAAACACAAACCCTCGCACAAGAACGGGGACAGGACTCCTGGCAGCCACCGGCGTTCACCTGCGGCCACACTAGCGTTAGCCACCTGATAGCATCGATCGTACTGCAAAGACAGAAGACAGGAGACACTTACCGCAGCCAACAAACGTAGCAGTGCGCGCAGGGGCCATGGAGCCGCACGCAAGCAGTCGCCCTACAACACAAGAACAATGTCTTAAGCGCAGTAACAAAACACAATGCAGCACGCGAGCTCACCTGCCGGGACAAACGACCTCCGACCCGGAAATGACGCGCAAAGAGAGAATTGGTGGGAGGACTACCGCTTTTATACTGGCCCGCCTCATTAGCGGCCACATGCGGCCCATTACGAGCAGCGGCAAATTACATGGAGGATAAGCATCTCTATAATGCTACAGATGTATTAAGACGTACTTGAAGAAGGCTTTGGTCCCACCGCCTCATAACATCACGGGGCAGGAGCTACACCTCAACTTCTTTCAGATAAATACTGTAAATATTACAGCGCTGACTCCGACACCAGGAACGCAGCAAATACCAACCACATACCTTTAATTAGATACTTGCTTTATGCTTTGTTTATTAAAAAAAAAACAATATTCAATATCTTTAGATTCTTAACATCATCTCCTGTATTAACAGAGTGTGGCATCGTGTAAACGTCTCAGGGACATCAAGGTGCGTGTCATACAGTCACGTGCTTCGAAAGGTCCATGCTGGATTACAAACGTCTTATTTTTCTCACATGTAAACCGACAGCGTGCAGGATTACATGAGCTCGGCCTGCTGCTGACGGACTCGGCAGCATGACCTGACGAGTACCTCTTAACGTGCATTTACAGGAAGTTTCCTGGAAAGAACGAGTAATTTGTTTCTAATGACAGGTAAAATAAACAATTTGCACTTATGTGAACAGTGTCTGAGCCACAAGCCACTCAGGAGCTTCTAACCTCTGTTTTCAGTGCTTTGTTTGCCAGGATAAGCGTGTGTGTGTGTGTGTGAAGAGCATTCATGGAAAACATGAGTTACATCGATCTCTCCAGGAAAGTTTCAGGGAGTTATGGGGAAAGAACTTACCGTCCATCTGACAAAGCTGAATCAGGTTGAGGACAGTGTTTCAAAGACACTATGAAACAGATGCATTGTGTGGCATCAGAGGCACATAATGTTGAGCAATCAGTCCAATCAGTCGTTAGATACTATTTCACCCCACACACTCCGCAGCGGTGCTGGTCTACACTTGATTTAGCCAAATTCATGCTGACACCTGCTTGGTTGCATTACTGTCATTGAAATAGACACATTTGCAGGAGACTCTTGTTTTTTAATTTTTTTGTTTGTTTGTTTCTTTGTGTTTTTATCATTGTTATAAAAGGACAAGCAGCTGCAGGTTTTCTTGGTAAGTTGCGCCTCGTCTCGGGCTCAGACGCCGCTGTCACCGGCCCTCTCTTATCCAGAGTTTCCTCCGCCGATTTCGGCTGAATGGCCAGGCGGCTGTCCGACACTTGGCCCTTCTCCACGGCGCTCATCAGCAGCACAGAACACAGTACTTTGAAAGTACCGACCACCTGATGATAGATAGATAGATAGATAGATAGATAGATAGATAAAAAGACGTTACTGATCTCAAGGTGGGAACTTCCCGTTAGTTCTTGGTCATAACGTTATATATACGTTCTGTGTTACTGGGTGTCTATAGACAGTATACTGTGATGGAGAGGGCGCTGATCATTGTCCATGATGGATAACAGCTTATTCAGCATCCTCTAGCAGTGATGTTTGACTAAGTTTATTATTTTGTCTATATTTCATTTATCTTGATTTATTTATTCGTTCATACATTTATTCAGTTATTAGATTTATTTTATTCATTTAATGACTGAAAATAATTTTGCCTAGTTGCCGGGACACTGCTTTTATTGTGAAATCGGTTCCAACTCGCTATTACCGTAGTGTCTCATATATGGAAGCACTCGAAAACACGGGGGAGACCGCGTTTTGGAATCGCAGGCTGGCTTGACCGCAGTCTTGAGAGCAAGCACAGAGCCAGCCTTCCTGATGATCTTACCAAGTCTGTTAGTGTCGCTGGCTCTGATGCTGCTGTCCCAACGCACAACAGCAGAGAAAATGGCGCTGGCAACAAACTGGGAAAAGATCTCCAACATCCTGCTGCACATCCTGTAGGATCTCAGCTTCCTCAGCTGATGCAGTTTTTCCAGCTGCCTTCACCTGGCCTGTAGTCGCCGTTGGGCGGGGGTTGATGTTGATGATAATAATAATAACTTTATTGATATAGCACCTCTCAAAACTCACAGTTACAAAGTGCTTCACAATAAAAAAAAATGCAAACCAGAAAAGGACAAACGATGATTAATTACATAAAATTTCCCAGCCTGACTGAAAAGGACCTGTTTGATAGGTATGAGGTGAACCATTCTAGTGCCACTTCACTGACTCCAACAGTGTGCTTCAAACAGCGGATTAAAACATTGTGATCCACAGTGTCGAATGTGGCACTGAGGTCCAGGAGAATTAAAATGCAGACCAGAGTCAGTTGCCACTAGTAGGTCGTTTGAGACTTTCATAAGTATCGTCTCTGTACTATGAAGACTCCGGACACCAGTGGGAACTTTTCAAAAATGCAGTTTTCATTCATAAACAAAATTAACTGAGAGGCCACAACTTTTTCGACAACTTTAGACAAAAATGGTCACTTAGAGACGGTTCTATAGTCATTTAGTACAGCGGGGTCGAGTGATGGCTTCTTTAAGAAAGGGCAAACAATAGCATGTTTGAAAGGTATCTGATTGAATGTCTTCAGTGGAGGAGGAGGTGGGGGAGAAGGAGTCTGTACAGGAGAAAGCTGTTTGGAACCATTTGGGACAGAGTTTGGCCTACACTTTCCTCCTGTAGTTGTCCTTACATGTCCTCAGCATGTCTCGGGGTTCGTGCTGCACCCGGACCTGAAGGCCCTCTTCTTGTCGGAGAAGTCTTCTTGGAGAAGCGGTGCATGGTCCCCTCTGGCCTGTGGTGTCGGTGTCCTCCCAGAATCTGATGTACTGAGTGATGCAGTCAGTCATCTTATCAAAGTCCTCCCCATGTGGCTCACAGAGTACGTCCCAGTCTGTTGACTCCAAGCAGTCCTGCAGTGCCTCAGCAGTCCTGTCATGTAATATGCATCCACAGCATTAGCACACAGGAGATCCAGCGTTTCATTGTCGACATACTCGTGAAAGTTCTTTAAAGTTGTTTCGTCATACAGAAAAAACTGAGATCCACTTTACAATACAAGCTTCCAGGATGAGCAAAACATCTGGACCTAAATTGCTGCAGTGGCAGTGAAAAATGACCAGCGAAAAGTGATGGTAGGTTTGGGTTTGTGTTCCAGGACAGTGCATTTTTATTTCTCTGTTCTATTTGTTTGGATTTAGGCGCCAAAAAGATTGGTTATGTCAAAGTAAAACTACATGATACAGTTTAGTTGAGTTAAAAACAGATCCTTTGGCATTTTGTGAGAAAGCTTAAATCACCATAAAGGCAATTAAGTTCAAATACTAACTGTGGAATAGCAATTATGAAATATAACCATGTTCTTTTATTTTGCATTAAAGATTTTATGAACATTACTGCCCCCAGTGCTAAATGATTTTGCACATGGGAGGCTGATGTTTCACACTGGAAACCTTTGTACATTTTCCTTAATTTGGATAAATTGGAAGGCAATTTGTCATTTCTCATCACGAGATTCCTAAAACACTTCTTTCAATGTGTCCATTAGCTGCATTTGGTGCCTGAACTGTTCAGAATGTTTCTATATTTTATATCTGCATCACGTGTACACCCAACAAGTGTGTTCTATATGTAAATCTGTGAATCTCTCAAAAAGATTAACCCTCATCTCCAGTCTAAAACAGCCAATGCTGAATTAAGTGTACATGGAATTAAATTCAATCTGTGAATAAAACATTTTATTTTGCTAATATAAATGGAGTCCATGTTGTTGCCATATTCCACAAACAAAATTGCTCACCTTTACATGACTACAGGGATAATCCATAACGCAACATCTATGACACACACAAACATACACACCTATTGCACATAACGTAATACCTCTGAGATCAAATTATCATTCTCACCTGACAGCAAAACAAGTATATCTGAGGGCTGTGTGTCCTGAGCAGGGAAAGGAAGTTCGATAAAGTAACACCTCTAAACCACTGAGGCGCTGGGCCATTCCGAGGTGTCAGAAAAATAAACTGTAATGATGAAAACAGGTAAACAAGTCACACACAAACTTGTTTATGCACTCGTTCAAACTCAGGAAAGTCTGACAAAGTTTTCCCAGTTCACACAGTCTTCCCTTCACTCCATCAAAATGAACTTTTACAGCAGTTCGCTCAGATTCAGTTCTTTTCTTTACACAACCAAGATGAGGACAAAACTTAAAACTCATTCACCTACTGCTGACCGGCACTACTGGCAGGAGGAAGGACAGCAGGATCCCGGCAGTTGCTGGTGGTGCCGCTCACTGTTCATCCCTGTACATCCCAGGCCAGTGTTATGGGTCCCGGGCTCGGTGACCACGGTAACAAAAAGAATAAAGATGAGTCTGTAAATTAAGGGGAGAATCTCAGAGCAAGAACAACAGGAACACTCGTATCTTTCTCAAAATCGCGTCTAACCACAAACAGGAAGTTGATCAGCATTAGGCAACCGGGAACATACGACTACAGTACCAAAGGTTCCGCTTTACTCTCATACTTTGTTACTCACCACCTTTTTTTCTTTTTACAGAGGACTACAGACAGCTGAAACCAGATGTTTATTTACACTTCACAAAAAACACAATTATTCAATAATTAAATAAATGGTAACTGTTGCAAATGGTAATTTTGTCCAACTAAAATTAGCCGGCTGATGTGCCCTTGAGCAAGGCACTTAACCCCCCAATATGCTCCCTGGGCGCTTGATGCTGCCCACTGCTCCTGTGTGTGTTTCACTGCATGTAATTTGCTAGGTGTTGCATGTGTGTGTTCAACTAAGGATGGGTTAAATGCAGAAGACGAGTTCACTGTGTGTATGTAAAAATATTTATGCTGCCAATAAAGTGATTCTTCTTCTTCTTAAAATCTCACCTCAGTGGGCTTATTTCTCTGTGAAATGGACTACTTAGTGGGAGCACCAGTCAAGGATAATCATGCCCACAAACAGGGCCAGTAGGCCATGACCCTGGTGGTAAACCCAAAGGTTGTTCTTCACACTGGCTGATCACTGACATATACAACATTCATTAATGATTTCTTAAAAATCAGTCAAGCCACCAGTGCCATTTTTATATATTTAGCACATAAAAACTATTAAGTCTTATATAAGTCTTATTTGAAAACTATAAAGGGAAACATAAGAATGAAAACTAAAGACATACAAAAACAGGAATGGAGGGACAAAAAAAGAGAGGGGATGTTGACGTTAAAAAAAAAAATGGAAGAGAGCAGTGACATCATCCATTAGGATTAAAAAATGGGAGGGAGATACTTGGGGGAGATAAATGAACCATTTGGTTGAGAGTTTAAATGTTTGTCTTGCCACAACCTCATGCCTGCTTCTCCTCCTCCCTGATGGACAGTGCTGGGGGACCTCCACTCTGCTTCCCCAACCTCAACTCCTCCTGCAGGCGACTGCTGCGAACCCGATCTGAGACTGAAGTACTCTACACCCTGCTGGTCCTGGTCTCTCTGCTCACTGTGACACTCAACCTGCTCGTCATCATCTCCATCTCCCACTTCCGGCGGCTCCACACTCCTACCAACGCCCTGCTGCTGTCTCTGGCTGTGTCTGACCTGGTGGTGGGGCTGCTGGTGATGCCAATAGAGGGCTTGCGCTACCTGGAGACGTGCTGGCTGCTGGGGAGGCTGATGTGTGCTGTGACTCCTTACATTTCTTACTGTCTGCTTTCTGTCTCTTTAGGCCATATGGTGCTCATATCCATAGACCGGTATCTGGCTATCTGTGACCCACTGCTTTATGCCTCTAAGATCACCCTGCACAGAGTTAAAATTTCAGTGTGTTTATGCTGGGCCTGCTCTCTCCTCTACAACGGGTGCATTCTGATGGAACACTTAGGGCAGCCGGACAGGTTCAGCTCCTGCCATGGGGAGTGTGTGGTGGTCATCAGCCACATCTCAGGCACGCTAGATCTATTCTTCTCATTTGTTGGGCCCTGTACTGTCATGGTTGTTCTGTACATGAGGGTGTTTGTGGTGGCTGTTTCTCAGGTGCGTGTCATGCGTTTGCAGATCACTGCCACTACAGCACCAACCTCTAAAAAATCAGAGAGGAAAGCAGCCAGGACTCTTGGGATTGTGATAGCTGTGTTTCTAATGTGTTTCTGCCCATATTACTATCCTGCTCTGGCAGGTGAGGACACATCCACTAGCTTGTCCTATTATGCCCTGTTGTCCTGGATCATGTTGACAAACTCATGTGTGAACCCTCTGATTTATGCTCTGTTCTACCCCTGGTTTAGAAAAGCTACTAAACTCATCTTCAACCTCAGAATACTGCAGCCTGACTCTCGAGAGGCCAAAATCCTGTAGACTGGGCTGAAAATATCTGTGTTAAAGTGTTTTGTCTCACCTCAGACTAAGCAGCTCTGTTGCAGCAACACAAACACTCTACAGGGGCCTCAAACACTCATGTCGTAAATTACTTTTTCTCATGAATACATATCTCATGACTAAGTTAAAGACAGTCATTCATTTCAGTGGGTTCACACTGCAGACGACTGTCTACTGACCTTGAATGAAACACTGTATGCAAAGCTTTGTGTCTAACAGCAGAATATGACAGCACAAGCGAATATAAAGGTAAACATTCAAATGACAATGATGTACTGAAATGATAAGCTGTCATGTCAGAAGCAAACAATAACACAAAATGGATATTAATATCTCCATGTAAACTGACTCTGACACAGTATAGTGAAGTGAAATTATTTGCTTTGTACAGTTTAATCTCTCCTCATCCATATGACTATTAGTCAGCACAGAAATGTATTTTTTATGCCCTTGTTGAGCCACATGTGTTATGTTATTTCTTGTATTTCTACACATTACTGGCTATCAAAAGAAACAGGAAAACTTGGATTTTTCTAACACTGGCATGCAAAAAGCTACAACTGCAAATGCAATCAGGCACCTTCTGAAATCAAACTTCTCTCCTTTACTGAACTACGAAAAGCTTAACTGATCTGTTAACCAACTGTAAAAGGAGACATACTCAAAACTCCCCACAACCTTATTGTTTTCTTTTTCCACAGTCAACTCTGGTGGTTCAAAATATAACTTCAGTTCACAGAGCAAAATGCAAATATACTCTGGCTGTTGATGTCCAGCTATCTCTCACTCCTCTGCTGCAGCTTCAGCTCTGTCCTGTCCCTGTCTGCCATGTCTTCCTATGCCCAGAGTCAAAGTCCTCGCTGAAGACCCTGTAAATCACCTCCAAACTGTATTCTCTGTCACCAAACCGGTCTCCGCCAGTTTCGACAGCTGTCTCCCTTCAGCTGAGCCACAAACTCTGCGGCTGACTGAGCTAACGGCAGTTATAACTACTGCCAAAGTCAGCTACAGCAAAAAAGACAGAGCAGCAGCTGGCAGTTACTCTGGTGATATGCTGTCACTTAGCTTCTTACAAATTCTGGCCAAATCTTAGTTTACAAGTTGCCCATTTAACAGTAGATTATATTTGTTAAGTGCCCCTGTATCAATGCTTTTCTTAAATAAAGTTCATTACAGCTTGCATCTTTTTGATGCAAACAATAGCACAAACTGACTATATTGGACTTTTAATCTGAATTTTGTTATGGTCAGGTGAAACAGACATGGCCTCATTTATTCATTCTTTTATTCAAGGATTCGACATGCATTTACATAACCATTTGGGCTTTTCAATAATAATAATCTGGTCCTTTTGAAGGTCTAGTGCTTAGAGGGATCTATTGGCAGAACTGGAATATAATATTCAGATTTATTCTCTCTGTCGGTCGCAGCCATCTTGAAGCTCATCGCCAGATGCCACTGAATCTTTAACACTGGACCTTTATTTAGTTAGCAATACTGCATAAATACCAATGGATCCAGGCGTAGTTAAAGGATTACAATGAACTTCACACATTATTCATTGCTACTTGTTTAAATCACAGGTTAGATTAACTATTTGCTCCAAGTCTCAGTCACGAAACTACGTATACTCAAATCTACACATAAAGCCATACTTAAAACCCGCCTAAGGCTAAACACAGCTGAACACGGGATCAATACAAGAATAAAAATTAATGAGGAATCAAACTCAAACTGTAGGGAGGGAGAACTGATGAAGATGATGACGAGGAGGAGAAGTTGCATCAGCCGTCAGGTGTTTTGAAAGGCAGCGGGGTGGGTCTGAGGAGGATAAATTAGTTGTCTGAGTGGGAGCAGCATCTCCTCCTCCCTGATGGACAGTGCTGGGGGACCTCCACTCTGCTTCCCCAACCTCAACTCCTCCTGCAGGCGACTGCTGCGACCCCGACCTGAGACTGAAGTACTCTACACCCTGCTGGCCCTGGTCTCTCTGCTCACTGTGACACTCAACCTGCTCGTCATCATCTCCATCTCCCACTTCCGGCGGCTCCACACTCCTACCAACGCCCTGCTGCTGTCTCTGGCTGTGTCTGACCTGGTGGTGGGGCTGCTGGTGATGCCAATAGAGGGCTTGCGCTACCTGGAGACGTGCTGGCTGCTGGGGAGGCTGATGTGTGCTGTGACTCCTTACATTTCTTACTGTCTGCTTTCTGTCTCTGTAGGCCATATGGTGCTCATATCCATAGACCGGTATCTGGCTATCTGTGACCCACTGCTTTATGCCTCTAAGATCACCCTGCACAGAGTTAAAATTTCAGTGTGTTTATGTTGGGCCTGCTCTCTCCTCTACAACGGGTGTATTCTGATGGAACACTTAGGGCAGCCGGACAGGTTCAGCTCCTGCCATGGGGAGTGTGTGGTGGTCATCAGCCACATCTCAGGAACTGTTGACCTATTTGTGACCTTTGTTGGGCCCTGTACTGTCATGGTTGTTCTGTACATGAGGGTGTTTGTGGTGGCTGTTTCTCAGGTGCGTGTCATGCGTATGCAGATCACTGCCACTACAGCACCAACCTCTAAAATATCAGAGAGGAAGGCAGCCAAGACTCTTGGGATTGTGATAGCTGTGTTTCTAATGTGTTTCTGCCCATATTACTATCCTGCTCTGGCAGGTGAGGACCTCTCAAACAACCTGTCATACTTTGCAGCTTTGTCCTGGATCATGTTGATGAATTCATGTGTGAACCCTCTGATTTATGCTCTGTTCTACCCCTGGTTTAGAAAAGCTACTAAACTCATCTTCAACCTCAGAATACTGCAGCCTGACTCTCGAGAGGCCAAAATCCTGTAGACTGGGCTGAAAATATCTGTGTTGGGTCACATTTCACTTTTAATGAATCATGCTGTTTGCTGGTATCACCTCTCTCTCTCTCTGGGCGTGTGTGTGTGTGTGTGTGTGCAGACTTACTGTGTATTATTCAGCATGTAATGAGTAGACTTTGACACACTCGACGGTGAAATGAGCTGCAGATTTTCTCATTCTGTCACACACGCTCTGTGGTAAAACATTATCACACATAAGAAGAATTAAAAATATTCAAGTGATATTTGTTATTACAGTGATATTTTCTATAATTTACAGAAACTTTTAACAAGATCACAATTTCGCTTCATCTCATCTCTGTACTTGATCTGACCGTATAACCCTGCAAAAGTGACAACTTATGACAGATATACGATGGATATATGTTATAATACATCCATATAATATAACTTCCCAGCCTGGGATCAATAAAGCATATCTATCTATCAGAATAGGAGGATGGATGGATGAATGGATGGATGATTTACTCCCATTTCTAAATAGATCGGTTTTTATGCTGTTAGCTATTATGACCTACTTATCTTTCAAGCTTTGCTAAAACACTCACTAACACTATAGCATGATTCTAAATTTTGCATTTTTATTCACCATAAGGCAGGCTCTCTCAAGTGTCTATGTGATGCAAGCCAGGACATCATGGCAGTTAAAAAACTGCGAATAGACAGAGCATCATGAAACACACTCTGCCTTCATTTAGGCCTGATTACCGATTTAAGGAAACTCCAGGGATAAACACTACATCATTCTGAATAGGTGATGCCATGGTCAAAAGTATCACCATTCAGGCTTTAATCTCATTTCAACTGCATTAATAA
Organism: Scatophagus argus; assembly: GCF_020382885.2. NCBI lineage: Eukaryota > Metazoa > Chordata > Actinopteri > Scatophagidae > Scatophagus > Scatophagus argus. The sequence goes on from NC_058516.1 coordinate 5,133,861, forward strand.
GATCTAAATATCTCTCACGTGTGTATTAAACCCTAAAGGCCAAAGTTACCGGTATTCTACTTTACTCAAGTACCAGGTTTCGGTCTTTTAGATCCAGCTCCTTATAATATCTGTGAGGAGTATAGTAGGTGTCACAAACAAAAGAAGACAATCATATACTAACTCTCATATGGTATCAGATCAGGCACACTCTACTTACTACATTTCTGTTGTTGTATTCAAAATATAACAGCGGCGTTGAAAAAATAAACAAGGCTGCGCGCCGCTGATTCAAACACACTGACATGTAATAAAACCTACTTTCAGTTAGTAATGTTGTGGCCATTTGGTGTGGCGTTTTGAACGTATCCACGCTGTTTATGGGGTAATATTTAACAATTTATTGTGCCACAATTAGCTAGCTACGTCGAACGGCTAACGAGCTTGCTGCTTGCTAACGTTAGCCGAACCCGTTACTTTAAACTAAGCCGTTATTTTAACCGGCAGCACCTGACGTTTATTTGTTTCATATATGTGCATTTACATCAGAAAACACTGTAACGTAACCAAGCAACGTTAACTGTGGGAAAAATTAGCTAATACTAGCTGTCAAACTGACCGTTCATCACTGTTTGCTTTGGCAAGGCTTCGGCACCTCTCACCGGAAACTAACTCCTAATTTACACAACACAGGTGTGACAGGTATTTACTCATACAATTCACTGATCTGTTATCATGGGCACGTATCCCAAATATAAATGCATAATGTTGTGTCTTAACATTTTCATTTAGCTTTGATCCATATTACTGATAGTCAAGTCCTTGCAAAAGATAAAATAAATCCTTAGATCCATGTATTTACATGGATGACGTCATTCTCAGCGACACGGAAAGTCAGAGTAGGGGACAGGTAGACTGACATTATTATGCGGATATTTTTCTGGTCTTTACAGATAATGTGACGCTGCAAATTGACAGAGTCTCAGATCACTCTGTTATCAGTACCTCGGTGGTGATGTAAGAGCTGTACTTTTTCCTACCGGTAATATGGCTGGCGAGAACAAAACAATGTGCTTAAAGGAAAAAAAATATTTTTAAATAAATTAAAAAAAAAATAAATAAAACAATGTGTGTAAGTGACATTAAGTGTTGCGAAATCCATTAAAAATTCTGTCCCGACTGCCACAGAAAATTATTTCACTCGACTATAAATTTATTGCTCTTGTTAAACTCATTTTGAAACTGTGATTTTTTTCTAACAGCTAATTATTTGGGAAAATTACATATATGAGCAGGTGGGTGTTTTGGCCAGCAGGTGGCACTACTTGGTTTATTCATGAAATGATCAACAGTGTGTCTCTGCAGGCTAGTAGTGTAGAGGATCCAGAATATGCTTTTCCTAAGCTTGCACAGACCACATTGTGTTCAGAAATGGGCAAACTCACCCTGGACAGAGTATTCAGAGTATTTCTCTGGTTGTCAAATTCCAATATGGTCCAATCTATTGACCAGGCGTCAGACAAGCAGGGAATCTGTTGCCTGCATTATGAAATCAAAGTTATACAACTTCCACCTCGTTTTAAAGAATCAATACAGATGTGGGTAAGACATACACATAGCCCATCACATAACCATCTTTTCAAAACCCCGAACTGTTTGAGAAGTCACATAGAGTCCAGCTTGTGGTAAGAATTTGCAGAAATCACCTAACATAATAACTGTAAGCCCTAATTTCTTGTTGTCAGCCAACTTTCTTCTCATCCCTACAATTCACAGCGGCGGCATTTTGTTATCATCTTTACATTCTTTGCAGTACCATGGAATTTACATACCATAAGTAGTGGTATATGCACGTTCAGAGATTGTACTGTATATACAGTGATTAATAGCTATTACTACATTTAAGAGTTCCTAGAAGCTGTGAGAATTGTTGCACCCGACCACTGGGTGATTTTAGGATTATCTTGTTTCCCTGGAGGAAAAAATATTTGAAGTATTTCTTCGTTTCCTGTGTCAGTGGAGGCTGAGCAGAGGAAGGGTGCCACAGCGCAGGAGTATGAGGGAATACAGGAAGCAGCCATCAGCATCGCAGAGGGTCGCAAGGAAGCGCAAATCCTCACTGCAGAGGGAGAGGAGGAGCTGTTTGGTGCCTTTTACTTTGCTTTAAGAAACTACACTTTAACTTGGATTTTTCCATTGACTCAGTTACATGCATGAATCATGCGATCACATATGTAATTGAAGGTCTTGTTAGCGTAGGACTTAGGCCGTCATTACACAAAATCCACAAAGCATTTAATTACGTGCCTGCAGACTGTGTTACAACACTGCACAAGGATCTCACGACTCAGACATCAAACATGGTTACTGACAACTTGCAACCACATTTGTGTAGAAGTAAATCAAGAGGAATGTTGAAAAGGAGGTTTAAAGCTTCCAGTAAATCCAAAACAAATACTTTTGTTATTAATTTACATGGTGCACTGTCTCTAGGTGAGGCCCAGGCTGTGTTAGCCAAAGCAGAGGCCAAATCCAAGGCCGTTCGTCTGCTGTCAGAGGCCCTGGCTGAACAGGTATAAAGTAATGTAGGTTTGACGGCTTCGTTTGTCACTGAAGGATCAGAAATGATCCGTTGTTCTTTGGAAATGCTATTCCCAGTCTTTTGCACCAATCAGAATCTTAAGTGCGTTCCTGACAGAACGGAAGTGCTGCTGCCCCGCTGAATGTTGCTGAAGAGTTCGCCAAAGAGTCCAACACTGGTGACATCAGTGGAATGATCAGGCAGGGATCCACTGTTTCATGCCCACTGATAATTAACTTTTACTTTAAAGATGAGTTTGTTTACAAAGCTATCACAAATCGTCGAATAAGGGTTATTGTTTTTGATAAAAGGAATATTTTGGTTGGACCTCGCTGAGAGTTAGACCCAGCCCGTGTGTGTCATTTTAACACTTTTTTGTTTTAGTATGAATTAAACTAAGAAGATATGACAAGCAAACTGGTGAGGTAGATTTTGTTCTGACAAAGCCAGGCTAGCTGAGCTAATAGTCAGACATGATAGTAGTGTCAATTTTCTCATCTAACTCATCTAAGAAGTCTTTCATTTTTAGTATTATTTAGTATCATTACCTTTTTGAAGCAATTAATTGTAAAGCTGTATTGGTATTGCAATAAAAATTACATTTCTAATACATATCTTCTAATACATTTATATTATGGCCACGGAAAATACTTGTACTATACTACAAAACTATTTCCAAACTGTATATCGAGACCCTTCAAACACTTCTGGTCATATGTTTAGCCACAGCTGTACTGCACAAGTTAACTATTGCTATATGTTCAGTGATGCTATCCATCCTGTTCTCGTACCCTCAGGCCACGACTATTTACAGCACGCTGGCCAAAGGGGAGGCCAAAAGTTGAGAGCATAAAAACCAAGACAGAGGAACCCAGTTAAGAGCCTCTGGCCGAGGGAACATCAGCTCAGTGGCAAAGACGTTTACTGTTCTGAACTACAGCAGACACTGAAAAGAGAAGCAGCACTTTTCCACAATTATGGAGTACAATGGTGCTGCTGTGTGGCTCGCTGTCTGGTGCAAAGGGAACTCTATCTACTGCAGGGCACAGGAAGTCGAGCCTGAGGGGGAACATTTGATGAACAGCCGAGAAAAGATATTGAGCCATTATTATGGCAGTGGTGTTGGTCAGGAGTTGTACCTGTCGTATTTGTGATAGGGATATTTCCTCTGCAAATTTAAAAAAAAACAACAAAAAAACAAACAAAAAAAAGCCTTTAAATGAATATTTGGTGGCTGCAATATTAGATATTCATGACTGAACATTTCAGGTCTGTCGTCACTCACTGTCATTGGTTGTAATATAACTGAATACATTAATTAAGTTTGGTAAGTATTTGCATGTTTTAAATTTTCTATATTACATGCAAGCTTTGAGAAATTAAGTAGCTATTTCCTTTAACATGGTTCACAACCTTAAAGCACTGGGCTGACAAAGTAGCATCTTAAAGGTCCAGAATCGATGCTTTAGGGGCATCTGTTGGAAGAAAGGAAATATAATATTCATAATTGTGTTTTCATTTGCACATAATCACCTGACACGGGAAGAACTGAGGGGTGTTTGTGTTTGGTACCACACCAGCCCCGTCCTGTTCAGAAAAGAAATATGATTCAGTTGGTTGCAATCTGCAATCTCACCACTAGATGCCACTGAACACCACACACTGAACTTTGAAGAACCAGTAATTTTGCAAAATACAGATAATTTATTTCTCCATAGTTCCTTTATAATTAATTCTAAATAAAATCATTTATTAGGATATTAATTTTGGAGGACAGGAGTTCTCTGTCTCTTGGTGTCATTCAAATGGATTTTTACTATTCAAAAAACTGCTTCCAAGTTCTTGGTTGTAAACCAACACAGATTTTCTCAGATGTGCAACCGGTATTACAAGCAGTTTTACAGGGTTGTTAGTCTGACAGAATAATTTTAAAAGGTAGACGAGGCCTTTAGCTGAGGACCACCCAAGAGGACAGAAGATGTTCAACAGAATATTAACAATACGGTTTATTTTGCTTTAAAAACTATTATTTATTATTATTTAAATTATTCTTTCTTTTATTTTTGTCTTTCTCTGACTTGCATACATTTGTTGTCAGCTGCTGCAGTGGATTGTTAGAGATGAATATATTATCAGAGGCTTGAATTCTCCCCTTTAGCCCCCGAGGAAGCAACTAATCCTTTCCTCTTCGACAGATGAAGTAAATGTCACCTCATACATAAACACTTTCAAGTGGCAGGTGATTTGTTTTCTCTTTCAAAACATAAAAAACAGAGCCTTAAAAACAACCGCCAGGCTCTTGGTTTCATGGTATCCTGTGAAGACTTCTGTTGAATAGGATAAAGCCTGGCATTACGACCCGATAAACTTCCCTCTCTATCATCTCTAAGTCTATGCTCCGAGCTCACATGATGAAATGGAGAAAGCAATGACTGGAATGTGGAATTTGGTTACACGGATTTCAACACATAAAGCATACTGCAAGCAGACACTTGCCACCGTGTGTGCGTGTGTGAGTGTGTGAGTGTGCAGGGGTGTGCGTCTTTAATCCTTGAAAAGGCTGGCAGTGACTGGCCCAAAAATCGGATGTTTTCTCATTCGAGCGTTTCCCAGACACACCTCTTTCTCCTTTCTCATCGCTGTCGGCCTCCCGTCTCTCCTCTTCTTCTATTCCCGTCTGTCCATCTTCCCCGTAATTTATTTTACAGTCGTCTGTAACTGCTTTGCCCTGGGACAGGGGAAAAAAAAATCATAATTTCAAAAGATGTAAGCTCCCCTCTGCTGTTCACCTCTTCTTACCTTCCCCTCCTCCCCATCCTACAGACACACATGCCCACAGCCTCGGGGCCATATAGTTAAGAAGGTATGTAAAGTTTGTCATTTTTAGGACCTTGACTGGCCAAACAAGAGGAAGAAAGAACCAGAAAAAGAGGTGAGAGGGGGATGAAAGAAGACAACAGTCAAGCTTGATGAAGTGTGAAGGAGTAAAGGGAGAAAAGGTGCTTGGAGCTGCAGGTGTGACAGTAATTTGGGGCTTTATTTGTTCCTCTCTCTCTCTCTCTCTCTCACACACACACACACACACCTGAAGACTAGTCTTGACATTGGAACAGTGCGCACCGGGGTGAAGGGTAAGCAGCAGGAATTGGGGTGCAGCTGACATAAAGCAGAAAAAGCAGAGTGAGTGCGAGAGAGACAGCAAAGGTATTAGCAGCTCATAAAAAGGCACTCAGAGGTGCAGTTAAGCCACTCACACATTCATCACCGCTGGCTGCTACTGAACACACACATTTTTAAAGTCTCAATGGCAAGCTGCTGCCACTACGAGGAATTACAAAGATGGCAGGATAAAAATGAATGTGTGAGAAAGGAAAGCGTGATAAGGAATGTGGGAGGATAATCTGATTTTAGAGCTGACGGTTGAACCTGTTTCTTGTCAGCAAGAACGTCTTCTTGGAAAGTTATAAAAACATACAGCTAAAAAAGCCTCTCCAGAGAATTTAAATCACATGAAAAGAGGATGGTGGTATGTCTTAAGAGAAAGTGTGTCAGTGCCAAGGCGCTGCCTGCCTCTCTAGTCACTGCATAGCCTGCAATTTCTTGGGGAAAGAAAAAAAAGAGTGTGCCAGTATAATCAGCCATAACGCACGAATCATCCCTTTCAATCCTTCACTCCGCCCACAAGATACAATCCTTCCATTCTTGTATTTTTTCTCATTCACTCCACCAGGATGTCTATGAGCAGGACGCACATTCACTCTGTTTGGACAAGAACTTAATACCAAAAGCTGGACACTTTTTTAAACCTCCTGCTTTCCATTTTTTTTTTTTTTTGGTAAACTCCTTTTAGGAACAGGATTTGGAATAAGCTCTTCCTCTTTTCTCTCTCTCTCTCTCTCTCTTTGATGCTTTTCTCAGGATCAGACAGCCTGACAGAGAAAGTTGTGACAGATTTAGAAAGAAAAAAAAGAAGTCCAGAGCGAGACAGACTGAGCTTTGCCCTGGAGGTTTCTGAGGAGGAAGCAGGAGACAGATAAAGAGGCAGCGATAATCTTGGGGAGAGAGACAGACAGACAGAGGGAGGGAAGTGCACAGCTGTTGTGCGAAAGAGAAGGGAAAACAGAGATAAAGAAAGCGAGGACGTGCACAAGTTTGAAGGGCGAGGAGAAGAGACTGACAAGGGCAACCAAGGCTGGAAAGAAAAAGGGTTATACATGGGAGAGTCAGCCAATAATAGGCAGAGGTTGAGGAAGAACTCACCGTGAAGGTCAAGAAAGACATAAAGAGAAGAACAACTGATGAGATAAAAGGGGAACAGAGACAAATACTGATTCGAAGAAGTGAACACACACCTGACATCAACTTAAACAAGAGAGAATGGAGACACACCAAGACGAGAGGAAAGACTTCCTCTGAAGTGGATTAAAAAAAAGAAAAAGAAAAAGGAGCTGAGCTCTCTGTGAGGCAAAGAAGAGGAGACGATTTCCTCATCATGTTTTATTCAGCTGGTTTCCCAAATTCAAACAACCTGCGCCGGAAGAGCAACTTCGTCCCAGGATAGAATGAAGAGAGGAGCAAAGAGATACCTGCCGAGTCTGTGATACCCTCCTGCTCCTCCTTTTCCTCCTGTTCACCTCAGACTCCTCCACCTGCCTCTCCTCCTCCCTGCCTTTCACTTTACATCCTGATTTAAATTCACTAACCTCCCTCTTCTCTGTCCTGAGATCTCCTCTACTCTCTTTCTCTTCTCCCCCTCATCTCCTCACTATGTGGATACCAGCTTTGCTCTTATGGATTCTTAATATTGGCAATTTGTGCTCAGGACAAGACTACACAGACTATTACGAAACTGGAGACATGGGCACCGAGGTGAGACATTTCATTTCCATCTATAAAAAATGTGTGCTTATCCTGGATTCAAATATTGCTGTATCACTTCTCATTGGCTTTAGACCAAGCAGCTACAAAGGAGTTTCACTAACTTCTACAGTTTATAAAGGATTCTGTGTCACTAGCAGTATGGTTGCACATTACAACCAGCTGAACACCCCTGGTATGGTGGTTGCAAAAAACACAAAATGTTTTCTCTGGAGCCAGTGTTTGGTTTTGATAAAGAAGTGTGAGCTTGATCAGTTTTCATGGTTAAGGATGTCTGATTGCACCGAAAAAATATGAAATTGATGTGGTTAATAGATAGACAGTTAGATAGATAGATAGACATGCTTTATTGATCTCAGGCTGGGAAATCACAGATTAATTCTGTAAATAACAAAAACACTAACAAAAAATTCAAAATGGCTGACTTCCTGTTGGGTTTAGGTCATGACATCAGGGATGTAAATGAAATGCACTGCGAATCAACCTAAATCAACCTAAAAACTCAACCTACACAGTGGACCTTTAAATTATTATTATTAATGTCTTCATACAGGTGACACATTAAAAAAGAAAAAGTGAATAAACTGGAGCAGAAAGATAATGCAGATGCTGCCAAGGCGTGAACAAGGCGTGATCAATGAAAAAAGCCACGAGACCTCAACCTAAATGCACACCTTTGGGTGATTTTGTGTGTTCTCCCCCATCACCAAAACACAAAATGAGAGAATATCTTTTTAGACATGTTTTTAGACCCCGCAATCCTGCGCAGAATAAGCGGTGGTAGTTAATGGATGGATGGATGGATCTTTTTGGAAGAATGCTGTTAGTTAAGCTAGTAAAACACTGTTTATTCAGGAAGTCTCATTGAGATCAAGATCTCTTCTACAAAAGAGACAAAGAAAGTAATTGTATACAACTTCTTAACAAGGCAATCCACACACCCAATGATCCATCCAGTGGTTTTAGGGTAGCGGTAGTTGCATGAGCATACAGGATATCTCTATAATCCACTGCAGTGAGTACAGTGGGTCATAAAATGGTTTCCAAGTTGTTCAGTTTTCAAGTTAAGTGGGGGTTTTGTTTGGTAATCTTCCATCTAACCAAAAGTGTTTTCATAATACCATAATTTATGCATTAAATTTACATCGACTGCAGTGTGGAGAATATCAAGGCTCTGTGCTTTTATGAAATGAGGACCTTTTTGGAGTTTAGAAAGTGTCCTCAATTAAAAAAAAAAAAATAATTTGTGGTGGAGCTGATTTGATGTTATCACTTGCATCAAAACAGACATTACAATGTTCCAGTTGAAAATAAATGTGCATACCATGTATAGAGTAAGGGGCCTAAAATTTATCCTTGTGGAACACCTTTGACTTGATCTGACACTACGAGTAACCAGGGTTAAACAGTTTTTTTAAAACCAACGGGAAGCAACTTCTTTAGAAAAATATCAAGGTCAAGGCTCAGGTTGTACAATGAAACGTAAGCTGTAGTCCCTTTATGCTACACACAAAAAGAATCTATTATTAATGGTGGGGTGGGGAGGATGAATTGAGGAGTCATGATAGCCCAAAGGCTTATCACGAAGCTATTATGATTAATAGAATGAAAAGCCTTTGAGAGGTCTACAAAAGTGCAGCACAATGTTGCATTTCACCAAACGAGTTTTCCACAACATTCACTGGAACTATGAGCTGTACTATAAAACTATATGAGCGGGTCTAAAGCCAAACCACTGTGGCAGAAGGACATGAATTCTCTGTGTTCATGAGTTGACCAGTGATCCTAGGAGTTCATACAGGCAGGTATTAGATTATTAAAATCAACTAAATTGACTGGCAAAAACACTGCGAGCAGTCATAACTATCTGAAACTAATCTAAATGACTAATAAAAACAATTAAAGCCTGAGCCTGAAGTCTGAGTTCAGCTTGAGCAGAAAAAAGCAGTGTCATGTTTCCTTTTTGTAAAGTTATGACTTGTTACTGTGACATAATTTCAAATGTAGCAATGAGAACAGTTCTGTATAAAAGACAAGATTTGGTGTCACTTCATTGTGAGATTCTCTTTATGGAAACCACTGGGTGCTCGGTTACAAGTTCTGTTGAATTCTGACAGGCTGTTTCTTCAGTGGAAGACTCTGTGGTTAAAAGCTTCCTTGTGAAATGTGTTTCAATGGCAGTGATTCATGACACATACATCATTTATTGATGTCAGAGTAGAGGCATCCGGGAGCGTCATGGGGGAATTCCAATCGTATATTTTAATGTGACAGGCCGGATAGAAGCAATTAAAAAAAACAAAAGAAAAATGTGTATGTAACAACAGTTTCAGACACAAAATGGTTATACAGAGGAAGAGAGAGTGAGTGACAAAGGCATAGGTGTGTGCATGTATGCGTGTCTATGTGCCAGAAGTATGTAATGTTGGTCATCATGACCTCATAGTCCCACAGCGATGACCTCATGTCATGTGATCACTTAACCACGCAAAGAGCAGAGAGAGAGAGAGTGCAAAAGAGGAAATATGAGAAGACTCTGGCATCCTTAACTGTGTCATGACAAAAATATTGTTTAGAGATTCGCCAACATTCTCCAACAGCACACTATTAGTTAAAACTGGCTTGAAAGAGTAATACTATTATTTGCCTAATTTTAAGGAAAAGATTTATTCCAATTTTATTATTTTATTTTTTATTGTTTTAACCAATAATGAACTTTGTAATGGGTTTACACTTATTTAAATTCTATTACACTCATCCGTATGGTCTTTATAGTTGTGTCTCTGCAGTCACAGTTACGGAAACTTCAGTGATAAATTGGCCCAGCTCAAATATAATATTAAATTTGTCTGCACTGATCAGTGATGCTGCAAAAAGGGCAAATAAACGGGCCAGTCTGGCCTCTACTCCAACTTTTGCAGGCAACATAATGACTAAAAAGCAAAACTTTTAAAACAATTTTTAAGAAAGATTTTATTTTCCAGTTCCTGCAATGAAAGAGCCAAGAAGTCAACTATGTCTTTTCCATTTGTTTAAAACAGATCAACTTTAATTTTCAAAATGCTGTTCACCAGTGTCCTCCAGATAGATAAGAATGTCTAATATGGCTGCCAGACAAGGTTATGTTGCCTGAAACAAAGCTCAGGAGAATGAAAATGTAATAAGATATGCCGTGTTAGCAGCTTGGCCCTTGAGATGGCAGCATCGGTCAATCAGTTTTGGTAACTACATTCATGTTGCCCTCATGATAAACTGGAATTATTTTGGTGATTCCAGATGTTTTGTCTAACACCATCATCAGATCAAAATTTCTACTTGCCCAATGCTTTGCTCTATAGCCAGATATCTGCAACATTAATGACAGAGCCTCAGCTGTACATTGTGATTAGTGCTTATTAGCAAATGCTAGCATGCTATCACACTGAACTACAGTGCTAAACACTTTATATGATCTGGTTTAAATACAATTATTGTTTTGGAAGAATTATTGTTAAGTTACTGTGAAACCTGATGTCTGAGGTGAGCAAAAGAAAACAAATAAGGCAAAACAAAGACAGCACTGACACGCAAACAGAAAGGGGAGGACAAAAATGACAAATGAGATTGAGGAGATGGATAAAGAGGGGGGTGGGGGGGTGACAGAGGAAGAAATAAATGGAGAGACTGATAAGAAGAGAGATCTGGTTTGTGTTTAGGTTTTGCCAGCTGTACCAGTCTGCTCCTTCTCAGCCTGGGAAACTAAACAACCACACTCACTCCCAGGAGGAATTACTGTGTGACACTCAACTCCCAGCTGACATCGTCCCCACAGACGATAAAGAGGCCTCTACACAATTAACCTTTTATCTTTCATCTTACTGTACTTCCACAGAGTAGAAGACATCCATCTAACGTGACGGCAGAAAAATCATTATGGGGATGACTCACAGTGGGAATGGTTTATAGAGCGATACACTGTCAACTGAGATTTCCTGCATGGACCTGATCCCCCACATCAAAGTCCTCTGTGTACAATAACAATAATAATAACGTTGGTGTTGGCTGACAATCTCCAGCCTGTTTGGTCTATTTAAGCAGATGTAATGTGGCATTTAAGGACTCCTCAGAAGCTCTTATGTATGGAGACTTGGTCATGCAGGGCACCAAAAAAGGTTTGGAGTTTGGAAATGACAGAAAAGACTGACAAGGTCCCAAAAAATTATTCCATATTAACAAACTGACTATTTTCAAATGATATGACACTGACTTCCTATGGAAGGGAAACACAAAGAGAGAAGAGCACAAACAGCAGCACTAGGACCAAAAGAGAGCACAGACTTTATAGCCTCTTAGTGTGTTTGAATGGAACAATGTGTGTGTGCAGGTGAGGAGAGGACACAAACCCATAATAACTAACAGTAGCCGACAGCAACATGTTACAACACATTGGTAGCTGAGGTATTCACTGTTTATCCAGCTCAAACAAGCAAAGCTTACACAATAAATTTTACAGAATGCAATAGCTTTTTCTCAAATAAACATGACTTAAAAGAATCGTCCTCAGTTGTAACATTTCAAAGTTTAAAGACTATTGCATATTTATGTATTTCTATTATGTTAAACAGGCCAAAACAGGATACTGACTCTGGAATTTATCACTTATGAGCCAAAGGCAACTTTTAGCCTGTTTATTGCCTCAATTGATATTTTTCCCCTCTTGAAGATGTTATCTATGAACACGGCACTTCGTGGCAACATTAGACAGTAAAGTTGCATTAATTAAAGTCACATTTGTCGATATGATTCCTTGCTGTCTTTCAGGCTCCGGCACTGTCAGATGGCCAGCCCAGTTTGGATACAGTGAGGAGTGTGGATCAGCTGTTACAGCTTCTGTATCCAGAATACAGTTTGCTTCAGCACTGCCTGAGAAAGAAATCATGGCGCGACTCCTATGCCTCCTCTTTCCCCTCTTTTTCCACCTCCTCAGCAAGCCCTCTGGTCCACTCTAACGATGAAGATCTGTGGGGTCAGCCAAGGAATGAGCCTCTTTACAAAGTGGATGGGACTTTGGGAGGTAAACACTGACATATTGTCCAAAAGAACTATACAAACGTAGTACAAACTGGTGGTTTTGGAGATAAGCATTTCAGAGAAGCAACTCACTTCCAAAATGTGTCAAACCTACTAGATTTGCTCCAATGGTGTCTGAGATCTTATGTTAACTGTATTTTATTTAATAATAGGCTCTTCAACAGGTAAGTCCACAGTATTTTAAAACAACAGAGTGGAGTCCAGTGTGCCGAAGGCAGACAAAAGTAGGTGGTAAAGGCCAGAAATGAAAAAAAGAAGTGAAGTTGGAAGGAAAACAGCAAAACAAAAAAACTGCACCATTAATGCAATATTGGAGAGGTTGATGTTTTCCTGCCATCACCCCAAACCCACTAACAGTGAAATCAAGAGCCAAAAGCTCCCTCTGTCAGCAAACAAAATCCAGTTACTTAATCACATATGTTTTCAGTCATCCTAGAGGAGATCCAGAGAACCTCATGCCAGCCCAGAGAGGTTTGTGTCGAGGTCGCCAAAGAATACCCAGAATCCACCAGCCAATTCTACCTCCCTCGCTGTGTGGCGCTGCATCGGTGCGGTGGGTGCTGCACCAACGAGGCCTTTTACTGCACCAATACAAGTCACACGCTTGTCAACAAGACAGTAAGTGGTGCATCTGGGTTCTCGTGTCTACCCTGTTTATCTCCACGTCACTTTGTAGCAATTTATCACAAGACTGTGTTGATATTTCCTCTTCCACCTCAAAGTGCCTCAGAAAAGAGGACAGAAACAAATGGTCACAGTTACATAATACCCCCCTCTGTATCACAACCCGCCCTACTGCAGTGGGACGCCCTTTGGCTACAATTGGACATCAAGTTAACACAATACAGTCATGCAAAGTTGCACAATCTCGCAACCATTACATCAACTGCTACACATCAGCAGAAACACTTTTGGTAGTATGAGCAATACTGTAGTAGAAGAGGAAGACAAAATAGTAGAAAAAGTACTTTTTAACGCAATCCACAGTTTCGTGCTTGCACACTCCCATACACACTGAAACACACACACTCTCTAACCTCCTTCTGTGTTCTGCCAGCTGATGGAGCTGACCCCGCCCAGGATGGACCGCTCTGTCGTCATGGTAACCTTTATAAACCACACTTCGTGCGAATGCCTCTCCAAGCGGCCACTGCACTCCATCATAAGGCGAGCCGCAACAGATCATCTGTGAGTGAGAGGAGTGACGTGAGTGTGTGTGTGCCTGCAAAGATTTCTGAGTCATTTTTCCTGTATCCATGCATTTATAATATATGTGTGTGTGTGTGTGTGCATGTAGGTGTTCCCCACCAGAAGTTCCCTGCGCCACTGGCTCATTATGGGATCCAGTGAACTGTGTGTGTGTGTCTACAGATGCCATAAACTATTCTGAGACTGGTAAGTGTGCATCAGTCACACTGGTCAAATGATTCAGTTCCTGCTCTGACAGCTGCATATTCACTTTAGATCAGCCTTAAGGGGTTTTAAAATAAGACATCTCTCTTATATCAGTTTTTTTCTGGCTTTTCTCTAATGCTGGTTTTCTTGTGAAATACTGGATACTTTTAGCTCTAAAAGAAATTACACTGTTTAATGTTAAGGAGCCAAAAAAAACTTTCAAGCTTGGAGTTTCGAGGGCCTCGTCCAATACTTCACCAAATGAAAAAACAAGCTTTGCACTCATCAAATGCTGGAAAGCTGTAAGCAAGGACAAATCAGCCTTTGGATAGCATGATGATACAGCGGCGTTTTCAGTATTTGACACAAGATGGCAGAAACCTTAAACCTTGAAACAAACACAACACCAGGTAGTTTCCACCTCCTGCAGAGTTTGGAAGCGGAAAAAGATCCTTTCATTTCCAAAAATGTTCCCTTGTTGCATTGTGAAACCGTGAACAGGACTGTAAACTCTCAACTCTAAACATTAATAGCATCAAAAATGTGGCAACACTTCAGCTGGACAGGTTTTGGGATGTAAGCCAGATTTTGGTTTGGTTTTAAAGAAATTTCTTTTCAAAAACTTCACCACAAGAGCCAAAGGATGATGATACTGATGCCTGCACGGCAAATGAAATTATCCGAAATGAGTTACCCCTGAGGTAATGTTTATTCAACTGTAACGTGAGAAGTGAAAGTGTCTTTGTGGCATTTTACTTGTACAATCATGCTCTGAACTACATTGCCTTCCATCTGTGCCTTCTTTTCTTTATCTAATTATAAACTGGGAAACCATACTTATCAGATTGTTTTAACAGACCAAGAACAGATACCAATTGAAAAAGTCTGAATGATGGGAAATACAAACTCATTCATAAATGTAGCTGCATGTGTGACTACCGACAGCACGTGAAAGATTATCCCAGCAATTTACTGGGAACTGTGTGTAAAAGAGGTTTTAGATTAGCCTGTAATGTGCTAACTAGCACAAAACAAAAAGTACAGCTGAGGATGATGGGAACGTCAGCATGTTTTAATACAGGTGTTTGGACATAAACCTCAGTATTTTACAAATTTAATTTTGACCCAAGGATGCCACTAGATGGAAAATCAAGGGATCACCAAAGTACTTTTGGGATAATGAATATCTGTACAAAATTTCACAGTCATCCATTCCACAGTTTTTGAGGTAGTTCAGTTTGGACCAAAGCGCCAAACTGATCTACATACCAACATCACCATCAAAAACAGAAAGACACAACAACTGAGAAAAGAAACGACTAAAATACCTTTTTTTTTCCATCTCCATGTGGCTTCCAGAGGCGCTGGACTCAGGTCTGCTGGCGCTCTGTGGGCCCAACAGAGTTCTGGATGAGTCCACCTGCGAGTGTGTCTGTCGAAACGGACTCACTGAGGACAGCTGCGATCCAGGCTGGAAACTGGACCACAACACCTGTAAGGAGGGTTTCAGATATATATATAAAAAAAATTGCATTACAGGCCTGCTGCTATTTAAAAGCGAACAAATGTTTTTTTGTGTGCATGCATATACAGCATGAATTAGATTTCTCTTCTGGGTTTCACATTTACTGTTATTACACAAAACTGCTAAGAAAAGGGCTGTCATTCTGAAACCAACCAGGCAACACTGAATCAGAAAGGATAAACACAGATAGGGGAAGCTTTGGGAAGAACATCTGCAATAACAAGTCAGAACTTGACCACCAACACAAACAGAAGTTCACAATTCAGTATCTGATTCGGGGGAGATTTAGGGTTTTTTTTTTCTTGTTTCTCATTCTCATGTTGAACTCTTTCTCCTCTCAGGTGAATGCCAGTGTGAAGGTCAAGGTGATGGGAAGTTGTGTCCCACCGGCCAGCGGTGGGATGAGGAGCTGTGTGGCTGCGTGTGCGCTGCAGAGTGTCCCGGTAACCAACCCCTCAACCCCGACACCTGCCTGTGTCAGTGCAGAGAGAGTCCACAGTCGTGTCTGCGGCAGGGCAAGAGGTTCAACTCCAATACCTGCAGGTAGGCTTACAGGAAGGACGGGATCTGCTGAAAGTGACCTTGAACAGCATCAAAATATTTCTCACTCAGTCCTGTTAGTGTCTCCAAGTGACAGAGCCCAAAGTTGTGCAGTACATCACACAATAAGATGGCTGTAAATAGTGCTTATACATTCCCTTCAATTCCAAAAACAATTATCTAAGTATGGTTTCCAGGTTATGACCTAACAATTCATTTGATTTATTACTTCCTCTATTCCTACTTCCACAGTTGGGTAAGATAAAAATATCCATGACCTGATGTAACCAGAACCTTTTTAGCTGCAGTGTACTTCGTAGCACGAAAACTCTCATTGCAACATGCAAAGTTGCACTGACTGCCATCTCTTGTCCAGATCACACTCAATACTCCAACTTATAAAAGGTTTTAAGGGAGCATATGCTGGCAGCAGTGGGCAGCAAGTAGGTGATGTAATGGGGCTCAAAGGCCGCAGGAAGTTATTTACTTTCTTTAAAGGACATTTGAGCATTTTTGTGCTTTAATAATGCCTGCTTGTTATCTGGCAAACCATAGTCTGTGTGTCACTCATTCTGTTTGACATATGGCTGACTGAACTCACTCTATATAGCTCTAACTCAGTGTTTGGGAACTGTAGCTAAGCACAAGGCAGTTCACAAGACTTCACTCTGACTTCTAAATTATGAAAGTACGGTAGCAAAAAAAAACCCCAAAAAACAAATGAAGCATCAGACCTTACCTCAACCAGTGGCAAGCTCAGCCTGGTTGGCCCTTTGGGTGCCATCAAAACTCTCCACCCTGGGAGCTTAGCAGAAGGAAGGGGTGAGGAGAGAGTGAGAAAGGCAGTTAGAGGGGGGAGAAAGAAAGCAAACTCTCAATGGACATGTCATACATTCCAAACTCGAAAAAGAAACTTTCTCCATTTTCTTTCGTTCACATGTTTCCACATGACCTTTTATGGACACGTGGTGCCTAAACCCTCGACCACGGCCTCAGCTGCGTGTGTGCGTTTAGCACGTGTGCCACGGTTCCCACAGTCAGCACGCAAGAGATCAACCTTTCTCTGACCCAAGAGGCCTGCATGGAGACAGACAGGGAGCTTGATGACAGCGAGCAGAGAAGGCATCAGTCAGGCTCAGAGAAAGATAGAGTGACAGGCACAAGGAAAAGCACATAAGCAGACACAAGCTTTGATATGAGTGATTAACGTGGCTTTACACATGTGGGAAAGTTTATGAACATACAGAGAAGCGACCTTTGATGGCAGAGTTTCTCCAACATTCTCAGCTTAAGATGGCTGAAGTGAGTCTGAGCACATTTTGTCTGTCCAATTTATTCAGGGGAATTTTCCTTTTTGTTTTTCTCCTGAGAAAAACTCACCCACTAAAGTTCAAATGATTTACAGCTTCTTTGTGCTTTAATTTAGCCTCCTTACTAACTGCTTACTAACAGCAAATACTCATCACTAGAAGTTACTTGCTGTGGGGCTAGTAACAGAGAAATGGACATTAGCTTGCTAATACCTGGAAGTTAGCTTAGTGAGTATAGCTCTTAAGCTGGTAATCACTAGTTAAACCTGGTTTCACCACACAAACTATTTCTTAGTAGAAATTAGTCATTACTAGCGAAATATATCCGTTAAACTACCTTCCAGGTGTACCTGTTAAGTGTCAAATTAACGTGAGCATGCTACATTAACATCACAAACAAACATTAACTTGCTAACACCTGGAAGGTAGCTAAGTGGTAACAGATCTCCGGCTAACAATCACCAATTTAAACAGGTTTCACCACACAAACTAACTCTTTGTGGAGATAAGTAGTTACGATCTAAATATCCATACCCACTAAGTTTCCAGGTGTACCCGACAAAGTAACGTTAGCTTGCTAACATACCTTTTCGAAGAGGTTGGATAAATGGCTGACACATCTCACCTTTTTAAATAGTAATTCTGAAATAATTACTCAAACCAACAAAATCACAATTAACACACAGAACACAACATACGTCCAATAACCTCTGATGGCACCAAGCAGAGTGGCGCAGCGGAAGCGTGCTGGGCCCATAACCCAGAGGTCGATGGATCGAAACCATCCTCTGCTAAACATTTTGGGCAGCCGTGGCCTTGAGGTTGGAGAAGCGGCTTCCCCACCGGACGGGCAGGAAAAATTTGGGTGTGGTGGAGTGATTAATGCGAAAAAATTGCCCCCCATTAGCCGGCTGATGTGCCCTTGAGCGCCTAACCCCCCAATATGCAGCGCTTGATGCAGCCCACTGCTCCTGTGTGTGTTTCACTGCATGTAATTTGCTGGGTGTTGCATGGCTTAAATGCAGAAGACAAATTCAGTGTGTGTATGTAAAAGTATATACACTGTCAATAAAGTGATTCTTAATGACCAAAGTTACATGAGGTAATCAGATTTTTAGTCATTCTAAATTGCATGAATACATTACTAACTCTGACAGACATATTTTAACTTGTATGCACTCACACAAAACAAAGTATTGCCTCCATATGCAGAGAGGATTAGAGGTTAAGTTAAATGTTTGACTAACCTTAAGCTAATTTTTGGAAGTTGTGCCACAGTTTGTGATGGCACGGTGCCTTAAGCTGGTTTTTGTTTGTTTGTTTGTCCATGTGCTAGCAACCAATTTACACCAACGTACGGTTCAACTTGCTCATATAAAGTAAGAATTGAGGAACTAAACATTTAAAAAGTTTTTTTGAAAAACTGGGGCAACCAATTCCAACTCCTTTATCCAGATCAGACACTATGGGTTGTTCCTATTCAAGTATGCACACTGACTCACTTCATTCTTTACTTTGTCTGGGTTTTTTCTAAGTTTGATTCAACATCTGGTCACAGCAGGTGGTACAAAAGAAGACCATACACATACTGTGATTTTGAAGTGGAGAATTCTGGAGAAATTGGCCATATTCCTCCCCTCCATGGAGAAATATGCCCTCTTTTTTCTCATACACACATATGAAACTTGGGTCGGGATTTATCCAAACGGGAATTCAGATCTGAATGATCAGCAGCATTTGTGCCAAAAGAATATAATCTCCTCTGTGTCTTCTTTTCATTTGTTCTCCATTCCTCTTAACCTCATCCTTTCTTTCCCTCTGCCCTTCTCTCACTATTTCACCCTCGTCTTTCCATCTCTCTCTTGGTCTTGCCTTTCTGGGCCTTCTCCACCATCTTCCTCCTTCTTCTCCCTCTGTCTAGCTGTTACAGGTTGCCTTGCAGAAAGCCCAGACAGGTGTGTCAGACTGGTTTTTACTATAGCCATCAAGTCTGCCAGTGCATCCCCAAGTACATGAGGTGGAATTAGCCAGCCACGGGCAGACAGAGGACCAAAACTGCAGATGACCTTCAGCAGGATCTTTTTCAGCTACCAAAGCAGCAGGGGGAAAACTACCTGGTGTTGTGTTTGTTTCAAAGGTTTAAATTTTCTGCCGTCTTGCGTCAGGTTGCTATTTTGGGCCTGAAAACAAAGGGACAAGAGGGAAGTAGGACCTCCTCATCGGAGGTCAAGAAGGTGGAACAACACATTTATATGTTCTGGATTACAACAGACTACAAGCAGCACTTAAGGAGTTTTATTAGTGCTGTTCGTGCTTTGAAACAAAGGAGGATGGGAGTGCTTCCCGGTGCAACAAAAAGGCCAAACAGCCACCCGCATGCAGTAAAACTCATAAAAGCGAAGTAATCAAAGAGAGAAAATGAGGAGATATATTTGACTTTCTGGGACCCTGTCTTACATGTGCTGGCCTTTAACCCAACAGTAATAATATGGTCCTGACCGAAAGCAACCAATCACACCTGGAAACTGCCTGAAAAATTACAAAAAAAGGTGGGAAGGACCAGTCAGACTCTGAGGCCAGTGTGCATCCCTGCTGCAACGTGTTTGAGCACGATATTCAGCCACCAACCTGCCGCAGAGACGCTGCTTATGCCTGTGTGAAATGGAAAGTGGAATAAAATAACAGACCAGGTTCCATGCGTTTTTTAAATAAAATAAGCTGCAGGGCACTTCACGCTTTGGCAGCCTTGAGTCTTGAGATATTTGAGAGGTTGAAGGATTTATTTTGAAATGTTATGTGATGTTGCTGAGACCTTGAATCCCCTCTATTAGATGAGGTGGAAATGGTGACGGTATCTTTTGGTCTTCCACGGAGTTCAGTTTTAGGGAACAGATTTTGTTGATTAAGTTTATACGGAAAGGAAAGGAGTTAAGCTCTTGCTATAGCTATAGTTGTTTGGTCTTTTTTTTTATGGGCTCACAATAAAAATGTCATTGTTTTACATGAAAGTCTTGGAGGGTGCAACTCCCTTCAGCAAAGAGAGTAAAGGTTTAAAGTCAGACCGTCTTCAATTAAATGTTAATTCAAACACTCCCAAACAGCTATTATATCCTCCAGTTTCAACTTGCCACTCCTGCAGTGCTGCTCTTTGAAGATTTTGCTCACACATGACTGAATCCAATCACAGATGATTAATGGTAACACAGCTCAGTTTTGGATCTGCTACTAATTTATCTCTACACACTCTGAGTAATATTATTTGTAAATATTTAAATCATATTTCATATTTAAAATTGATATTTTAAAGATGGAATGATGTCAATGTAAAATACTGTATTTAAGATACTATCATAACTAAGTATTGTTGTAATGAAAATATGTACATGTCATAATCCAGTAGTCTTAATTAATATGGAGATTTGTCTTTGTCTTCTTTGCCTGCACTGCAAAAGATTCAATCTAACAGCTCATTTAGACACCTATACAACTTCAAAAGATAATGATTTTGGGCTCAAAGATACCTTAAATGTTAGGATGAAAATTTATTGCGGTGCAGAAGTGACTGTGGTGTTTGTGTTATATAGATATAGAGAAAAAGTGAAATTCTGTCACCATGCTACTATTAAATATTTAAAGTAGTACTGAAGTACTGATTAAAAACTTTGTCAGACTGACATGTTTGTGTCCGTGTCTGGTTAATGTTGAATATTTTTTGAGGGTATATTGGCAGCAACAAGCTGTGAGGATAAAAATAATTTGCTGAGAACATAACACTCTTCAATGATTTTATCATGTTTAAACCCCAAAAAAGTTAAAAGCCACACTGAGTGCACAAAATTACTTCCACTCCTTTCAACTTCACCTGACAGAACTCATCTCACATTAGTGAATTTTAACTAACCACTCACCAAGCTGAGGAAACGTCGCAGTATTTAAAAAACAAAACTACAGCAGAACTTCAAATTTCATTTTGCTATTTAAAACAGCACGATGTGGTGCTTGCTGAACCGTGGCCACTATGACAACAAGTATAATTTGAAAGTACTGTTAGCATTTAGCCAAAATGCTAAGCTATTGTAACAGTATCACAAATGGAGAAGAGTATCGACTCGGTATTGTGTGTCACAAAACTATGAGTTTCTCAAGTTAGCTATGACTGCAGCAGCAAAACCACTGAATCTACTGAACTGAGCAAAATATGAGCAGTTTCACTTTAACTGTTTCTTTTATGTAAATTTTATCACCTTGTTCTGCTGGCAGGTATGTAAATTTGGGCAAACTCCATTAGATGTAACACTGTATATCCTTTTTTGTTAAATGTAACCCTTTAATCTGTAAGTATTCATTCCCCTGCCAATTTCCAAAAATGTAATCCGTACTGTGCAACACAATCATAACACAGAATGATTTTGAAATTTGTAACTGCTTCTTTAAAAAAGCATGTTGACTCTTGCAACTTGAGAATGAGAAATGCATGTCACATTGCTCATGTTTGACAGGACAATGTGGTGAAAAATACCTTCACCCCTCAACACACACACACACACACACACAGGCACGCACACACCTGTGGGTGGGAACGTGACTCTTCATGTGGTCTCCCATTTCTTCTTCTCCCTCCTCATCAGCAGTCTCCCTCTGCCTGCGTCTACCACAATAAACAATATTGACTCAGATGGAAAGGAGATTGCCTGTCTGTCTGGCCCTTGTGACCGTCTGCCTGTCGAACTGCCTCAACACTTGTCTGTCTGATCTTTTCTAAGTCTGTCTCCATCATCAGCTGATTACATTGCATGATTACAGTGATTAATGGCTGAACGGTAATTACTGTCACCAGTCATAGACAGCCTGAGCTACCTAAAACATATTAATCTCCGACATTGTACGTGTGAACAAGAAAAACTTTGAAATTATATAACTGAACGAGACACAGAGGGTTAATACACCTTGGCTGCTCAACGGGCAAAAGTAAGATCGATTCCAAAGTAAACCTAGATGCCATTCTAAAGACACCGTGCTAATGTTGTCAGAAAATTACCGTAAAATTTTCAAGTTTCAGGCAACGAGTCTGAGCCTGATGATTCAGTTGGTGGAAATCCAGGCCCCCTGAACGCAGCTCAGAAAATGTTAAGTAAAGTTCAAACATTTCAAGATGACTGGAAAGAGAACAAGTACTCAACATTACTCAGTGTCATATAACAGAGACAGTCAGGTGCATGTAGGTTTGCAGCGTGGGTCCACCTCAGACGGGTTCTTCTGACCTTCCAGTAAAGTAAGGAAAAGCACAACACATCTTGAAAGAGCGTGAGACTTTCACTTCTTGTTTGGAAGCCTTTCCCGTGTCTCAAGCCAGATAATCAGCGAGATTTGCTACATTTTCTGCTCTGCTGATTTTCTCTACCCTTGCAAAAAAAAAAATAAATAAATAAATAAAAAGCTTCGAGCTTGCTTGTTCTTTTTTAAACACCTCTTAAAAACTGGACCCCTTTAAGATGATAATGAGCAAAAGCCTGGCCAAAAACATGAAAACATTTGTTACCAATTTATGCCCTCCTTGGTGCATCACTTCTAGAAGCTTCACGTTAGACTGCGATCTTTAATACTGGTGAGACAATATGGGAAAAGGGTTGGAAAGGGTGAAGATTTATCTGGATGCAATTAATCTACTTGGGATATAATTCAATATTTTCTGTGCAGCCCACTGTCCAACACTGATGTGTCTTATCTGTTGCCAATGCACTGAAACACGTTACACTCTTGGAATAAACTGCTCATTCCTCTGATGAAAGCATGCTGGTGTATTGGACACCACTGTCCCACAGAATATATGCCATTTGAAATGTTTTATTTTTTTTTTCCAAGAACAAAATATAAACCCGGCTCAGACACCCCCTTATATAATAAGCAATTGAAACTCTTCAAATATTTACAAAAGATAGAAAATAAAACATAAATAAATATAACCTGCTGCTGCTCATGAAAGACTGGTGCCACCTCTCCAATAACACTTAAAACTGTAGTAGTTCACGACTGCCTGTTTTTCTTCGAAGGAATCTTAAAAGGGAACACACACCCTAGAAGAGAAATTCCAA
Source organism: Scatophagus argus (assembly GCF_020382885.2). Classification (NCBI taxonomy): domain Eukaryota; kingdom Metazoa; phylum Chordata; class Actinopteri; family Scatophagidae; genus Scatophagus; species Scatophagus argus. The sequence goes on from NC_058516.1 coordinate 5,157,231, forward strand.
TGTGTCTATGGTCTTGGACAGTAAAATAATTAAATTAACAAATCTATTGTGAAGAATGAAGCCAGAATGTCAGCTGCTCTACTAACTTAATAAAGAGAACAAGATCGGCAACAAAAGCCAGCAAAATATTAATGAGATCCTGGTACATCTTGTGGTCATTATTGCTAAAGGAAACACACTTGATGGATGTGATTGGAAGTGAAGCCATTTCTTGATTCTGTACAGTGATTAATACAGTGGAGCAGCTCTGAATAAAGAAATCCTTCGGTTGCAAAAACATCTGGTGCATACTGACCCCTACTGGTTACTCATAATGAGGACAAGCACAGACCTAATCATTCCATTGGGAACTTTGTAGAAGAAATACATCAAGTATTTAAAAAAGAATTATATATATAAAAAAAAAAATCCCAAACATGATACAGCAATCTTACAGCTTTTCAAAGTTTAGATTCAGCCTAAATTATACATAATCTTGCAATGTTAAGAATGTATGGATGAAACCAATTTCATTCATTGTACAATCCCATCACTTTCAGAGTTTAAGCAGAAAGAAATTAACTGAGAAATCGAGTGCAAAAAGCAAACAATGGCATTATATGGCTTACTGATGTGAAAAATATGTATCCTAGTGAAAGCAGGAGCAGCCTTGTCAACTTGCGCCATTTTTTTTTCTTTTTTCACAGCTTTTCGAGAGTCCAGTCCTTAAATCACAATACTTAATCTCCATACCAGGTGAAGCAGCTGGAAACAGCACAGCGGTTCCAGAGCAGGCACTTCAGTACTAGCTGTTCTGCTAACAGTCTGACTGGGAATCAGTTCAGTTGTCTTTTACTGATTGGCTAGTTCACATGTTCTCCGGGCTGGGCCTTGCATTACAGGCACAAGCTGCAGCAAAATTCAAGTTACCCTTTCACTCGTCAGTCTCCAGAGGCGCAAGTTGTTGCACACAGTAATGAACAAGTCATCCAGAGAGTACTGATCCGTTGAGGTATGATCCACCCGGGTGGGCTCCACGCAGGTCCACAAGTCAGTCTATCCAGCATCCAAAACGTCAGCTCACTTCGACATGTTCAACTGTTGCCTGAAGCAAGAAAAAAATGCAAGTTGTTTGCTTAAAGCGTTTACTGGACATTTTTTTGTATTTCATTTGGAAAGTGTTATTCAAGACTAAACAATTATGTATTCACAGCGCTCCCTTCTACAGAGTCTATTGCATTATGGGTTGACTGTAGCTTTAAGCTGCCACTATACTCCATATGAACTGCTTGTCAAATGGCTGTCGTTGGGATTTGGGGAAGGGTGCATCTGGCAACTCCTATAATGTTCTGAAAAACAATAATATGACAACCTTTTTCATGCA